>NC_052409.1:5149598-5766416 GCF_009389715.1 Phoenix dactylifera | reverse complement strand
GATCTGCTGATCAATAAGGTTAATCTTAGTAAAACCTGGATGGCATTCAGACGGAAAGCAATAGAAAGCAAAAGTGTCGAGAATTAGACCTCTCTGCCCATTAGAGTTCGGGGGATGATGCTGAAATCAAGAAAAGGTTTATAAGGGAAGAAGAATGAACAAATAGGAGACGTAAGTACTGAAAAAGTTAGGAGGAGGGAAAAAAAAAAACTTAAGTAACTCTTCACCCAATAACATGGCCGCCTCCGCTGTGGACGGCGCCGGAGACGAGGCCCATCAGACCCGTGTTCCCACCTCCATAGACTAAATCCACCTTCCTAGCCACCTGCTCGCCGCAACCCTTATTTGATCAACATCTAGTCTAACCCGATAAAAATAGCCACCAAAGAGAGCCAAAAACCAAGAAAAAAAAAGATCGAACCAAAATAATGCCTACCAGCTCTTTGCCAAGCTCCACAGCGGCGTCTTGGTAGCAGCTCCTCTTTCCGGTGCTGCTTCCACAGAAGACACACACCCTCTTGAACTTGGATGATTTACCCAACTTGGCTTCCTCCATCTGTTAAAAAATAAAAGGATGGCAATGCAATGTGTTAATCGCATCACGATATGATATATATATATATGTATATATATAGGGAGAGAGAGTACAAAGAAACTCGATTTCATAATTGATAAAAATGCATACGGCATGTTATCCCGGATATACATGGTATATAGTTTCAAAAGATTCCATGATTGGTGGGATGCATACGATGCATGATCTCACAAAGTTGAGACTATTAGGTATGGTATATAATCTCATAAATATTTACATAATTGATAAAATTAGATTTTATATATATAGTATTTATTAAAAAAAAAATCATCCTTGTCATGAACATGAATTAACTCTGGATGTATATATGGTGGCAGAGATTAGAATAAGGTAGATGAAGCATAACACTCCAATATTATTTGATCCCTTTAATTCTTCTTACTAATTACTTGACGAACCATAATACGATTTTGTATAGGTGCGTAGTGGACTTTTGATGTACCCCTTACATATATGCTAAAACATCTAGGGGGCGTTTGGTAACCCCAACAGGATCACCACGGTGATCTAAGATCTCCGGTGATCCGAATGCTGAGGGTGATTTGATCCCGGTGATCTAAGATCAATGTGTTTGGTAGGCCATGGTTCGTGATTAAAAATCTCCGGATATTCATGAGTAACTTCTTTGATATGGTACGGGGATCCAAGACACTGACCACATATACCACAAATACCCTTGACATATCTTAGATGGATTTTTTTTATTATTTTTAATTAAGTCAATATACTAATTCTATAATAACTCCATAATTTTGTCACATATTCTACTTTTAATAGCCCTTATCATATATTTATTAATCATATAAAATATATTATAATAAAATATTAATATATTTATCAATATATTAATTACTAATATATTCTATAAAAAATATTTATTACTCCTAAAAATTATTAATCTTATAAAATATGTTATTTTTCATTATAGAATTAATATTTTTATTTATACTTATAATAGATTTTTTTAATACTAATAATTATTTTGATTAGAAAAATAAGGTAAATAGAAGTAATATAGTAATATATTAAATATTTTCATTATATAAATATAAAAAATAATAATATATTTCTACTAGAATTTAAAATTATCCTTCAATAATAATAGGATAATAATATGATTAGTAATATATTATAATATAATATATATCATTAATATAATATATAATATCAACATAATATATATATATAATAATATTGATATAATATATTGATGGTATATTGATATATTAATTTTTTTGCTAACTTGAGGGGTATTTTTGTCTTTAACTTTCAACCCAGGATTATTGCCTTGGGTGATCTTGGATTCCGACCTCAAGAACAGGTATCCCATCACCGAGCTGGGGGATGATTTGAGGAGTGGAGGTGATTTAAGATCACCGCCACGTAGGATCACCGTGGTGCAACCAAACGCGGTGATCTCATCACCTCTACCCACATCATCCTTGATCCTAGACGATCATCCCATACCAAACGCCCCCTACGGGACAATTATTAACACTTTCATGGAACTCTAAATTAAAGACATCTCTTAGAAACACTAAAAAAAAATCAGGATTATTAGTATTAAATTGTTCATAGACTCTAGAAGACATCGATTTTAAAACACATGACCATTGGAAAACTTGAAAGACATTCATAACTCTCACTTCATTGAACGACCTAACTCATATGTCTCATTTTGGTAAATCAGTTTTATTATACCATGTTAGTGTAAATATATCCGTAAGAATCAAAAAATAAAATATGCACAAAATTAAAAAAAATATCTACCACAGCAATCCTCAGTATAGTTCCTATATGATTAACTATATATACGCCATGCAATCAGCAGCATTATTAGCTTCTTTCTCTCTCTCTCTCTCTCTCTCTCTCTCTCTCTCTCTTCTCTATATATATATATATATATATATATATATATATATATGTTATCTCATACGAATGTAACTTATACGATCCTTTATTTACCATCATACTTGATTTAGACTATTGACTTGTTGGCTCTTTGATCATGTCACATAAAACACCCACCCGGAAGCATGATATATCATTGATATGCAGGTTGACCTGAATGAGATGATTATTAAGGTTATTATTTCAACATCTTCCCAACTCTTGACTGCTTCCTCTCGAAGCTTTAGCCATATTTCCCTCTCGCTCACCAACTCTTGACGGCAGTTCTCGCTCTCGGAAAAGGATCGACCAGTCCCCGGCTCTAAACTGGGCGAAAAAGAAGCCAGCCGGGTCACATAACACCCTTTCCCTGTCTAGCTGCGCGTCGAGACAAAAAACTAGAGAGAGAAAGAGAAATTCTGGGGAAAAGAGTTTCATCCGCGTACGTAAATACTTTCTCGTGTGCTCTTTGAAATTTCAAAAGCAAAGCGACGAAAGAACATGAAAGATTAACTTATAGGAAAGAAAGGATACCTGAGAAGGACATTCTCTCCCACTTCCCTCATGCTTTGAAATCCCAGCACCACTTCTCCGAGCTCTTGCCTTGGGCGCTTGCCACAAGCAATCATGCACCCCTGGGCAGTTCATTTCTCTTGGAGCTCTTGCATATACTGTTGCAGACTACTGGTTCCGGTCCTTATTTCGCCTTGTCTTATTACTTTTGCCGCACAACCTTTGCTAAAACGCTGCCTTCGGAAGCTGTGGCCTCGGGCAAGTAACCTGCTGCCACGAAAAAACAAGAGCTCTGTTGGTTGATAGAAGGATACCAGAAATAGAGGGATATCATTCATATGCCTTATTGTGGCATGGGGACAGAGAAAAAGGTGTACAAGGATGGCTTACTCTATGTCCAGCCTGGAGGCAGTGTTTGGTGCTGGTGATGCTGTGCTGATCAAAGGATGGTGTCATCTGATTAACTATTGCAGCTCTTTTACTTCTTCCAGCTCACAATCACTGCCAGGATTCCCCCGTATTCATGAGCCATCTATGGTTATGGCTTTGTTTGTTGTCTAGTTTTTGTTTATATTTACTACACTTAAAAGATTTATCCCACCACAGAAAAAGTAATCTTTTTCTACATTTTTTACATTCTTTATCGACGCTTATAAGCATCGGTTAAAGTTCGACCGACGCTAAACAAAGCGTCACATAAGTTCGGAGATACCGTAGTGGCAAACATTTTCCAACGCTTCCTGAAAGCGTCAGCAGAAATTGAGATTTGCTAACGTTAATAAAGCATCAGCATAAGATTTTTTAACGAGAGTTGAATTTTTTTTAAAAAAAATATTGGACCCTATAGTAGAATGGATATCATGTTGCTCTGAAGATCTCGGCATTGAAGATGGGCCATATCATCACCATCTTTGTGCAATCTCGTTCTCGAAAGCTCTCCCCATCTTTATGTACTGCCATCGCCGATTCCCTCTACACCTCAATCAATTGCAGAGGGGAGAATCACAAAAAAAAAAAAAAACAACAACAATTCAAAGAGAGAATTGGAGAACTGAAAAGAATTAAGGTTTGGGTTAGGGTTTTTGAAGATCCAACCTTCTGTCCCCAAAACATCGCCGGGTTAGCGTCCGCGGTTCTCATCCGCCGCCACAGAGGAGAGAGGAGAAGAGGAGCTTAGGGCCGGTCGGTCGGCGCCGGAGAGGAGGGAGGAGGACAGAGGCTTGGGGTTGGTCGCTCGGCGCCGGAGAGAAGGAAGGAGGATAGGAGATTGGCTTAGTCACTCGATGCCGGAGGGAGGAGAAAAGATTGGTCGGGCTAGCTAGGGCATCGAGAGAATAAGTATTGGGTAGCTAGGGTTTGTAGCCTACAACGACGCTTTAAAGCGTCGGCTCTTGCCGATGTTTTTTAGAAGCGTTAAAGCATCGTCTCTTGAAGCGTCGACAAATTTTGGCGTCCTGCCAAACTTTTCCGACCCTCCTTTCTAGCGTCGGAAAAAAAAATGTCAGCAATTTCACATTTTGTTGTAATATCCTGAGGAGGGTGTTACTCTTCTGAGCTTCAGCATCACCCGGGCACAGCGACCGCAAGCAGTGCTGTGATCCTGAAATCGGATAGGCATCGGAGTTACAGTCATGACGGGATGCGTTGGTAGTTTGCTACAGTGCCAAAATGTGGCAGGCAACGTGCATGTGCCTTTGCATCCTTTCTTTTTCTGTTTTAAATATACTGTATTTGCGTAGAATGAGCTAAGCATCAATTTAGTGGCTCACTAATCCTGAAGATTCTAGTTTCCAGTTTTGTGGTGTATCTCCAAATGATCATGCTTAGTTTACTTAAAATATGAAGCAAGCCTTCACCTTTTGAGATAATTGTTTGGTATAGGTAATGTGGTCAAAACAACAAGAAGATTAGAACAATTAATGGCCGAAAATATTTCCCATGCTAATTAATCACCATCATAAGTCCCCACTTCAAAGCCAATCTTGCCGACAGTTGATGTCAAGACGGCCATCACATCCATAACTCTCGGGTTGAAAATGATAAAATATATATAGAGATAAAGGGAGAAATCATTCTAGAACAATAATATATATATATATATATATATATATATATATATATATAATATATATATATATATATATATATGCTATTGTTTGTTTTTTTCACTCGCAAGGTAAACTGGCCAATAAAATTTTGCTATCTAGATATGGGCTGATCATTCAAAACTTGCCACGTAGCTTACCTAAAAAATATGTGGAGAGTGATCATATGCATCTCAAATTCTCTTCATAGATGGCACCAACTAGGCAACATTGCTAATTTTTTTCTAACAAATGCGATACCTGAGCAAAATTCTACTAACAAAAAGAATGGAAGAGATTTACAAACGTATCAACTAGCGTATAGCTCCTAAACTACTCGATGATGAATTCTGTTCCCTGCCTATATATTAGGCTTTCGGAGACACTCTTGAATATATTTTCTTTTAACTCTCTGATGCTACCTCTTTACTTCTCTCCAATCTTCTCTTGTTCTCCGAGAGTCATATTTGACTTGGCATCAAAAAATTCTCCGTCAGATGCACTTTGATAGACCGATTTTTTTATTTTTGTTGTTTTAGATCAGAGCCAAAAGCATCGTCCAAGATCCCTCCTGTAGTATTCAGTTTTCCTAGACTATCATATACAGTGATTTGATCCGATCTTTTCTGATCCGAACAGTAGGTTAGACGGATCATTACCAATTCCGTGTCAAACCAAACTACAAAGGTTGGTAGCTCAGTGCACCCAAGGCTACATTTCTCGTTCTGCTAATTATATTTCCCCTGTTCATTAAACAGCACGAGGAATCTTGCGACCGCAAGTCATCACATCAGAAAGTGTTGGGTTCTGCCACTCGAGCGACGATAAATTTCACGAGATCACGCCGACGGCTCTAAAATGTCAGGAGCAGCCATCAAAACTTGTTCCTTCTAAAATGACTCATCACCTACGGCTCTTCCCAAACTATTCATGTATGCTCGTGTGAACGTAGCGTTGCTAATTTTAGTTAAAAAATTGTTAATTTGCTGGCACGATGGCTGTGGGTCCTGGTAGCCTCAGGCCCGAGAGTGGAGTTTGGCACGGTCTTTTTTTTTTTTTTTTTTTTTTTTGGCTTGCTGTAATGCAATTACCATATAAAACGTGTTCTGATACAATAAAAAAAATAAAAAATAATACATCATGGAGAGTACTAGTTCGCGTGAAGTATTTTTCCTCCTATGAATATGATTCTTAGAAAGCAGATCCTAAGAAAAGGATGTCTAGAAAAGTACTTTTGGCATGTTTGGTTGACAATGAGAAAGTGATAGATTTTCAGAGTGCTTAAGTTTGGTTGACCATCAACTTTCTTAGAAAGTTATGTATAATTTTCATTAAACCCTTAATAAAAAATTAGGTCTTTAATGCCTCTTTAATGCTGAAGAAATTTTTTGGAAAAAAATAAAATGAAGTGATTTTCGGCTTATGGAAAGATAATTTTTCTACGTTTTTCATGGAAAAAAAAGACTTTTTCATGAAATGTAGAAATTATATTTTCATGAAAATACAATTTTTTCGTCTCTTTTTTTTTTAAAAATTTCTACCAAACAAGAAATATCTCATTACTTTTTCGTTGAACACACTTTTTTTTTTTTTTTTTCCTGCAAATCAAATGAGCCCTAAATATATTTCTGAATGGTGGTATCCAATCAGCTCCAATAATCCCTTCAAATCCGTACTTCGCCTGACGCGCGGTGCGGGCTCCCACGACGGGCAATTATGGCGGGGAATAGGGAGAACAGCCCCAGATGCCGACGTTACATTACATGCGATGGGGGCAAAGTCTGACCTGATCCAGCGATCACGGAGACAGTGCTGACCGTAGGATTTTTTTTGTTTTCTTTTGGAATGTTTGAAAGGGAATCTTATAAGGAAATTTATTTATTTAGAAAATTATGCGAATGAGTTTAAAAGTTGGCGAGAGTTGCTTTTTGACACTGTAGTTTCTTGGCCTTTTCTTTTGATCATACAGGAATGCAGATAAAATCATAAAAAGTCATACAATGTTTTATATCTTATCAATATTTTTAAGACATATTCTGAAATTAATTGGTTGAGTCAGTAAAGATATTAATTGTTGGATAACGGTGATTATGGTTTGATATTGCTCTCATCCTGATTTCGACCGGCCTTCCTCCTCTTTTAATTAAAGGGAATATTAGTGAAGAAGAGGGAGTAAGTAGGGATGAAGGCTTTTAATAGAACAAACTTTTGACAGGTGTCAACTAATATTCTGTAAACATGTCTATCAAAACCATCCTTGAAGATTTACCTCTGTGTAAAAGCTGGCTATTGCTCTCGAAACTCCTACGCCGTCATGGACATGTTGCTCGTGTCAGAAATTGATCACAAACCAAACTCACTACGACACAAGAAAATGCTTCTTTCTATCTATAAAAAAATAAGATGGCCATTATCCAGAAGTCCCCTTTCAACACTAATCAAAGTCAAGACAAAATATGCAAATCCTACTCTATATAACTAGTAGACTCAATCACCCTATTCCTGACCTAAATAGGCAAAGAGCCCAGATTTTTGTATTGCGCAATTTGCACCATAGAGTACTGTATAGTAATCAATGGCCGCCATCAAAAGATAGACGACTATTAAGACTGACTTGTTTGATGGCCGTTCACCTCCTAATGATGGCCATCGAGTGCTCCATAATATTCTATAGTGCAAGCAGCGCATCATAAAGGATCTTGGTTGATAGGAAAACCCTACCATTGCCTGTCCCTTTGTTATCATTGTAAGAAGTCGTCCACGGAATATGAGCTCGACACTACTGGCATGACACCTCATACCACAATCTTACAATGGATCATATCAATCTGCCACGTCAAATACTCATAATGTATAGAATTTTTTTCTT
Organism: Phoenix dactylifera; assembly: GCF_009389715.1. Lineage (NCBI taxonomy): Eukaryota > Viridiplantae > Streptophyta > Magnoliopsida > Arecales > Arecaceae > Phoenix > Phoenix dactylifera. The sequence goes on along the minus strand of NC_052409.1, from coordinate 5,758,465 downwards.
TTATACTAATAGAGTAAGATCAATTGATAAGTTATAAGTTAATCCAGTGGCTTCTCTTATCTATCGAGCATCGATGTACTCCAAGCCACCCTTTGTCATTGCAATTTTTTTATCCTTTCTGATTGGACCGACTCGTGCAAACCAAAAGCCTGCATGGCTTTATGCGAGCAATTAGTTCCTTCCTCCCATCATACCCATCCCTCCCCTATTGACATCCTATTCTGAGGTGTTCAGGCTCTTATCAACAATAGCCAAACTAAATAAACCCTGGACCCATTATCCTGGCCCTGAATACAGACTAGACACTGACCCTAAAGTCTCGCATGGGAACTAGCACCTAGATCATGATCTCACCAAGCCCCACAAAGAAGAACTAGAGAGTGAAGGAGAGAGAAAGAGAATTGGAGTTAGGGGATGGCAGCTAGACGGATTTTTACGAATATTCAATTCGTCCCAAATCCTATTAGGACCCGTTCAAGAAAATTTATAGGATCTGTGTTTGGGATGGATTTGGATTTAAAATTAAAATCCGTTAGAATTTGGGATGGGTTCGGAATTTTCTCCTATTGAAAAATCTGCTACTCGAACAATCCGATTATATAACATATATATATTAAATTTTATTAAAAAAAAATATGCATTGGGAAAGGACTTGAATCCCAAATCTCAAGGATATCTGAGCTCCATATTTACCATTAAGCTACAAAACTCATTCATATTTAGGCTATTTGTCAAATTATTTAGATCTATTTTTATTTGGTATTGTTTCCTCTGAGTGATCTGATTCAAATAAAAATTAATAGGATAAGTTTAAATATTCCATAAATTTATCATTTTTTGATAAAATTTTTGAATTGTTAGTAATTTTTTTATTAGATTTAGAATGGATTTGAATTGTAGGATTTTAAATGTATTGGAGGCATGGATAAGATAAATTTTAGGGACGTAAGGAACGCTGTCAGGAATACCGTGGTCCCTTGCGAGGGTTTCCAGTGTGCTGTACGTACCATTAACGGTTGCTTATTCGGGATAAGCACTGTTCCTTGAGGGCTTGTTTGGTTCGTGGGAAAATATTGGAGAAAAGTGTGGTCAACGGAAAAGTAATGAGATGTCTCTTGTTTGGTTAGAGTTTTCAAAAGAGATAGACGAAAAAGTTGTATTTTCATGGAAATATGATTCCCACATTTCATGAAAAAGTCTTTCCAATAAGAAACATGGAAAAGTTACTTTCCCGTAAGCTAAGAATCACTCCATTTTATTTTTTTCCAAAAAAGCCCTTCAACATTAAAGAGACATTAAAGATCTAATTTTTATTAAAGGTATAATAGGAATTACACATAACTTTTTCAAAAAAGTGGATGATCAACCAAATATAAGTACTCTAAAAATCTGTCACTTTTTCATTGTCAACCAAACATGCCAAAAATACTTTTTCAGACATCTTTTTTCTAAAAATTTATTTTCTAGGAGGAAAATGCTTTCTGCGAACCAAAACGAGCCCTGAGTTAAAATTAAATAAGTGAGATGAGATGACGTTGAGGTGATTCGATGATTGAATACCATCTCTGTCCGTCCCAATATCTCTCGTCCCCATGCCCAGTTCTTCAGTTTCGTTTATCTCCATATCTCATTAAACTTTTAATTGTCATTGATCTGTATTCTTTGTACGGGAAGGAATAAACGATAACATCAGCATGTAATTCCCCTTTCCATCGTCAGGCATGGAATTTCTCTCCGGATATCCTTGATTAACGCGGGCCCTGTTATCATCATTTTTCGTTATGGCAAATATACGTCATAAGTGAATAACGTTCGCTTATCACAAACTTTATCAACAACTAAGATGGCTGTTTAACCTACTAAAACCTATCAAAAAATAATGGATTACGATAGAACAATAACAGTACTGTTTATTCAAATTACCACCGTTATAAGATAAAAATAATTTTCAGCTAATATAAATGATAAAATTACTAAATGGATTACGGATCATCTCTTACTTTTTAATGGTGTTGTATACCGTGACAACAACCTACCCTTCATGATCGGATAGGCACAGAGACTGCTTTTGGATTCACCACTCAAGGTTGGTTTACCGGCCTCCTTTTATCGTAGGGTCAACTCATGATTAGATTGAGGCAGGTTAGTTGTCATATGATGTAGAGATTAATGCAATAATGTGACCGTTTGTATTACTCTAATGATAACTACCTGCTTTCGCTTCCAAATTTACCAGTAAGGTACCACCTAGATTCTGTCTGTCTGTCTCTCTCCTCTTTCTGATAGTACTCAGTGATCGATGTAAGTTAAAAGTATTGATGTACGACTATTTTCCATAAGAAAATTATATGTACATGGTGTTGATCTACCAAGATGCTTTGTAGATATTTAAATCACATAAAAGAAAATCTAACAATTAATAAAATAGTGGTAAGAAAATATCTAGCCTGTGAGGTGTGAGAGGCACGCCAAAAGACGCACTGTCCTAAAACCGTTGTTGCCTCCCCACGTGCAGGTATTGGCGGTCAGCGACGGCTCCAAGATACAACCCAAACGGCTCACAGCGGGCCTAATCTACAGTGCACGTCTGTAGTAGGCAGATTACCTAGTCTATATCGGTTGCCCAATAATATAGAAAATTGTAAAAGAGAGAATGGTGGTAGAGAGAAACAATGAGAGGAAGAAGAAGGATTTTTTATTGTATTTTTTGTTAGATACAAGGAATGGCTCTTTTATAGGCCTTTTGTCATCCAACCATAACGGTTGAATACTTATGGCCTCATTAAGGCCATAATGAAAGATAATGGGAAGTTTTGAAACTTCCAAATGGAATTTGAAAAACTTAAAGATTATAACAACTCTTTTTTAAAAAATTTGAGGGTTACAAAACTTTTCAAAATTTATTCAAATTCCAACAATCCCCCACAAGTTTCAAAACTTTATAAAATCATATACATATATATAGAGAGAAATTTGGGCAGCTTTATACTATGCAATGGGTGCAGGTGTCTTCCGGACTTGAACCTACACTTAGTGTTGACAGTTCTAACCTGAAGGATCATAGTGAACTAAGTCTTGAACTAGACCCTTTGGACCAGATTTTAACATGCCACACACATAGTATTGATATAGACTTGGTGCGGGTTAGCGCTATTTATGGCCATGCGCTGAATCTTGATTCTCATGAGAGTTATTAGAGAACAGCCCAATTCTCACGGTCGCGGCCTCACGACAACTCTCATTTAGGTGAGTCCTCCAAGAATACATGTGACCTGTATCCTGCAGGAGTATGCCTGCCTCGGGCTCATTCAGGGTAACACCCTTCCTAACGTCACATATCAAAGCACTATTGCCATAGGGATGAGCAGGAGACTCTCTCCTTAAAAGTAGTGCTGAAATGAGTCACGCAATATGGATTGTTTCTACCCATTGAACCTTCTTCATGGGATCTCCAATCATAAAGGTTGGGTTACCTCCCTAGGTGACTCCCTTATGGGCTTAAGCCCATCCCCCTCGACAAATCAATGACAGCTTTCTTAGAAAGAGCTTTGGTTAGCTGATCAGCTATATTTTTCTCAGACTTTACAAATTCCAAAGATACAATATTCTTATTCAATAGGCTTTTAACTGATTTGTACCTCACTTGCAAATGTCTATTCGTTTTCTTATTAGTATGTGCCTGCCTTACTAACTCTATTACTGCCTTACTATCACAATGTATGAAAATGGCAGGCATGGGTTTATTGACTAAAGGCATGTCAAGCATCAAGTTCTTAATCCACTCAGCCTCAGAGCAAGTTGTATCTAAAGCTATAAGTTCTGACTCCATAGTACTCCGAGAGATAATAGTTTGTTTCTTAGATCCCCAAGATATTGCTACTCCACCCAAAAGAAATACATACCCTGAAGTGGACTTTACATCCATATTGTCTGTTATCCAATTCGCATCACTATACCCTTCAACTACATTCGGAAATCCCTTATAACACAATGAGTATTCCATGGTTCCTCTAAGATATTTAAAGACTCTCTCTAAAGCAATCCAATGATCTTTGTTAGGATTATGAGTATATCTACTAAGTCTCCCAACAGCATATGCTATATCAGGCCTAGTTTTATTTGCTATGTATAACAATGATCCAATCATTTGTGAGTACTTCAGTTGAGATACTGGTTCACCATTATTTTTCTTCAAATGCACATTTAGATCATATGGTGTTGATATAGATTTGCAATCAAAATAATTAAACTTTTTTAACATCTTTTCTATTGTACTGGTTTGATTAAGAGTAATTCCATTAGGTGTTCTTTCCAACTTCATTCCTAAAATTACATAGGCTTCTCCTAAATCCTTCATGTCAAACTTTCTAGAAAGATAAGACTTAACATCATTTACTATCTCCAAATTTGTCCCAAATATTAATATATCATCAACATAAAGACATAAGATCACATGTTCTCCATTACTCTCTTTGTAGTATACACACTTATCATATTCATTAATCTTAAAGTCATATTCTAAGATCACTTTATCAAACTTCTCATGCCATTGCTTAGGAGCTTGTTTTAAACCATACAAGGATTTAACTAACTTACAGACCTTATGTTCTTGACCTTTAACTACAATACCTTCAGGTTGCTCCATATATATCTCTTCATTTATGTCTCCATTTAGAAAGGCAGTCTTAACATCCATTTGATGAATCACTAGATTATGCACTGATGCTAAAGCAACTAAAATTCTAATCGTAGTTATCCTGGATACAGGTGAATATGTATCAAAGTAATCTATTCCTTCTTTTTGTGTAAAACCTTTAGCTACTAGTCTAGCTTTGTACTTGTCTATGGTTCCATCAGGTTTTAACTTCTTCTTGAACACCCATTTACACCCAATAGCTTTGTTTCCAGGAGGTAAATTAGTTAACTCCCAAGTGTTATTTTGAATAATAGACTCTATCTCACTTTGTATAGCTTCCTTCCAAAATGGAGCATCTAAAGAAGACATAGCTTCCTTATAGGTAGTAGGATCTCCTTCTGTTAAAAAGGTATAAAATTCGTCTCCAAAATTTTTCTCTATTCTAGACCTTTTACTCCTTCTAACTCTAATTGTGTTTCTGGTTCCTTAGATGCATTTGTACTAGTGGATCATTAGTAGATGATTTATCTATTACTTGGTGTGAAATTTTATTTTTATAAGGAAATATATCTTCAAAATAGGTAGCATCTCTAGATTCTATAACTGTGTTATTTGAAATTTCACTAATCTCAGAGTTTATAACTAAGAATCTATTTGCACTACTATTTTGAGCATACCCTATAAAGACAGCATCTATAGTTTTAGGCCCTATTTTCTTTCGCTTAGGCTCAGGGATTGCTACTTTAGCTAAACACCCCCACACTTTCAAGATTTTAAGATTAGGTGTTCTTTTCTTCCAAATTTCGTAAGGGGTCTTATCATTATCTTTCACAGTTACTCTATTCAATATGAAACATGCAGTAAGAATTGCTTCTCCCCACAAATTCTCAGGTAGCCCAGAACTTATCAACATCGCATTAGCCATATCCATTAAAGTTCTATTCTTTCTTTCAGCTACTCCATTAGATTGAGGAGAGTATGGCGGAGTTATTTCATGTACTATTCCATATTCCTCACAGAAGATGCTAAAATTAGTAAGGGTATACTCACCTCCTCTGTCGGATCTGAGTTTCTTAATCTTTCTTTCTAATTGATTCTCTACTTCGGTCTTATAAATCTTGAATTTATTAAACACCTCATCTTTAGTTTTTATTAAGTACACATAGCAAAATTTCGAACAATCGTCTATAAAAGTCACAAAATACTTATTTCCTGCTCTAGTAGGTGGTCTGTTCGAATCACATACATCACTATGTATGAGCTCTAAGAGTTGAGTATTTCTTTCTACAGACTTATAAGGCCTTTTAGGTTGTTTGGCTTGTACACACACTTCACATTTATGTTTGAAGTTTAGATTGGACTTAGGGACTAAGTCTAGATCCATCATTCTTTTAATTTTCTTTAAGTGTACATGTCCCAATCGTTCATGCCATACATTAGAAGATTCAACATTGAAAACACTTGAAGAGATAACTTTAACTTCTGAAAGTACATTTAATTTAAACAACCCCTCACTAATAAATCCTTTCCCAACAAATACATTATTTTTTGAAATTACAACTTTATTGGATTCCATAACAACCTTGTATCCTTGTTGGACTAAGGATGACCCACTAACTAAATTTCTTCTGATTTCTGGAACATGTCGCACTCCTTTCAAAGTTAAGATCTTTCCAGATGTCATTTTCAAATCTATGTCTCCAACTCCAAGCACACGTGCAACAGAGTCATTACCTAATGTTACACTTCCTCCACTTGATTTCTGATAAGTTTTAAAATAACCATGATCAAAACAAATATGTACATTAGCTCCAGAATCTAACCACCAATCTTTATTTCCATAAGTAAAATTAATAGAAGAAGAACTAAAGTTATACCTAAAGGATGGCTCAGCTGAATTCTCTTGATCCATCAACATATAGACTTGAGCCTTTGGATCTCTTTGATAGTGATTTGACTTGGGCTTCGGCTTATACTCCTCAGTCTTCTTGAAGAAGCAATCTTTCGCCATGTGATTAGTTCTCCCACAAACAAAGCATAGCCTTTTCTCACTTCCTTTGCCCTTGAATGTTTTATTATTATTATTATTACGGTATTGGAAGTTTTGGTTTTGGTTAGAACGATTGTGGAACCTATTATTTTTCTTGAAGTTCTTACCCCTATGTTGGAAATTATTTCTCTTGTAAAAATTCTTAGTATTATTTTCAACTAGGTTCACCTTAGGAGTCTTTTCATCCTCTTTCTTAGTATTGGCTCTATGTTTTTCCTCAACTCTAAGAGAGTTTATGACTTGGGTTAAGGTTAACTCTCCTTGTTTATGCCTAAGGGTCCTAGCAAAATCATTCCAAGATGATGGCAACTTATCTATAAGACATGAGACTTTAAAATCTTCACTAAATTTGGTTCCCTTTTTCTCAACTCCTCTCAGAAGTTCTTGATACTCATGAATTTGATCTCCCACTAGTTTATTGTCTACCATTTTATAACTATTAAAATTTGAGACAGTAAACCGATCAATGCCAGCATCTATCATCCCATATTCAGCCTCTAAAGCATCCCAAAGTTCTTTTGCACTTGAGGTAGTGGCATGATACACATCATAAAGGTGGTCAGACAAAGCACTAAGTATTCTATTATAGCAGTGGTACTCTACTTGCTCATTAGTCATTTGTGAAGGTAACTCTTGATTAGACCGTGGTTCCTCTATTGCAGATACAAGTCCTAACACAGTCAACCAATATTTAAGTTGTCTTTGCCACCTACGAAAATTTTGTCCACTAAATTTTTCAGGCTTAATACTATTAGCTTCTTCCATATTTGCCATTCTAAATTTTAAACTCTAAGTTTTTAAAGTTTAAAAAGGGCAGTAGAGTATTCAACTGTGAGGAAAAATAATAACAATAATGTCACTAATGAATAAATTTAAACAAGATGTTCCTAAGAGTATCTCTTAATAATATACTATGTAACAATAACTTTACTAATAATTGTAAAGGAAAACAACCCTAATGTCACCAATTAGATTTAATACTTATATCTTCACCAAAACTATTTTTTTTTTTTTTAAAATCAGAACAGTAAACTTTTTTTATATATATTAAATAGTAAACTGTTTTTTTTTTTTAAAGCAGTAAACTATTTTCTTAATTAAAAACAGTAAACTATTTTTTATATTAAAACAATAAACTGTTTTTTTTAACAGTAAATTGTTTTCTTTGATTAAACAGTAAACTGTTTTTTTTTCTATTAAACAGTAAACTGTTTTTTTATTTAAAACAGTAAACTGTTTTTTTTTTAATTAAACAGTAAACTGTTTTTTGTTGAAACAGTAAACTGTTTTTTGTTGAAACAGTAAACTGTTTTTTGTTGAAACAGTAAACTGTTTTTTTTTTTTTTTAACAGTAAATTGTTTCCTTTGATTAAACAGTAAACTGTTTTTTTTTATTAAACAGTAAACTGTTTTTTTTTATTAAAACAGTAAACTGTTTTTTTAATTAAACAGTAAACTGTTTTTTGTTGAAACAGTAAACTGTTTTTTTGTTGAAACAGTAAACTGTTTTTTTTTTTAACAGTAAATTGTTTTCTTTGATTAAACAGTAAACTGTTTTTTTTTGATTAAACAGTAAACTGTTTTTTTTTTATTAAACAGTAAACTGTTTTTTTTTTATTAAAACAGTAAACTGTTTTTTTTTTATTAAGCAGTAAACTGGTTTTTTTTTATTAAACAGTTTAATATTAAAATTGAGAATCTAAAGCTAAACTATATATATATTATTATTTAAAGTGTATTCAGCAATGATTTCTATCAAAGATGAACAAAAACAGTGTTCAACTATGCATCTTGCAGAATATATAAACATATAGATGAAACAATACAACAACGGTTTTAGAATGTTGATCTACCAAGATGCTTTGTAGATATTTAAATCACATAAAAGAAAATCTAACAATTAATAAAATAGTGGTAAGAAAATATCTGGCCTGTGAGGTGTGAGAGGCACGCCAAAAGACGCACTGTCCTAAAACCGTTGTTGCCTTCCCACGTGCAGGTATTGGCGGTCAGCGACGGCTCCAAGATACAACCCAAACGGCTCACAGCGGGCCTAATCTACAGTGCACGTCTGTAGTAGGCAGATTACCTAGTCTATATCGGTTGCCCAATAATATAGAAAATTGTAAAAGAGAGAATGGTGGTAGAGAGAAACAATGAGAGGAAGAAGAAGGATTTTTTATTGTATTTTTTGTTAGATACAAGGAATGGCTCTTTTATAGGCCTTTTGTCATCCAACCATAACGGTTGAATACTTATGGCCTCATTAAGGCCATAATGAAAGATAATGGGAAGTTTTGAAACTTCCAAATGGAATTTGAAAAACTTAAAGATTATAACAACTCTTTTTTAAAAAATTTGGGGGTTACAAAACTTTTCAAAATTTATTCAAATTCCAACACATGGACTATCCAACCCTCGTACGATCAAGCAAAATGGGAGCTCCCCTCCATCCCCCTTATAGGACAATTTGTTGCCTTGTTAGATTTTCTTTCTTTTTCTTTTTTTTTATGCTGAAGCTTTGTCTTGTGATATAACAATCTGTTTCCGATTTGATGATATTTTTTCTCTGCTAAAATGGAATCTTTCAACGGGCATGAGATTGTAAGACTATAAAACTTTTTGGTACGTAAAATTGTCGGAGATGAAGCTCGAAGCTTATTCGTCCATGTTTATGCAATGTTCATGGTTTAAAAATTATATCTAACTCAGATTCTCACGTAGTACAAAAAAAAATATCTTACAGTTGTGTAATTATTGTGAGGTAACTAAAAAGATTGTGTAATTATATATATATATATATATATATATATATATATATATATATATATATATATATATATATATATATATATATATATATATATATATATATATATATATATATAGAGCAAGTACTACCTATAATTGTGTAATTATTATTTTTTTCATGCTTGACACTATATGAATAAGCAAGCTATATTATGGTAGCATGTGTGACATATTTAGGCGTCAAGTTGCGCAAGAACGATAACAGGAATAGCCTTTTTTTTCTCTTAATGTTGCGATCGATGTCCCTAACACGTCTCTCTCCCACTCATTTACTCTTTTTCCCTTTCAAATCACAACGTATATCATTTTGTTACCCTTTTACCACCACGTACAGCAGTTTGTTAAGGATAATATACTCATCAGTAATAGCACCTTGTTATATATATATGATTAGTGGGGCTGTGTCTTTCTTAAATCATTCAACTGACTTATAGTTTGCTAACTCACTTTATGTTATATTCACTAGCCAAACTTTCCAAAACCAGACATTTGATTTTAATTCTTGCTGAACTTATTGTTCAACTCTATCTATGATGAACTTATTGTTCAATTCTTGATGAGCTTTTTGGCTGCCAACCCCCCTCTCTCTCTCTCTGGGTTGGGAATGAAGTAATAATTGGAACGCTATGCAGAGTGGAAAAACATGCCTTCCAATACAATCCCAACACTAGGAGGGTACGGAGTTCATTCACAAAACCACCCTTTCCACCATCCACACGCCATTAAGCACTTCTCTGGGTCCATCTCCAAGGCTACAGCCACTCCAGGTCCAACGACTCGACCTACGTCGACTCCTTCCAAATTCTAATACCCGATTGTTGACAACTCTGCCCGAAGCTGCCAGCCAAAATGAAGGCGGAAGGTAGCATCATTAGATTGAAATACACATAAAATAGACATCTATATCCATCAAGACAAACCATACGCCCATGACTAGTTACGATGCCCATATAAGAGAGAGAAGAATGGAAAAGAAACTTATAGTAAAGATATGTGCTCATGTTCAGAGAGAGGGCTGAAAAAAGAATGAATAAGTTATTTATTTGTTAATTTGTTAGAAAATAATTGAGTTTTTTCTACGATTAATGATTTTATCCTTGAATTTAAATACAAGACATATGAAATTTAAAAATATCCTATACATTTTCAATATCCAATATATATTTGTTTAGTCTACAATCTCCCGTAGTTAGATTTAGAAACAAAATCATTAGAAAATACTAAATATATCATTTCTTGTAAATATTGAAAGAATATTTTTTTCTTACCAGATCAATAATTATGACCTTTTTTATACAGAAATTTCAGAAATCGTTGTCTAAGCTGCATACATCATGCGTTCATGCATGCAACTTATCATGGTTGTTGGTTTCTGTAAACCTTATTCATCAAATGTGTACTTTAGTATATGGCAGTGGGAATCAACAATAGTGATCGACTGCAAACGCAATCATGTCGATACATGCAGTTACATGCAATAATTTTTTTCAGGAGACAGATGGCTTGCTTTTTAGAGTACTACTTTTCGCTGAAAAGGATGTAATGCTGTTGGCTGTCAGCGTAAAGGACAGAGAGTTGAGTGGATTAGGTTCGAGGGAAGGCCCTTCTGCCGCCCTGATGTCCCAAGTTTTCTTCCTACTTTAGTCTTCTTAAGGTGTGGCTAATGTCAAATCCCCACAAGTACATGAAGAAAAAATGAAGCTAAGTTGATGAGCTTCTGTGGTTCTATTGGCCATAGTTTGTTACCTTTCCAAGAGGGCTGAACCCCGTGAGGGCGTTCCTTGTGGAAACGGCAACTCGCTGCTTCCCAAGTCCTAAAAGATCCTGGAATTATTGTCCAAGATTGTGCAGTTCCTCCCCTCGCTTTGCATACCTTTTAGGAAAGGGAATTGAGAGAGTGAGATCTTTGACTTCTTATTATAGGCTTTTTATTCTTTAGAATTGTGTTGGCGATATCTTGTTTTCACCACCATATCAAACCATAAACCAAAGATCTATAATTTAAAAAGTTTTATATTTTAAATTTTAAAGTTTGAATTTTGAATTTTATACGTAAAATGAATTTAAAATTGATCCTAGGCCCATTTATTAGTATTATTATTTTTATATTTTCAACTATAAATATACGTAATGATCCCATAGAAAAGTTTCCGGAAATATTCTTCTTTTCTATGTATTCTTCTTTCTCACATATTGAATTCTGATCAAACATATGCATGGTCCAAAGCAAGGTATTCAAATGCTCATAATTTTTCTGTATCGAGTGAGATGGAAGATCACAAAAGTAAAAATTGAGAGATTTGGAGATCGCAAGTGACATATGAGAACTAAGGAGTGTCAAAGGATGAATAAAAAGTTTTGGACAATATATTGATAAAAAAAAATGTATCAAGATTGTCAACTGGTTCAGTTGGTGATGGCTGAGTGCGTGACCGAGCCCTATGGCAACTAGATTTTCATGAATGGAGTCCAAGTAGAGTCCAGCCCAGCAGTTGGATCAGACTTGGGCTTGGGCTCCTGGATCCGACCCATATTTTATTGTACGAGTACGACTTACATTAATGGGACATGAGGCCGGTAACGTGTATCATACTCTTAAGTGGGCTAAGATAGTGGTTAATGGGCTTTCTTCTACAAAAAACTTAACGTTGTTGTGCAATGCAACGCAACTCATTTGAACAATGCATTGCAATTATTATGATAAGTTTAAGATTTATTGGAAGTCTAAAACCTTTTCTTTAGATACTTCAAGCAACAATTTTTACATGCAACTGATGCGTTTAGTGCAATTTTGATGACCAATTATTAGGTTTTTTTAGTGACAGTGTTTACATGTTATGCTCGGTGCGACATGTTATCTAAACTATTTAGCTTCGGGTATAACTTCTAACATTATGTGCAGTACTATTAACAAATGTATTATGTTCCTATTAAACATTGGGATGTTGGAACAAACCAACATCTTTCCTTTCCAAGATTATCGAAAGAGGTTTAAGACGAGATTTTCTCCATTCGGAACATGTTCAAAACTAAAAATGAATCACAATTCAATAAAAGAGAATCTATTAGCGCAAAGTTGAAGGACAAGAAGTAACAAATGAGAAAAAGAGAGAAGGAATTACTTTGGAAGAAAAGTTTGCTAAAAAGTTGAGGAATGTTAGCATATGCTATTTAGATAATAGGAAAAAAAAAACTCCAAGTTTCTAGAAATGAGAGGGATGAAAGAATCCTGGTGGATTCATTTACTAATCTACTAGAATTCATACTTAGTTAAAATATAAAATAAATATTTGGCAGGCAAAGGATGCCAACATATGGGTTCTTCGATGGTAAAAAAAAAGTTTGAAGAAAGGCCTGAAAATTTGGAAAGTTCCAGCAGATTCTTTGTGTTCCCACATGCATAATTAACAGCTCTTTCATCTCAAATCTCACATCTTTTTTTGTTCCACGAGCTAAGCAAGTGAAGAAAGGAGCAAACTGTAATTGGCTCAATTGTGTTATTGCATTAATTATTTAATTTAATTGATATATGCATTGATTGTATTTATTTTATAAACTGATATGCTCTTGTAATTAATGACGCATCTCACTTCTCTATACTAACGTAAGTAGTTCCTAAGCTTTCATTTGAAATGGAAACTATTAACCTTTTTCATATAGTTTTCTCTTAAATTATGCTTGAGCTACGGATGGATCACTACGTCTTGTGCTTGTTTTTCTTTGTGCCTAACAAAGTAATTGTGTCATCAAGAGACATTTTTTTTCTTTTAATTACAACATCTAGAATGATACCACTCTATTTTATTTCACTCAAAATAAGTTGGTGATTGATTGTTTGTTTCTAGTATTTTTTACATTTAACCTTTTAAATTATAACTATTCAAGAATTGAAAAATAAAAAAAAGAATTGTAACAACCCAAGACCTTACCCAAAATGGCTAGCCGAAAAATATTATTTGGGTTCCTTAAGCCTGTATAAGTATCCAAGATCTATCCAGCGAATAATTGATATGGAACTAAACATACGCTCGTACGGGTCCTCACATACTCCCTTCGTTCAAGCTTTGACGTTCTCGTCAGGCTAGGAGTTCAAATCTATTCAAATCTAATCACAAACCCCACGACTGGCTCGTAGTCAGCCCTAATGAATTCATGTTGCAGTGTCCTCTAGTCCATATAGATTATGGGTTGGGTATGCTCTGATGTCATTTATAACAACCTAAGACCTCACCCAAAATGGCTAGCCGAAAGGAATTATTTGGGTTCCTTAATCCTATATAAGTACCCAAAATCTACCCAACGAATAACCGATATGAGACTAAACACACGCTTGCACGGATCCTCACAGGAATAACAAAAACAAATTTATTAAAAATCTTGAGGTGTTTTTGAGGTAATTGTTATTGGTTTAATTTAACTTGCACTATGATGAAGAAGAAGTGGACAATGAGAGAAGCCAGGAAGAGGGAGAGGAGGAAGAGGATGGGCAAAGGAAACTGACGAAGAGGAAGACAATCCCGTCATGCTGCCAAGAAGAGCACGAGTAGGAGGACTGGAGGAGAATGGGAAGGGTGAGGGTTTCTCAGGATCTTAAAGCTAGAACAAGAAGGAACACAAGTCAACTCCATTTCCGGCCAACCTCATGCATGAAGCGAGCTCTCCTTGCCCAAACTGAATTCAAAGGTCCAACTACGAACACCGAATAACATAAAATAACCAATCATATTATTGATATGCATATTGATGAAGACTACATGGACACCCATACATAATTCATTACATTATTTGTATCATGTTATCACAAACCACACTTAAGGAGAGGGGGGAGGGGGGAGTTCAACTAATCACCACACATGCAAATTTAAAAGATAATTAAAAACCTTGCATTACAGTAATCATAGAAGAAAAGCTGCCTTCGAAGTGCCCTCCTTGACCTTCTCACACTTTATTGCTTTTATGATAGCTGGAATGATGCTTTTTACTATATTCCCTTGCGTCCATCCCACTTTGCCTGCCACCTTCAGGCTTCTTAATGCCCTTGGGTCTGCTCATGATCGCCAGTTAGCTTTTCCTTGATCTTCTCCAAGATGCCCTTCTCTTCTCGGGTTTCCTCCACTTCCATGGTTTTCTCTGGTGCTACTGATGGCGTGTCTTCTCCAGTCCCTTCACTAGGCTCTGCCTGTGCCTTCTCCTGTGCTTCCTTTTCCTCTGTTTTAGATTTGTCGTCCTCCATTAACTGTATCGAAAAGCATTCCAATAGAACAGGATCAATACAAGCATTGCAAGTGTCCTAACTACGCTGCTGCACGCATGGAAGCAGTAATATATATTGCCATAGGAGTTTTAGGGCAAAATTAATCATTGGCCATTCAACTCTTGACATCATCAATCCCAAAGATAAAGGGTTTGTTTGCTCTAGAATTGACATCTTGCATGAATGTTGATAGATGTTGCCATCTCTTACATCACAAAGAAAAAGAAAATGGAAAAAAAAGTATCTCTTGCATAATTAAATAATGATCTCCAATATTCTTGTGCTCCAAAGATAAAATATGCAGTGACCAACTTGAGTGATAAATATGGCAACAATATTGTTCCATCTTATAAGTCTGCATACTTGAGACCAAATTCGACCGAGTATGCACAAGAAATCAAACATTAAGCTTCCTTTTATTTTTTAAAAAGGAAAACTCACAGCAAAAGATTAAATACTTTGCAAATAGGGTTGTAGCATAGTGTCGAAGGAAGTTTGATGCACCTCAAACTTAAATGACATGTGAAATTGAATTGTTTTAATGCTTGTAATATGACAACTTCTTGTTTATTTCTCACTATAGCAATTGCATAAGCAAGCGAAAATCTTGGTGTGTCATCAGAAAAGATGGCTATATAAATTCATGATCGAAAGTGAACAGTTTTCTGCATTCTATTTATGAATAAATGCTACCTGGCCGGATTTAGAATCCTCGCCGGAGTCGGCACCAGATTTGGAGTCATCACCGGATTCTGAGTCGGAGGCAGAGTTGTTGCTCTTACATTCCAGCTTGTCAACAGCTTTTTCGGGAACCTCCACTCCTTCCTCGCTTTTCTTGCTGAGCTTCTCCTTAATCAGCTCCATTAGCCCCTTCTTTTTCTTCTTCTTATCCTTCTTCACTGCTTTACTGCTTGACTGTGTTCAAGAAAACAATGCCGGTCGAGCAGTTCATAATAATTTAATTTGACCAGGGAGGAAGAACTTAAGAGCTTGATCTAATAACTTGTTCGCTCAACTATTTCAGTTGTTTATTAAGTTCAAAGTGATAAATTAAGGCCCATCTTCTGAATCTTCCATGTTATTAGAAGCTCTGTATATATGATGGCTATAACTCTCGCTGGTCAAATTGTCATCCGACCTCAATGTGTTTCAAAGTCGAGCGACCCCTTGACCAATCAACCGTTTTTTATTATTTTTTAGAGATAGAAAAAAATAAAACAAATAGAAGGCTAAATAGGTTCACGGTCATGATTACTTACCTGTCTGAGAATAGGATTAAAAAAAATAAAGGCAATGTACATGGCTATCCTACTTCTTTCATGTCTATAGTATAAAGTAGTGGTTTAAACATTTTTACCCAAGTGTTGCATTATCAAAAGACAAGGCAAAAATATATATACAATCTATACTATGGCTTGAAGTTTTATTTCGTTGTTATCATGACTATATCTTACTTTGTCAGAATCAGAACCAGAACCAGAGTCAGAGGCGGAGTTGGAGGCGGAGTCGTCGTCGGAGGCTGAGGCCGAGTCAGAGGCGGAGTCGTCGTCAGAGGCTGAGGCCGAGCCAGAGGCGGAGTTGGAGGCGGAGTCGTCGTCAGAGGCTGAGGCGGAGGCCGAGGCCGAGCCAGAGGCGGAGTCACCAGAGTCAGAGTCAGAGCTATCACCTAGGAGTTTCCTTTCTTTCTTTTCTCCACTTGCCTTCTTCTTATCCTTCTCCATCGCTACCATCTTTTTCTTTTTTTCTCCATCAGAGCTGTCATCACCTCTTGCCTGTATCCAAGCAGAATGGCGGTAGCGATCAATTCATAATAGCTTCAACTGTGATAGATGCAGTAGAATAACATATTCCAACTGCATTCCTATAAAGAATAAAGGAATATAATGCATATGTTATAACGAGTGAATCTTACTGAGTCTCTTTCAGGACTAGAACCAGAGTCAGAGCCGTCAACCTTTAGCTTTTCAAGAGCACTATTCTTATCCTGAGCTTGTTCAGCAGGAGCCTTCTGCATGTCATCCTTCGCCGCTCCGTCAACCGGCTCGGCCGCGCGGCCAGCAGCGATGATGGGCATCTGTTCCGCCATCGAAGTTTTGTGCTTCGGAAATCACTAGTAACAAGATGGTGGGGTGAAATCTCTCCTTAGAACTCGAGATATTTCGTGGGTTTCGGTGCAATATTCATGAATATATATATATATATAGGTTAGCTTGGGGTCCAAATGTGGACTAACTCCATGTGGAGACACGTTGGTTCTAAGTAGGCATCATAAACGAGTCCAAGCAAATGAACTAATGATGGAGACCATGAGAATAGATTAAAACGATGAAGCAAAATATGATACCAAAAAAAAAGCGAAGCGAAAAGTTGGATGGTTTGGATAACCAACCAAAGGAGAATCATTAACGAGGAGGAAAACGGAGACAATGGCGTGATGAAGTCAAGCAATAAGCATTGGATGCCTGAGCTCTGAAGGCTAGATGGGGGAGATGGTGTCATTGTTTTGGCTCGGTATCCTTCATAGTTGCAAGGTGAGAACGCTAAGGTTATCACGATTGACAAACTGCAGAGGTGAGAGGCATCCAAACTCTGGGAGATCAACACAATACTTTAAGATCCATGAATCATGAATTATGTTTACAGACAAGCATGTATTCAAGATTCTTGCTGGTCCTACCACGATGACATTGTTAAGGCATCTCTTGAACATGATAGGGATGTTACCACCCTTGTACCAAGTAGTTGAGGACAACTCATTCAAAGTGTTGGCTTTCAGTACATGCAGAATGATTGCTGAGAATTTGATAAAATATTTCAATAAATAATTGAATTCCCGTGTTCCTTATGAATTAGTCTGTCCGTAAGTGTTGGATACCTAACAAATGAGTAGAACTCTGGCTTTGGATGCCACAAATAATGAAATTGCCAATAACCATGCACTCCGTAGATCCAATTATCTTTGGAATAATCATGAAATGTGCCCATGAAAATGGTGGGCTTCTTTCCTTGGGATGCCGTCAAGTTAGGTCTCCAGTGCCGCCAAAAGTTTCTTTGCTCTGATGAAGCTGCAAATAGACGCAGATCGATTTTTGGGTGGTGAAGAACCCGATTTTTGGGTGGTGAAGAACCTTGATAGCATCAAAGCCAAGCATGATTCTAGGAGTTTGATGTCACAGTTAGCTCTAGATGGAAACAGACTTTCTATATTAGGCACAGGCCTTAAATCACGCAATTTAACATTTATATCAACATCTTCTTTAGGGCAGAAAGTAGGCTGAGTTGCAACGAGTCTTTACAGACTTGATCTATGTATGAATTAGGGCAATATATCTAATCCATTTTTCGATCCATCAAGCGGCATGAAAAATCTATTTTGTTCATCCATCAATTTTTTTGGACGGAACCAAATTAACTATAAGTGGTCATAAACCCCAAGAAATAGATACATAGATCGGTTATAAACCCAGAAGAAATTATATTCCGCACCGCATGCATCAACATGGCGGGCACTAGGACAATCCCAGAGAAACATCCTGTGGGACAATCATTGAGATGAACGCATGATGAATAGGATCTTGAAGAATATCTTAGTGATTGGCGTGGTGCACGACCAGGTGGTGTATAAGGTGCATGATTTAATTTCTCCAATTATGTTGCTTTATTAAATAATACAGTCGGGACTTTTATAAAATTAAAAAACAAAACCGCATGTAATCATCTTTCAACAACCTACGTAGATGATTAGTTTCATAAATTTATAACTGAAAAAATAAACCTTGTACAAAGAGCATATCGAATTTGTTTAAGGTCAGTTTAAGTCAGGATTGAGTTTCAATAATCAAATCCACCATGTTTCAATAGGCTTAGGATTTTTATCCAAGCCTGACCTATATTTTTTTTGGTGTGAACCACTTGACATTTTGATCTGTTTGAAGGTTTTGATCCTGGTGGCCACTAGAATCTTCACTCTTTGAAAGTATGAGTCAAAAATCTCATGCAGCCAAAGTCAATGCCATGACTAATTACGTGCCATTTAACCGAGCTCCCTCACCAACTTGCTTCGCAGGTTCTTGCTTGACGTGGTGCATCTCCATTGGTGGAAACTCAATTCACCAGACGACTGATGGAGGATTGAGGGAGATGATTATATCAGACTAATCAACGACAGCCACACCATGAGGAATCGTGGAGTTACGAAAGTAGCCTTCCAGCGACGGCCGTAAAACTTTATACTAAGCCGACGATGAGACTTGGTTGACGGGTTCGTTCGGCAGCCTCATGAGTCATGGCCAGGTACGAGGCTTGGGCTGTGTGAAACAGAGTATCAGCCTATGTGCTGAAATTTATCATCTTTTCATAAGCCAGGTTCTAGCTTTGCTATTAGGCACACATACAAAAAAAAAATTTGAATTTTAGTCTAAAATATTAAATATGTATGCGACTTGGGGTCTCTCCTAGAGGTGACAACCAAAAAAATTATAAGAAAAATTATGGGGATAACTCTCCAAATTTGGGCCATTTATATTAGAACCTTAAATGTTTGAAATCCTAGACCTATTCTTCTTTTATTTCAATATGAATTGAAAGGGAGGGAAAGGAGAGTCTTGTTGACTGAGTACTTTGAGATCTGTACAAGTTGATGAATGACAAAATATAGAGTGCTTTGACATCTATACAGGCAAATAAATGATAAAGGTTGAAGCACTTTGAGATCTATATAGGTAGATGAATGATAGAGGATGGAGTCTTTTGAGATCTATTTATTTGATAAAGGTTGGAGTACTTTGAGATCTATATAGGTAGATGAATGATAGAGGATGGAGTCTTTTGAGATCTATGCAAAAAATATGAATGACAGGCAATGGAATATTTTGAGATCTATGCAAGTGGATGGATGACAAAAAATAGAATATTTTGAGATCTATGCAAGCAGATGGATGGCAGAGGATAAAATGCTCTGAGATATGTACAAAAAGATGGATGATAGAGGATGAAGTGCTTTGAGACTATACAGGCAGATGGATGATAGAGGACAGAGTACTTTGAGATCTTCATAGGCGGATGGATGACATGGGATGGAGTGATTCAATATTTGTGTAGATGAATGTATAACAAAGGATGGAGTACTTCAAGATCTGTGTAGATGGATGGATAAAAGAAGATGGAGTGCTGTGAGATCTATGCAATGGATGGAAGATAGAAGGATTGCTTTGAGATCTATGTAGGCAAATGGATGATAAAGGATGAAGTACTTTAAGTTTTCTGCAGGTGGATGAATAATAAAGCATGGAGTACTTTGATATCTGTGCAGGTGAATGAATGATAGAGGATGGAGTACTTTAAGATCTGTGCACAAGAATGAATGATAAATGATGGAGCGCTTTCAGATAGTGTGAAAGCTACGATCCGATTTCTCTAAACCGAAAGTTTTTTTTTCCAGTCTATTAATGGTGCCAGAATCTAGGCAGCTGGCTGTGCCATGTTACAATAAAATAAAATTTAAATGGCTAATTGGAACTTTTTTTAATTTTGGAATATGAAAGTAATTTTGAGGCGGTAGTTTTGTAATTTTCTTTGGAAAACTTAGATATAATCTTTTAGACTTTTGGGCCACTTAAATGTCTAGAAAGTTCTCGGAGTAGATTTCTTTTGTGAAACGACAAGGAAAGCGGAGCTTGCGCCGCTGTATTCGGTGGGACATTCAAGTTTGGTGGGATTACGACATGAACGCTTTTTTCACACCCTTAGACCATTGATGCAGGGGAATTAATGAACTCAGCCTGTGTGATGCTCCCTCCTAAGATGTCACGGAATGAAACAAGCCCAGCGTCAGATTCTTGAAAAAATTTAGCTACAGCCAGAATAACCTTGGAAATGGACTTAGTCTTTCCTTGAGAATGAATGGGTTTTACCTGCACTCTATTTTTGCTCTTAGGATTGAAGAAGAGATTATGCAAAAATCTATTAAGACTTTCTATTTATCTTACACTACCTATACTAAATACTAAAATAGTGTCTACCGACTCTATCTAGAATTAGATTGAATAGAATAGGCTGGTGGAAAATCAATTTAGAAGTTGTGAAAAAGACTGAAGATACTTTGTATCCAGACTCACGAGAGGTTTTGAATACTCAAACATTCAATCAACATGGTTAGAAAAGAAAAGATATGGCTGGAGACATGGGATTAAAAGTTTGAGCCTACATATTAAAAGTCATTATAACATTTGATTGTATAGTTATTACTTATAAATTACTTTTTTTAAACTTTTTGTAATATTCTATTGCTGTTGGTCCATTAGATTTTGGTCCACTGGTTGGATATGGGCACTTATACTCTTAGCCCATGCGTTAGTGAGAGGTGATTACATTCCAAGATATTTTTGAATATTGAAAAATTATTGCTGCTTTATGATGATCATTGTTAGCTCTTATAACTAGAAATAATCAACAATTTACACATCACTCTAATGCTCTTTTACTTTATATTATATATTAAAGTATGTATTCATATAAAAAGATTTTTTAGTACTCTTCTACTTGAGATTTTTTTTTTTCCCAATGAAAGTCGGAGGAAGCAGAAAGCCTCCCAGTATCTATTAAAAAAAAAAAGGACGTTACAAAAAAAAAAAGAGGCTACGTACATGATAGAAGAGGAACACACAAGAAAAGCATGAGAGCAGCATAAAAAAAAATAGAGAGAAAGTAGAGAAAATAGCTAGTACAGTAATGCACAGCTTAGAACGTATTGGTAAGAATGCACCAAAACTTTTACTTGAGATACTTAAACTCCCAAAATTCTAAACTAGGTTAAAAATTGGACCGGCATCGGTCACCTACTATATAGATCTCAAAACATTCCGATCCTCTTTATTTATTTGTCAGCATAGATCTCAAAACATTCCGATCCTCTTTATTTATTTATCAGCATAGGTCTCAAAACGAGAAGCCGACAATTCAAGATGAATCCATGCTGAGGAAGATAAATCCTTGGTTCGCAGAAGATGCATTTAGAAATCCGGCTCTTCTTTTCTTCTACCAGAAACGCCATCCTCAGCGAGTCTAGTCTCTGGAGTTGACTCCACCAGTCCAATTCCCCCTTACGTGAGCATCCATTATAAAATCCATAGGAAAAGAAAGAAATATTTACTACAACAGTGATGGAAATTTGAGAAAAATTAGAAGGTGAGAGGAAGACCAAACCAATAATGCCTGAAATCTCTAGACTTTGGTGGATTTTTGACCGTAGTGGATGGACCCCACCCTTGGTGGACCAGGGCGAATATTCGCAAAAGACTTTGACCGAAGTGCTCGGATGACCACCACAACTACCAGCAGAAATCATCCATGGAAGTCTTCTTGGGTGGAAGAGTTGAATCAGTCCACGTAGTGCTGTCTAAGTTGTGGTCAGTCAGCTGCACTAACTTTAGACCGAGCATCAACATTATTAGAATTGTAGAAACTTGGGAAGCAGGTTAAGCAACATTTCTAATCATGCACTGATCACAGATCGGTCCTTTTGAGACGCATGCAATGTATGTTAGAGGCATTCCATGTATCTCAACATGCAATATATGATTGATGCAGCATTGGACAATCAAAAGCTCTAATATATGTTCGACAAATGTCCTGCGTAAAGGTACAAATGAGCCGAGTAGCTCGAGAGCTGCTCGAGCTTAACTCGAATCCAAGCTCGACTCAACTCGATTCGATTTGACTCGACTGTTACCAAACTTGAGTAGCTCGAATAATTCTTCGAGTCAAGCTCGAGTAGCAAAATACCTAGTCAAGTATATATCTTTTTAAAAATATTATATTTTATTTATAATATATTATTAATTTAATATTTTAAATATAATATTATGTTATATTTTATTTTAAAATATATTTTTTTAATTATGATAAAAGTTCAATTTGATCTCAAACTTTAGCTCGAGCATGGTTTGGTTGATATTCGAGCCGAGTTGAGTCAATCTCGAGTATTATCTTTTTTTTCTATTGGGTTGAGCTCGAGCTTATTGGATATTAAGGCTCGATCAATCTTAAGTCAAGTTTCAAACTGGAGTATTTGGAATAAAGTCAAGCTCGAGCCACTAACTATTTGACTCGACTTGGCTTGATTGCACCCTTAGCCATGCTTCTCCTGACTGCTAAGATTCTATTGCTTGAATTGTTTGTTGGTGGCATGGCTTAATGAAACATGCACCATGCCCCAAAACTATATTGTGAACTCCTAAAAGTATGATTGTATGAAGTTAATAAAGAAAAAATGTATTATTTGAATTTAAGTACCCTGTGCTATAATGATGTTTATTATCTTTTATATTGGCTTATTTTAAATCATAATAGAATCGGTAATATTTAATATTTAAGTTAAAAAATTGCTATGATTTTAATAAATTCATAATATTAAAATTTAATAATGTAACCGTTGAGTGTTAACTCGAAGACAACTTTTGTACCAAACTTTCTTTCCTTCAATTTTGGACATTGTTTCTGAAAGTAATAAATTTTTGCTTTCAAAGTATAAAAAGACTTTTAGAAAATTATTTGAAAAAATAAAAAGGTTTTATCATACATGATCTAGCCCAATACATTTTACTTAGATTTTTGAAAGTAAAAACTAGAAATGAAAGCGGTCCTAAGATGTGAAACAACAATTGTTGCTATAACATCAATTTGTAACAGTTGCAGCTCGAATGCCAACAATGTCTCTTGGATGATAGAAATTGCATGGTACGCACCAGCTTCTTTTTTTTAAAAAAAAAAACAAAATCGTATGCCAAGAATGATTCTTGAATGTTGAGTTTATAATGTAAGAGGCTAGTTCCTAACAATTAGGTCTTCAAGTGAATATAAAATCGTTACCTTGAGGAAAGAATTTTTTTTTACTGAAATATTTTTTCTTAAAAGCTGATGCCTAAAAAGATGGTTTTTATAGAATAGTTTATGTTTGATTGAGCATTTACTTTTCTGAAAAAGTTATAGAAAAAATTTTATTACGTCCTTAATAAAGAAAAAGATCTTATTACATTCTATCTAAAAGCTTCAGGGTATTTTTGAAAGAAAAAAAATTATCTCAATTTTCAGTCCATAAAAATTGGATCTTTCTATGTCTCACATAGGATTTTTTTTTTAAATTTATTTTTATAAAAATTATTTTTCTATCTCTCTCCTCTGACTCTAAATGAGGCATTTTTTTTATTTTTTTTATTGATCATATTTTTCTTTCTCCTCTTTTCGCGAACCAAAAGAGTCCTCAATGCAAATTGGATTGCAGCCTGCGGTTTCCTAGCTAGCATGGTAAATAAGTTTTGTCCTAGACCTAGCTATAAGTTTTACTCTAGTTTCACTTCCTGTAGACAAGCTCTTTATGTTGTTGTTTCTTTCCTTATCTTGGATTTACACTCAGCATTCTAGATAAGTAGAAAATATTGATGCAGCTGAAAGAATAGCCGTGGAATTCGTGAGAACTAATCACCCTGCTAAGCGACAAACTTCTTCGTTGGTGACGGCCTTAAGAGCTTTAAATTCTTAATGGCAGATTACTTAGAAGGTAGAATAAATTTATTCAGGATATTCTGGTGCACAAAAGAAAAGTGTCGTCTAAAATCAATAGTTCTAAGACAGGGTTGGCACGCAGACAGGTGGAAACCGCATCACGGCCATGGCTTATGACTGGTTCAGCACTGCTAGCGAAAAGGATAAGTGCATCCTCTACTTCTGGATATCTGACAATTAATATGCCAAAAAGTACACTATTTTTGAGGCAAATCAAATTTACCGTAATACAAGTAGAGCTTCTAATTGAATTACTTCCTTCGTAGCCGATCACCACTCTGAAATATTATGGACGGCCGGCAGCCTTGCCATCATCATTTTGGAATATTTTGTTTGTTGATTTTTTTAAGATGTACTCATACTAAATATATACGATTCATTCGTCTCAGCAATAATAATAATAATAATAACAATAATAATAATAATAATAACAATAACAATAACAATAACAATAACAATAATTATAACAATACAAATAACAATAATTATAATAACGATAACAACAACAACAATAATAATAATAATAATAAATAATAATAATAATAATACATAAGTCATGCAACTCTATATAAGAAAGTCGAGGGCAAGTTTGGAGCTATGCGAAAATACGGTCATCTTGACTTGGTAAGCTCTAGATGACACATTAAATGAACAAAACTTCCATGCTTGCTTGTCCGAAATGTCTGCTTATAATTTCCATAAATTAGCTATAATTTGGCTCATGTTTGTCCTATTTGTTCAATTATTTCTTTCTTTCCAAGTCTTGAGTCAACATATCGCTTTTTTCATGAATCCAAGGCTATATTTTCACCTAACTAAAATATGAGGACTACATTTTCACCAAACTTTGATCTTAATCATCAGTTTTAATATTTAAGTGGTGGTCGTCAGCCGGAAAGCTTAGGCATTTGATCAGTGGGCTCTTGAGAAAGACTTGTAGATTAAATGGTAATTTATCAGCATGATGAATTAATTAATATTCAGAGCACTCAACTTGTTGGCGATCTCAAGATCAAAACTAGGTGGTAATTTTCGCCTGTTTTAACTCCACTAGTTGGCATTTTTTTTTATTTGAAAGATATCCTGGTTTTGAACTCTAGTGATGCCACCCTCATGGTATTTAAAAAGAGAAAAAAAATAATATTATTTTTTTTCGCTTTTTAAACCAATAGTTCGTAGTTGATTTGTAAGAAAGGCAGTCGATGATTTTAACAAACAGTGCGTGCTTGAGTGTATATTTATGCATGCGAAAAATATTTTTAGGCTCAAATTTAAAATTCTAAATGTTTACATACTTGATGTACCCGATATGCTTCTACTAAGATGATCAAAAAAAGTGCTGAACATGTATATCGGACGGCAAATAGAACTACTGATTGAGCCGCCTCCAATATAGCACAGCATTTTGAAGGGATCTTTTGGACAATCTTTTTCATAGTTATGTCAGATTATGGCTTTTGATTTTATTGATTGCATCTATAATACAATAGAGGGAGCAGTCGTTGTAGTAAAAAAAAAAAAAAAAAAAAATGAAGAGGAAGAAGGAGAAGAAGAAAGAAAGAATAAGAAGAAGAAGGTTCCTAAATATATTCGGAAGGTTCCTCCGTGTTCCGAGTCCCTCTTCTACGTCACTTAAATTCTACAGGGGACAAGTCCCAAGGACCAGCTGCACGAATCCCGAGGAGAGGAGCATTAACCTGGTAAACCCTGGAATGCGTGCTTTCACATAAAGAATTAGATTAAGAAACCCTAAGCTAACTAAGCCATGATTAATTAGGACTAATAAATCCAAAAACGTCATTCCGGTTGGCATTATCTGAGCTGGTAAAAGTCAAGCCTTACGGTGTTGTGGGCCCGCCCGCTGCTTCCCTGGCTGCTGCTCCTCGCCGGATTTTCCAAGGACTGGGCTATCTTTATAAGCGCTTGTACGCCTTCCCCTTTCTTGGCCACAAGAGAGGAGTCCATAGAGGAGCTCTAAGCCTGAGCCAATAAATTATCTCCCAACCTCTCTATAACCATACAAGGAAGAGAGAGTAGCAGCATGGAACTTCCGGGCTTCAGATTCCATCCTACGGAGGTGGAGCTTCTGGACTTCTATCTTAGAAGAGCAGTCCTGGGGAAGAAGCTCCAGGTTGACATCATTGGCACCCTCAATCTCTACCGCCATGACCCTTGGGAACTACCTGGTATGCTCTCTCTCTTTCTCTCTCTCTCTCCCTAAAATGGCTTCTCACAGCCTGAACTCGTCAAGGGCTCGCAAAGAGTTCGAGGTTAATCTCATGAACATGGCGAAGCCGAGATTATATAGTAGCTATTTTTAAACATTGATTTTAATTTTTTTAATAAAAAATAGTTTAGAAAATAAAAGAATTAATGAATGAAAAAATATTGGCTGATATCTTTATATTTTTCGGTCAAGATATCAGAATTTGCAAATTTATATTGGTTGAAATGATAGGAGCTGAAAATTTTCTATATATCATATCAAAGCAAAATTATGGCCATGGAAACTTTTCATCTTCTTTATACGAACGTATGTGCTTTGCGATGCATGCCATGTGGGGCATTCAGTGGACTGCACAAGTCTCATGAATTGCATGTATCGATCTCATGTAGAGCAGTTCTCGGGAAGTACTGCCGTTGGATTCACTAGGATTAGGTGAATATAACGTGAGATTAAGCCGTTCCAAGAATCCAGTGTTAGCGCTTGTCAATTGCTGCATTAAAATTTGACAACGAAGCTTCAATCCATAGAATTTTACCTCCATGGAGCTATTGGAAGCACTCCATGGCGTTTGTGATGCATGATGAATGGGGAATTCCACATGCATGTATCTATAAAGGAATCCGCATCCTGGATAAACTTCTATAATTGGCAAATTTCTAAGAATCACCACATAGGACATCAAAAACTCCATCACCTTTCCTCTTTTTCGCATTTAATCAAAAGAAATGTTTCATTATGTATATGTTAATGTAATAATATTATTGAGGCAGGGCTGGCGAAGATAGGAGAAAGAGAGTGGTACTTCTTTGTGCCAAGGGATCGGAAGCAATCCAATGGCGGTCGGCCGAATCGAACGACAGAGCATGGGTTTTGGAAGGCCACCGGTTCAGACCGACCGATTCGCAGTGCGGCGGACCCGAAGCGGCTTATTGGCCTCAAGAAGACCCTGGTCTACTATGAGGGCCGAGCCCCACGTGGCTCCAAGACCGACTGGGTCATGAACGAGTACCGCCTCCCCGACCCTACCACCCCTCCCAAGGTATCACATCCACCATCTGATCACCATCAAATAGCCTAACATGTCCTGATTTTTCTTTTTCATCCATTAGCTAGCAAAGTTATAAAATTTACACTATTAAAAAAAATTTCAGGAGGATATAGTGTTGTGCAAGGTCTACCGAAAAGCAACATCACTAAAGGAGCTAGAGCAAAGAGCGGCAATGTCGTCACCGAATTCTAGGTCGACCATAGAGTCACCATCGGATCAAGAGAGCTTGCAAAAATTGACGACAGTGGATGATGATGGATGCGTCAAAGAGGCTAAAGAGGAGGAGGTACAGAAAGAGGTGGCGGCCAAGTCGACTCAATTGGTGAATTTGCCTAAGCTTAAGGTTCCGATGTACAATAGTTTAGAGTGGATGCAGGACCCTTTCTGGAGTCAGCTTAGGAGTCCATGGTTTGATCCATGGTCTCCTTCCTATGCCAATGTGCTTAATTTCTGAATTTTGAGATATATTTATATCGACAAGTTTTCATAGAAGGTGTTAGCCAAAGAGATGGTCTTGGATGTAGAGGAGGAGAGGTGGAAGGAGTTGAGGTTTGACTTTATTGATGTTAAATTTGTGAATAGAAATGTATATTATTAAGTTAATTTGCATTTATTGTAGCTGCAATGGATCAATTTGCATGTGTAATGTTATAATTATTTATCAAATTAAAAGAAATGTAAATTACGATCCAAATTTCCTTGGTGAAGAGGTATGTTCATTTGCTCAAACGTAGGTGCATGTAGTATTGCCACGTTGATTCTTATCAGTTCCTTAAACCTTGAGCTTCAAAAATCTAAATAAGGGGCAGTTTTATACGGTCAAAAGGATAATGGCCAGATTGTGGAGCATTGAGTAAGATCTTTGAAGTATTAAACCATTGAAAAAAAAAAGGAATACAAAGGAACTATGGATTTAATTAGTTGAGGTAGGATGAACATACTGGCGTGCACATGCGCCTGCATGCACACACAAACACGCGTATGTGTGCATGCATATGTATATGCATATATACATATATGTACATATATATGTATGTATGTATGTATGTATATGCATGTATGTATATATGGGTGTATGTATGTATATGTATAGACACACACTATAAAGTTACACAATTTTTAATTGAATGATAAATGGCCCATATTGATGATTCGAGCTATTAGAATGATTTAATACCTTTAAACTATTTACATATAAAAAATCATATGATTTGGAGTCCTCTAGTGTATGCATGAAGTGATCAAAATTCGGACAATTCAAGTAATACAAAAAAATGTCTACTTTATGCATAGATGGTGGTTTCTAAGTCATATATATTTTGGTATACAAGGAATATTTATCATCCAATTCAAAAAAAAAAGAAGGTGTATTTGATTGTGACCCAAAAGACTAATATATGTATATGCGTGTGTGACAACAAAAGGCTAATATGAGCTCATGCAATATTGGCGAACATCTTAAATAAATTGAAAAGAACTTGCTTTTGTTGATACAGATACTGGATGTGGACCCATTGCCCATCTTCTTGAGGTATTGGCAAGGGATTCTCGATCAACATTTGACAACGAGCATCCTTCTTGATCAGATTTTGTTTTCATTTTTTTGCCTAACAAAAAAAAAAAAGTGCCGGCTATTGTTTTGCCCCTACTAATGTACTTTTACTTATCGAAAGGCGGAAAAGAAGGTGTTTCATCCCGGGTTAGGCTAGTCCTTTAAGAGGTGTTCTTCTGTCGTCACTAAATCAAGTCGATGTTATGCATTAGCCGCCCTATGTTGCCCTATTAAGTAAGGTAAGTCCAAAATCCAAAAGGAAAAGTCACAAACGCATGATTATATTACAGAATTCCATGTTCAAGGATAAGTCGACCATGACTTTGCTGAATCCAGAAGTAGTTATCTGGTGCCAATGCATAAAAAAATAAAATTTTTAAGTGGAACTTGTCACTGGCTTAGTAGACATGAAGTTCACTTCACAGAAGTGGTAAGCCACGCATAATCCGTAAGTCAAAGTCGCCCACATTCCTTCCACTCTCCCCATATGAAATATATTTATAAAAAAAGGGGAAACGTTACCATTCCCAATATCAATATCTATCTATCCATCTATCCATCTATCTATCTATCTGTATGTATGTATATATGTATATATGTGTGTACCGTCTCCATATGAATTATAGAAAACAAGAAAAACACTACCATTTCCAATGTCAATATATATGTTTGTATATATCTACATATACATAAGATACAACCATTTGGTTTTGGTTCACATGGATTCATTCCATTTTATTGGGACAGCGTAGCATAAATAAGCCATTGCTTGCACCCAAGAAAAGGCACGTTATGTGCAAATATATTTATGATTTTGGCTAAAATATTATTCTCAAAAATGATATCTTAATATTACTACTGATGGATGAAATATTTAACTTGTTGCATGATGTTGTGTATATGAACCCATCATACACCGTCATGAACTCGAACAGATGATGGAAATCTAGCCCGGAAAAAGCTTGGAGGCCAGTCCAGGAAACGGGCCCAGTTTATTTACGATAGAATTTCAAAATGAGTCCGGTTTTCTGGCCACTTGGCCACAAACATTGCTTCCGGAACAATTTAGGAATATCTCATAACTTTAACAGAAAAAAAAGATACTTGTATAAATAACAAAATCCACTAACTATATTGCAAGAGCCCTGAACAAATTGAAATTGGATCCCATGAAGTAATAAATGGTGAGATATAAATCCTCCATCATGCTTCACTGAACTCCGGAGCAATTTCAATTAAGGGATTGGAAAGGGGAAAAAAAAAGGCTCCTTTGCTCTTCTTAGTTTACATACTTTGTGAAGGTTAAGTCGATCAAAATCAGTCACGACCATCCTCAAAAGGAAGAATAAAGGAAAAATAAATAAAAAAAAGGGAAGAGAGCAAGGATAATCTCCACTTGAACTCCATAAACATCATCTCCACTCATCTTATGCCATAAACATACTTCCTTAAATTCTTTTGATTTTGTTGGCTGTTTTTTTGTGTTACTATTGTATTATTACAGGCTTTACTATGAATCTTTGATTAAAAGGCCACTGGCTGTAGCGGCCCAAGTTGTCTCCATGACACACTCCCAGCATGTCAAAGTATGTCTTGTAGAATCCATGCGGTCCGCCACCCTACTGTCCTGCCTTTTGCCACACTCCACCATTCTGCTATTGCCGGTGGCACTACAAGAAAGAAGGAGAATTTTTTTTTTTAATGGATATATTGATGCTTATAAGCATCGATTGTCGACATTTTCTAAAACGTCGGCAATTTTAACATGAAAATTTTATTTGCCGGTGCCTTTTATACAATAGACGCTATGCCGACGCTTATAAGTGTTGGCCTTTGCTGATGCTCAAAAGCGCCGGCCATTCCAACCTCAGCAATATCTGTTCTAATAACGCTTTAAAGTATTATTAGAGTTATTTTTTAAAAAAATTCGTAAGGATAAAGAAGAAAAAAGCCTCCAATGAAAATCAGCAATAGAGAGGAAGCGAAAAGCGTTTCTACAAGCGGTACTATGCACCCCTACTTTGGTATACCCTCCTAAGAGGAGTACTTGGCAGCAGGTGGTGGGTACGGTTCGCTCGCTAATTCAAGCCCTTATCTTTTCGGGTCAGTCCAGGAGCTGAGACAGAGAAAAATTTGCTTTCTGTTTTATGCGAAGAGGAGAGCGCTATGTGACAAGTGGTCTAAATATTTTAAAAAATTATTTAACCATCCACTCAAATCCAACACAAGCCGACACCCACGACAACTCACCATCCCTTCCGCCCACAAGATCTTTCTCGTTTCATGCTATATATATATATATATATATATACTCTCATCCTCCACCATCTGATTCGGAGAACAATTAAGATCATGAAACAGTACCATCGGATCATAAGCAATAATTTAAACGAAAAAAGGGCATTCTTGTCATTCAAATCGAACTGAAAAAGAAGTGCCGGCCAGTTCATCCAAAATCTGGAGAAAAAGACTAGCAGACATTCTAACTTCTGTCGAAAATAAATTTAACAAACCTAATTTAAAGGAAGAAAAAGCCTAATTTTCAATTTCTTTTTCCATTACAAGTTTTTTCTGATTCTCCTTCTTCTAATAGCACAAGATAGATAACCCTAAAAGTTAAAAAAAATAATAATGAATTAGAAAATGAATAATACAAAAAGAAAAGATCAAAGGTCGACCTCTCTAACCAGGTGGAGTGGGACAAAGAAGTAGAAGATTCTTGGTGGTTGGCGGCAATGGGAGGCTTTTGGGAGAGGATCGTGTGCATGGGGCTGAAGATACTAGTCTCGCCGCCGCGAGTGAGGTGGCGTGCCGTCTCATAGAGCATCTCATGGACCTCGACGACACCTTTGGGCGTGATTCGGAGGAAGGCGAGCGTCGAGACCAGGATGTGGCTCCACGGGAGAGGAGAGGGGTGTTGAATTAAATTAAATATTTTAAATCCTATTTTGAAAACTGCGCCAAATTTAATCTTCGATTTTCTTTTTCCGATTTATTGCCTTCTTGCGCCCTTTATACATGCTTAATGCCCATGTGCGGCAACAATTTGAAATTCAAATAATCTTCCTAATCAACCGCAAAAAGATCCACACTAAGTTAGATACTTTGCGGCTATGTGCTGAATTTGCTGGCTCCCGCGGATTGATGACATGTCTTCTTATGCTCCTTTGATCCGACGGCCTGTTGCATCTTGGCCGCCCATGCTTCTGCTCGCCTGGCCTCTATAAAAGAGTCTGCGGACTCTTCCATGGATTCTGTACACGTTCCTTCCTTCTTTGACCCCTTGCTTGGGCTTGGATGCTTGCCACTTCTCCAGTCCGCACGCGATCGCGTGCGGTTCATGCAATTGGGCCGCGTCAACGAGCTCCTTTCTTCTTTCCGCCAGATTTTGCTTTTTTTGGCCCGCGTTTGCTTCTTTTGACGCGCCTGTTTTTTTTTTTTTTTTTGGGCAGCCCACGAGCCTATATAAAGGGCTCTAGGGATCATTTCAAAGTGACAAAAAATTTCTCTTCTTACTCTTGTTCTTATTCACTTCTCCTCATAATTTCAATTATTTTTCTGAGTTTCTTTTGAGCTATCTGCAAGCGTGAACGTGCTCTTCTTTCTTTTCTGAAGGTGTTCTGGTGGGGAAGACGTAGTTCTGTACTAGGTCGTCGTATCTCTAGGAGATCTGTGCCAGCGAACCCGTGCGTGGGGGGCATAAACCTTCTTAGGACAGCGCGTCAGCATGCTTTGATCCACATGCCATCTTCTTTCATTTCTTCATTTTATTATTCTATTGTCAAGTAAATAATTTGCTAGTTTATTCTTCTTATTTACTGTTTATGAATATTAGAAATATTGAATTATTGATTTATCAATTATATTTGGGTATCTAGGATAACAAGGGGGAGGAGGAGAAGGAGGAAGTGGGAAGCGCCAGAGAAGGAGAGGAGGAGGAGGAGAAGGAGACCTCCACGGACGGGCAGAGGCGGAGCTTGACGAAGAGGCTTGGTCGCGCGGGGAAGAAATAGGAATTTTGTGGATGATGGCGTCTGGGGTTGGGGATTTAGGGACAATGGGTTTTCTGGTGTCCGACGAGTTGGAGATTTAGGGATGGGAGGTGGGAAAATTGTGGTGTCCAATAATGCTTCTAAGCGTCGTCGTTTCTGCACCATGTAAGCGTCGTCGATGCTAGGCCTAGCTTTAGTCTCCGACGATGCTTATAAGCATCGATGCTAGGACTAGCTTTGGGCTTTGACAATGCTTAAAGCGTTGTTGGAGGCCAAAGCTTGATCTATGACGACGCTTATAAGCGTCGTCTAATCCGGATTCCTTCTGATGCTACTAAGAAGCGTTGGTAAATTTTAGCGTAGTGACCAAATTGCCGGCGCTTCTATCTTGCGTCAACAGGTAATAGTCGGAAAAACCTATTTTTGCTGTAGTATGATGGTGATGCACCGTATGCTGGAACTTGTCTGCTGCTCGATCGGCGGCTGATGTCATCCGTCGCCGGTGACGACATCGCCACAACCATATATAACACAGTTTTGAATGGGATAGTTGAGGCAGTACCGACCAAGCCCGTGAAGTTTGAGTGCATCCTCGCCAATTGCTTTTCATTTTTTTTTTGCTAAAACCAACCAATCCATAGTTGCAGTTGTTGGGCGCGTTGAGTTCAGGTAACACTATGGGCTCATTTGGTTCGCGGGAAAAGAATGAGGAAAGTATGGTCAACGGAAAAGTAATGAGAAGCCTCTTATTTGATTAGAGTTTTCAAATGAGAGAGACGGAAAAGTTGTATTCCCATGGAAATATGATTCTCACATTTCATGAGAAAGACTTTTCCATGAGGCGGAAATTACTCCATTTTTATTTTTTCCCAAAAAGGCCCTTCAACATTAAAGAAGCATTAAAGACCTAATTTTTATTAAGGGTATAATAGAAATTATACATAACTTTTTCAGAAAAGTGGATAGTCAACCAAACATAAGTACTTTGAAAATCTGTCACTTTTCAATGCTCATCCAAACATGCCAAAAGTACTTTCTTAGGTATTCTCTTTCTAGAAATCTGCTTTCTAGGAATCATATTCCTAGGAGGAAAAATGCTTCCCTCGAACTAAACGAGCCCTATAATTTTTTCATTGCTTTCAAAAACAGTTGAAGACTATGAAAATTGAGAAGCAACGGCAAAAAAAAAATAGTAAGCACCAAGGGATTTTTGAACTACACATATTCTTTTGGAAGAAAACAAAAATTATTGGAAAACATGTTATATGTATTGGCTTATTACGGTAAGTTAATTTAGAGTCCATATCCTCTATAGTGCCTATTTTGCAACGTAGAACACTATATAGCTTCAATAGCCACCATATCATCCATCTTGAAGATACTTGGTTGTCGCTCATCTCAAGATAGAGAATATTAGTTGGATGCCAAATATGGTCCATCATGAGAATAAGCCACAACCATCCATCTTCCAGATGGGATGACATGGCAGATATTCAAGTATGAATACGGATATAGGAAAGAAAGAATAAATAAAGATCTTTTTTTATTTTAGCCAATGATTTTCTTTCCGTGTTTCATAATACGGTTAACCAACATGTTAACTAATCGATTACGATAAATTAGATCGGATTTTGCAGTTTTTTCTTCTGCAGTACCTCGACGTGACATGAGCGTGAAAGAGGTTCGCGGGGTGAGCAAAAAGCCTTTCCCTGGATCCTGGTATGAACTCACAAAAAAGCATTTACCCGTCGCCTGCTGATCCATGCATAATATCATGAAAAATGGATACAAATTTTTGACTGCTACTTAGTATCGGCAATGCGTCTGAAAAAGTATCTAAAAGGGTAAAATTTAGATATTTGCACCCTTTTTTTTTGGTGCACAAATATGCACTGCAGAGGATCTTAATTCTTAGCAGAAAATATTAATCCAAGCTAGTTTGTTGTAAGGTGGTAGGCTAGTTATATTTAAAGTCCGGAAAGACTCTAGATAGCTTGATATCTCTCACCTTGGTGTGGTCAAGAAATGGCCAGGGAAACGTAAATAAAGGGGGATAAGAGCGGTTTACACTCACATTTGATAACAAAAAAAAAGGATTGTGACGGGGCAATTAGTGCAGTATCAGGACCAACCAAGTATTGAAATCCATCGCGTGCGCACTAGGTAACGGGTGCGTTGGTGTATTTATCGGCGTGCTTAATGGCAGTCGAATCAAACAAGTCCTAAGTCTTCCATTGCTTCATCCATATCTGGGATAGTTTGGAAAATGCTATGCATGGTGACTCGGAAAAATTGCCCCAAAAAATCGCTCTGCTGTCTTGCACCTTCGCTGTGATTCTTTATATGGCAGAAGATGCCAGGAACGAGGATGCATATATACCAGCAGGGTGAACTTCTTAGATACATCTCTTAAGTTAATTACTGGAGCATCTTAGATGTTGAAATCTAGCTTAGAATTGAAATCCAAGACAATAACCCTACACGGAAGACTAACCTAAAGTACCATACGTAACTAGAGGTGTAAATGGGTCCGGTCGGATCGAGTCGAGTCATGAGTGACCCTGACCCAATCTGATTTTTGGTTTGGGTCCTAATTTTAGATCCAGACCCGACCCGATTAAAGATTGGGTTGGATCGGGTCTACCGCTACAATTTTTGACCCAACGGGTCATTCGGATCGGGTCAAGTCTATGTGTAACCCGGACACAACCCAAAAAATTTGAATATAGGTCGGGTCGGGTTTGATTCGGGTCAACCAATTCATGGCTTCGGAACTGTGTTTGCATCCCCGCGGGTTGCAGCCTGCAGGCCCAAATAATTTTACAGATTCGGATCAAGTTGGGTCGGATCATAGGATTGAAAATCTAAAATTATCCAAATTTTAAATGAGTCGTGTCGGATCTAAATTCAGACCCGACCAGAAAAATGAAACGAGTCCAATTTTAGGACCCGACCCAGCCTCACGGGTCCTCCAAAATAGGTCGGGTCAGGTTAAGCGGGTTGGGTTGGGTCTAAGCGGGTCGGGTCATAGGTCAACCCAACCCATTTGCAGCCTTATACGTAACCCAGACTCGACTTTAGATACTTTTGAGCTTGTCTTGAACAAGTGTGTTTAGTGTGTTTATAAGATATCATTATTGGTAAAACCACTAATTATCCATATATGTACTAAGATCTCTCCGGTGTATAGCTGATATAGGACTACATATATGCCCACATAAATTCTTGCATACTTCCTTCATTTAAGTGCTAGCATCCTCTTCAGACAAAAAGTTCAGAGTCTGCCCTAATAGATCCATACTGCAGTATGCACTAGTCCATGTGGAGCATATGTTGAATTCGTTCTGATATCATTTGTAATAACTCAAAATTTTATTTAAAAAATAAAAAATATTATTCTGATTCTTTGATTGATTCTGTATAAATATTTGGAATATACTCAGCAGCCCATGGCTGATATGAAATTAAATATCCGCTCCACTTGTCCTCACCCAACCATTACTTGAATTGTCCGTTGCCAAACTTGCAAGCGTGGCAGCGATTTTAAGGCATCGACTATCTCATCATAACAGGCTATTTCAGACGATGCAACTTCAAAGACTGGACTGGACCCTCTTTGGTGTCGATATGAGTAATTCATAGTTGGATGGTTCGATTTTAGAGACGGGACATCGTCGATTTCCATAAGCATTCGGGTCCTTGCAAACGAGATATGACATGTCTTCATTAGGAGATTTGAATCCAGACCGTCACAGTGAATGAATTTCTTTTTTTTCTTTTTTTTTTCTTTTTTCTTTAAGATCATGCTTCTTTCATATTTTTGACATCAATGGATGGAACTTGGCCAAGGTTAACCCCATCAATGAAATAACTCAAGCATCACAATCATCACCACACTCGCCAACGAAGCGAAGATATGGAAACATTTCGAATTAGTAGTCAATGTCTTTGCTCTGGAAAGGAGAAGAGATATAGAATACTCACCTTGAACAATTGAGCAGACTTTCTTTTATTCTTTTGCTTTTACCGTCAGCATCCTTGCACTTCCATAAGCACGGCTACAAGATAAGATCCCCACTTGTTAATGGCACAGTCGCCATGCCGTCGTCCCAACTTGTCACGCTCCGAACCTAACTCTCGGGTTTAGCACGCGACACAACCGCACACTCCCTAAAGTAAAGCCCCAGAGAATATGCAAATTCTAAAAATATATTACAACCTTAATATTATTAAACAATAATGATCTTAATTCGTAACAAACAACAAAGTTGGATCAATTACAAAATTTGATTAACTAACCAGTATCAGCGATACTCTACTTAATTATCCTTTCACTCGTGATCCAACAATATATAGTTATGTAATATGCAACCTGCAACTCTCAAAAAGAGAAAAACAAAGGAGTTATAAGCTTTGCAGCTCAGTAAGAATCTCCATACATCCACACCAACATAATAATAATATAAGTTTAAAAATCCCAAGAAATTGTTCCACATATCACAAAATTACAAACCGACTATCAATAATACTCGAATAATCAGTATAAGTATGTACATCAAATATCAACAGAAATTTAGTCATTCAAGAGTGGTATAGCATATGATATCTCATAAATCGTCATTAGTGTTTTCAATACTTTTCGTTCCATTTCTTTATAACTTGATCCAGATCAATTATATTTTCAACTTTGGGCTAAATTCTAGTCACGTTTCTAGCCCGTGATGAGGCAATCAATAGTATCACATTTCTAGCATGTGATGGGGCAATCAATAGTATCACATTTTAGCCTATGACAAAGCAATCATTAGTATCACATTTCTTACTTGTGATGGGGCAATCAATAGTATCACATTTCCAGCATGTAATGGAGTAATCAATAGTATCACATTTCTAGATTGTGACAAGACAATCGATAGTATCATATTTCTAGCCTGTGATGGAGCAATTGATAGTATCATATATCCAGCCTGTGACGAAGCAATCAATGGTATCACATTTTTAGCCAGTGATGAGGCAATCGATAGTAACAAGATAAGCCCAAAGTCCTTGCTCATTCAATCAAGTTCACATTCGCACATTAATTTCTTTTTATTCCGATTTTAGACTAACCCCAGTCACGTTTTTCGCCCGTGATGAGGCAATCAATATAACATGGTTAGTCCAGAGCACCATATCTATTAGTCCGATTATGTAAATGTAAGTTATGCTCATATATGCATCCATCATACTATCAATCACAAGCATACATGATCAAAATATGATTTAATACAGAAACCATTATAAAAATGTTCTTACTTCTTACTTATCTGAATCATTCATATATCATACATATATAGATAGGGGTGCAAATGGGTCAGGTTGGGTTGGATCTTGGGTAACCCTGACCCAATTCGGTTTCTTGTTCGGATCCTAATTTTGTATCCAAATCCAATCCATTTGAAGATCGGGTCAGGTCGAGTCCATGGCTATAATTTTTGACCCAATGGGTCATTCGAGTTGGTTCGAGTCTATATATAACCCAGACCCGACCTAAAAAATTTGGGTCTGGTTTGGATCTGGGCCAAGTTCGGGTCAACAACAAGGGCAACAATGGCGCCGGCACAGGAGCGGAAGAGAATGAAGCCATAGCCTTTGGCACGGCCCGTGACCTTGCCAACGACAATGTTGCAGTCCTCGATGGGTCTGTAGGGATCGAAGACTTGGAGGTAGGTCTCGCGTGTGGCGTCCCGGTCGAGGCCGTGGACGAAGATCTTGCGATGGGAGACATCATGGTCAGCGACGACATGGATCGAGCGAGGAGGTCAGGGTTGGCAGCGGCGGTGTCAAGGAGAAAGCCGATGAGCTGGTCCTTGGTGTAGGGCTCGAGGAGGCGGTGGAGGTGGTCAGGGGTGGGCAAGTGGTCAAGGATCGTCATCGGAGCCCCCGCCACCGCCCCGGCCGCTAGAGGCACTGTCGCTTTCAGCGCTGAAGAGGACGAGGTCGTGGTTGTGGGCGGCGGCGGGGTGGTTCTACTCCTTCTTGGGCTTGAGACCGAGGTTGCACCTCTTGTTGTTTCGCTTGTTGTTGCGAACCTTCTTCACCTTCAAGTTTCCCATGGCTGGATGGATTCGAGCGAGAGTTAGGGTTAGGGTTTGTGTTTTGGAGATAGAGGCGAGGGAGGGGAGAAGGAGAGGGGAAAGGGGATGATTCGATTAGCGTTCATAAATTGGGGGGTAGATCTGAAGGTTTTGCGGGAAGAGTCAGAGCGGCTTGGGCCTCAGTACTTGCCAGTCCTCACGGAATAGGACAGTCAGAGTGATTTCCCCTGCGGGCCTGCGGGTCCAAATGGGTAATCCAGTATGGAGGATCTTAATTCTTAGCCGAAAATATTAATCCAAGCAAGTTTGTTGTAAGGTAATAGGCTAGTTATCTTTAAAGACCAAAAAGACTTTGTGATGACGGACGGAGCTCTGATACCAAGCTGATGGCGGACCACTGCAAGAAGGAGAGAGAAGAAGAAAAAAGAAGAGGAAGAGGATGAAGAAGAGGTTATAGAGACGCAGGAATAACAGGTTATAGAGACGCAGGAAATAAAAAAGAGAAGGAGGAAGAAGAAGAAACGGAAAGAAGGCTAGAATTTTTTTTTTATTCAGTCATTCAATTCTCCTAATTCATAAGCAGGGTAGCCCTTATATAGGTCTTACATCATGAATTGACCAAGTCAACAATTAACAACTAACCAAACTTAGACCCTTCAATTAATTGATTACATACTAAATTAAACCTTATTAACATTAGACCATTAAACCAATTGATCTCACCCAAAATTGGATCTTTATAATTAGGTCTTACATTGATCAATTGATCCAATCACTTGACTCAACAACCAAATCAACTCCAAAATAACAGAAACACAACCAAATCGACTCAAACAAAAGCAACTAATAAGGCAAATAAAAAAAACATGATGCAGACTCGAATGGACCCGATCTGAACCTGACTCAATCCGATGGCTCAGGATCCTCTCGTAGCCATAATAATGTCAATCTCTGGTGCAAATGTGAGCGAGTGGCTCTGAAGATGCGATCATCAGAATAAAGGGCTCTGATATTTCTATCACTCTAAATAACTAGATATCTCTCATCTTGGTGTGGTCAAGAAATGGCGAGGGAAACGTAAATAAACGGGGATAAGATCGGTTTATACTCACATGTTATAACCAAAAAAAAAAAAAGAAGGGACATCTCTGAAGCTTGGATTGTCTTCACTGTTCAGGGAAAATGGACGCAGCGTCCGGTTAGTGGAGTATCGGGACCGACCGAGTCTTGAAATCGATCGCGTGCGCACTACGGTAAGGTGGGTGGGTTGGTGTATTTATCGCTGTATCTAATGGTAGTCTATTCATTTGTTCCTCCTCTCTTTTTTTCTGTGAATTAAACAAGTCCTAAGTTTTTCTTTCTGGGGTTGTATAAAAAATATTATGCACGGCGACTCGAAAAAGTCGCCTCAAAAAATCACTCTGCTGCCTTGCACTATTCGCTTGGATTCTTTACATGTCAGAAGATGCCAGGAAAGAGGAAGCAATGGGATTATATATATCCAGAGGGTGAACTTCTTAGATACATCTCTTAACACTACAAGAAAATACACTTTCAGCAACCACTTTCAGTGACTAAATGAATAGTAGCTGCAAATAAGGCTATTTGCGACCAACATCCTTATTAGTTACTGATTGATTATCCTACACCAACTAAATGCATATTTGGTCGCAGAAAATTAAAACCAAGTTGGGGTGGAGGTAAAATGTTTGGCGACTAAAGTTTGGTCGCTGCAGATAAAGCCATCTGCGACAAACATTCTTGTTAGTTACTGAATAATTGTTCTATACCGACTAAATGCATATTTGGTCACGGAAAATAATACCAAGTTGGCACAAGTCCAATATTTCGCGCGGGCTGGATGTAAAACTTTTGGCGACTAACTTTTAGTCCTTAAAGGTTCACCTCCCGCGACAAAAAAAAATTTAGTCCAGGAAAACTTTTACGAATGGCGGCTTTTTCCGATGAAAAAATTGGGCAGAAAGTTTGAGTTTTTTAGTGACCAAACTTTTGGTGGTGGAAGATTTCCATAAAACCAAAAGATGTTGTATTAGCCCCTGTAAGATGCTAATTTCTAAGTTCAAAAAAAAAAAAAAAAAACTGCTTATTTTCCAACGGTATCGTTTAACA
The DNA here is from genome assembly GCF_009389715.1 of Phoenix dactylifera. NCBI lineage: Eukaryota > Viridiplantae > Streptophyta > Magnoliopsida > Arecales > Arecaceae > Phoenix > Phoenix dactylifera. The sequence continues at coordinate 5,717,127 of NC_052409.1, read as the reverse complement.
CCTTAATTCACTTAGGCATATCCTCGTCTCTTCGACTGAATCTCAATCCCACAACTTTTCTTCATACTTAAATTCTTTTTTATTTTTATTATTATAATATAATTTTAAAAGTTCGAGCTCGGTGCTTGACTCCTTATCAAATAAATATACGGATCGACATGATACGCGGCATGCGGACGTGGGAACGGAAATCCGCTAAAAAATATATAGAATTTTTGGACATCCTACGGGCAGGATTGAAAATCCGCTTAGAAATAAATTTGCACGCATCCTTGTTAGTTACTGAATGACTGTCCTACACCAACTAAATGCATATTTGATCACGGAAAAACAAAACCAAGTTGGCACGAGTCCAGTATTTCGTCCGGGCTGGAGGTAAATTTTTGGCGACTAAATTTTGGTCCCTAAAGATTCACCTTGCGACTAAAAAAAATTTAGTCAAAAAAAGTATGCATGTAGGAACGTGTGAGAAACCAAATAAACCCTAATTTCCTATTCTTTTATTCCGCTTTAACTCCTTGCCTTCACCCACACGTCGCCTTCACCGCACTTCGCCCTCGCCCGTTCGCCGGTTTGCCGTTCGCTCATCTCTTCGGCGTCCACAGCAAGCGTCCCAAGGTACGTTCTGGAACTTGATTTAATTACTGAAGCATTTTAGATGTTGAAATCTTGCTTAGTATTGAAATCCAAGACAATAACACTAAACAGAAAACTAACCTGAGGTACCATATATAAACCAGACTCGACTTCGGATACTTTTGAGGTTGCCATGGACAAGTGCAAGCCATATTTAGTGTGTTTACAAGATATCATGCATTATCAGTAAAACCACTAATTGGATATACAGATCTATCCAGTATATAGCTGATATAGCACATGCTCACATAGATTCTTACATATTTTCTTCATTTAAGCTCTAGCGTCCTCTTCAAACAGAAAGTCCATAGTCAACTCTAATAGATCCATACCTCAGTATGCACTAATTCATACAAAGCATGGGCCGAGCTTGTATGCTTGCATTCGGATCCTTGCATACGAGATATAACATGTTTTCATTAGGAGATTTAAATCCAGACCGTAGCAGTGAATGGATTTCTTTCTTATTTTCATGTTTCTTTCATATTTTTGCTAATGTTAATCAATGGATGGAACTTGGCGAAGGTTAACCCAATCAATGAAATAATTCAAGCATCACACTCATCGCCACACCCAACTCGCCAACGAAGCGAAGATATATATGGATACATGCGTAATTAGCAAGCCAAAGTCTGTTCTGGAAATAAATAAGAAAAGATATGGAATTCTCACCCTGAACAATTGAGCAAACTTTCTTTTATTATTTTACTTTTATGTAAACTTCCATGGACTTCCATAACCAAGGCTACAAGATAAGATCCCCAGTACTTGTTCATGGCACTGCCGCCATGTCGCTGTCCCAGCTATATATTACAGATCTCAAAGACAGCTGATTTATTTGGTGCTACGACCAAGTAGCCTTACAGTTTTATTAATTATTACACGCTTTTGTTATACGACTTATTGATTAAAAGGCCTCTGGTTGTAGCAGTCCAAGTTGCCTCCATAGCTCACTCCAAGTATGTCGCAGTATCTCTTGTAGAACCCAATCCGGTCTGCTACGCTTTTGTCCTGCCCCTTGCCGCACTCAATCCCACCGTTGATGATGTTGGTGATGAGCCCATATCCCGGAACACGTCCCGCCGATTGATCGGCTGCCGACGGCGTCCATTGCCCGGTGATGACATTATGCGATGAAGGTTTTGGGGATTGTGGGGTCATCCAGAACCATAACGCCGTTTTGAAGGACACGACTGGGTTGGTGGCGACCAGGTCCGGGTTCTTGAGCAGGTCTTGGCCAATGGCTTTACCAGCCGGTCCATAGTTGTAGTTGCTGGAACGATTCAATTCGATCGAATCACATTTATAATTCTTCGTCTCTCAAGGAATAAAAAATATCTAACATGTCGCAATTGCTGATTCATGGCAAGATATATATCTTGATCCAGCCTAATTTCTTTCGGGGTAATTAATGAGCTTGTCATATTTAAACTTCAGATAATGCATGTTAAGCAAGCTAGTTCCTTATATTAATCAGGCTAAGTTCTTTCTTGTTTAGCGAAAGAAATGGATCAAGGAGTCGTAATCTACTTACTAAGAGATTTGTATTGGTCCTCGGCCGTAGTACTTCTTTCCTGCAGCACAGGGCCACTGTGCGCTTTGGACACAGTAAGCCGGGGGGTTGCCTTGCTCTTGTTTAAAACAGTAGCCCCAGGCATACGGGCCATCTGGTGCAGTTGCCCACCCACCTAACCAAATAAAACAGCACCGCGCACCATCACCTGACGAGATACGAGAAGGAACACGAATGAAGTCCGGAATTTTACGAGAAAGTAGAACTAACCAGTTGTTTCATGGGAGGTCTGTGCCAAGAAAGCGGCGATCTCCCTCTTGCGAATAGTGTCGTCCCCGGTTGTGCCGAAGCCAGCGAAGGAATTCGCCGCGGTAATGAAGGCGTTGTAAGTGTAGAATCCCTTGGCTTGGCAGGCGGCATCGTTGCGGTGCTTGAGCATTTGGTCGAACAGTGACGAGCTGATGAGAGAGGCGACACCCGAGGCACCACCACTAGGGGTTGAGCTGGAAGTTGAGCCGCCGCCGCCGCTGCACTGGCTCTGGCAGCCAGCGCCGCAGTACGCCGAGGTGGAACCACAGTAGCCATATTGGCTGCAGCATAGGTCATCAGGGCATGTCGTCCCCCCGGCTTGGCTGCCGCACTGCTGTGCGAGGCTCCCAAGTATGGAGGCCGAGCAAAGTACTGCCAACAACCAGACCTTCATTTCTTTGATCTTCTTTCCACTCTCTTATTTTTGTTGTAGGAGTTTGGGTAGCTTATATAGAGAATGGAGCAGGAACTAATTAAACCTCTCGTCTTGGTTCCGTCGGCAAATGACCAGAGGCGGCCGATCGCTTTGAAGCTTCTGCTGAAATTCCTGTGATTTTGACCTAGTCAATGGACGCAACGTCGCCAGGTCTTGATGTTGATATCTTGCTCACAACGGCAAGGTGGCTGGGGTGATACATGTAGTGCTTATCTTGTTGTAATCTCATTAATTGTTTCGCACCGAGAAGGCCACGTGCAACATGGGTAACGTACGCGCTTCTGCCACTCTAGTAACTCTGGATTAGGCTCATGCGCATTGAATGCCATCCATTGGTTCTTGTCTTCATGCCTGTTTGGTCGACCACCAAGCATTCGAAATCACAACCTTAACTTAGAAGCATTAGGTGGCGCTCTAAGATATCAACCTACAACTTAATGTGCCACCGACCATATGTTCCGTACGATCATCAGCCTTTCTAATGTGGCTCCAATTCGTCATTTCTAAAATCTCGCTTGATAACTTAGCTTAGTAAAACTAACGGCCAATCAAGTATTTGAATAACATCTATGATCAATTACAACTCGATTTTAATGTACCCAAAAAGAAATATCATACCTTACCAAATCGGCAGATAAGAAACACGTCCGGCACGGTGCACCTGAAAAGAAATATCCTAACTGCCCCGATCAGCGATTATGACAAGTGCTCAACTACTTGTCTGTGAATCGCATGTTTCTAATCACAGAGATTTGCAACCTGTTCTCTATAAATATTAAGCATGGAATCCCCTAGGTATGACGAGATATCCGAATACGATAATCTTGTTCTTCTATCTCTCTTTTATCTTACATTTTGGTAGGACCGTAGGCGCTGTCATCTCACTAAAACCCGCAAGTGATAGTAAAGCTTTAACCATGGTCTTTAAACCGACCATCCCAAATGCCCTCTGGCGTTCGATTGCGACTTGGCCCACACCGGCCTCCGCCACGGGCGAGCCTTGCTAACTTGGCCCACACCGGCCTCCGCCACCAATCCCCCCAGCAAGCGAGCCCTGCTGACTTGGCCCACACCGGCTTTCGCCAACAATCCCCTCCCCTCAGCAAAATAGTTTTTTTTTTTAATCGCTTATCCTGGGAATCGAACCCGTGCCGCTGGCTCTGATGCTACTATTAGGATCGTAGGCGCTGTCATCTCACTAAAACCAGGTGATAGTGAAGGCTTAACCATGGTCTTTAAACCGACTATCCCAAGCGCTCCCCGGCGTTCGATTGCAACTTGGCCCACATCGGCCTCCGCCATAGGCGAGCCTTGCTAACTTGGCCCACACCGGCCTCCGCCAACAATCCCCCTAGCAAGCGAGCCCTGCTGACTTGGCCCACACCGGCCTCCGCCAATAATCCCCTCCCCCCAGCAAAGGAGTTTTTTCTTTTTTAATCGCTTATCCTAGGAATCGAAACCATGCCGCTTGCTCTGATACCACTGTTAGGACCGCTGCCATCTCACTAAAACCCGCAGGTGATAGTGAAGGCTTAACCATGGTCTTTAAACCGACCATCCCAAAAGCCCCCCGGCATTCGATTGCGACTTGGCCCACACCGGCCTCCGCCATCAATCCCCCCAGCAAGCGAGCCCTGCTAACTTGGCCCACACCGGCCTCCGCCAACAATCCCCTCCCCTCAGCAAAAGAGTTTTTTTTTAATCGCTTATCCTGGGAATTGAACCTGTGCCGCTGGCTCTGATACCACTATTAGGACCGTAGGTGCTACCATCTCACTAAAACTAGTAGGTGATAGTGAAGGCTTAACCATGGTCTTTAAACCGACTATCCCAAGCACTCCCCGGCGTTCGATTGCAACTTGGCCCACATCGGCCTCCGTCATGGGCGAGCCTTACTGACTTGGCCTACACCGGCCTCCGCCAATAATCCCCCCAGCAAGCGAGCCCTGCTGATTTGGCCCACACCGACCTCCGCCAACAATCCCCCCTGTGCAGCAAAGGAGTTTTTTTTTTAATCGCTTATCCTAGGAATCGAACCTGTGCCGCTGGCTCTGATACCACTGTTAGGACCGTAGGCGCTGCCATCTCACTAAAATCTACAAGTGATAGTGAAGGCTTAACCATGGTCTTTAAACCGACCATTCCAAGCGCCCTCCGGCGTTCGATTGTGACTTGGCCCACACCGGCCTCCGCCGCAGGTGAGCCTTGCTGACTTGGCCCACACCAGCCTCCACCAACAATCCTCTCCCCCCAGCAAAGGAGTTTTTTTTCATCGCTTATCCTGAAAATCGAACCAGTGCCGCTGGCTCTAATACTGCTAGGACCGTAGGTGCTGCCATCTCACTAAAATCCGTAGGTGATAGTGAAGGCTTAACCATGGTCTTTAAACCGACCATTCCAAACGCCGCGTTCGATTACGACTTGGCTCACACCGGCCTCCGCCGCGAGCGAGCCTTGCTGACTTGGCCCACACAAGCCTCCGCCAATAATCGCCCCCAGCAAGCGAGCCCTGCTGACTTGGCCCACACCGGCCTTCGCCAACAATTCCCCCCTAAGAAAAAAAGTTTTTTTTTTATTGTTTATCCAGGGAATCGAACCTGTGCCGCTGGCTCTGATACCATTGTTAGGACCGTAGGCGCTGCCATCTCACTAAAACTTACAAGTGATAGTGAAGGCTTAACCATGGTCTTTAAACCGACCATCCCAAGCGCCCTCCGGCGTTCAATTGTGACTTGGCCAATACCAGCCTCCGCCGCAGGCGAGCCTTGCTGACTTGGCCCACACTGGCCTCCACCAACAATCCTCCACAGCAAGCGAGCCCTCCTGAATTGGCCCACACCGACCTCCGCCAACAATCCCCTCCCCCCAGCAAAGGAGTTTTTTTTTTTTAATCGCTTATCCTGGGAATCGAACCCGTGCCGCTTGCTCTGATATCACTGTTAGGACCGTAGGCACTACCATCTCACTAAAACCCGCAGGTGATAGTGAAGGCTTAACCATGGTCTGTAAACCGACCATCCCAGCGCCCCCCGGTGTTCGATTGCGACTTGGCCCACACCAGCCTCCGCCGCAGGCGAGCCTTGCTGACTTGGCCCACACTGGCCTCCGCCAACAATCGCCACCCAGCAAGCGAGCCCTGCTGATTTTGCCCACACCGGCCTCCGCCAACAATCCCCCCCCCCCCCCCGCAACAAAGGAGTTTTTTTTTTTTTAATCGCTTATCCTGAGAATCGAACATGTGCCGCTCGCTCTGATACCACTGTTAGGACCGTAGGCGCTGCCATCTCACTAAAACCCACAAGTGATAGTGAAGGCTTAACCATGGTCTTTAAACCGACCATTTCAAGCACCTTCCGGCATTCGATTACGACTTGGCCCACACCAGCCTCCACCAACAATCCCCCCCCAGCAAAGGAGTTTTTTTTTTAACCGCTTATCCTGGGATCGAATCCGTGCCGCTGGCTCTAATACCACTGCTAGGACCGTAAGTGCTGCCATCTCACTAAAATCCGCAGGTGATAGTGAAGGCTTAACCATGGTCTTTAAACCGACCATCCCAAGCGCCCCCCAGTGTTCGATTGCGACTTGGCTCACACCGGCCTCCGCCACAGGCGAGCCTTGCTGATTTGGCCCACACTGGCCTCCGCCAACAATCGTCCCCCAGCAAGCAAGCCCTGCTGACTTGGCCCGCACCGGCCTTCGCCAACAATTCCCCCCCAGCAAAGGAGATTTTTTTTTTATCGCTTATCCTGGGAATCGAACCTGTGCCGCTGGCTCTGATACCACTGTTAGGACCGTAGGCGCTGCTATCTCACAAAAACTTACAAGTGATAGTGAAGGCTTAACCATGGTCTTTAAACCGACCATTCCAAGCGCCCTCCGGCGTTCGATTGTGACTTGGCCCACACCGGCCTCTGCCGCGGGCGAGCCTTGCTGACTTGGCCCATACCGGCCTACACCGACAATTTCCCTAGCAAGCAAGCCCTGCTGACTTGGCCCACACCGACCTCCGCCAACAATCCCCTCCCCCAGCGAAGGAGTTTTTTTTTTAATCGCTTATCCTGAGAATCGAATCCGTGACGCTGGCTTTGATACCACTGCTAGGACCGTAAGTGCTGCCATCTCACTAAAATCTGCAGGTGATAGTGAAGGCTTAACCATGATCTTTAAATCGACCATCCCAAGCGCCCCCCGGCGTTCGATTGCGACTTGGCCCACACTGGCCTCCGCCAACAATCGCCCCCTAGCAAGTGAGCCCTGCTGACTTGGCCCACACCGGCATCCGCCGTGAGCAAGCCTTGCTGACTTGGCCCACACTGGCCTCCGCCAACAATTGCCCCCCAGCAAGTGAGCCCTGCTGACTTGGCCCACACCGGCCTCCGCCAATAATTCCCCCCCCCCAGCAAAGGAGTTTTTTTTTTTAATCGCTTGAGACGCTGAAATCAGAAAGAGGTGGGAAACATATTCAGGAAGCTAGAGGAGGCCGAAGCAGCTATTGTGGATCTATAAGCCAGGAGAAACAGATTGGACCATAGTTCAGGTAACACAATAGGGATTCATGATGATAGAGTCCAACGGCACTCAATGATGGTCGGGGTAAAGCTACCGCGACGGGTGGCTGCAGCAACACTAGTCCAAAATTCTCTATTGGGGTTCAACCTGGGTCTACAATGAGAACACTAGGACCCTCTAGCTGGGTCCATTGAATCATGCAAAGAGAGAAACAAAAAAAAAGAGAAACCAAAAGAGAGAGAAGAGAGAAGGAGATAGGAGAGAGAAAGAAGAAAGGGAAGACTCTCTTATTCTTCCCCCAAATAGGGGAGAGCTCGATCTCAAGTCTTCCCTTTCTTCTTTCTCTCTCCTATCTCTTTCTCTTCTTTCTCTCTCCCTTCGGGGGTGGGGATGGCTGCCAAAGGTGTTTGAGCTCCGGCAATGGCGGCCTTTAGCCACGGAACCACCGGCGACGGTGGTCGGCCGGCACAAAAAGAGGAAGAAGCGGAAGAAGATCATCAAAAGCTACTTATGGCAAGAAGATCTTTGTCGGTGCCGGTGGCTCCGGCGATGGCAGAAAGGTTGTATCTGAATAATAACTAGTTTTTCAGCGATGTCTCGGCGACGTTCATGGACATGGTGCTGGTGGGGGCGATCAGGGTGTTCCATCTACAGCACAATTACTTGATGGAGTTTAGGATTAGCCCGACGGCGACCATTCCATTGAGCATGTCACTGTGTTTGTAGTATAATTGCATGGTGACGCTGGTGGACATGCCGTGCCTGGTGAAGGCCGGCCGGCGGAAGACGAGGTCGGCGACGCAGTGTGGATGGAGGAAAGTGTGAGGAGGAATCCTAAGAAAATTGTATTATTTATTTTATTTTGGAAAATACAATAGAGAAAAAAAAATTTCTTAAAAAAAAATAGGGCAAGAGGCTGGGGAAAGGAAGATAAAATTTTGGAGACGGAGATTTAGTTGGTTTGGATTGTTCAGGGATTGTTGCTATTTAAAATTAGTGAATTTTATCCATAAAAGTGAACTGAAAATAAAGGGCATGGTACTTTCTCTTTTTTTAAAAAAAAAAAACTGCTCTTGAATCATTAAATTAGTTACTGCCCATATAATAGATTATAAGTTTTAAATTGTGTTATCAATTATTTCCTCTTGGATTATAAGTTTTAAATTGTTTTCATCTTTCTTTATTTGAAAGTATAAGGATATGTTGCATATTCAGAAAATACAAATGCTTGGCATTTTTTTTTTTCAAATTATTGGATGCTTTCAAGGACAAATTAGAAAAAAGGGAGCCTAAGCTCTACTTGACATTCACAAGGGCAGTCATGCAATGTTGCAATTTGTGATATTTAGATAAAGTAGGGACTTGAGACGAGCGAGCACGTGGCCTTTGAGAATTTAGCTTTTGTTCCCATGTGCTTTCTTCGTTGATAGATTCTATATTAATATATGCTGATATACGCCCGTTCCAGTGGTCCTCACCCAAGCATTCCTTGAATTGTCTGTTGCCTAACTTGAAAGCATGGCAGTTATTTCAACGCATCGACTATCTCATCATTACGGGCGATTTCAGACGGTACAGATTCAAACACTGGACCCTCTTGGCCTCGATAGGAGAAATTCATAGTTGGATGGTTCGATTTTAGAGACGAGACATAACATGTTTTCATTCGGAGATTTAAATCCAGACCGTAGCAGTGAATGGATTTCTTTTTTCTTTTCATTTTTGTTTCATATTTTTGCTAACGTTAATCAATGGATGGAACTTGGCGAAGGTTAACCCAATCAATGAAAAAATCCACACCCAACTCGCCAACGAAGCGAATATGTATATGGATACATGCCTAATTAGTAAGTCAAAAGTCTTTGTTCTGGAAAGAAAAAAAGATATGGAATACTCCCCTCGAACAATTGAGCAAACGTTCTTTTATTCTCTTCGTTTTATCGTCAACTTAATTCCTTAAGACTTCCGCACTTGCTAATGCATGGCACAGCCGCCATGATGCCGTCCCAAGTATTTCAGATCTCAAAGACAGCTGATTTATTTAGTGCTACTGCCAAGTCTTTATTATTACACGCTTTTGTTATGCAACTTATTGATTAAAAGGCCTCTGGTTGTAGCAGTCCAAGTTGTCTCCATAGCTCACTCCCAGTATGTCGCAGTATCTCTTGTAGAACCCAATCCGGTCTGCTACGCTGCTGTCCTGCCCTTTGCCGCACTCAATCCCACCGTTGATGATGTTGGTGATGACCCCATATCCCGGAACACGTCCCGCCGCTCGGTCGGCTGCCGACGGCGTCCATTGCCCGGTGATGACATTATGCGACGAAGGTTTTGGGGATTGTGGGGTCATCCAGAACCATAACGCCGTTTTGAAGGAGACGACCGGGTCGGTGGCGACCAAGTCCGGGTTGTTGAGCAGGTCTTGGCCAATGGCTTTACCAGCCGGTCCATAGTTGTAGTTGCTGGAAGGATTCACATTTATAATTCTTCGTCTCTCAAAGAATAAAAAATATCTAACATGTCGCAATTGCTGATCCATGGCAAGATATATATCTTGATCCAGCCTAATTTCTTTCAGGGTAATTAATGAGCTTGTCATATTTAAACTTCAGATAATGCATGTTAAGCAAGCTAGTTCCTTATATTAATCGGGCTAAGTTCTTTCTTGTTTAGCGAAAGAAATGGACCAAGGAGTCGTAAACTACTTACTAAGAGATTTGTATTGGTCCTCGGCCGTAGTACTTCTTTCCTGCAGCACAGGGCAACTGTGCGCTTTGGACACAGTAAGCCGGGGGGTTGCCTTGCTCTTGTTTAAAACAGTAGCCCCAGGCATACGGGCCATCTGGTGCAGTTGCCCACCCACCTAACCAAATAAAACAGCACCGCGCACCATCACCCGACGAGATACGAGAAGGAACACAAATGAAGTCCGGAATTTTACGAGAAAGTAGAGCTAACCAGTTGTTTCATGGGAGGTCTGTGCCAAGAAAGCGGCGATCTCCCTCTTGCGAATAGTGTCGTCCCCGGTTGTGCCGAAGCCAGCGAAGGAATTCGCCGCGGTAATGAAGGCGTTGTAAGTGTAGAATCCCTTGGCTTGGCAGGCCGCATCGTTGCGGTGCTTGAGCATTTGGTCGAACAGTGACGAGCTGATGAGAGAGGCGACACCCGAGCCACCACCACTAGGGGTTGGGCTGGGAGTTGAGCCACCGCCGCCGCTGCACTGGCTCTGGCAGCCAGTGCTGCAGTACGCCGAGGTGGAACCACAGTAGCCATACTGGCTGCAGCATAGCCCATTGGGGCATGTCGTCCCCCCGGCTTGGCTGCCGCACTGCTGTGCGAGGCTGCCGAGTATGGAGGCCGCGCAAAGTATTGCCAACAACCAGACCTTCATTTCTGTGATCTTCTTGCGACTCTCTTATTTTTGTTGTAGGAGTTTGGGTGTGGAAGGGGGAGAGCTTATATAGAGAATGGAGCAGGAACTAAACCTTATCTCTATCCCTCGTATTGGTTCCGTCAGCAAATGACCAGAGGCGGGCGATCGCTTTGAAGCTTCTGCTGGAATTTCTGTGCTTTTGAGTAGTCAATGGACGCCGCGTCGCCAGGTCTTGATGTTGATTTCGTGTTCACTACGGCAAGGTGGGTGGGGTGATGATACATGTAGTGCTTATCTTGTTGTAATCTTATTATTTGTTTCGCACCGAGAAGGCTACCTGCAACATGGGTAACGTACTCTGGATTAGGCTCATGCGCATTGAATGTCATCCAGTATACGGCATATGTCCTGAGTCGTCTCTGGTTTTTGTCTTCATCCCTGTTTGGTGGACCACCGAGCATTCGAAATCGTCACCTTAACTTGGAAGCATTAGGTGGCGCTCTAATTTATCAACCTACAGCTTAATGCGCCAAATCGCCATTTGGTTATAAGATCATCGAGCGGATTCAATGCAGAAAAGGAAGCAAAAACTTCTCCTCTTTCGAAGACTGTATCCTCTTCAGTGTTCGAAGAATGTCTGTTTCCTAAGATCATCGGCCTTTCTAATGAGGCCCCAATTTGTCGTCTTTAAAATCTCGCTTGATAACTTAATTGAAACTAATGGCCAATCAAGTCTCTGAATAATTAGCATGATCGGTTACAATTAGGCACAATTTTAATATGCCCAAAAAAGAAATATCGTAACTTACCGCATCGGCAGATAAGAAAAGCAAATATCCTAACTACCCCAATTAGCGGTTATGAGAAGAGCTCAACTGCTTGTTTGTGAATCGCACGTTTCTAATTGCGCAGATTTGCATCCTCTCCTCTATAAATATTAGGCACCGAATCCCTAAGATATGATGGGAAATCCGAATACGATACTTTTGTTCTTTTATCTCTCTTTCATCTTACATTTTCCTCTCAAAACTCTTCCTAACTTAAGCATGGGAGAATTCCTAATCAGACACATTTCGGCGACCCCCTGATCATTTTCTATATTTGCAAATTAGCTCCAGTATCATACTACGCTCCATTAGCCTAACAAAGCAGAGCAGTTCGTCCATTAGAACAGGTTTTGAGCGGCAACATATTCCATTAATAACCATTATTTATGGAGAGTATTTTTCTTGCCATGTTCCAATATCCCAAGTTAATTGTCCTTGTTTCGCATCATATTTGCTCCTTAAAAATTAATCTATGAGTCACCTTCCATGTGATCTAGATAGCAATGTTAGATGCTGCTATTTTTATTAAACTGCTGTCAATTAGGTGTTATAGTCCCAATTTAAATAAAATTAACAATTTACAAACAAAATTGGGTGCCCTTTCAGGCTCCCCTTTCATCAAATAAGAAAAAAAAAGTTCACAACTTCTAATTTAAGGAACGTGTCAGCATCTATCCTCTTCAAGGGGCGGAGCAACATTGATGTGTATCCTCTTGAGTCTTAAGTTGCATGAGTTGCGGGATCCCCCAATCCCACTCCGAGAATTTTGGTAAGTCAGTTGCTTCCACTTTCCAATCTTTTTAAATAATCCATGTTTGCATAAACTATGATTAGAGTAATGCCTTCTATAGCGTCTTCTATTAGCTTTCCCATTTCAAAAAGGAAACACAGCAACAACTACAAAAAAAAAAAAAAAAAAAAAAGTTCCCAACCAAACCAATTTTATTCGAGTATGATGCCCAGCTTAGTTTGCCTTCCCTTATCGAACTTTTTATTTCTTAGTTTGCTTTCCCCTGTATAACTCTTAGTTTCTCCATCATCCATTAGTCTTCTCCGCCCTTGGTCCTCTTCTCATGCCGGTTGGATGCCAAATCCCCAAAGACCGAGGCCCAAATCCTGTCACCGAATTTTGCTTAGTGATTGAAATTGGGTAAATCACAATACCTCTTCATCCTATACTATGATCATTTTCTGCTGCTCGTTGCACCACTCTTTTGTAGATTTTTAATTTATTTTTAAAATATTTTATAGGTCCTTGAATTTTTAATTTGTTTTTTTTTTTAAGTTGTTGACTTGAGGGTATAGGTGTTTGTCAAATTGTCATTCATATATTAGCAAATATGGTTTAATGATTTTACCTTCTATCAGCTAATATATGTATGATGTAACTTATATGTTGTGAATGGTTCGAATTAATGTGAGCATAGCATTTTTCTAAATTATGTTTGATAAATTTTAATAATTTAAGATGAGATGGATAAAAAAACCGTAGCACTCTACTTTTTTTAATTTAAAATCTTAGCACTTTACGAAAGATGATTTTTTGTAATGATTTTGTGATGACTTCCGTGCCTGCAGTTGTCTTATTAACTCTTTCTCCTTGAGACAAAGTTAAAGGCTTTGAATGCCGACACGAAGACGATTGCAGGCGGCTCCTTACCGTAGGCGCCGGTGGAGGAAAATTGGAAAGGACGGACTTCTCGTCAACTAAGTCGACTCCGTATGTTTCGGTTTTATCTTGGATTTGTACCCAAAAAATGGTAGGTGGAACTTCGATGGATCAATATTGGATGAAGATATGCAGGACGGTGTAGACTTTGTTAGACGAGATCCGCACTTTAGGATGATGGTAGCAGGTGGCTGCTGGTTGTTTAACACGTCGGTCTCAGAGGCAAAGTTGCGAGTAGCCTAGGCTGATCTTCGATATGCACGGATGGTACTACAAGCCAGTTCGATCATTTTGGAGGACGACTCGACCACGGTTATTGGATAGATTCAGGAAGGGCCGAAGGGTGAGAGTACAGACTACCACATGATCTAAAACATAGGGATGATGGGGGGGCCTTCCAGGCCCAGCATATATTCAGAGAAGCCAATGGAACGACCGACCGGATGGCTGCCTACGCGGCCCACCACTCAGGATGTATCATTTGGTTAAGGGAGAGGAAGCTGTCACTGGCACTCCGTGAGTTAGTGTATTTTGATTTTATTGAGTATATTTGTACATATATACCATATGAAGAATCAGTCTTAAACAAAAAAAAAAAAAAAAAAGAAAGAAAAGAAAAGAAGAAGAAGAAGGAAAAAAAAGACGGAGGTGGCACTTCAGTCGTGGCATCATGTCGGGCTGCCGCGAGGAAACGTAAGCAGGAGGCCACGTCTCCACTCGGCGCGTGGGATTTTATTTGGATGGTTCTCTCGACTCCTCCGTTTCTCTCTCGTTCTCGATTCACACTTTCGTTCAAGTGGTTGACTACAGAACTTTTAACGTTTTCTTTAGCAAAAAAAAATATCTCAGGATTGTGAACTAAGCCACCAGACTTAAAAACACATCGGAAACTCAACTGGGTATTAATATATTCATATTCAATGACTTTTATTTGATAAATATAAATTTAAATATAGATATAAACTGAATACTATAATTTATATATACATATGTATGCATGAGCTACCAAATTGAAGATATTATTATATGCTTATTATAAAAATCGATTATTCTGAATTGAATTATAAAGCATGCCTAAGCCAAGTGATAACGATGCCCAGCCACAGCAAACCACTGGAAACCAAGCCAAATTGCTTCATTATAAAAATCTTAGGCAAAGCTGAGCATGATGCCAACTTGGAGCATAACCTTCGACCACTACTGATCAATTAGTTCCTTCATTATAAAAAATCTTGGTATGCATTTGAGGTTAAAGTCTAGATAAGATTTGGCTATATATATATATATATATATATATATATATATATATATATATATATAGGGGGGGGGGGGGGTGGAGGAGAGAGAGAGATTTGGCTACATTGGATCTCCATTCGGATATGTTAAGTCTAGATAGGATTATAGTAATTATACATTAATAATCCAAGCCATTAAATGTGATCTATCATTTCTAATTAATTACTTATAAAGCAAATATCATATGATTTGGAGATTTCTAACTAGTGCATTAAGTGGTAAAAAAAAATGGATAGTTTAAATAACATAAAATGATACATGTTTCTTTGACTACTTGATATATAGGGTAGTGGTCTCCAAATTACATGATTTTTGGTATGTAAGTAGTTTAAAGATGGAATATTATATCTAATAACTTGGATCATTGATTTAGGACTCCCATCATCCAATGTAGACTTGATCAAGTTTGAGTGGTGGTCCATTTGAGTGCAGCTTTGAAAACAGTAAGTTAATCAACTTAGGAAGATGACCAATGAATCAAGTGAAAATAGCAGAACTGAAAACTAGATCAGATTCGATATACTTACTCATTGTCAGAAAATTCCAAAGTTCGCATTATCAACTAGATAGGTCAGCATGGAAAGTAGTAGTTGATGGATAGTTTCTTAAATAATCCACTTTTAAGCAGAAATATATTATGAGTCATGGGCAAGAAAATATTCTTCTCTCCGGAGATTTAGTTAGTTAGGTTTCACCTGGGTCATGGGATGGCTATATATATATATATATATATATATATATATATATATATATATATATATATATATATATATATATATATATATATATATATATATATATATAATGATCAATAAAAACATGAAAATATATGTATAAGTGTAGGGGCACAATGTAATAATTCTTCAATTATTTTAGAAATCATAATGAAATTCATTTGTATGAAAAGCAATTATCCGTAAATTTATTTTCAATCCAATACAATTGGGAAGGCATCCTTATGGAATCTGTCGGATAAAAAGAACATGTTATTAATTAATACAGGAGAGATTTTTTAATTTAGAAGACTAATGTTCAAAAGGAACATTAACAAATTAATCAGTCCATCATAATGAAAGCCCTTCTACCAACCGGGATATGCTCACAATATTTTAGCCACCAAAATTATTGGGAACTAATAAGAAACACTTACAAAAAAATTAAAGAGTAGGAAAAAAATAAAAAATTATATTTGGAATTTTAGCTATATTTAGGATAATAGTTGAAAAGAGAGGAGACATGTAAGAATCTTAGTACAGAAGTGCCTATGCCTCATATTTCAACATTAATTGGATTAGAAAATCATATAAAACTAGATTTGCGATGATCAATTAAGATAGGGAAATGGGAAATACATAAGGGACACTGGCAATTTTGGGTAGAGTTCATGATATTCTCAGAACTAAACTGGAAATTCCTAGAAACCTGATAGTTGATTACGAGTATGATGATCATAAAGGAAAGTAGGGATTCAAAAATGGGCCGGCCCCCAGGCCTAACTACTACTAGGCCTACAGTTCGGGTCCAGCCCACTCCAATTGATGAATCGTAGCCCATTTGACTGCCTTTCTTCTCCTCCTGGAACCGACTCCGGTAGCGATGGCGGCTCTTCTCCTCCTCTAAAAATCCTCCATTTTTTCCCATCCAAGACCTCCAAATATCAAGACGATTGGACACAAATCGCTCCACGTGGAACTAAATCCCACCGTTCCAAATCACACTTTATATTTCTCCCTCTCGTCCCCTTGCTCTCTTCGTCCCACTCCCGTTGAGCAGAGTCTGACGAAGCACCAAAATACCCTATCAATGGCTTGCACAGGCTATCCCCTCCTCTCTTCTACTCTCTACGGAGGCACCCAACTCCACCCCAGAAGACCCAAAACCAAAGCGTTTGTCCCCCACTTATTCCATCATCCCAGAACAAGGCCCAATTCCGTCCAATCCTTCCTCCTCCCTCCCCGGAATAAGAAATCCAGGAATTCCGAGAATAATTCGAACTCCGAGTTAACGCCTTCCGTGAACGCCGCCGTCGCCTCCTTCCTCCTCTCCACCCTCGCCCAGCAGCAACCCCTCTCACCCGCCCTCGCCGACGACCTATCCCCTCCCCCGGACTCCCCTCCCGTCCAATTGGAGTCCGCCACGAAGCCGAGTGCCCCTTCGAGTCCCTTCTCCCAGTCCCTCTTGACCGCCCCCAAGCCCCAGACGTCCCCGGACCTCCCCGAGGGCTCCCAGTGGCGCTACAGCGAGTTCCTTAACGCCGTCAAGAAGGGCAAGGTGGAGCGTGTCCGCTTCAGCAAGGACGGCGGCGCCCTCCAGCTCACCGCTGTCGACGGCCGCCGCGCCACCGTCGTCGTCCCCAACGACCCCGACCTCATCGACATCCTCGCCATGAACGGCGTCGACATCTCTGTCTCCGAGGGCGACGGCGGCAACGGCCTCTTCGCCTTCATCGGCAACCTCCTCTTCCCTTTCCTCGCCTTCGCCGGCCTCTTCTTCCTCTTCCGCCGCGCTCAGGGCGGCCCGGGAGGGGGCCCTGGGGGGCTCGGTGGCCCCATGGATTTCGGCCGCTCCAAGTCTAAGTTCCAAGAGGTCCCGGAGACCGGCGTCAACTTCGCCGACGTCGCCGGCGCCGACCAGGCGAAGCTCGAGCTCCAGGAGGTCGTGGATTTCTTGAAGAACCCCGACAAGTACACCGCCTTGGGCGCCAAGATCCCCAAAGGCTGCCTCTTGGTCGGTCCTCCCGGCACCGGAAAGACTCTCCTTGCCCGGGCCGTGGCCGGCGAGGCCGGGGTGCCCTTCTTCTCCTGCGCCGCCTCCGAATTCGTGGAGCTCTTCGTGGGAGTTGGAGCTTCTCGGGTCCGGGATTTGTTCGAGAAGGCCAAGTCGAAAGCCCCCTGCATTGTCTTCATCGACGAGATTGATGCGGTGGGGAGGCAGCGCGGTGCCGGTCTCGGAGGTGGGAATGATGAGAGGGAGCAGACTATCAATCAGCTCTTGACGGAAATGGATGGTTTCTCGGGGAACAGTGGGGTCATCGTTCTTGCAGCCACCAACAGGCCGGACGTGCTCGATTCTGCTCTGCTGCGGCCCGGCCGGTTCGACCGCCAGGTCACCGTCGATAGGCCTGACGTCGCCGGCAGAGTCAAGATTTTGCAGGTTAGTATGTTCAGTTAGTTACATTTGAAAGGATCTTTCATGACTTTTTTTGTTCCAGTTTTACAGCATTCTTGCAATTGGAATTTCAAGGCACTCTCTTTTTTTCAGCATCGCCACATTGTTCAGTGGAAACGACTGGTGTTTCTTTTTGAGTTTTGCACATCTCAATGGAAATGGAAACCATCTTGTCTAGTTTTCATATCATTCAGTAACTTGTCGAAATTAGGAATGATGGTTTAGTTGCAAGTATATTGCATGTTTGCATGATTTTAGTTGAAAAAGGATTAGACATAAGTATTTTTAGTTATTGTAATCTCATATACCCAGAAATATGCTTGTAGATTATGTCTAGCCCTCGTTAGGGAGTTATTGCAACAAAGAATATCACTGATCAAATTAAAGATAATCCGAATCGATAAAGGGAAAGACTAACCAATGTTTGGGTTAGATGCACTAGACTGCATATGCGGAACTTGAAATGTAACTTGACTAGTGCAAACTGGGGATTGACTATCTAGACTAATGATGCTATTAACTATCGTGTAGCATAGTCCTGCTTATTCTACAACATATAAGAGGGAACATTTCAAAGTCTTAGGGCTGTCCTATGGGAAGTTTCCAATGGCAATATGACTGGATATAAGGATAGACATGGCCCTTTACTATATTCCATTTGGTATTGACTTATTTAACACTCGGCATCTGAAAACCAAATGGAATTCCTATTTTGTGCTCTTTTTTTTTAGTAAATTTTTTAAGTGATGTAGTTGCTCTTGAATTTTGATAAAAGTAGGGAGGTGAAAACATCTTTTTCAACCTCTTGGCTAGAAATAGTGAAATGAGGAACAGTACCCAATTTAGGAATTTGACCTCGAGTAGGAAGATATGGCAATGCAGCATCCTGGTTGCAGCAATCTTCTACTTTAAATATCTCACCAACTCTAGAATCTTGCTCCACATCTACACTTGGATTTTGGGACTTTCAACCTTCAACTAGAAATCCTATATTGGTTTGTCGTATTCTGAATTCATGCCTCGTTTTGTATACACATATTCTTCAAGCATTAAATGTAACTATAAAGAAAATGGCACAGGAAACTTTTCACTATTTAACATCTGATATTTGTTTTCTGTAGATGCATTCTATACAACAGAGATCCGTTTTTCTAAGTGCCAGCTATCTAAATCAGCTTCAAATTCAAGCTACTCAGAGTGATATACCTGAAGACAACTCTAAACAGATGACTCAAGTCTTTTATATAACTTCTAAGGCAAATAATGTTGACTAGGTAATAGTGAAAATAGTGGAGAGGAGTTTACCTTCATCAACAACAGAATGAGGTTTGATCATGAGGCTCCCTAGGATATCTTTTCTATATGTTGAGTCAGATTCCTTGAGTTTATTTGATCTTGGGCAGATGTCATGTGTTCCTTGTCATGTAGTCTTGGTATTTTCACCAAAAGGTCCTGTGGTTCAACTCACCTACTAATCATTGTGCTCCTTAGAGCGAGACTTCTTTAGCACCTCCCGATCTCTAGAAGCAAAGTTTTTGACACCTTATGCTACCATTTGGTGCTTATTTCCTTCAGCTATTCTTTGCATGGATGAAAACATTAGACTTCTTACCTTGCTTTGGTTGAGCACCAACAGATTTCTCTGTCTAGTTTATGATTGACCAAATATGCAGCAACATTTTGTGTTCTGATCAATTGGATACATTGCATAGCTTAAGTGAAAGACTTAATAGTATTTGAGCGTGCATTTTATAATTGTGTCCAGAATAAGTCATGTAATAATGACCACAACTTGCACATGTGCAAGTTGTCGGTTACTTGGCATAATGATTTGGCGATACTCCCTATTTTGTAATGGAGTTATCTGTCAGTGTTCATGTGCACGCCCTTCCTACTTTTGGTTAGGTCTGCATGAGCTATTTCCTTATGCTGTCACAATAATTTCTTGAAATATTTTGTGATTTCAAGATTGAATGTAAAAATTTAATGCAATTTTTATAAGCTTCATTTGTGCTACAGAATTTACAATGTACTCCTCTCTTTTTTTCTTAAAGAATAATATGCCGTATATTCATTTCAAGGATAATAGGATATTAAGAACATCATTCTCTTCTATTGCTAACTGATAGTCGAGGGAAAAGTTATCTTGTTACAAGCCCGTGCTTGTCAGATCATGGCACAGCATGCGCATAATGCTATAATGTGTTGACATTCAATGAACACCTACATGGAAAATATGCCAGCATATTAAAATATGCACAACTCACACACAAAGATACACGGGTTTATTTGATTTATTGTAACTAATTTCACACTGGCTTATCGATATTTCTTTAAACAGATAAAAACTTTCTTTTATTAATATATAGGAATGCAGAATAATAAATTATCCCAGATATGCGCTGATTGTTGTTTAATGTATGCGTGAATAATTCTGAGATATTTGTCAAGCGGTTTCACAACTATATTCACATGTCAACAATACAAAATAAGATTGAAGTTCATGATGTGAATTTTAAGGGAAGGGATAAACATGTTTACATAACAGCAACGTGTTCTAGAACTTGCACATATTTTCAGAACTGTGGGAAGCACATATAGGTAGAGCCTTAAAGTGAACTG
The DNA here is from genome assembly GCF_009389715.1 of Phoenix dactylifera. Classification (NCBI taxonomy): domain Eukaryota; kingdom Viridiplantae; phylum Streptophyta; class Magnoliopsida; order Arecales; family Arecaceae; genus Phoenix; species Phoenix dactylifera. The sequence continues at coordinate 5,696,766 of NC_052409.1, read as the reverse complement.
AAGAACAACAAAAAGAAGAATTATAGACTACCATTTAGAAGCAAGACTCTCGAATATAGCTGGCACAAGTATTAAACAGGAAAGAGAATATAATATCATGCTGCTATATATCGGTTTGTTCCAATACGTATCACTTTGATACACGTCAATTCAAATTAATATGCAGTGATACAGGTCGGCAGAAGTAGCACAAAATTGTGCATGCCTCTTATGTGCTACTATTCTATTGGCACCCAGTATATATTATAGTTAGGGTAAGCGAATGTATGGGCATTATAATCATATGGTATTAGTCTGGTATATTTTCTTCTTGGTTTCTAGGATGTACATAGAAAATGCATTGTGGCCTTGTATAGTAGTAGTCATGCTAGCACTGGCCTTTTCTGGTTCAAATTTTAAGAATCTAATGGATCCTGTCTTCGTGGGAATTTGCTAGAATTATTTAAAATCCATCCTCCATTTTACAGGTGCATTCTAGAGGAAAGGCGCTTGCGAAGGATGTAGACTTTGAGAAAATTGCTAGGAGAACTCCTGGTTTCACAGGAGCTGATCTACAAAACCTGATGAATGAAGCAGCTATTATTGCAGCCAGACGTGACCTTAAGGAGATAAGTAAAGATGAGATTTCTGATGCTCTGGAGAGGATAATTGCTGGGCCTGAGAAGAAAAATGCAGTTGTATCAGAAGAGAAGAGGAAACTGGTGGCATATCATGGTAAATTCTCGTCAACTCAGTTTCTTCCTTGAGAGTTTTTCCTATGTTTCTAGTGAATAAATCATGTCTTCTACCATGCAGAGGCTGGGCATGCCCTTGTTGGTGCACTCATGCCTGAATATGACCCTGTTGCCAAGATCTCCATCATTCCTCGAGGTCAGGCTGGTGGACTAACATTCTTTGCTCCAAGTGAAGAAAGGCTTGAATCTGGACTATATAGCAGGAGTTACCTTGAGAACCAAATGGCTGTTGCCCTTGGTGGAAGGTTGGTTTTGAAATGAAGTAATTATTCCTTTTCCAGCCTTTGCTGTTAGCTCTGGCGACTGAATATTAACATGCATCATCACATGTATTTATGCTCACTGTTTTGCAGGGTAGCTGAAGAGGTGATCTTTGGAAAAGACAATGTGACAACAGGAGCTTCAAATGACTTCATGCAGGTTTCGCGCGTGGCAAGGCAAATGGTTGAGAGGTTTGGCTTCAGCAAAAAGATCGGGCAGGTAGCCATTGGGGGACCCGGTGGAAATCCATTCCTGGGCCAGCAGGTATGCCCATGCCAGCTTTTAGTGCTGATATATTGAAAATCACACAAGAAATCACCACAGCAGTTTAGAATCCAACCCACAGGCTCCCTGATAGGGCAACGCAGAGCCCCATGTTCACTTTTGCGTAAAATGTATTACCATATCATTTTCTCAAGCCCTACCAATTTATGCTCCCTGATTTGCCTATTGTGGCTGAGATTAACTTTGGTTTCCCTGGCCCTTCAGATGTCATCTCAGAAGGACTATTCCATGGCAACAGCTGATGTGGTGGATTCTGAGGTGCGGGAGCTTGTGGAGAAGGCTTATTCCAGGGCCATGCAGATCATGTCAGATAACATCGATATCCTCCACAAGTTGGCACAGCTTCTCATTGAAAAGGAGACCGTAGATGGGGAGGAATTTATGAGCTTGTTCATTGATGGCAAGGCAGAATTATATGTTGCTTGAACAGAGATTTTTTTTTTCTGTTGTAATTTATATTCATAACACATTAGAGCAGAAAGGTATTGCCAAGAGCAAATCAAATGTACTGATGTAATCAGAGAAACTTGTCTATGATGCACTTAGTCCTGAACCCTCACTGATCACAAACGGTTAATTTCATTGCATGCTAGACTGATTGCCGACCTGTTCTGCTACTCTTTTGCCTTCGTTAAAGTTTAATCCAATTAAACCTGTCTTTGGCAACTCATCTTCAGTTTGGCCAGGGCAGCTGCTGCCAAAAAATGCTTTTGGCCAGTGAGCAGACAGCTTGAATTGTTCTCAAAGATCATTGCTTATCACGGTTGCTTGCTTCGTCCTGAGTACACAGCGGGCAAATTATATGAACTATGTGGAGAAGCATAAGCAAATTAGCATCAAGGATTAGTATTCTCGATCTGAAATATCATCTCAGTATATAATGCAGTATAAAACTCTCTGAGTCTTTGTGAGCTTAATTCCCGGAAACTTTGTGGTTCTTAGCAGGTATATACGGCGCTATAGCTGCAGTAGCGGCATTTAGAATGATGCTTAGAATAATGTGACATACGTGAGATTAAGTAAGTGGCTCTTACACTATTATCTTAGAGGATAAAATCTCCCGGTATGCTCGTATCCAACATTCAGCCATTGTTGCTCGTATACAATTGGAAAGAAGGAATGACATTAGAGATTCAGAGAAGTAAACTAATCCTTCTTAAACCTAGGAAAGTTATATTTCATCGCCCAGACTTCGTGAAACACTTAAAATGAGTCAACCACAATGGTCAAATGAATAGAGAATTCTTGCTCAATCTCAGATATCAAGTCTATCTCATGTTTTTTTACTTGATCCACTAGATTATTCTCCCTGCAGTCGGCCATTACCAAAATCTGATTGATTGCTGTGAGTTCGGTTCTGGAGCAGGTTCTGCCACTGGCGAGTGAGGTGCTCAATACACGTATGCATGTGGATCTCGGAGCATGCAGGAGGCAAACTATGCATTAGCTTCATCACTTGGTACATCAATCTCAAAGCATCCCGAATAATTTATAAGAATGATTTTTTTCTGGAATTGAGATTTTCTCGAAGGATATACTTAGAATAATCTGTTACTTAACATCATTCCTGAATAAACTAGTGAATTAGTTTCGAATGAATTCCATGACAGAACCACAGTTCTAATCAAGTAATATGCCTTCGACGTGCATGACCATTTGCTTGGATGCTTAGAAATTGCTCGGTGGGCAATAAAGCGGACAGGCTTCAAATCTGGATAGAAACATAAAAACCAGAATATTTTTTTCTAAGCATTCAAGACCCACCGCTTCCAGCCTTCTTCAAACATGCGACCATCCGACAAATGTATTTCAGGTATAATTTTTCTTTGGCAGGAAGCATAGACAAGCAAGCAGGATGATCCTAAGCTGCCCTGCGCCGTAGATTACACTCGAGAAGAAATAGCATGCATGGGTGTTGTCCATCGACAGCCCTCCTTCAAGAAAACAAAAAAAAAAGAAAATGGAAGAAAAGAAACAAAAGAGGATTAGCCAAAAAGAACTACAGGTGCCAGGGCAGGATCAGCATCAAGGCTGACCACTCTTTCTGGACAAGAATCACGGATGAGGAGGAAAAGATTTCCTCGAGAATAATCTGATCGTGCTCTTCTTGCGCTGGGTTACATCACACTGCCACCTGATGGGACTTCCACTGCACCAAACAAGTAAAATTTCATTAGCAACCATCGACTAAATACCTTCCCCACCCCACACAGGAAACAACACCCTCACCCGAAATAGAGGCATGCATTGCATGCGCCAACTTATTCGCCAAAAAAGAAAGAAGAAAAGTGTGGTCAATGAAAAAATAAAAAGATACCTTTTGTTTGGTTGGAGTTTTAAAAAAAAAAAGAGACGGAAAAATTATATTCCCATGAAAATATGATTTCTATGTTTCATGAAAAAATCTTTTCCATGAGAAACATGAAAAAGTTACTTTCTCGTGATCCGGATATCGAAACATTTTTATTTTTTCCCAAAAAGATACTTCAGCTACCCTTATTTGATCCAAAGCATTAAGGATCTAATTTTTATTAAGAGTATAATAGAAATTATACATAACTTTTTCAAGAAAGTGGATTGTCAACCAAACATAAACACTCTAAAAATCTGTCATTTTTTCATGGTCAACCACACATGCCAAAAATACTTTTCCAGACATTCTCTTTACAAAAATCTACTTTTCAGGAATCGTATTCGGAAAAATGCTTCCCGCAAACGAAACGAGCTCTTATAGAGTTTGAAAGGCAGATGTACAAGCAGAAAGTAGCTCAGCGCACATCAACCAGGGTCAAAACCTTCGTAACTTAGTACAGTTTTCCACAGAGAACTCGACCAAGACAAGGGCAAAAGTTTGAGCGAACGAAGGCGGTAGATTCATCAAGAAACTCATTCTAGCGTAAACTGATAATTTATGTAATTAATAACTGAATGCACAAGGCTGATTTATATGAATTTAACAATCTGAAAGAATGAATTGTTGCATAGAGCTAATAATTTACAAATATGTCGACCTTATTTTCTTTTCTTCTCGCAGTTGTCATACCGAGACGGGGCGCAGGAACAGCCATTTTGTTAAAATGGGAATGAGTCATTCTTTTGAGAGCATCTAGGATCAACATGTCAACTGAAGAGTGGCCTCAAATCAGTCGCCTTGCCCTTCTCCTCAACATATTGGATATTTCAGATCTATTCTACAAAAAATAAGCATCCAACTGGTTTAGCCTCTCTCCTGATGAAGTGGATTTCACCTTTCAAGCAACAATAAGAGCAGGCAGCCACTCTTATCAGGGAACCTCCAAGTCAGCCAATTCATCCAATGTGCTCCACAATTGCATTCGCTGCTTGACCGCATTTTAGACATACTTGAGTTCATTCTCTACATGCTGTATACCAACCATTTACCAAGCCTGATACCGACCTGCAAATATCTACGAGTGCACATGATTGCTGATATGACTTCTTCTGCCTTGTTTCACAATGAAATTACTAGATCCTCAATCCAGCAATAGACCTCCAAATGCGGCAGTACAAGAACTTATGTTTGGATCAATGTCTACGAGTGGCTCATTGGTCTCAGGCAGAAGCCATTTCCCAAGGCTGATACTGATTGTCAAATATCTGTACATGCTCATGGACAGATGATATATGCTCTCTTTATCAGTTGCTCAACAAACAAAAAAAAAATCCAGATTCTCAATCCAGAGATAGACCTCCAATGCAACAGCAGGCAGAACTAACTTTTGAGATCAATAAAATGGTTGATTGCTTGCGGGCAGCAGCAAACAGTTATTTAATTTATATCTAGTATCAAGAATCCCTGACAATAAGACGCCAGCAATATGATATCATCAAAGAGAATCCTCTCTAAATTTTCTTCACCTCCTCTTTACCCACTATACCAGAATCTGAAAATTGTCTTTGGCTCTTACCTCGTTGCTTCATTCTTCCCAGTTCTCTACCAATGTAGCAGATTGGCATTTGCAATTTTGGTGAAAACAGTTGCTCGATGGTGGCATTTCATGTCAGAAGCCAGTCACCATGATGCACTGGCATAAGCTTGATTCATGATGTGGTGCATTCCACACCTAATGGTACAAGGACCAAGAAATAGCTTCATGATGCACTAAAATAGTTACAAAGAAGCTTTGCATCGTTGCTGACAAAATGGCTTTTATCACCAAAGACAATATTAGCCATCACTAGCTCTTTGAATTGGATAGCAGGCATCATCAAAAAGATGTTCCCCCTCACCTTAGTGGACAAGAGATTTAGAGGCCAATTAGCTCCACCCGCGGGATTCCATACCTTAGCAGGCATCCGTTAGTGTTCCTTTCAAACACTTCCCTCACATAATTGGTTGTATTCACCATGGAAACAGAGTTACAGACTGGATGCACAATAATGAAATTTGACCACAAGTCTTGCATGAACCTATGAAACTTTAACATTCTCTCTAGCCAACCTTTGTTTCTCTTCCTCAGAACGCAAGTTGAGTTCCTCATATGCTTTCATGGAGCTAGATGTAAAATTTTTCATAGCTTCAAAGATTTGTTTCAAACTTAACTGCAGATTACTAACTTCAGAAGCTGGGCCCTGATGCATTCCTCCAGATAAGGCTACACCATTCTGACTGGAGATGAGAATTAACTTCTTGTTTTGCGCTTCCATTGCCTTGTGCATTCGCTGTTCATCCCTTTCCATGTTCCTAAGTGACCTATCCATATCTCTGTTTGCCATCAACCTCTGGCGCTGTTCAAGCTTGTGCTGTTCCCAGAGGTGAAGAACATTAGTGGAGAAAGCCTTCATAGCCTCAACTACTTCTGCTTCGGATATCCTATCCATAGTTTGTGACCAGCAATTACAGATGACAAACACAGGAGGCGCACCTAGCCTTCCAGGAGAAAAGGGTGGAACTCCATCATCTGTTACTTCAGGCACATAATGAAGACCTTTTACAAGCCAACCGTTCAAAGCTTTGACGAAGCTTCTCTGGGCACAAACCCAGGCAAAGAAATTGCCAACCCATTCCAGCAGCTCCAGCTCTAGCTGCTTGGTTGCTTCCATTTGAGCATCATTAAGCTTTCCACTAGATACAATAGAATCTAGGTTTTTAGCTTCTGATACAGCTTGACACTGAATATGATGGCATTCTAACATAACTCTCCACATGCTCATTAACCTGTAAAATTATTTTCATCTAAATTAAGCATTTATCTGGTTAAAGCTCATCATACTTGCTAGTAACAGCAAAGGCCACTGCAAACCAGATGAGAGCAATTGAATGTTTTTCTGTTCAGAAAGACTTAAAAATCCACAACAACATGCATGCACACACCAAAAGTATAAAGGTCCAAGGTAGTTAAATAAATTTGATATTAAGCATGACATCAGTTGATTAAGAAAAAAATAGAAGTGATAACCCCATAAGACATGTCGATCTAGCAAGCAGGCATTGACGGCATCAGTTAAAAAAAAAAAGATGCATGCTACCTGAATTGGAAGCATGACCAAGCTGAAGAATTAAAAGTCCCAGGCAAGGAAAATGCAGGTCCCTCTAGTGTATCTGAGGGAACAACAAGTTTGTGCTTCAGAGTTTTTTTAAAAAAAAGAAAAAATCCATCTGTTTCTTACTAGAGCATATCCTATAGTCCCACGAGTCAGGAAAAAAAATTCAAGTCTGGTGAAGTAAAGCAACTAATCTGTCTGTGATAGTCATAAAAGTTGCCACACATTCTTCCGTGATTCTCTTTGCTTATTTTTTACATTCTTCTTTAATGTTAAAATGGAACTGATATTTATTCCTTTTTAAGGGATGGACTGATATTTATTCACAATCTTGAAATATTAATGTTAATTTTTTCATACTCTTTAATGATGATGGCATGTCTGTTCATTTGTTTGTTAATATCTTTGCAAATGTTTGCTAAATTTTTTGTACATCAAAAAACGGATTGCTACCAGCTAATATTTGCTAAATTTTTTGTTCATAAAAAAACTAATTGATATCAGCTCTTCGGCAATGTCACTTCCTCGAACTAGTCTTCAATACATCTGTTTAGTGAACTATCTACTGCTTACGTGCAGGTGCACAACATGTCAAAAAAAATTTGGTTGAGACGTGTCCATGATGTTGTAAAGGATCTATGTGCAAGGAAAATTTAAAGTAACAACCTTGATGCAAGATATAGAAAATCTCAGCCTCCAATATCTTGGCCAATACAAACTGATTAATTCCAAGATATCAGCCAATATAAACAGAGCAGCCAATATTTCTCAAAATTTGTAAGCTTAAGATCTCAGACATCTCAATAGTGGATCAAGACCAAGATGAACAGAGATCTTGGTTTATCTCGATCAATATGGAAAGAAAGTAATTATGGAAACTAAGATATTCTGAGATCTTGGTTGACATCTTAGGAACGAGATATCGAGATCTTAATTGATATGGCAAACTCAATATTAGCAACTATGTTAACACATTAATTTTAAAATTTTTCATCAAAATATCTATTTAAAAAGATAAAAGGGTGATTAAAAAAAAGGCTAATAACCTTGTATTATATCAACAAATATCTCGGAATTTCTAAATTTTATACGGAATGAGATATTTTGACCCAACTTATTGTGTAGTTATTAGGGGGTTCTCGATACTAATACAAACCCAGATCTTCGCCAGGACCTCCGCCTAGACAAAAACCTCAGCTTTAACTACTAAGTCAAAGCCATAACTCTCTAATCTTGGATTCACCATATTGGCTGAGATTTTGATATCTTCATCCAAAAATATCAGCCAAAAGCTTAGAAAATCTCGGTTCCTTCTAAACTTTCCTACCTTCCATATCAGCCAGGATAAATCAAGATTTTGGCTCATGTCGATCTTGGCTACCCAATGAGATGGCCAAGATCTTGGCTAATGAAAACATCATTCCTTTCTTAGATTCACTATCTTTGGAGTCTTAACTTCCTTTCTCATGTGAGATCATATGAGATATGATTGCACATCTACTATGGATTGATAATGGACATCCCAAGAGTTTGCATTTTTCACATTGTACAGTTGTAAACTATTGAATAATCAAGCTTGTCTTTTTTAGTAATTAATGAAGGAAAAGTGTTATAATTTGCATTATCAAATATTAGTTGAGATGAGGTAAAAGGTAATTTAACGTTTCACTGACAAATTGAGGCTTTAAATTAAAAAAAAGAAAAAATCACAGTACAAGCCATGAATTTTAGCAACAATTGCTAGAATATGGCCTTACATATCTGAGACTCACAATTGTCATCAACCGGACCTCCCTCCATCCGTCAAGAATGCAGGCTAAAGGAGAACACGTGTGTTTGTGTGTGTGTTCCAGTGATGAGAGAAGAAAACTAATTTTTAACCTACATTACACTAGTGGTCGACCCATGCAATGCAGATGGTTAATTCTAGAGGATGGAAACCTTGCAGTTTACTCAAGAGGGAGTATTAGATGGATGGCTGCTACCCAATCAATGATGATTGTTCTGAAAACATTTTCAAAAATTTACTCCCGGTTTAGGCTTGCGAACTTCTCTCTTTCATAGCCATTTTTAGAGAGCAACTGAAAGGAGCATATTTCCCAAAAGAAGAGTGCATTTATAATCAAAACTCGGGCAATTGGCTTAAAACTCACATGTGGAGACTCCAGATCCACAAAGGCTAAAATATGGGAGCATGACAGTATAATGTTGGTATTTATGCTTACATCTAAATGCAGACATAAAACTTAATGGAACATATAGTAAATCACATACCCTTGGATAAGCTCACTAATCTGAGGCCACAATTCATCATCCCTCAGCTTACCGATCTTATTTGAGATAGAGTCAACAATCTGAATCGCCATTCTTATCTTTGTAGATAACTTCCTGATCAAAATTTGAATTGCCTCAAGCTTGTGAGGCTCCTCACCCCTTTCACTCAGGCGTTTCAGTTGTTCGCATTTCCTATCATAAAGTGCTCGCATCTTTTCTTCAGCCTGCAGAAGCAAGTGAACATAAATTAAAGTTAGTAATATGCAAAGACAATAAATAAAGCAAGAAGAAACTGTTTCCCTGCAAAAACACCATCAACCTCAAACAGTCAATAAGCATGTCCTAAATAGGAAATATAAAGACCCTTCGTTGCAGGGTGTGCACGCAAATTTAACTTTTTCCCAAAGTGTTATGGAGTTGCTTGAGTTTGGTATGCTTCAAGATAAGGTTTTAAAGAGCGAATACATCAGTTAATCTCTGTTATCACAGTCCCAATGCAACATCAAGATGAACTAAGTTATCGGTTTATCTCAGCTCAGAAGGAAAGTGAAAGATTATTCTGAAGGCTAAGATTTATAGAGACGTCGTGATATTTAGGGATTGGCAAACCGAAAAACAGAGAAATCATCCAACAAGGTAAAAGCACTGTTAACCTTCCTTTTATATTTTGATTATGTCCTTTAGTGATAAATCTCTCTTCTCCCATTTTCTTCTCCTAGTCCGAACCCCAAATCCTCTCTCGGCCACAGCACACCATCCACCAGCAACATAGTTGATGCCCCATCAAAAATATCCCACCTCCTTTAAAACATCGATCGATCTGACCTCTCAATAGGTGGCCCTTCTATCTCCTGATTCTCTTCCCCTCATGTCAGAACCCTCCTTCACTGACCATGGTAAGCCTGCTGTCCTCTACCATCATTGCCAATGTACATCATCTCAAATTCACACTTATTGAGAAAGCAGCCTACACTTGCCCAAGTGCTGCATTTCATCGCCTCAGCCCTCTTCTCCAAGCCAGATGACAAGGATGTAATCACTGATGACTCCATCTCCCACCAACCAATCATCATGACAAGGATCCAGTCTTCCTTCCAATCCGTGAAAAGATCAATGGCGTAGGAACAATGCGAAGGAAATGTCGGCTAATATGCGAATATCCTATCTCATGACATTTCAGCATATATCAGTTTATAATAGCCGAGATAAGAGTGCCCAATATTTTACATGTCTTATAAAGTGAGCGACCGATACTGTCACTGATATATTAGCTGAGATGAAAACCTTGGAACAAACTAAACATACGACAAAAGTAGAAATATGTCATCAAAACAGTATGATGCAAAACATTGAATTGATATCAATTTAATAGCATTATACTCCGATATTTGAGGAAAGAAGGTGATAGGAAAACAACTAGGTGACAAAAATTCCCAACACCCAACCTGTCTTTCTACATGAAGATAAGCCATCAGGTCATTTTGTTGCTAAAAAAACAATTGAAAAGCGACAAAAGAAAAGAATCTATTTGTGGCCTTTAATTTTCTGAAGAAATGCATAGGACCAAGTACAACTAGTTAAATATGATTATAACACTATAACTAATTATCATACAGAAGCCAAAAATTCTGACAGCTAACAACTTACTTATATGAGCACGATCCAAAGAAAGGAAAATAATAATAAATGCAAGCCCCCTGAATCTTCAGAATTGGTGACTATTCACCCCAAGCTATATGGTTATGAAATCAATAATTATTGACCTAGTTACACATATGGATGCTTCTGTCAAAGGATAAACCTCCATACAAAACAAAAATCAGCACGCAGCAGCATCATCAAGACACCCACAAGTTCGTAAAATTACCTCGACTTCGTTGAGGAGCTTCTGCTCCCACATGTACAACTTCTGCAACGTCGATGAAAGATTTCCACAGCGCATTGCCTTATCCTCTTCAAATTCCAATAAACTCTCATTGTTAGAAGTAGACGGCGGAAGCCCACAAACCATCATGACTGACACTGCTTCCAGTAACAATTTATTGAAAAAAATTCAAAATTTGCACCAAACAGGACACTTGAACAGAGAAAAAAAGAAAAGAAAAGAACTTGTTTCCATCACCTTTATAAACAGAATTCTTCTGGTGATATGGGAGCTTTCCTACTTCAAGCATTTTGGAGACCTCATCGGCCGACTGGGACGCCCTATCAAACTGGGTCTTAATCTCCTGCACAACCTCGGAAACATCATGATACCGCCTGGGAGGAGGAAAGTCGGCCACATTTCGCTGTTCCTCTGGCCGCTGAACCTCGTCGGCCACTACATTCTTCTCCACCACAGGGACCTCATGCTCAGAACTACCACCACTGCTACCCTCCCCTGACTTCGACGTGCGATGAAGACCTGCCTCAACATCGCCGATGCCATCCATTTTCGCCGCCGCAGCAGCAGCCTTAGAAGAGTATTCTCCCGCAGCAGCAGCAGCAGAGGTGGAGGCCACAGACTTTTGGTCACCGTAGGCTTCCTTGACAACCTCGTGCTCCTCGTCCTCTAGATCGGGGATCCCTTCCTCCTCTCTGACATCCCTCGAGCTCCGGCTGGGGGTATAGGGAGCATAGTACTTATCCTCGTAGGCCTCGAAGGGGTTGAGGAAGTCCCAAGTGGAGGTCCTGGGCGGCGAAGGGGGAGGCGGCGGCGCCTTAGAAGAGGAGGGAGAAGCCATGCCTGCCGGGGCGGCGGGTGGCGGAATGTTGGGAGGAGGAGATGAAGATCCAAAGAAGCCACCCGTCCCACCATAGCTCGGATAAGAGTCAGGGTAAGGGTAAAAGTTTGGAGTGGAAGGGGGATAGGGGTAGCCATAGTAAGGGTAGGCAGAGGAGGGGGGCTCGGCGGAGCCGAAGTGGACGGCCTCGGTGCTCTGCGGCCGCTGCTCGTAGGAGATGGAGGGGGTGGTGGAGGAATGGTTGCGGGCGTAGCTGACGTTGACGAGGGTGGGGCCCGGCGCGTCGTCAGGGTGGAGGTGGACCGGAGACGATCCGTCCGAGTGGAGATGGAAATCCTCGTCTTCATCGGAGTTCTCCTCGGAGGAGCGGAAGTGGATGTGGGAGCCGGAGTGGGAGCGCGAGTGGGAGTGGCCGCCGGCGGCGGAGATGGCGGCCGGGGAGGGGAGGCGGAGAGAGGGGGGAGGGGGTCTCCCTTGCGGTGCGCGGGGAGGGGAAGGATGGGGGAGCCTGGAGGGACCCCGTGGCCGCCGTGGAGGAAGCTGTGGAGGGCGGCGCCGACGGAGCGGAGGGAGCGGCAGTATGCCGCGTGCGCATCCGCAAGAGCGTAGCGGTGGCGGATGGCATCGGCGAGCAGCAGAGTGCGGTCGCGGCACAGCACGACCGCCTCCGAATCCTCGAGCTTCGACCCTGCACAACCCATCACATCAAAACAGAACGAGATCAAGAAAAACCAAGAGAACAAGGTAGTCGAGAACAGATCATCGCATCATGGAGAGAAAGGATGTTCATCCGACTAAGCACCGAAGGAAACGAGAGATTAGATCGGATCTAGGGTGGTTTGGGGAGAGGAGAGGCAAGGGGGGAAAGAAGGAGGAGGAGGAATCTTGGTGGTATTCGCTTTTGCGCGCCAGCGAGGAGAGCGTCGTCGCGATGCGGGGAAGAAAGAAGTGGGGTTAGCGTGGGAGGGGGTTGCGAACAAGGGGGACAAAAACCAGGGCGACGTCGTCGATGATATCAAAAGGCGAGGGAAAGAAGAAAAAAAAAAGAAGTATTTTTATAAGAGAGAGAGAGAGAGAGAGAGAGAGAGAGAGAGAAGAGGAGAATACCCGTCCTTTGACGTTTGTCGCCGCCGTCTGACGCCTTTGTCCTAGATTTTTTTTTTTTTTTTTTTAAATTTTCTGATAGATTGCTGATCGAAACTCGATGATGACATGAATACCTCTGGCGTGGATCCACCGGCTAAATTTTTTACGTCTGCATCTAATCTTTGCCGGAGGATTTGGTGAGGAGCACGAAGATGGCTCAACTCGGACGGGTCAGGATTGTGTTCTCGAAGCTACGACCCGGTCCATGTACCTACCAGCCCTGGAAGTTTAGTTTTACTTTAAGGTTGTTCTGATTCAGAGACACCGAATCCATAAGGTTTAAGGAAAAAAAAGATAGGAGCGGTTTGGAATTAAAATCATAGTATTAGTTTGATCATTCCCGACAAAAATCACTGAATAGATTTGACTTCATCAAAGCCATCTAGCATCCATACATCTATATCTTTACTTATCTATCTTTCTATTATAAAAGAAGTTAGACTGCGTTTAGTGTTAAATGATTTTTAGTTTAAATTCAAGTCAACCTTATCTTATGATATCATTGGATATATATTTTAATAAATATTATTTTTTGAAAAATAGTGTATATGATTTAATCTATTTTTATTCTTACATCAACTATTGCTGCAAGCGAAGAAATTAATATACGAGATAATTATGCTAATTGTCATTTTCATTATTTTTAGGCTTTTATGCAGGCGAGCTTCGGCACTTCGCTACCAGCCAAGTTTGAACAACATAAATTTAGCCTTTTGTGCTGAAGTTTGATACCAACTCTGCCAAATGGGGCAGAGGGAGGGAGGGGTTACTCGGTCTTTTTCCCTACATCAGTCTAATCTAAGGTGTTTTTTTCTAAAATTTTCTACAAGGTGTTTTCTAACCCCTCTATTGTGCCGGACATTGGAGAAAATACTCATAAGAAGACCGCGTACAAATTCTCGGTCGCCGTCCACCGTTTGACCGCGCACCATCCAACACGTGAGAACGCAACCCACGGTGATAATACCTTAGACCAACAACCTTAGAGGACTCTAAACTTAAGACTCGAAAATTGACCTTTTGAAATGGCTGTTTTGGCTACCTCTCAACTTGCTTCCCGATGGCTGACGAGTTGAGGAGATTAGGCAGTCGAATTACGAGTCGGAATCAACAGTTTCACCAGCTTCGGCGGTTGCGTCACGCTTCCTAACAACGCTAGGAAGAGCCGAGGGCACGAGGGCTCATTCCTCAACGGTAACGTGGGAAGGGAAATAATTAAAAAGTTGTTCAAAAGGGAAAATTTTGAGCTTGTTACTTTGGAAAAGGAGAAGGGAGAGAGAGTCCGGTTTGTATACGCTTCCTTTTTATTGGCAAAGTTATTCTAAAGAAATGGCTTCCTGCCAATAAGGAAGTGCCACTTGGTAGGATCTCCAGGGGATGCCATGCTCGATTCACAGTTGGATGGAAGATTTCAAGAAAATGCAGTGCAAGCACACTTTTTTTTTTTTTTTTTTTGGTACAACAGCTGCTCATAGCGCAGGCAAATTGGTTAATAGTCATGGATACACATGAAAAATGAATATCTAATGCTTCTTAGAATTTTTCACACAAATGGTCATAGACAAAAAAAATTGTTCATGACTATTAGTGGCAAATGGCTATCAAACAAAATATCAAAAAGATATTAATTGATTAAAAATATAGAAGTTTAACTTTAGTAAACTAAAATCAAGTTTCTGAATAAGCTAAAATCAAAAATGATGATCGATTAAATCATATAAACCAAAACATAGCTTTTGGAACAATTAACTATTTCATTGGATTTATTTTGTTCTCTTGTTTAGAAAGTTGGTATATTAGAGGTGGAAGGGGTAATGACACCATGTTGTACTCTTGGTGTCTTCTCATGGAGTCCTTGAAGCGACGGTAGCAAAGTCATATAATTGCATAGGAATGTCGATATCATAAGAGGAGAAGATTTGAAAGAAGACCACTAGAAGATGAGCCTTCTAGCATTTTAGCTTTTAGCATTTATCATGGTATCACTGTGGGCGCATCATCAATGGATCCATCATCAAAGTTGGTGTCAGAGGGTTAGCTAATGTGCATGTTAAAGGAAAAGAGTGTGACTTGAGTTAGCAACGATGCTGTGAGGATCCATAGTATATTTTGTACCATATTTTGTGCCCATGTATATCATTATGGTTTCATGAATGGAAGGATAGAGCATGTAATCATGTATCAGATATTATTTCCTACATCATTAATGTCTCAAAACATTAGCTTATAAAATCTAGCACCATGTTGGTGGAAAGAGGCTATATAAGTTGTTATATACTGTTTTCCATGGATCGATCTCTCCTTGATGGAGGATCTAGCAACTCGATGTCGATAAGATAAGGTTGAGATAAGACTTTCTACTTGTAACAAAACAAGATTTATTTATTCAAAGCCAGAGGTCTAATCATCCATGTAGATTAAGTAAACTCCAATCGACCCATAGATTAATTTGATTCAATGCCTTTGATCTCGAGAATCATTGGACTAAACAAAATTATGATGATAAAAACAAAATATTCTAAAATTTAAGTTAGTCCATAAACTAAAGTTCCTTCTTGGTAAAAATGACCTAAGCCGACTTGCTCTCAAAAGGAGCGACCTAAGCTAGCCATATATAAACAAATTTAACCTAGAAAGACAGTTATCTCGTATAATCAAATTGAATATGTACCACGGTTGCAATATGTATAGCTAGACTTGCTTACATGGTACGTCAAATCCACTATATCAAATGGACACATGCCTACATCATATACAATGTTTTGATAGCATAATGAATTTTATTGGTATTGGCCACTAGTTGATTTTATATATAAAATCCCAACCTTGTTATCTTGCTAACAAAAATCAACATGAGGTGTCGCACATTCATGTAAAAGGCTCCTGCTTCTCATAGTCCCGTATCAACTAATAAAAAGGATGTTATATAGGTTTATTAGTCTGGGTCGGTCCTCCTTCCAATAAATTTCATTGCGAGCTCCTATACAATCAACATAAAATCATAACTTGACGCTTGAAATGACATCACCAATCAATATATCAAGCTAGATTGTGGTAATATCTTCTTTATTATTTTAAATTAAATTTTGAAATATTTCGATTTATCCCGATGACATTCATCGATCCAGTTACATGGGAGATACATCAACCTTCACATTGCTTGATTGAATCGTGAAACAATGGGCACACAAAAGGGACCCAGCTCTTAGTGCACCATTACTTCCAAAATAAATAAATGCAGTCAAGAAGGGATCAAATGGTCCCTGAGTGGTCCAACTCCTGTTCCATCCCCTACCCAGCTCAATTCCAGTCTTCCAAGTGGGTCTCCAAGTAGCCGTCTCACCTCACCTCCAACTCTGTGATATAAGGCTCCAAACGCCCACATAAAACGATTCCACTGCTCCTCTATTCCCTTGAAGAGAGCGAATAGTCGCTTTTCTTCTCTAGACAGATATAAAAGCCACAAGTTATCATATCAACATGGTCACAATAACAGCCATTTTCACTTTTTACTTCTTTATAAAGTGCCATTATGTTACATACATCAATAATAAAAAATTAAATAGCAGCCATTAGTGAATATTTTTCTATTATGATTGTTGTTACTTAACAAGATGTTCATTACTTCATTATTTAACATTACCTTGTTTACCTAAATACAATAATATTTTAAAATCTAAATTTATTTTTTTTAAAAAAAGTATTTGATAAGTAATTATTTTGGCAAGTAATTTTGATTATTTTGTTATTTTTTTATTACAGCCATGATAACTATCTTTGTAATGGCCATTAACAACTGATCTTGGTAGGATTTCTTGTAACTGGATTTTGGAGTCATTAAAACCTTATCAATTTGTCTATACCATCACTTTACATGACAAGGTTTCTTCTAAGGATTCATGGGGCTACAGTATTCTTTTTACTGTAAGCACATGCATTTAAATTCTGCTGGATTTGGTGGGACTTCTGGGGACCTCTGCTCTACAAAAGCCTTACCTATAGGCCGAATTAAGCTATTTAACCATTTTTTTCTTTTTAAGAAGTTTGGAGTCTTTCTCTCATTGGTGGGAGTGGATGAAAGAGTTCCTCTGGTGCACACAGAGTGCCTTAAAAAGAAGATACCAACTCAAGGAAAAGTTGGTGGTGGAGTGGCTGGGAGTTGCTACTTTCCTAGCATGAGAGTTATGAATTGGTTCTGGAGGTTTAAAAGCGAAACTAGGGTTTAGGTGGTTCAGCTACTGCTCTCATTCCCACAAGAAAACCAACAAATTAGTTTAGTTCTCTCTGGGGACTTGCCCAGTGGTTTTATGCTCTAATAAACATAAGTATCTGCTGTCTAAGAATTTGCAATTAATTGCATTTTCTTGATGCGGGTGTTTCGACTATCGATCTATTTGGTCCATCAACGATAAGAGTGGTTTAATTCAGATTAAACCTGCATGTGGACTCTTTGTGCAATATATACATAAACCCTTTTTTTTCTTCTTTAAGATAAAAATGCTCCTCTTTTTTATGTATCTTATGTTAGTACTTGATGTGGCCTCATAAAGTTAGGCTACATTTGATAGAACTATTAGCAGTAGAGCTTTCAGAAATAAAATTTTTTGAAGCAGAACTTTTATAAGAATGTCTAAGATATCAAATGCGTATCAGAAAAAGTATATGCTCTCTATTCTCTTTATACTTTTTCAGCCTTTTTTTTTTCTTTTGTTATTCTTCAGCATCCTATCTAATTTCATCATCGATCTTCTCTTTTTTTTTTTTTCCCCATATGTAGGGTTCGGATCTTCCTCTTCCTCAGTATGGGTCTATCAGCAGCCATATGCCAACTAGATCGAGGTGACAATAGTATCATCCATGTATCATTTCATCGAGGCATATTGTATCTCATGCTATGTTGGATGTTCATACATTTTATGTACATGTATCTATTTATGTATACATCGTCACGGTGGCCCCACATTTTCCCACTTTTCATAAGATAAAACCAATTTACCAAAGTGAATCGCTGCAGCACTTTGAGGGACCACATTAAAGGACCGTCAGATGACACTGAATCCCATAGTACGGTGCTCGAATATACCAATTATTTTCCCACTGTGAAATCAGATGGTAAACTCCGAGAGATCCATCATGTGATAGTGATGACATGACATCAAATCCACATCATTGTTTGGTTCAAAAGGGCCCCACAACTTGCTTCTTCCCCAATTGCCCCGTACATACTTCACACAGATAAGAACAGCTCAGCAGCTGGAGCACACCACAATTTTGGTGCTTTTTGTGATCTTGATTGATAGATTTTGTGGCATAGAAGATATTCTCGCATTGTCCAGTGTTCCACACCTGATGCTGAAGTCTCGGAAGAGCAACATCCTCCTCTGATCTTTGGTCACAAATGCAACTCTAGCTTCATCATCACTATCAGACAAGCTACCATCAAAATTTATTTTGAGATAGCCCGAAAAGGAGGCTCCCAAAAAATAAGAATAGACCTAAGTACTATAATAGTAAAATAGGGGTTCCATTAACCTTCATGTTATATTGGATAAGAGCAGCTCAGCAGGAGCACACCACAATTTTGGTGCTTTTTGTGACCTTGGTGGATGAAATTTGTCGCATAGGAGATATTCTTTCATACTGTCTGGAGCCCTGTCTCCAATGCTGAAGCCTCGAAAAAGCAACGTCCTCCAACAATGACCAATCTAGAATTCTGAATTTTGATCACAAACGTAACTCCAGCTCCATCGTCATTATTGGGCAAGCTACTATCAGAAAAAGAGGCTCCTAAGATATAAGAATAGACCTGAACACTGTAACAGCAAAATGACGGTTCAATAATCTCCACGTCATACTGGATAAGAGCACACCACAATTTTGGTGCTTTTTGTGACCTTGGTGGGTGGAATTTGTCGTGTTGCCGGCACCACCAGAACAGCTCCTCCATTATAGAGAGTGGAGCATACACATAAAGGAATGGGAATAAAAGTTAATCCACACAGCGCATGGTACGCCGTTTGCTGTTCATCCTTGACATCTTTCCTACTCCATTCCGGATGTTTCGCAGGAGCCAACAATGGCACGATGATTGATGCTGCTCTCAATTGTTTCATTTGTTTTTTAGTTGCACGGCGTACCATTACACGTGGCATGCGATGATTTGCACGGCTCGGCTCTCTCTTGTCTTGTGGGTATTAACTAGGGTTTGCTCGGGACAAGCAGATACGTCCATTGGAGGGGACCTTTGGTCACATGATTAATGCTGGCTTGACATCACTTAACCCCACGTGTGATGTAAGGTGAGCCTTTCTTTTGAAAGCTCTTTTGTCCGTCTGAACTTTGATTCAATCCGCTCTAAGTCAGATTAAATTATTTTTTCATAAAATAGTTATATTGGAATCTAAATTTTTAATTTATTTAATAAATAGATCGATTTTGTGTTGGCATATTTTTGATCTTTATTGTATTCGACCGAATCTGATTGCCACCCTTGTTGTAGCTTAGCACCGTAAGAAGACTCTTTTATATTGCCACAATATCAACTTCAAGTAGTTTCACTTTGGTTGTTTGGCCTCTGTCTTTATATTTGGAAGAATCGAATTCAAACTCAGGTGGTGTTTCAATTTCATATCTTTAAAAAATACATATTATTTTTTAAAATTAGAATTAAAAATATCTAGTTGATATTGGCACCATGAATAGAGTTAAATCCAGATCATTGTATCGAACAACTGATGTTTTTACTAACTCAAATGAGTTGGCATCCCAAGTGAAACAAGATGTAACTATTATTTTACGTCAACCATCTAGCGAAAGTGTATGATGGTGGGCCATAAGTAAAATATGTTGAAGGGTTTTTCACCATGACCTTCATCATTTGGCGAATTGATGAAGCTTCCCTAATCTATCTATCGAACATATTGAAGGTCCAATGAAGCCATCAGGCATTCGAAATGGTCGGCACTTAAAAGGACATTCTTACAAGATATGCCGAATGTTTCAATTATTTCATTACATTTCAGGAACTTTTGAGTATAATCAAGATCTCATCAAGGTCAAAAATTCTTATTGTAGAAAGTCTTGCTAACTCCAAGTGATGATGGAGTTTGATCTTGTTGGATCCACACAAGAACTGGAAGCTAAGTCAGTAGAGAGTTACAAATATTCCTACAAAGTATATATTGCGTTTACAGCAATACTAGTAAGATACTGCCACCTTAGTTCCATGCTCTTATTCTGGATGGCGTTTAAAAGGTTGATTAATTAACATTAATACTATATTCTTAAAGAAATTAGAGCTAGCAAACGTTTGCACTGTTTCCACGTGCTTATGAGTGCAGCGAGCTTTGCTTCCTCAATATTAATTCATGTTTGCTTTGGTGAATAGAAACCTACTTGAGTACTAGAGTTGCATACACAAGCTAATATACTAGCGAGGGAAACTAGCCAAGTGATCCATGCACGTTCGTATCAGTAAGCATGCTTGGGTATATAACCTTCTCTGGAATACATGTAGGCCCTATAACAAAGGGAGGAGGTGCCCATTTCACATTTCATGTGGCCAAAAAAATTCTCTAGCTACTAAGGCTCCCAGCTGTAGTATTCCTCTAGGAGAAATTATTTAAAATATATTTAGTTGGAAAGAGTTGAGTTCTATAATAGAAATGAGAATGAGTGACTCTCATTTCTTAGTTGGGGTGTTCTATTCACATTTCGACGACAGAGGGAAACGAAAATGTCACGATCCTCCAAAATCTAATCCGAACTCTCATCCAATATTCAAGACTCATTCTAATTCAGATTTCGATTCTAGTCACGAACCAAATACCTTGAAAAATATGATTATTTCGATTTCTATTCTAATCCATTTTCATTTCGGTTCCCATTCCGGTTGTGAACTAAATATATTTTTAATATTTGACATGTTGCATTACAAGATCTAGAGGTTTAAAGATGTAGCTTTAGGCATGCATATTGCAAGTGAGTTCAATCTTTTTGAGGGACGATTAAACTACTATCCTGAAACTCTAAAGGTTCGATGGAGTCGGTGCGCTGTCTCCTATGGAGGACATGGCAACCACCATGAATTCATCTTTAAAAGGTTCTGTCGCCTCGGCAGCAATGCTCCTGTGCCACGTCCGTTTATGGGTGCTTTTTGGCCAGTCTCCCACCGAAAGGACTTCAAGCAAGAGGGGTAGACCGCCATGGTTATCTCTTTTCATGGAAAAGCATCAGTTTCTCAGACAAGGTAGAAGATGAAGGAAAGCCAAGAATTCAGGGATTTCGACGTATGAAATAGTGGAACGACAATGAAGGCTAGGTGGATTCTTGAGGTTTTATTGCACCAGTTCTTTAAGGAAATTTTTTTTTCTTTTGCACTACTGTGGGAAAGGTTCCTAGCCCCTAGTAATGTGTGACAGCAGACTCGAAATACCTGGACGACTTGGAGTTTGTAGGGCTGCATGATGGTGTGGGAGGATTTTGGTGTGAGCCATAATTCTCTACACTACATATTTTGCACCACGGAGAGCTGTGTAATCCTTGATCACTGATATATTATCCAATTGTAGAGCTGGAAGGTTATCAAATATGGCGCTTCACGTTGCATGCCAAACATAATGTAACAATGTTAAACGCCAAACAACCGATAAGAGAACATGGTGGTAATTGTATACAATCATTCTCTGCAGTGCAAAACACCCACCACAGAAGATCTGAATCCTTTAATTGTGTGTAGCCCAGCATACAGAGCCATAAAATGTTTGTCCTTGAATTTTGGCCTTATGTCGTACATGTGTGTGCATCCACGTATCTGTTGATCTTTTTTCCGTCAATTTAAAATTTTGGAGCCGATTATTCAATAATTTTAGTTTGATAAGGGGTGATAATTAGTGATAATTTATAAGATTCCATAGGCAGCTGGTCTAATAAACTAGGCACTCATTAGAATAGATTAAGTTGTCGAGCATACAAAGATTAGGGAGAAATTAAAAAACAAATAAAACACATAGCTTTATAATGGGACAAAAAGGATTTTTCAGCATGAATGATCAAAAATACATGATAATGCTATTATGTCTAGCCCGTCTTGGATGATGTATCCACAAAAATCTAGACATGAATAATTACAATATAGGCAGGTCTACCTCCCTTCTCATAAGAAAAAGGAAAAAAAAAAGAAGCCATTTCCATCTTTATCATTTCACATAAATCGACATTATAAAGAGCCATTACATGCAAAGACTAAGGTGGCTACTCCCTTTGAAGAACATCTCAAATACACAAACCTCCATGGGCTCTAGCTCCATAGATGATAAATCAAAATGAAGCCAAATATCTGGACTTCAATATTGCCAATGGGGGAGCACTGACACAGCCACACCTGTCCATTAAAATCTTTGTACAATAGACCATGCCATCATCATGACTTAGAGTGTCATGTGATTGTTTTGATGACTGCTGCTTCATGTACTCTAAGATTCTTTCAGAAACTAAAAAAACGGAGCATAGTACAATTGTACATGAGCTCACGGGTTTTCCACAGCAGTAGAAAGTCACGTTGCCCGGATAACGACATTAATAAGTGGCCCTGCGTGCTTTACCATCTCTGTGCAGCCTTACTTCTCCACGTCAAAATGGCCACAAAGTGGAGGAAACCAAGGTGTGATTTCTCTTGGAAAAGATGATCTCACAGTGGGAGGATCCGAGTCCAAAATTTCAGGACCATTTTGGCCAGCTAGAGGCAAAACTTTTATGGAGCCCGAAGAAGGTACCCAGGATGAAAAAGAAGATGGCCATTTGCGAGAGAATCTCCCAGCTATTGCGAGGATTCTGCTCTTGCCCTTATCAGAAGAGCCCATTCCATTATTAGCCTGCAGGGATGTGCCTGAAGTTAGGCTCCAATAGGGCCTGCTCTAAGTAATGGTTTTGGCAAGCCGGTTCGAGCTGAATCCATGCTAGGGTAGCGGACCACCGACACCTCGAAGGATTGCTGATCGAATGCTGATTATAGGTGGCTTAAACTTGTTCTAGCAATTGGTCGGGTCAGGTTGGGTCGGTTAGGATGAAAATCCAATATCGATGCCGTTTGATCTTGACCCAAACTAGACCAAATCTGATAGCGGTTTGGTCGAGGCTGGCTTGTACTCATTGGCAGCTCGGTCTAGTTCACATGACCTTTTTGACCAGTTTTGCATTGGGCTTTAGTCGGACCTTGGAAGAAATTGACAACCATAAATCTGAGAGATGAATTTTATGAGAAACAGGTCTCCCTCTATTTTCTATAACATCTGTCTCATAGAGAATGATGTTTTATGATTATCTAGTTTAAAAACCCATGGGCAACCAATTGGTCCCTAAGCTTAGTTCCATAATGCCATAACTCTGCCACCAAACAGATGGGCTGCGTTTTGCAATGCCGCAGTGGTTGTTTATATCCAGTCCTTCCAAGAAAGATACTCCGGAAGCAGTTTCATATGCATTAACAGAAACTTTATTCTATAGTTTTATTATGTGACTGCAATTTGACATCTATACAATGTCTTAGATTCAGAATATCTATACTGAGACATGACGCTATGTTTGATCACTTTTGTAAAATGAATATTACTACAAAATATGGTCGAGTCGATGGATCCAATAAAATTTGAGTTTGCACCGGATCTGAACCCCTGATCTAAATAGGATTCTTCTATTATAATTTATGTGGCTGGTATTTCTTAATTTGAGTAGATTCAAGGATCCAGATTGCTGCAGGACAGAAATAATTGACACTTTTATATATAGTATAGAACTATAGATGGTTGTCGAACTATAGCTTGTTGCGATTAGATAATGTAGGTAAAGATAAATGATGATTAGTGATAAATCTAGTATTAATAATCTTTATTTATGCATTTGAGTGAGTAGGTTCCTTAAGTCTTTTAACTGACTTCTTCAAGTCTCTTCTCTTTTTCAGCCAAACCCAAGTTACGCTCCGTTTGAAAATTTGGAATTGAGGAGAAAGGAATGGAATGAAAGGAAAAGTTAAAACTTTTGATGTTTAGAAGTTTTTTTAGTGAAGGAAAAAGAAAAGAAAAGGAGGAAATAGGAGGAAAATTTTGGGCTCCAATTCTCTCCTTTCTCTCCTCCCATAAGTAGGAGGATTTGGAAAGAAAGAAATTGAAACTTAATAAATTTTTTATAATACCTATTTTACCCTTAAATTAAATAAGTACCAAATTAAAATGACAAATATATCTTAGGGTATTTTAGTAAAAGTATTAAAAAGGTATACTTTCTTTTCTTTTCTCTCCAAACTCCCAAATAAGAAGAAGGAAAGTACTTTCTCTTTTTTTTTTTTTTTTTGCTAAAAACGGGTTTTCATACAAGACGCGTACGAATACACCCAATAAAGTCAAAAAATACTAACTCACGGAGAGCCAGAGGCAACTCCCCCTCCCCCACCCACAGGGTGTACCCTGAGTGATGAGCCGCGAAGGCAGCCACCCAGTCGGCTGCCCCATTGGCTTCTCGAAATACATGCTTGGCCTGAATGGCCACCCCAACCCCACACATCATCCCTATGTCTCGAACCAAGGGGTGGTCTGAGCCCTCACCCCTCAGCCCCTTCTGAATCCAACTGATGACTGTGGCTGAGTCGCCCTCCAACACAATCAAGCCAGCCTGCAAAGCCTGCCTCGCATATCGAAGACCGGCCCAGGCAGCTCGTAACTCTGCCCCGGGGACCAATATGCCGAACAGCTGACAGCCCCCTACTGCCACGACTCTGGAATGCGGGTCCCGTATCACAAAGCCCGCACCACCTCGCGCGCCTCCATCCAAAACCGATCCATCAAAGTTGACCTTGAGGAAACTCGGGGGTGGGGGTTCCCAGGTGAAGAACACCATCTGGGAAGCTGCCGAAGCAGAAAGAGAACCCCAGGTGTCCCGAGCTATCAAAGGTCCATCTGAAGAGGATCTGATCTCCAATGCCTGTACGCGCGCTAGCTCCACCACGAACCTCGGTGAAACCCTGCGCTCACCGAGGGTGCGAGCGTTTCTTGCCAGCCAGATCTGATGTGCTGTGCAAGTCGCTCGAATAGCCTCCTGACATGTCCGAGAGCGGACCAACCACTGCTGCATCGTCTGTAAAAACTGAGGCCTCCCATGCCAGACCTCCTGCGGGAACCCTGCCCACTGCCATGCCGACCTCGCCCACGTACACTGGAAAAGCACGTGGTCGACCGACTCCTCCACACTGCATGTCCCGCACTCCGCAGGGATCTCACATCCTCGCCTACTCAGCGCTGCTCTCGTCGGGAGACGGTCCCACGCCACCTTCCATAGGAAGAGTGCAGCCCTCGGGTGGAGCCCTGACCTCCAGATCCAAGTGTAGTCCGGCCCTGGCTCATGCTCCTGCTGGATAACACCGGCGAGGTCTCCCAATCGGACCCTGGATCGGCAAGAGGTGCCCCAAACCCTAACATCAGGCCCCCCATAGCCTGGCACCGGAAGAGACCGGATCCTCTCAGCTAGATGTCCCCCAAACAGCTGACGTAACCTGGCATCATCCCATGCTGACTCTCCTGGGGCCAGAAGATCAGAAACCCGCAGTCCCTCCGTCGCCGTAGCATCAACCATGGTCGGCCAGCACCTCAGTGGGACAGTGTCCACCCATGGGTCCGCAGTCACATCAATACTCCGCCCATCGCCAACTATCCACCTGGTATTTGCCGACACCGTCGGCACATACCTCCCAATCTCACGCCACATGAAGGAAACTCGCCGCCCACTCCATGCCACCTCTGAGCCGTCATGTCCATATCTGGCAGCCATCACCTGACTCCACAGCCCGTGTGGCTCTAGCAGAAACCGAGCTGCATGCCGAGCAATGAAGGCTTCGCGACGCTCCAGCAGGGACTGCACCCCGAGACCGCCCTCGCTGGTGGACCGGCATACAAGCTCCCAGGCTACCAGATGCACCCCGCGGCCTCCGCCATGTGACCCCCACAGGAAGCACCGCAGCAGTCGCTCAATCCTCAGTAAGGTCGTCTTCGGAACCACAGTGTTGGCCATGAGATAAACTGGCATGGACCCCAACACTGATCTGATCAAGGTCAGTCTCCCCATCATAGATAGGGAAACCGCTCTCCATCCCTCCAACCTGCTCTCCACCCGCTGCACCAGGCTGGAACACTCTGCCACTCGTAATCTGCGGCCTGTGATGGGAACTCCCATGTAGGTCAATGTCTCCTCCTGCTCGGGAATCTGCAAAATCCCACGAATCTCCTGTCTGACCCTGCTCTCCGTACTCGGGCTGAAGCGGACAGCTGACTTTTGGAAGTTGATTCTCTGGCCCGACGCCATACAGTAATCTGCTACCACCCTACGAAGGACCCGTGCATCAGAAACCCGCGCCCTGGCCAAAAGAAGACAATCGTCAGCGAAGAGTAAGTGGGAAAGAGGACTAGCCCCCGGGGCGGGAACATAGGCCTCCAGCTCCCTACGGGCACACACCCTCTGCAAATCACGAGACAAAATGTCAGCACAAAGAATAAACAAGTAAGGAGATAAGGGGCATCCCTGACGCAGCCCCATAGTAGACTCAAAGAAAGGAGAAGGTGTGCCATTGACCAAAATCGAAAATTTTGGCCCCCTGACACACCCCAGCACCCAGTCGATCCACTGCCTGTGGAATCCGTACACCTCCAGTGTCTGCTGAAGAAATCTCCATCTGATCCTGTCATAAGCTCTTTCCATATCCAGTTTAATAGCCATCAGGCTATGTCGCTTCGATGCTCGCTGAAGGTCCCACATCATCTCCTGAGCCAGCAGAACATTATGGGAGATGTTTCTGCCAGCTATAAACGCCCCCTGCTCCTGACTAATGATACCAGGCAGAAGGGGCTTCATCCTCCGAACCATAATTCTGGCCACTACCTTGTACAAGGTAGTGCACAAGCTAATGGGTCTGAAGTGGCAGGGCTCGGTCGCCTCCTGACGCTTCGGAATGAGCGTGATGAAGGTAGCCTTCCAATCCCCTGGCATCACTGCCTGGGAGAAGAAGCACTGAATGGCCTCAACCACTGCTGTCTGAATAATACCCCAATATCGTCGAAAGAAGAACGGGGGAAACCCATCTGGTCCCGGAGCCTTGTCTGGAGCCAAAGCCCAGACTGCCTCCTGTACCTCCTGTGCCGACACCGGTCGGACCAGGGCTGTGTTCTCATCATCCTCGATCCTCACATCCATCCGCGGAGGGATGGGGTCGCTATCGTCGGACTCCTCCTCCTCCGTCCATCTGGTGCGGAAGAAATCCAACAAGATCTGACGAATGGAGGGCTCGCCTTCCACCCGATATCCCGACCTATCTCGCAACGAGTGAATCGTGCTCCGCTGCCTCCGAATAATCGTAGTCCGGTGGAAGAAACTAGTATTGCGGTCACCCTCACGCACCCACTAGACACGAGATTTCTGACGCCAGAAGATCTCGTGCTGTCGTAGGAGGGAGTGGTGAGTCGCTAGAAACCCCCGAAGGTCACCCGTATCGCTCGTCGAAAGCATGCCTTCCAAATCTTCTCTCGACTGCAACTCGGAGATCGCGGCCTCAACCCCCTCCACTCTCCGGAAGATATCGCCCACAACCTCGCGGTTCCATCGCCGGAGACGCCTCTTGGCCAACTCTAGTTTACGCGACACCCGGTGCATAGCGTCTCCACGCACCGGGAGGCGCCATGCATCACGTACAATATCCCAGGACTGGGGGTACGATAGCCAGACCTTCTCAAAGCGGAAGGGGCTGTGATGCCTGGGTCCCAGCGATGTAGAAATCAGCAAGGGGCAGTGGTCCGAGGCGATCCGAGGTAAGTGAGTGACCCTGCAGGTAGGAAAGAGAAGAAACCAGTCTGGGGACGCAAAGGCCCTGTCCAGACGCTCCCAAACCCTAGCACTGCCAAGCTGATTATTGCACCAAGTAAACTGAGGTCCTGAGTAACCTAAGTCCACCAGGCCCGTGCGTGACACAAAGTCACGGAACTCCCTCCTGTCCACTTTATCCGTGAAGGCTGCCCCTCCCCTTTTGTCACCCGAACTCAGGATGCAATTGAAGTCACCAACTACAACTGTCGGGACACCCTGGGCAATGAGACTGGCAATCTCCTGCCAGAGGACTCTCCTGACCCTGTGATTCGTGCTCGCATACACCCCACACAAAACCCACGGAGGAGCATCAGGTGCCGATACGACCATAACTACCTGTTGAGAGCAGTTATGGAAGACATCAAAGGTCGCCACCCCACGCCTCCACAGGAGCAAGATACCTCCCGACAACCCCTGGGACTCGACTGCGTATGTCTCCCAGTCCCTCCCCAGACGTCGTCTCAGACGTGCAAGTCCCTCACCAGATAGCCGGGTCTCACTAATGACACAGATCTCTGGGCACTGAATTTGCACTAACCGTTTGAAAGAAGACATGAAGGACGGCTTGGCTGCCCCCCTACAGTTCCAAGCTAGGATCCTCATGGATCACAGTCCACAAAGTCAGCCTCAGACCCATCCTCCCCCTGGTACGCGGGGCCAGCCTCAGGTACAATGCCTGGGCCCATCCCCTGCTCGTCAGTAGTGGACTGCATGACTGCCGCCCTGATACGCTGCACAGTAGTCATGTGGTCCGTACCCTCTCCTGGTCTCGGTGGCGCGACCTGACCCCCCACCGGAGAAGGGCTGGGGTGATCCCTGGCCCTACTCCCACTAGAGGAGGCTTCCCCCTGCTCACCCACACCCAGAGGCAGAGGGCCAAACCGGAAGACTCCAGCGGGGCCAGTACCACCCTGCGCGTCCCATGGCTGTACCTCACTCATCGGGGCGTGGCCACCGTGTGAGTCGGCCCGGCCCAACAGCTCCCGGGCCCGCTCTCCCGCCGCTGGGGAGACCCGCAGGCCCGGGGCTGATCGAGCACGCAGCGTGCCCCGCGCTGCAGACGCATCCCGAGTCGCACCCGACAGCCCACGGCCCCGCCGTCCCCGCCCCTGGGCTCGGCCGCGGGCCGGCAACGCGTCAGCCCGCTGACCCACCGCAGGAGGCGCACGTAGGTGATCCCCCCTACCTGGGCCTCCGTGCGGGCCCGGATCCACCTGTGGCCTGGGCCTCTTCTGAACTTGGGCCCGGGCCACAGCTGGCCCACCAGACCCGGTCTCAGCCTGCATCAGAGGAACCTGACTCGGCCCCAGGTCAGCTCGCATGCCCGTGGTCCCCCCGCGTCGGTCCGGCTTGGCTGGCTCGGACTCATCGTCCCCGAGCAGGTCGTCCTCGGCCAGGTCCACCTGAAACGGGCCGAGAGGAGGGGCTAGCTGGAGCCCTTCCCCCTCCGCTGCCGCCGGCGATCGACGCCGAGCGACCTTAGCCGGCTTCTGCCAGCCGGCCGTGTCTGCCGGAGAGGCCGTTGCAGGCGATGAAGACGCCACCACAGGACTCCCCGGCCGACCCGCAGACGACCCAGCCCCATGATCGGGCCCGGGAGGTTCGTTCGGCCACGGTGGCAGGTCCCCCCGAGGGATCTTCCGCCGTGTCGCCACCATCCAGGGGCCGTAGACTGGCCCCTGGACGTCCACCCCACCTCCGAAAGTCGGCAGATCCGGGTTGTCCCCCGCCTCCGTTGCCGCCGGATGCACCTCCCTGTGAGCACCCGCTGTTGTCCGGAAACGGCATGTCGCCTCCGTGTGCCCCATCCACCCGCAGCTAGGGCAGAGAACAGGGACATTCTCGAAGACGAAGGGCTGCCACCGCACCTTCGTCTTCCCCTGTATTAACACGCCCGGCCGCAGCGGTTCAATGGGATCAATCGCCACTTTGACCCGGGCGAACCCCATCGCCACCTGCTGCTCGGTAACTTCGTCCACCGCCACCGGCTGGCCGGCGCGAGCCGCGATGTGGAGGATGGTCGTCGTCGACCAGTACTCCGGCGGTAGTCGCGGCAGCCGGAGCCACACCAACGCTCGGTTCACCGTGCCATCCCCCGGCTCAAAGTCCGGCACCCACGGGCTCATGGCGAGCAGTTGCCCCGCCACCACCCACGGCCCTCCCCTGAGAACCCGATCCCGGTCCTCCGTCGACCGGAATCGCAGAGCGATGTAATCGTCCGCTAACGGGACAGCCACCACTCCTTCAAGCTTCGCACGGGTGGCCACATCCTTGGCCACCCATTCCGCCGGAATCCGGCGGCCAAAACTCCTGACAATTGCCGCCCGCCCTTCCCACACCTGCCGGGCCGCCTCTATCGGCTCTTCCGGCGGCCGCAGCACCTCTGGGAAGCGGCGGCTCAGGCGGTCCACCTCCTCGGCCGAGGGCCAGTGGGTGATCCACGGCCCCGGCTTCGACCAGGCATTAGGGCGCACCCCACGGCCGGTCGGCTTCGATCTGGTAGCAGTGGACTCACCGTTGCCTCTCGCCGCTGCCTCCGACGCCTTCGCCGCCGGCTGCTTCCCCTTGCGATCCATGCCGCTGCTGCCCACCTGAAGACACAACAAACAGGTCAGGGGGACAGAGTGTACCAGTATACTTCCCCTTTCCGGTGTGGTCCGCCCAGCGCCGGCGTTCTTCCTCGGGTTTCCTCCTCGGTTGCCAGACCCCTGCCGCTCGCCCGCTTACGGTCTCACGGCCACCCCAGGCTCTCGACGATCAACCGAGGACTCCCCAAGGTCCCCGCCGGCCAACCGACGCACACCGCACACCGGAGCCCAAGGACCCCGGTCAATCAGCTCGCGAGCGCCGCCGCCCAGATAGCCGTTGGGAGCTCTCTCTCTCTAGATAGCCGTTATCACAGTACTTTCTCTTCCCTCCTAAAACTCCCAGAAAGTCTATTCTATTCATTTCTTTTCTTTTCCCTCCTCATTAAAGTTTTTCTTTCTTTTCTTTTCTTCCCAAAAACTCCCAAACGGAGGGTTAAGGTTTGGATTTTAAGCCCACAGGATCATGCTTTTACTGTAATTGTTTTTTTGATATATATATGGAAAGTGGAGGAAGCGAGAAACTTCCCCCAGTTTATTATAAAAGTATTAAAAAAAAATTACAGTGATGTTTTACAAGATCATATGAGAGAGAAGAAGCATAAAGTGAGTAACTAGAGAATGGAAGACAATCTGATAGAAAGGGCCTTGTGACTATGAGATGATTTAGCCAAACATAAGTTATACCACATTAAAAAGTTATTCATGATTTTTTTTTATCCTGTAATTTGCTGATGAAAGTTATCACATTAAAAGTATGGTAATAAACCAAATTTTTGACTGTAACGTACTCTTATTTTGTTGAAGCATTTCAATTAAACAGAGGTGGGTTTGGACCCGGACCCTCACATGAACTCCTGGCTGCACTTGGACCAAGCCTGTAACTTTGAATTTGGGCCAGAGGTGGGTCTTCTTGTGCCTTTGGTACATTCCTTAAAGTTGCCTTGTAATGTTATCAGAAGTTTGGGTACACTTGCAGAAATCTGCAATAGAACAGCACATTGCAAACAGGAGGAAGCAGTGAATGCCGGTATGCCTAATAATTTCTTTAGCTAATGATTTCTCCTTGGACCATGCATTGGATTTTACTGTTGTCTGATCATCTCATAAAGCTTTTAGATTCTCCAATAAAAATCCTTAGCACTTGGTGAAAAACAGAGAACTACAAAACTCACTACAAAACTTGCATATCGAGGCTATAATCTGATACAATTGGCTGATTATAATCATGATTCCCTACCTCTTTCGTCTTTCAGCAGTCGCTCGAAGTCTTACAAGCTCGTTGCAATGTGGCCACCATTTACTGCTGCACTTGGCCTCTTGTTTATCCACAAATTGGGCAGAGACATGGTGGCTTCAGCCAATAAGAATCAGAGACCTCAATATATAAAGTTTGCTTGCAGTTGGCCATGTGAGATTGCCACCGAACACTCGGTCTTAGTTCGATTAGCTGCACGTTTAGATCACTTAATAAAGCCAAAATTACAGCTTTTTCACTAAGATGGCTAATGCAAAGTATGAAAGAACTGTGTGCTTTCCTAAATGAAAAGTAAAACCAACTTGCAGGCACCTAGTATAAAAGATAGCTGAAATATTAATAAGAAGGAACAGTGGTGATCTAGAGCAAACTTGGTCATTGGTTCATGGAAGGTAGGAAAGAGAACCCGCTGTATTAGCACCAGAATTTGAGATGTTTGCTGGAAACATGCCATGGATTTGAGTTAAATAAATGGACAGGAAGAAAGTTGACATGATACTAATGGCTCTAGTGGCAAAAGATAACAGTGTCATACTTATCTGAAATGATTTCTCCCCCTTCTTTTTGTTGCAGGAGGGCATGTGTGTCATCGATTCATGACACCTAAGTATGCAAAGGTGGATGTGGGAGAACTTTTTTTTTTCTTCTCTTCATCCTGAAATTGCCAACGCCCAGGACAAATAATGTTTTGAACGCATGGAAGGGAGGTAAACGTTAGTTAATGCATGGAATCATGAATTAGGTGCCTTAAATTGGTCGGCTGAAAACATTTCTTTATTATATTTTGTATATATAAAAAAAAAATCGATCCCATCGTATAGGAGCTAGCCAAGATGAAGTCCATTTCTGTGCAGCTCAGCCAGAGCATATTAATAAGATCACATGTTCTGATCACTAAACAAATGAGGATGAGACGTGGCTTTGCATTTTAAACACCAAACTGATGCATGCAGTTGCAAGGGGAAATGCTTTGTTTAGGTTTTGGTGAGGGGACCTCACCCAACTCTCTTCCAGAGATTAGAACCAAAACTCATTCTATATTTACACAAAGCCTATATATATTCCAATATATTTTGATTCAGATGCTGAGGCATCTCTCCTACCATATCAAGGCTCTTTTTTGGTTAGTCCTGCCAAACATTTATTTTTAATGAATAATAGAAATATGAAATTGAATATTAACTCCTGCTCAGACTGAAATAATGAATCCAAGCATGGAAGGGAAAAAAGGCTAAATAAAATTTTCAAAAAAAGAAAAAAACTTTTCAGCTATTTGAATGGTGAGAAAATTAAAATAACATATGAATAAGTTTCCAAGTTGCACTATTTTTTTTTTTTAGTATAACCACACCTCATATAAAACGTGCATGAGTGCAACCAACAAAATCAGAAAAGAGAAGTTGACAAAGAGAAGAAGGAACAAACACTTGATTCTCCAAAGAAACCCTCCAGCGATGAGCCGCAAAGAAGGCCACCCAATCGGCTGCACTGTTCGCCTTCTTGTAGAGATGGGTGGCCCGAAAGAAGCCACACCCTCTCACTAGTCTTAGTATGTCGTAGAGCAGTGATTGCCCACCCACATCACTATGTCGATCTTGAACCTACTCGATCACCGTAGCTGAGTTCCCTTCAAGGTGAATGCAGATCGCACCCAAAACAAGTCTCGCATAGAATATGCCCTCCCACGCAAATCTAAGCTTAGCTTCAATGACAAAAGTGTCGAAGATCTGCCGGCCCCCGGCCACCACAATTCTGGTGTTGTGGTCTTTGACAACAAAGCCCATGTCCTCGCTGCCTCATCCCTCAGCAACACTGTCGTCGAAGTTCACCTTAAAAGAACTAGAGGGTGGAGGCTCCCAGGAAACAAAAGCAACTTTGGTCATTAAAAAACTTTCATTCCATCTCTCCCTCAGAATGAGTAGATCACAGACTCTGCACTCATCTAAATACTTTGGGTCGATCAAGGTTGGCCACCCACCCAATGGTTGCTCATACCGCTATCTGTCCTCCATGACATCAATAGTCTATCCGTCCCCAATCTCCCATTTGATCGTAGTGAAAATCGACGGGTCCCGAGCGCGGATCTCTCTCCAAATGAAGGAGCTATATGATGCCCAGTGCGGAAGACATGTGCACCGGCTGAAAATCCATACTTAGCCCTCATTAGAGAATCCCAGAGGCTCTCTAGTTTTAGGAAAAACCTGACGCATGTCTAGTAGCAAGAACTTTTCGCTGCTCAATCGAGTGAACACCCAAACCACTACTGCTGGTTGACTAACAGATGACATCTCAAGCCAGTAGGTGAACACCGCTCCCTCTCCCTCATCGGCCCTAGATGAAGCTCCTGAGCAGATGTTCTATACTCCTCGAAGATGCAAGAGGCACCATAGTGTTGAACAGTCCGCACCATAGTGACTCTGCCCATCATAGACAGATATTTTTTCTTTTCTAATTTCCACATCTTTAGAGACAATCAAGCATACTCTTAGTCAATAAAGCTGTCATGATTAGGAATTGAAAAGTTTTAATCAAAATGATAGGAATGCCTACTCAAAAAAGAATATTTATCTCTATATTATTTTTTAGAAAGATACTTTTTATTATTCTCAAACCCAAAGCGACCTAAATGCCATGCTAATAAATTGATTTGCAAAAACAGACCTATTACACCTACTTCTTACCATGAATGCACAAGTCAAATGGTGAATGCATTGCTCATCAGCTGCCAAATTATCTTCACTCTCCACTTCTTACCGCAACCTGAGGGGGGATATCTCCTGCCCCTCCAATCTCAAGTTCCCACTAGCTTTTCCAAAAACCAAACTCAAAATGATCAAACTCGTAACGTGCATGATCAAATCAACCTTACTGGTCCATTCATGTCTTTCTTCAACTTTAGCAATGCAGATATCCAAAAAAAAGAGAGGGAAAAACCTGATAATCATACAAAATAAACACAGACTTTCATCCCCTCAAACAAATTAAAACATGCATGGCCCCAAGCAGAGGAAAATATTTCTATGACAAACAGTTCATACAAGTATGCTTGGGCTTAAAAAAGAAAGAAAGAAAGAAAACTTCTGTACAAAACCAACCATCTCCCGCTTCCCGTTATTCCTTTTTTCGTAACATTATACAGCATAGATTTCCTTTTCGTTTTTTTTTTTTTTCCCGTTCTACAAGGAGGGAGTAAGGATGTTAAGAAGCGAGACTCTGGTGTTCACGAGACTCCTAAACACCCTCTCGGTCTTGCTCTCCAACGATTCGACGCACTCCTCCAACGCCTCCAACCTCTCCAACGCCTCACTCTCCCACTCCTCCCAATCCCTCTTCTTCAACGGAGACGACCGCCGCATCGATAGCTTCCTCAGCGGCCCCACCACCCAAGAAGACGCCCTCGACGTAGATGCCGCCGCCGCCGACGCGGCGGAGGAAACAGCCCCGATCGCCAAGAAAACCGCCGCCGAAGCCATCGCCGTGGCCGCCGTCGCCTCCCTCATGATCCCCGCCATCTCCGCCTCCGCCGCATCCGCCGCCAGCGCGGAGGTCGGCGATCTGGATGCTTCTCGAATGGAAACGGCGAGCTTGGCGAGATCTTTCTGGATTCTTTTCTGGTACCGGACGGAGGACGCGACCCGGGCCTCGTCGCGCCGCCGGATGGCGGTCTGGAGCTCGGACTGGGTTTCTTTGAGGGAGATGAGGACGGATCGGAAGGAGCCGTAGGCGTCGGCGAAGCGGAGGAAGTCGTCGAGGAGGCGGTCGGTCCAGGGGGCGGAGGAGCGGCGGCGAAGGGTGTCCTGGGCCTGGGGGAGCTGGAGGAGGTCGTCGAGGGAGGCGTGGAGGAGCTCGATCCGGGCGAGGCCGGCGCAGATCCAGTCCGCCGATCCGGACTCCGGCTCCGGGCGGGACTGCCAGGACCGGAGTGCGCGGATCTCGTCCTCAAGCGAGGCGACGGCAGGGTGGGAGCGGCACGGGAGACTGGTGGACCGGACGTGGTAGGCCTTCTCCGGCAGCGCCCGGCCTTTGCGGCCGGGGCTGCTAGGATTTGGCCCCGGGAGGGACAAAGAGCGGCGGAAACCGGCGACCATTTCTTTTTCTTTCTACAATTAGGTAAGCTATATCTGCTCTCTTACTCTCTTTTCTTCTTCGATTTGTTGCTATTTCTGGCTGTCGAGGGATGGGAAAACAGGGGAGGAGGAGAGGGCTTATAAAAGGAAGGGGGAGCGTGGGAGATGGGTTTAAAAAAAATTGGGTTTAAAAAATTGGGGCCGGAGCGCACGAACGGGGTGACGTGGGGAAGGAGGCTCGATCCGCGAATAAAGGCTGCTGGGGCCCGGGGGCGAGGCCTGCGGGGGGAGATGGGCCTGGGGTCGGTGCTCCTGGGTTCCATTCTGGCCGCAAGGGGGACACCACGTGGGCTCAACACGTGGGGCCTGAATAGGTCTCCCCGGCGCCGGAACGGGTCGCGGTCCAAACCCCGGTCTCATCCGGGCTTGTTTGGTGAGTCGCTCCCCCAGCAACGTGAGACCTCGCCTAGTCGCCTGGCCTCGTCATATGAGAGTGTTTTCAGAAATTTATGGAGGAAAATGTAGTAGATTGTTAAAAATGTTATATAGAAAAAAACTTTTGGAAGAAAAAATTCATTTGCCTCTGAAATGAATAAAAATAAAAGCAATAAATAGTCTAGGTTGGTGCGAATGCTTCCTTTCACGTCAATCTCAATATGAAATTTAAACAGTAATGGTGGCAAATAGATCTTAAATTAATGCAGACTCATTTTTTAAATAAAAAAAGATATAGATGAGCGAAATTCATTGGGATAATGAATCGTGACGTTGGTGCAACTTGAATCCAAATTGCTGGCACTTGATTCTCAATGACTTAAACAACTAAACAAAAGAACACTCTCTTCGATTGGCTCATTTATTAATAATGAGTTTTAACAAGCCTAATTATTGAGCCTAATTAGTTTTAACAACCCATGGTCTTGAAGGATGGCCATCGGGACTAAAAAAAGAGATGAAGCGTCAGGATCAAGATGGAATGGTTGGCTTGGATGAGCACAAGAGGGCCTTTTTGTATTGACTTGGCCCCCCGCATGCTTCACGGCTGTCTCATCCTTGGCTGATGCATTGAGTACACGAACGAGTGAGCCGAAACCGTTGGGAGGGGGTTGACTTTGGAGGAGAAACAGCGAGACAATGGCAATAAATGGTCTCAACTCTCAACACCTTGTTTGGTATCGCAAGCTGTTGGTAACTGTGAGATCCACGGCAAAAGAGAGCTGGACTCTCGTGACGGTGAATAACGCGCGAAGGAACATAACAGCTGTCTCCCTTAGATGTGGCCACGTAACACATCCATGCATGCCACCTTTTCTTTTTATGTGCAGAGGTTCTCTGCTCTCTATGCGCTAAGTGATGACTAAGCAAGATCCAATTGAATCTCTGGGATG
The DNA here is from genome assembly GCF_009389715.1 of Phoenix dactylifera. Lineage (NCBI taxonomy): Eukaryota > Viridiplantae > Streptophyta > Magnoliopsida > Arecales > Arecaceae > Phoenix > Phoenix dactylifera. The sequence goes on along the minus strand of NC_052409.1, from coordinate 5,659,642 downwards.
AATTAAAAATATGGAGTTGTTCGGTTGCCAACCGGACATGACAGGTGGGTTCTGTTGGGGAGCCAATATAAACATATCTGGAGCTTCTCGAATCGTGTGATCTGGACTCGTTTCTCTACTCTACTCATTGGGAGATTCCAAATGTCTCCGCCGAACCCCTTGTCTAGGTTGTGTTTCTGAAGAAACCATGTGTCGATTGTTCCGGAATCCACGTGTTGGGCTAACGAGATTCCAAATGTCTCCTAGTGTGGGTTGCGTTTCTGAAGAAATCGTACGTCAGCTGTTTTTGAAATTCACGTGTGGGCTTCCGGGCTTTGGAAATGCCGTTGCGGCCCCATCAAGACTTCAAGAGCCTTATGGCTCTGGGGTGTCTCACTATAAAATTGATAAATAAATTTATATTATTTTATTAACTTAAATTCCGAGACAAGCTATGATTTTAACTTGATAAAGCAATATTTTGAGTTCGAACTCTGCCACCACACTTCGGCCGAAAAAGAATGGTGTCTACCCGAGAGATGGTGTATTCGTAACTCTGGGTTTGGCAGGGTGGTTTCTATTTTTTTTGGGTACATATGGGCAGGGTGGTTGAGCCTAATCTTGGGAATGCAAACTGGGCAATACCCATGGGTCTCAAAATCTGGTTTTCCTTGACGAGTGAGAAAGCAGCATCATTCTTTTGTTTTTAGGATGTGGAGAATTATTGTGTGTGGAGCTTGGACTTTTTGATTGCCTCTTGTAAAGGAGCTTGGTTTGGGAAGTGGTTGAGCGGCTTGAGCCCAGTTCCGCAACTGCAAACTGGACACAGCCGTGGGTCTCGAAATCTGGTTTTCCCGAGTTATGATGGCGGCGGTATTCTTGCTTTTAGGAATCAGGAGTTACCATTTGTGGAACTATACATTGGATTGCCCCCTGAAGGGAGATTAGGTTTGCAGCTTATTTTATGGATTACCGCAAGAAGAGACTGAGGGTTATATTTGAGAATTTCTCTATTAAAATTTGTTAGACTTGAGGTGTGAGTTGGATTCTATTTGAGTGGATGAATTTTCGCATCAGGCCCAAATTAAGTAGGAGAGGAGTATGGATTATATTTGAGGTGATACGATTTCACCCTGTAAAGGATTTTGAGTATACGATCCCATGTTTACTTATGCACATACGTTTTTTTTTGGGTTTTTCTGTTCATATGTTCTTTACTGGAATCTCAATAAATCCAGATACTCATCAAAAGCCCATCCTAATCCTGCCACATGTTGTGGGAGGATTGGTGTTAATCATGGAACTTAGCATGATACAAGAGATGGTTGACTATTAAGTTAGACAGCAGTAAATGGTCCAGAGAGCTTATTCTGTACTAAAAAGAGGCCCAAAGATTTGTCCTGCTGGCACTTGAATCACTTGACATCGGCCTTCATGGAGAACCAAAACCAAGGTGTATTATATCCTGGAAAATCTACTTTCAATATTTCTTCTTATCATAAAATCCAATCCGAAATTTGATAGCAGTTACACAGAGCTGGTTGAGATTTAATCTAGTTGTTAAACAACAAAACCAGGCAACAATGAAGATACAATAGAACAGGTTAAAAAGAGGCTGGTTCAGGCTACCAAAAGTTTTAGCCTAAGAGTGATCATATGATGCAACATACTGAATTTGGAACGAGTTAAACTGGATCAGAACCTCACCCTTGTGTGCCAATGGCAGAACGACAAGTAACAGGTTAACCATCAGGTATTTAGAACTAGAAGATCACCAAATTAACACCAAGTTGCCAGCACATTTTCAGAAATAGAAATGGTATTAAATATAGGGTTTTCACAGAACATGATAATCCATTTCATATGAAGAGGAGTCTAGACAAGCTAAATCGAGCAAATATAAACAGGCTCAGTTTTCCAATCCACAATTTTATGTAATAACAAAATGAAATGAACAGTTTCATGTCCCAAATCAACCTTATTGACTAGCATTGCAGTCACACAGGCAACAGCTCGAAACCTTTCTCAGCAGACACCCTTGGGATTTCTAATGAGATGCCTGAAGAAAAAAAGGTAGGTATTAGAGAATGGTATCCCAAGAAAGTAGGGGATAAAAAGATCAGAAACAAACTAGATGGGATACTGAGAATTGGGCATATCAACAATAAAACTGCCTATACGCATCATATTACCAGAATAAGATGATGTGAAACATAATTTTTCTATTTTATTCTTTTTTCTTTAGACTTCATAAGCATAATTAATGATAAAGAGCTTTCACCAGGATCTGCTGTCCTTGTTACCTACCAACAATGCTCTATACATGCCAGGATATTTAATTGTATTACTAAATCCTATCTGGCACTCCATACAAGTGTTTGGAGCATGCAGACCATTTAATTACTATTAGGTGCTATACATGTATGCATACACATGGTCCATTCCTAATCACGATGCACATTACATGAATATCAGTAACATGGTTGACAGGGTAACAAAACTTAAAAAAAAAACATAGGAACATTGTCTAGCTGCACAGCTGATCATCTAAATTATCCATAAAGACTGTTATATAACATTGGCATATTAACTGATCTTGAGAACTGCATGACTTCAGAAAGTAATCTTTCCCTTTGAACATGTTTTCTGATTTCTTCTCTGATGCCAAATCAATCAAATGCAAACGAGTCGCCAAAAGATTTTCCACTGCCAATCCCACCTTTTCCTTTAATCGTTCAATTTTCACCATGTGATGGTTCTCCTTTTATGTTACTGACCAGAAGGAATGTCTTCAGACGGGTCATCTACTTGTTTTTGAATCTAATCAAGAAATTTAGGTCTTTATGAAGAATCCTACAAGCCACTGTTTTTAACTTGCCAGGGTTTAAGCACCTGGGTATGCCATATGCATACCAAAATCAGAATACTCACCTATGTAAACTATGGTTTTCATGTTTTGCAAGTATAGGCTTCCTTGCAGAGACATTTAGAGCACTTGCTCTGTGGAACTGGTTATTGTAACCTTTCACTTGTATAAAAAATTAAAGAATTGGAAAGTTTGATGTTTGGAAGGCAACATTCAATGTCAGATTCCCAAAATCATGAAGCATCTAAGATCTGAAGAATTGGATAGCTAGCTGCTCTTTAAATAGATGAAGACTGAAGATCAACTAAAGTATTTTTTCTTTAAAAAAAAAAAAATCAACTGACACAAGCTGTCCCATGATACCAAGATGCATTAATTGCCTCCAATCTACTAACAGAATCTCCAGATAGTGTGACTTGGATAATTCAAACTTCAGGTTTCTTGACCCTGTTATATAATAGGAGACTTCGAGCTTTTATGCATAATATGATATTCCTAGCTTCATATGGCCTCACCATGAAACGATCATCCTTTTGGTGTCTCTTGGCATTTCTACCTTTCTCAAGTGACTAGATATAACTTTTTTTTGATGAAACTAGGTAATGCTTTACTTCATGAGTCTTATTTATTTTGTTTAGGTTATAGCAACTAACCCTACAGGTTGCATATGAATGAGTACATCCACAGAGTTCCACTCGAAGTACTAAAGTGTTGCCACGTCAAAGTTTTTGATATTCCATGTTGAATATTCACTTTGGACTTTGAACACTGCATTACAGGATCTCACTACCAAGCAACTACCCTCTGAGTAGATGAGGTCATTACTTTAAAAAAGTGCCTAGCATGCATTTTAACTAAGTAAAAATGGAAAAAACCCTGGAAAATATAGAGCTAGTACTGGTGTTATTTTAGGACTTCGACAACTGCATTGCAGGATTTTATTAAGCAAGCAACTTCCCTCTAATTAGCTAAGGTCATTACTTTGAAAAAGTTCATGCATGTTAGTTAAGTAAACATGGAAAAATCCCTTAAAATATAGAGCTAGTACTAGTGCTATTTTACATGCTCACCATTATAATTGCATACATGTATAAGTATACAAAATACCTCATGACAATGCAGTTACAAATCCCGGCCAATAACAGTGCATATGGTATATCCCTCCAATAAAATGTACATACTTCCAAACTCTTCCCAATTTATGTCAAATAAAACTTTACACACTCCATGTTTTTTCAGGAAAAAGGAATTCATACGTTTTGTGTTCTTCTCTTTTATTAATCTGGAAGTAATAAGTTCACCATTCACTCATGAGTCCAGTGATTATCCAGCAATGCTTCATATATTTCTGCTATCCAATATTTTAAATGAAAATTTGCTATTTCTCATTTTTATTAGTAATGGCTCAAAAACCACGAACTTGTCCATGGAAATAGTCATAGCACTTCAGAAGCATCACAAGCTCTCATAGCATCAGTTGCAATGAAATACCTCATGCCCATGGTCATGCCCATGAGAGTGGTCTTCGTGCCCCTCCCAAGGATGACGCCAACCCTACAAAGATTGCATGGGACATAACCATTAATATTTGAGATAATTAAAAGACAAGAATGGAATTACTGAGAAAAGAATCATACCAAAACTACAGGACCATCTTGCTTAGCCCTGTATAAAACCCAAAACCTGCAAAAACAAAACAAGCAGCATTGGAGTTATCAACATTGGTACATAAAAGTGAGTCATGTATAATATGCTAGTTTCCCTAGTACCACTGGCATCCACAAATCATCTATATGAGTAATAAAAACTATCATGTTGTGACTATTGTGCCTCCATATCACGGCCCCAACTATTCACCTCCATTAGTAGTAGAATATTGCCATGAAATTTTTGAACTTCTTCCATATTAAAACACAATCATAGTGATGGCAATGGCATAAAGAGCTATACTTTTTTTTTAAAAAAAAAAAAGAACTTTGTCAAGCTTGAGTACACATATACTAGTCTACACATGAAGGATATTTCTTACTCTGTTACAGAAGTTAGCTCAAAATAGATATGCATAGCAGATTGCCAAACTAGAGTATTTGAACCACAATATGAATAAAATAAAAGCTCTCATATTTAAATGATGAACTAAATCACCAGAATAAAACATAATACAGAATAATACTAAAACAAGTGATGATGATTGTGTTGCATATATTACCGAGGACCAAATGTGTCAAACCATCAATCTGTATTCTCGTTTAACAGCCAAAAGAGTGGATCAAATAACAAAGAGGGCTTCTACCATACACCCAAAAATTGAAAAGTGAAATAGTTGGTCTATAATGTGAAATAAGCTGGAGACAAGGTGAACGATTTGTCTAGTTGAAAGGGACTCAATTGAAATTTTATTTCCCTGAAAAGTCTTTAAGTTAGAATCCCCTCCAAATAATTTCTTAATGCTCCCATCCACATCTTATTTGGTCTCCATAACCTCTTTTTTGACCCTTCAACCTTATGCCGGAGACCCCCTCCTTGCCAATGGTAGTCCGTAGTCTTCTCAAAACATATGAAATTCTAGCATTCACATTAAAATACTCATCTTCGCCGTATTGATCTTATGATCATGGGCTCTTAATGTTAACCAACATCGATATATATACGGTCTTATGAATTTATGTCTAAATTCAAGTGATAACATGGCCAATACAAGAATTTCAAGGAAACATGCATGCCATGCTAGAAAGCAGTGCACCAAAACATGTGGCCTGCATAATCTAAAGGCTTCAATTAGATGGAAGCTATGGTGTAATCATAACCATAACCATCAAGCCTCGCCCCAGCTATCTGAGTTGGGCTTTATGAAGCCTAGTTCACCAAGCATTCCTATGTTTAGGGATACCTCTAATGCTATTTGATGTTTCTGAACATCTTTTTTCACAATTTTCGTCCACACTACTGTAGTTCTGTCCCACCTCTTCCTACATCATTCAACAAATATATTTAAGACACTCCTCCTTACCGAAGCCCTCTCGGACACTCATTGTAGATGCCCATGTCATCTACCTCAAAATCAACATAAGCTTTAACAGCAGAGTCAAAAAAAAAAAATGATAGGTGTGAATCCTATGGAATCCATATCCCACGAGAAAGTTTTGCCTTTGCCTGGTGGCGCTTAGCAGAGATTCTTCTCTAAACAAGTCGATTAAACCAAACAAGGGGCCATCAAGCTGCGAATAGGGAATGCGGTTTCAAATTAACCAAGTAAAAGGTAGCGAATCATCTTAATCCCTCAGAAAAGAACAAACAAAAAGAAGACAGCAGATCAAAACATCCACTCCGCTTCTCAATCGGTTTCTAGAATGGCTGTTTCGCAGATTTCGATTAGATTCATTTCAACTGGAATAGTATTAACAACAAAATTCCCAAAAACATCAAATATACTTTGCTTGCAACAATACAAATCATTAGATGGATGAGATAAAGGTGAAATGGAGATAGATCGGAGGCGAGAGGGATTAGGGTTGGGGGATGGAAATCACTTACCACATGATGGCGCACAAGCCCTTGCCGGTGAGGACGTGCCAGCGCTTGGGGCGGTGGATGGCGTAGCCCCTGTACGTCGTGCTTCCTTCGTGCCCCCCGCCGCCGGCCATCTCTCTTCCTCTCGCTCTCGATCTATGACCTGTTTGTTACCTGGTTGTCTGCGGGGGAACGGAGAAGGTATGGTATGGTTTCCGGGACGACGGAATTTTCTTGAGCATAGCTTGTCGTAGTTTTTTTTTTTTCGGTTTTTTTATCGAAGATTGCGGTACGTTGGAATTAGATCCAACGAGTTCGAATCAAGACTCAATTATCGAGTTTTTTTTGGGCATAGAATATCGATTGTTATAAACGAAATTTATCAATCAATATAATATTTTTTTACGAATACATCTAAAATTTTAAATTTAAATAAATATTTTTTAAAAAATTTATTTTTATTTTTATTTTTATAAAATACTATTTTTGCATAATTACTTTTTACAGTTCTTTAATAAAAAACATATTTATTTTAATTTAAAATAAAATAAAATTTTGAAATTATTTTTTTTCTTATTGCGATCTCTTATAAATATTTTTTTTACATATCTATCTATTAAAAGTATTTTAGTTATTTTAATTTAACATCGTTAAATTTTTTAACATTAGATGGTATGGATATATATATATATATATATATATATATATATATATATATATATATATATATGCAAAAACAAGAATAAAAAAAAACATAATAGCCTTTACAAAATATACATACAAGTATTAATTATGAAATTATATTTATATAAAATTCGATATTTAGAAAGTATTTACGCAAAAAAAACTCTAATAAAAAAATTAACATTTACGGAATCAATAGATATATAAAAATAATAATAATAATAATAATAATATTATTATTATTAAGATTGAAAATTTATTTTTCAAAACGGGAAGGGTTAATTTTTTCCTCTTATCTCACACCTATCTCATCTGCTGTTAATACAATTCGAGTAGTTAGTGGCTATTTTAAATTTATATATTATTTAGTTATTATATATATATAATAAAAATTTGGCTTATGCAAATTTTTTTATTCGCTGCATGGAAGTAGATGTTAATGGTGTTAATAATAATATGTAATGATGTAGCGATGAGATCTATAAGCAAGGTACTGGGATTAGATGATTCGGATCACTCTCCCTACGGCTCACCTGCTCTACTGCCTTTTCTACTTCCCCTGGACACCCACCACACCACCTGGAGTCTCTAGATTCATTCCACTCAGCGCGAGTGACCCGATCCGACTCGTTCAAAAAAGGTAGGGCTCCTCGCCCAGCGGGCCCCAGGTACGCATGCGAAAATCTAAAGTTACCGTTGGAACTCGCTCGTCCCCACTTTCTACGCCCCCACCTTCTCGTCCTCTTCTCCTCCTCCTTTCTCTTCTCCTCTGCAATGCCTCCCGAGAGCAAATCTCCGCTCCAGAAGCTAATGGGTGCGGGCGCCTCCATGTTCCGCTGTGGATTCAACTCCTCCAAATTGTACGACCACCATCTCTTCTTCTTCTTCTTCTCGCCAGCTCTTGTACTTCGGTTTTGGTTTTTTATGCTTCTTGTTTGGTTTTGGTTTTCTATGGAGATAAAACTCTTTTCTAAAGATAGAAGGGAATATATATATATATATACATACATATATATATAATGGCAGAAAAACGGAGTCGAAGCTGGCGACGGCAAGGATAAAGCTGCTGAGGAACAAGAGGGAGGTGCAGGTGAGGCAGATGAGGCGCGACATGGCCATGCTTCTCGAGTCCCGCCAGGAGGACACTGCCAGGATCCGGGTATTTTCTTTCCTTCCTTCCTTTCCCTTCCTCTGCTTGTTGCTCTTCATCTTCTTTCCTTACCTGTTTCTTGATTAGGGTATATGGTTGGCAAGTTTGCTCTGTTATTTTATGATGCTTTCTTGATATATCTACTTTGGTTTTCCAAATTTCTACACAAATAGACATATCCTGGTTTGATCAGGTTCGGCATCTAGTCTTCGGTTAAATGGATTATGGACTAAGTCTATAACTATTTGGTTATCGGGATCAAGGAAAGTCTAGCTTGCTGGATTGTGGTATCTGATGGTTACTTAAATGGCCCATGGATGGGAGAAAGGAGGATGGATGATTTGTACGGACCTGGTTAGGTTGATCATACTTACATAGGTGAGGTGTTCCTCATGCAAAGGTTTCAGAGTGCTTCAGTCCTTTCCCCAGTTTTTAATTACTTGAACTTGTGGCTGTTATGATCCTTCAAGGATGCAAACTTAGGGGCCGTTCAATTGCACCATTGAAACTGGAACTACGCAAAACAAAAATTATCACTGGCTTTAGTGAATTTAGCAATGATCCAGGTGTCATACCCTTCGACTGTTTGGAAGAGGTTCTGAGTTTGAATCTCTGATGTTTGGGATGGGTAATCTGATTAGGTGGATGAAAAGGAAAGGAAAAGAAGAAAAAAAAAGATCACTAGCTGCATTCTGAGCCTGGCAAACACAAGACTCCTCACAAACTCAATAGACTGCTGGAGAAATGAATAGGCCACTGTTTCAACTGCAGAGAATTAGGTGGATGATTGTAAAACCATGGCTATTTTCCAAAGTGCCGCTTGCTTCCATGTCATCCGCATGTTACTCATGACTTCTATGTCCTTTTAGAAGTAGATGGTCTCTGTGCTTCCATGTTTAGCTGTTTTTGTCCAGCATCATTTGCCTTGCAGAGGCTGCTGCAATTTCACATTAAGGAGAACTAATAATCTTTATATATTGGCCTTGTTTACAAATTGCCGGTCAACTTTATATTTAAAACCACCAACTTCAACATGATTTGGACCAAACAAGGCTTGAAATCTTGTGTTTACCAGCCTGAATGTACTGGTTCTGAGCTGATAAGGTCTGGCTATTGCACGAACTGGGCTTGTGTTGTGCTGGCCAGCCACTGATATGGCACCAATTTTTATGACCTGAATCTTTGGAACCAGTGTATTTATAATAGGCAGCCTAGTTCAAGTAATCTTAATCAAAGGAATAATTAAATTTTGGAGACATAATTATACTTCACCCATGACCCAAAGCTTCTAGAGGGATTTCCTGTCTGTCCATCAGCAAATTCCTTGGATTTTGAGAATTAGCTTATCTAAATGCCAGTATAGTTGTGTTAGAACAGATCATCAAACACTGATGCTATATTGCAGATGGATTAAAAGAGCTACAAAATGGTACAAACTATTATTCATTCAGATTGATGTAGTCATTTGAAATTAATTAATTTTGTAGGTCGAACATGTGATTAGAGAACAAAATGTTATGGCAGCCAATGAGATCATTGGACTTTTCTGTGAGCTGATTGTGGTTCGCCTTCCAATCATTGCAAAACAAAGGTTTGTTTACTTTCTGTCCATTGCTTTTCAAAATCTATGGGAACCAAATTCTGATTTTAGTCTTTTGTTCATCAGGGATTGTCCTGCAGATTTAAAAGAAAGTATTTCTAGTATGATATATGCTGCTCCAAGGTGCTCAGAAATCCCAGAACTTAGCCGAATTCGTGACATCTTTGAAAAGAAGTATGGAAAGGATTTTGTATCTGCTGCAGCAGATCTACGTCCTAACTCCGGTGTAAATCATATGGTAATTATTTTACCAGTTCTTCCAACAACCAATGTGCTATGAGATTGTTTAATTCTCCCATAGGCTTCTGCTTTTTTCTTTTTACAGCAGGATACTATTAGAGGCCTAACTTGAAGCCCGGAACATGCAATGCTTGAATTTTTTGAGACTTCACAAAATAATGTTCCTAATTACTATTCATCAGCTTGCAACATGGTTTACAAATTACAATGAACGAGAGACGTTCTCACTAATAGATGCAACGCTATCCAGTGCGAATGCATTGCTTCCTTGATTGATTGAGGCTTTTATCTCTCAAATACTATCAAAGCCATGAACACCCACTGCTTTTTCCCGACCTAGCTAGTTCTTTTTTGACTGGGACATCCTATATGCATTGCAAAATTTTTGACATTTTTCACTTACTTTTTTTTTCACAATTTTTTCTTTTTTTATTTGCATCTACATTTACGATTTACATCATGCTTAATTAAGTTCTCTTCCTGAAGCTGATCGAGAAACTATCAGTTAGAAAACCTCCTGGTGAAGTAAAGCTGAAAGTTATGAGGGAAATAGCAAAGGAATATGAGATCAAATGGGATGCAACAGAATCTGAGACACAGCTTCTCAAGCCACCGGAAGAACTTCTAGTATGCTGCAAAGATCTCTCTCTCACTCACTCTCTCCCACTGCACGTATACATTGAGTGAATTAATGGATTTTGTATTTAAGTTGCCAGTAAAACAGCAATCTCTTATGGCAAATTTTACAGGAAGGGCCACGCTCATTTGTTAGTGCCACCAGCATCCCTGTGAAGCCTAATCTTCCACCAAAAGATGTGCCACCAAATAAGCCTGCTCTCAGGTTTCCTTCTTTTCTTCATCATCTCGCAATCCAACTGGATCTCAAGAATTTCACTGCTTACAAAGGTTTCCTGTTGTTTCTGGAATCAAATCTAACAATTACAGGGAAGATTCTACTATGCAGTTCAAGGATACAGCTTCAGCTGCTCGAGCAGCTGCGGAATCAGCAAAGAAAGCAGTTTCTGCTGCACAAGCTGCAGCATTCCTCGCCGAACAGAACTCTCATCCATTTGATCAAACAGCAGTTACTTTCGACACCGCAGCTTCCTGTCTCAACAAATTCAACAGGGCAGATGGACTGCAGAAACAATCCTTAGATTCTTCCACTCAATCCTCCATAACAAATAGTTCTTCTGTCAATGAGCTCAAGGCCCCAGGGAAAATGTTCAATTCACAAAGCTTCAACTTGTCAAACTATATGAATGATACAGGCATGGATACTGACTATATGGATGATAAAAAGATACTTAGAAGGAGCAGTTGCACTGTGCGGGCGCTGAATTCAGATATAAAGTTTGATGACTCTGATGGATTAGAATCAGATATTGATGAAGAAGTAGAGATGGAAACATCAACAGAAAGTCGCCCTCCTAATCGACGACCACCTACATTGCCCCCGTATAGCGACCACTCTGAAGAAAAATCACCTGCCAATGATAAATCAAATACATGCTTGGTCAACCCTGTTTCTCATGTTCATCCAAAGTTGCCCGACTATGAAAAACTTGCAGCTCGCTTTGAAGCGCTCAAGCTGCGCAGGTGCTGAATGATTTAGCTTAAAGTAAAGCATCTAAAGTTGCATTACATGTATCTACATTTATATTTCTAAAGCACTCAATATACGGTTCGAGTACTTTTGATAAAAGCTATGGTATATGGTAGTATCATTTGTATCTCGGGTTGCATATTATGCTCTATATAAGTTTTGGTCTCGAACATACTTGAATTCATTGGTTGTTCATCATAAGTTTTAAGAAGGTTTAAAATGATTCTCATGGGGTGGTCCTTCATGGTTTTTGTTAGTCTTCTACGATGCCTGCCGATTTCACTGTTTGGAATGATCAAGCGGCAGATATTTGAAATGAAAAGAGGAAAAACGAAAGATTGCACAACATGAATCCCCAAGCTATACAAAAGAAAATTAAGGTAAGGTAGGGGATTTTCGCTATGGTGCATTTTTGTTTCCATAGAGGTAAATAATTCTATCCCTCCATTTAAAATTGGATAGCTGAAGGACCAGATAACCAATGATATAGATTACTACAATTTGTTTTTATTGTAATTAAATCTAGAATCACAGCCTTATTCTTTTTTATTTTTTTAACCTTCTTCTACCTTTTCCTTTGCCACCTCCACCCCTACCTCGCGGGCACCTGTGCGTCGTGCTAGCCTCCACACCTTCACCACTATGCTGGTGGTGAATATTGGAAAGCTGAGACTAACCTCTTGACTATTTTCCACCATCTACTCTTGGAATCTAAAATTTTCCATAAAGTTGGCCCTAGATTCTTGACACAGTCAGAAGGTTTCATCATACCTTTACCTTGCAAATGGCCTACCATGGCATAGTTTTGCATGCACATTCTTCTTTCCATGCTGACATGGTGCCACATGAATAAACGTATATTAGGCGTATAAGGCGGGTGTCTCCAAATTCTACAGACGTGTTTTAGGTGGAAAACAAAATTGAAAAGGATCTGAGCAGCGCGTGTGCGCGCTTGCAGGTTCCAGAACCGAATAATATCTGGTAGGGAAGCTCCGTGTTCCCCCCTCATGTAGCCCCCACGTGAGCACTGGGTGCCTCACGTGCCCCGCGCAGGCGAGGGTGTGACATTTGGTACCAGAGCCAAGGACGGCTCTAGTCCGAGGATGGGTGAATGAAAAATCTCACATCGCCTGGACTCATTTCAGAGCCTGAGCATATGAGACGGGTGTTTCCAAATCCTACAGACACGTTTTGAGTGGAAAACAAAATCGAGAAAGGGTCTGAGCGGCGCGCGTGTAGGCTCCAAAACCGAACAATATCTGACAGGGAAGCCCATGTTCCCCCCTCATGTGGCCCCGACGTGGGCATTGGGTGCCTCACGTGCCCTGCGCACGGGACATGACATACAATACCACAGATTCCTTTTAAGCGAATATTAAAGTTGTTACGTACAACCTGCAATGCAAGGTCCTCTGTCACTCTCCTTCCTTGTTACCTGACGTTCATCCATCTCTCCATTGAAACCAAAATTATTGGTCTACTTATTTGGGATAAGAATGAATGCCTTATTATCCATCTCTACCATCTGACTAAATATTGCCATATTGGATAGCGATGATCTGAGTTCCAGGCCTGGCTTCACTTACGATTCATGATCTCGATAAATTTTGACGAAGGTTGCTCATTTTTTTTGTCAAAAAAAGATCTATCTTTACATGCGGGGTAGTGGTGGGAATGAGCAGGTGGTGCGCATTAGATGCTGGAAATCGGAGTCATAGCATCGGGCCAACGCCGAGGGTTGCAAACCTAGAGATAGCTTGCCTGTGAGCACAGGAGCTAGCTGTGCCCATGGTGTACCATCCTCACAGTTCCTCCAGGCTCACAATTTTATGATGGTTGATTGTACTTGTTCCGATCATTGCTCCTGCATAATTGGTATCAAATCAATAGAAATAATGTTCCTATATTAATGGAAAAGAAGAAATTAATAGATCAGTTGGATATTCAGAAGCCAAAAACACGTTTTTGAATTCTTTTTTATAGTTATTTTATTAGATTTTTTTTATTTTGATGAACCTCTTTTTTGAGAAATTTGTAGAATAATGAATTGAGGAAGAAAAAATATGACTAGACAAACTATAAGAAAAGATCTCATGAAAGTCACCAATGCATGGTGTTTTTCGACTTACCAATACTCTAAATTGTGAAGATGTTATTGATTGTGAACCCAGGTAGGGATATTATTTACATATAGGGATGGAAAAAAAAAAAAAGCAGAAAGCCAAACAATTATACAATATCTCCCACAGCTCCTCCATTGGTGGTGAAGCCGTGTCTACCCACTGATTTAGGGCCTTTGGATCGCCATGGAGACCCCACCGTGCATGGCATGTGAAAGAGGAGTAAGCGAATTGGTCCACAAGTTAGTAGAAACAAGGGCCTGTGTTAGTGGTGCCAATTCGTAGCACAACTTGAACGTGGAGACAGACCTTCGAGTAAGCAAGCAGAAAGAGAAGTAAATGCGGCTATTTGTTACATAATCTTATATAATCATCAGTTTGGCACATTAGTTCAGTTTAATTATGATATATGAGCTTTTGGTCTAAGGCTACATCATCTTTAACTGTTCAAATTAATATCTGAATCACCCATGTTTGTAGGAAATACTAGAATCAATTCCCCGCTGCATGTTAGATTTTATAAGCTCATGTGAAATTGACAACTTAGGAGATTCACCAGGTTGCTTTGGCTCCTGTAGTGAAAAATTTAGCTAGACAAGATAAAATAGGAGAGACCTAATTTGTTCCATTATTCTCTCCAAGGTGGGGGCTAAATGCCATCATAGTTAAAATTCAATTTATCAGTCTAGAAGGTAACCATTGCTCATCCACTGCTAAAACATTTCTTCATGATTACAACAAATTTAGAAAAGAAAAAAAAATGTTGATAGAGCTATATACACCGAAAAAAAACAGAAAGGTAGACAAGCAATGCTCCAAGGTAAACAAAGATGGTCATGCTCTAGTGCCGAACTCAGTTGACTAGAGCTAAGGTTTTCCAATGATTCTACAAGTATCATTTCACCAGCGGCCAACAGAGCAGCATTTGTCTCAATAGCATTGTAATTAAGACTATCAATAAACTAGAATTCTACTTTGCCTAAGAAGATCATCCAAGATACAGCAGAATCATGGTTCATGCTGTTCTAACGGATGTAACAATGTCAAAGCAATAAGATAAAACACACCAGTCATCAAAAGTTAGGGGCATCGGTTATCCAAACTTAGGGTACACTTTTAGATGATTTGAATTTTTTAAATGATTCTACAAGCATCATCCCACCAGTATGGGCAAATTAACTGATAGAGCAGCATGCGTGTAGAAAGCAATGTAATGGACAGATTATCAGTAAATTATCATTCGACTTTGCTTAAGTAAATCATCCAAGATACAGCAAATCATGGCTCAAGCCATTCTAATGGATCCAAAGATACCAAAGGCAAGAAGACAGGTGTACCAATCATCCAAATTTAAGAAACATGGTGAAGCCACCATGGCGAATGACAGGAGAGGAACATCTCTGCAAATGTTTGCTTTTAGTACATGTAGAATTTACCCACCTGAATTAACCCACGAACAAAATATACTTTGACTTAACTGTTTTGCATATCTGCTGGGAAGAATAAAAAGATCGATAGTTGGCTTCCACCAAAGAACTAAATTAATCATCAGTTGAGAACTCCTCATACCGCATATGAACAAGGATACAATAATAAAAGCAAAGACTGCCTCTTACTTGATATAGCCAAATGCGTGTAATTTTGCACCAGTACAGAGTTTGAATACAGCCTTGCAATCAAAAACTAGCATTAAAAATTATACCCTATCTCACGTTATTGTATAAGAGGCATGATAATACTTCTCTTGCAATATGTGTCATTATCCTTTTCAAAAACATACACTGAGAATTTTAGCCAACTCTTGAATGGAATTACATGCCTGTCAAAATTTTTGGCTGCAGTACTAGAATAGAATCTTTTGCACAGATAGATAGACACTTTCAAAAGGTTGGTTGCCTATAGTTTTACATCGACAATGGCAGCATCGTTCTTCGCTTACTTTTCCTTTTTTGTCTTACTTGCTTTGCAATTTTCATGCAAACAAGAATAAGAGTTGTAATGCATATTAAGGAAAAAGCAAGCCTCATATACCTGAAATACAAAGCAACTCCAGAGAAAACAAGAAAAGAAAACGTCAACAGCTCCATATCACAAATATCACATCCACCCTGCACTCAAAAAAAATAAGAACACCATGGAATCAGAACTCTGATATGCCTAAAATACTAGTATAATTTTATAAATTGCTCCAGAACTTTATAGCATTTTATTTCTCTGATTACCTTATGTCAAACAAGTTTATCAGATAGTGTATTTTTCTTAATATTTGGATATGTAAAGAAAAAGAGTAATCAGTAAAACATTCTGATATCATTGCCACATTTGCTTGATTAATCAGTTTGCTCAGAAAAAAGGGGGAGCATCAATCAGTAAAATATTCAAGTACTAGCTGACATCAAATTGATCTTGACAACATGCAGTATTGATGGTGGTACACAGCAGGAGAAGGTGACACAACAAGTTATAAGTTGGAGCAAGGGTACAAGCTTTTAGAGATAACTGACATTATTGACATGGTAAATACAAATTTTGCAAAATCATGTTAAAACTCTTTATTGTAAGTGGAAGTTTTACCAAGATTTTATTTTTTAAAAGTAGAATAGCAATCAAATAACTCAAATGAAGTCCTGCCATTGCCACCAAAAAGTCATCGAATCCATCATAATTCTCCATCACTAGATGGATTGGAGCTCCCAAATGGCCAACCATCAAAAGTTCAAGTTCAGATAACTATATTAATTAACCATCCACAATTGCATGTATGTTAGGAAGCATTAGAGGAAAAGCTTCTCAGAGTGTCTATACATCAAATCAGACAACCATTGCCATTCTAAATTTATTCATACTTATGTATAAAACAGTGATGTGTTAGGCAGACATGAGTTCTAATGGAGAATCCCTTTGCCTTATAGTTAGAGCTTACAATAAAGGAGAGTCCATACACCACAATAAACAACATTAGATCATATTCTCCAATAACCTTTAATAAAAGTGACCTAGGTTACGTCTTTGGCCCTAATGTTGTGAATGGTAGTTACATTTCACTTAGGATTTAGTAGTCATGGTAGGGAAGGGAAACTGATCTATCCTTGTGCCATTCTCTGGCAACCTAAAGTGCTTCTCCATGTTGTGCCACACGTTCATATTGTCCTTGTCCTCTCCCCTTGATCCATTGTTTGTTCTAATCTTCCACCTCCACCTTCATCTCCCCTTATCACCTTAAAGAGGTTTCTAGTGATGAAAAGGTCAGTGTGGCTCCCCTGCCTATTTAGGTAGGTTTGAGCAAGGGTCATAGTGCTGTAACAAATCACCCTCCCTCCAAGACACATTACACAACTGGGTCCACATAGCATGAGAGTCATGCAAATCCATTTGAAAGAAGATTTAATGCCTCATGCCCTCTGTTCCATGGAACAAAAATAGTTGTCCCTACCTTAGACCTAGGAAGATCTAGCCCGGCACGATCTTAAGAAGGCCTGCGCAGAGAATTTGGGCCAGGTGGACTAGGCCGAACCTAGAGTTTCAGGCTCGACCATGATGTAGGTCGGGCTTGGTTTGATTAATTTTATCCTGGCCTAATATAATTGATATGGATTTTATATACTAAAACTATATAATATGATTTAACTGTGATGGAACACATTACAAAATAAGCTTTAAATTCAAAACTATAGTATATTTTGTTTCTGAATCTAAAGTCTAAACCCTAAATAAAAGGTAAAGAGGAGTTGGCCCCACCTCTAATCGTCCTCCTTTACTATTGTGACCCCCAAAGTTTCTCCTCTTTCATTCTTTCTAGTAACCCTTTGACCACAGTGCTCTCTCTCTCTCTCTCTCTCTCTCTCTCTCTCTCTCTCTCTCTCTCTCTCGTGCTTGCGCACCGATGCTTGATCGAAGCCTGACTTATGATGGAACTAGCTTACACTGTTCTCTATCTCTCATGTCGATCTCAACTCTCTCCTGACCAAGGCATAATCTATGTCAAGACCCTCTCTCCCTCTTTCTCATTCTATTTCACTTTGATCCCGACACTTTCCTTGGATCAGACCCAACACGTGTAGGAACCCTCTACCTATCTCACACTAATCTCAACCCTCTCCCCAGCCTAAACTCATACTATGTTGGAACCCTACTCCATCTCCATCTCCTCCCTTGATAGCCTTCTCCAATCAAACATAGATAGCCAGGCTAGGCAGACCTAGGCTTGCATATTTTGCAATTGGACCATGCTCAAATTTGGGATTTCAAGCTCAAAAGTTGGGCCAAACCAAACTCAGGCCAACTACTCCTAGCATGATCTTAGGCTTTGACTTGGCTCAAACTGACAAATGCCTAAGTCTACCATGCTTTTTGATGATGTTAGATGAAAGACAAGCACCAAGAGCATGTTCAGTGCCTAGGCAGGCATCCAAAGTAATAGCAGCAAGAATGGAAGGTGATGAGCTACACCTTACCAAAAAAATAAATTAGGCCACTTCCTAGATAATCCATACAAACTACATGTTGTCGATGGCAACCCACTAGAGGGAACCACAATTATGATATTTAACCTTATGTAGGACATGACAATAACTAGGCACTAGTAGCAAAAAGAAATTATATTTTGCATCAGAGAAAACTGACAACTAGAAACTAAGAAATATTTCTATGTTCATCATGAAGAAATTATGGATTCCTATCATAATACATGTTAAAGCATAAGTGTACAATTGGCAACTAGCATGAGGCCATCCATGAAATCATGTAGGTCCACTAACCTTGTATTGCAAAAACATTATGTGGATCATGATCTATCCTCTGTGCCTATGAAGCATATTCACTTGTTGTCCAACACCCTTTGCATGTCTAGCAATATAGCATCTTTGTCAAGCTGCAAGCCTGAACCTTCCCTCTGTTGGCTATGGCAAATAAATAGGACTGATTATTAAAAAAAAAAACTCAAGATATAACTTTTCCTTCCTGCAACGTCAAATTTTACATAGATGCCTTAAAGCATAATTTGTGCTAGTTAAGTCCATGATGACAGCACCAGTAAACCCATCAACATACATAACTCAGCCCAAAGATTCATAGAACCTAGCAAGGAATTAATGGGCGAAGCACTATTTGATCTTTTGCCCATATCAGCATAGGAAAATCCTCAATCTTGACAGAAACCAATGCAGTTCAATGTTCTGAAATTGCATTCGAAGTGATGGGAAAGCAAAAAACATGAAAAGAGAGTAATAACAATCAAAGAGGATGACAAGGAGATGGCATTCCACCCTTTTAAACATAACATTTTATGATATCACACAATCTCAACGTTTAGGTAACAATTTAATCCCAGCAATGCCAAACACTAGTATAATGTAGCAATCTATTGACACTCTACAAAATGCTATGGCTCTGTTAGATTTTTCTTTTTTTCAAGGAAAAATAAAGCTCCACGAATTTTGCACCCACATCAATCGTTTAACTGATCTTTGCCAACAAGCAACTTACAACGGCAAGAAAGCTATAGGCCTATGAATCGACGGGATGCAATTTAAAACTGACGAAAAAATCAACAGCACTTGCAAAATCAAAATTATTTCCCTGTGATCTGACAGAATCCAGTTCATTCCGAAATCACATAATGTGTGAGAGAATATCCAAACCTAGAAAGCAAAAGTACCTTGAAGAGGCGTTGCACGAGGAGGAGGAGGAGGAGGAGGAGGAGGAGAGGAAGGAGACGGTGGCCCAGTCATACTTGGAACGAATCTGGTACTCCCGCAGTTGATCCGCGAGATTCGAGCCCGTTATCATCGTCCCGATCTCGAAGCGATCTCTCTCTCCTCGACTTCCGGATGGAGGAGATCTTATTCCTGCTGACGATCGAACAGCCGCAGGCGAGAAGAACCATTAAACAAAATGGAGAAACATACCACCAAAACTCTCGATTTAATGATAGATCTCAACCTCCCTTCTATTCTTTTTGTTTTTTTTTCCTCTCCTTCCTCTCCGTGGCCGGCCAAATTGGCTGTGGCCGGCCGATGAGCAGTGGGGAGAATTTTGCCCCGCTTGAAGCCGGGGGTAAGACGGAGGGAGCCGACCCGACCGGGCTTCCCTCGCTCAGCCTTCCCTACCGCACTTGGACCGACTCCTTCCGTTCCGTCCTACGCTTTTCTGGCCCAAGCCCACCGTGATCAATCATCACATAACTTCTCTTTTGTCGAGAAAAGCTTTCAGCAATCCTGCAGTAGATTGTGAAAGCAATTCTAACCAATATTCTTATATAATTATCTTTGTATTTGGCAAAAAACAATCTCAAAAACTTGTCTTGATATTACTTTACAAACAAGAATGTTGATATTTGTAATGTTATCCTTCATGAATCCATGTAGTTATCACTTAAGAAGATTATGTCCATTCTTCTTTTAAATTCAACAGTTTCTATCTAATTCCAATAGTAGTAGAAGATAATTATAATAAGCTGTTAAATGTAGCACATATGTTGGCATATACGAATTTTATGCAAATATATCTGTGCTTGCGCATGTAAATCATTATCAGATTATATACTGAATTACAGATTCAGAAAAGCCACCCAGTAAATGGAACCTGATTTTTTTTTTTTGACAGTCAGTTCAGGTTATCGGATCACTACCTATCATTTATAAGTATGATGTTGATTGAATTCTGCGTACCTATCCAAGTAGTCTGGTTTCACACGAGGAACAACATGATAATACTCATAATACTAAGTGCAAAGTTTGGAAACACTAACGCCCTAAGATTCAAAGCTGTTTGTCAAGACCATAATGTTTCATATTAGATTTATATTAGATCTCACACGGAAGGAACATACTAACACAACGGTAGATGCAATATTTTAAATATCCAATATATATTGGTTATTGTTAAAGATGAATACGTCCATATGCCATCTAAGATTGAAGACAATGAAGTTGCCATACGGCTGTTGGGCTTGAGGCTTAGAAGACTGCTTTTCTCTGGCAATCTAGTATGGAGGAGGGATATCACAACGTAATGAAAGAAGGGGCCGCATGCTACTCAGCTTCCACCAGCACCTGTCAGCCAACCACATACAGGCATGTACATCACATAATGAGTAGCTAATCCCAGCATCACTGGAATGCCTGATACTCTCCAAACAACCAAAATTCACCTTCATATACCATGAATTAAGATTTCTGGGGGGCAAAACGAAGTTGCGAAAAAGCAACAGCACGCAGCTTTTGTACATGAATTCCTATCTATGAGTAAATTGATACAATCTGCCTTCTCATGTTACCTTTCCCCCAGATATTAGTGTGTTTAATACACTTCTTGGTTTTGAGTGGGGGTACAAAGTTTGCAACATATGCATTCCGCAGCTGACCAAAGTTACCTCCATGAATGCTGCATTAACTATATTACAAGCTTTGCAAATTTAACCTTGGATAATGAGATTGGCTATTTGATTTCCTCAGGCAGAAGGGCTGATGATTAGCTTGGCATAGCAGGGTTTAAACCTTTTCAAGGGCTCAGAACTTCAAACAATTCCTTCCGTTGCTGAAAGATAACCAAGGCACATTGTGTTTCTCCCTTCCAACACAGGAAACCTGCAGCAATTAAATTTTCCACAACTGTGAGGACATTTTGAGAAAGAACTGCAGTTTTAGCCGGAAAGGGAGAATCTAAAAAGTCCGTCACATTGAAGGCCTCTAAATTCTCACAAAATCAAACCATGATGGATTTGATCCTATGTTCTATATGGAAGGTGCCTCGGTAAAATGTCACAAAAATCAGAGACAGAATATTTATTCATAAATATGATCATCAGGAACTGAAAAGGGAACCTTCTGATTGAAGCTGTTCCCCATCCTTCCAATCTCAGTCCTATGATTAGGAGAAGAAGAGGGAAAAGTAAGCATCTTGAGCTCAGAAATTGATAGAAGTCAACTATGAAAGCAGCCTTGGTTCTGGGCCATAGATTAGTCTACGCTCCTGGGACCAGCACTCTTTTGAGAAAAATGAGGTGACTGAAGTAGCAGTAGATGTCAAAGGATTCAGTGAAAAAATAATCTCACCATGCTAACTAGGGCTGTGTGTCATATTAAAAATTATTCTTCGGATTAAAAATTATTAAAAATCAACTACTACAGACCCTCACAAAGAAAATGTTGTGCGAATTGATGTATCAGCAACATCGACAGGACATGATGTCAAGGCATGTGTAAGGTCTTGCTCTGGCTTCCAATTCTTCTCTTGGCGGAACGGCTTCCAAAGTATACATGGTATCACATGAACAGCAAAACATATATAAATTTCTGCAAATGCCCTTGCTAAATAGGCGAACGCTTCTAGGAATTCCCCTGGACATCACAAGAATCAAATGATTTGCATAATGCCAGAAAAGAGAGATCATGATATTTGTACCAGCATAAGAAATTCCTACTATTCATACCTAAAATATGATATCCGACGCCTTCTCGTAAGTTCAAAGGTAGTTTGATTTGTCAAAGCCAAATAGCTACGGAAGAAAATCAAAAGAGTCCATTAATATGAAAGTTTAGTTCACTATATTGGCAGCAGAACAGGTACGACAAGTATAACCGACTCCTGTGAAGCCAAAGTGCAAAGGTATGTGAAGCAAAGCTAACAATTCAGACCTAGCCCTCATATTTTATAGAAGCTAAAAAAATTCTAAAACAAAAAAAAAAAATCAAAAATGACATTATTAGCCAAAATCCTGCAGATATATCACAGGTAACAGAGTGCCACCACATAATAGCCACATTCAACCATATAAACAGCTGGGGGTTCATCATTTTCAGTTGGAAAGTAAACAATTATACATTACATTGTTCTGCATATCCTTATACGGTATAGAGCTGCAAACTGCATATTTTTAGCAATTTGTTAGTATAACAGGTCCGAGCTCTCTAAGAATGCAATCCCATTGTTTCTGATTCAAGTGGTTCAATTCCACAAAGCAATAGTAAGTAAATTAGTAAAAGTATTTACACATGTCTTCTGCAAAGGAGCAGGTTACTTGGATGAGACAGACATCATAGGTGCCGATCTATTTGGAGCCATCTGGAAAACAGAAAACTTGTTCGAGCTGATTTGAATTGGACAAAACTTGATGAAAAAACTCTCTTTTTTAATAAGTTTTGCAAATACATTTAACAGGTCTTTGAAATGTAAATATTAGTGGAGTGCATTGAGCAAAAATTAAGCATATTTCACTATGGAGTTCTGATTACTCAAATACGATTTTATCAGAATTCATCAATTGAACGTTATATTGAAGATTGAGTGTTATTTTTACAGGTTACTTTATCTCTGTTGCCATCGAAAAACTTTCACCTTTACATCATGTAGATGGGTCCATACGGCAGGCACATTACAGTTGAAAGAAAAAAAAATGAATTTAAAAAGATAACGCAGGCCCTACAAAGACAAAAACAACATGAAGCAAAGTTTGCCGTACCGGCGCATACCGACCGTATCATACCACACCGGTACAGAATCCGTACACAGTATGGAGGGCATACCGATACTCAATATGCCGAACCGGCCTCTGTACCGGACGTACCAACACAGTAATAGGATGGTATTGATACGGGGTCTAGTGCTGAGATAGCGAACCTTGATGTGAAGTATATCTATCCATCATTATCAGATGTCTGCCCAAATAATCAGGCCAATAGGGGCATCAAAAATTTCCATGACTAGCTAATAGCGCCTACAAGTGCTTAGACTATGAGACGGTAAATCTTTCACACTGCAGCCAAGAAAATTAATTAGCTGACTGTGTCATTATCTTTTTCAGTAATTTTAGATATTTTCACTAACAGAAGAACAACAACAGTAGAATTTCAGAAACTAACCAGCAATTAATCTTAGTATTTTATGCCAGCAGAGGAAATCACGATAACCAAAAAAACTCATGGGTTCACCACACATATAGTCTTAAACATCACCACCATATAATCTTAAGCATCAATTAACAGTAGATAATAAATGCATAAATTGTTGAAATATTTTAGCAGTATTGGCTAATTTGGAATTGTTTAAATGTCTTCTTAATTGACAAAATACTATCGCAGCATGGCAACATAGAAAGTATCAGAAACAACTGAGATCAGTCTCCTTGTATTATTAAGTACCGAATATCCAGTCTTAACAACTCAGGTTGGTTATCTGTTAAAAGCCTTTGAAAAATCACTGCATTCTTCACAGAACAAACAGGGATAACAACCCTTGGATGTCCTTTGAATCAATTTCTGGTTTAAGCTGAAAAGAGTGGCCCAAATGCAATCCAAACTGAAGGGAAATATAAGTACAATCTTAATACCAGTAATTTCTAACAAAAGGTAAACATCATACCACCGAATTGACAAAACTTACCTATGGAAAAGCAGCAGCAGAAACAGAAAGATGAAGCAAAAGACCAATACAGCAAACAAGACTATCATGATAAATTCCTTCCACCTGATATGCATGCAGATATTGAAGCTCAGTAACTCAAGTGATAACAAACAGCAACAAATTGTTGCAATTTATGCTATAGTATATGTTATATCCTCATTGCAAAAAAGAAAACTAAGTGCAAAGTTTACAATTTTATAACAATAGCATGATTTAATATTTTGCAATTTGGAAAACAAACTCAATGCATAAGAGAGAATACCATGCTTTTATAGCATTTGACCTCAAACAGGAGATGTACAATATCCCGGTCCAAATACACAGAATCGTTTCTTCAAAGATGTACCACCTGTGATATAATTTTTTTTATAATAAACACAATTAGGAGAACAAATAAGAAAGATAAAAATAGAATGAGATAATGGTGCATATGAGCCAGTTTTCCATCTAGTATCACTGCTTGAGCCTTCAATGCAACATTGGGTGCACCGATTCTCTATTGAAAGGAGCCCAATGAGATTAATCTTGCAGAATTTTCTAGAAGCCTACTGATTTGAAAGGAAGGCAAGATATTTTCCAGGATCTTATGGAAAAATCTAGAGAGATCCTAACCCTTCAAATTGTGACACTTGCACATATCCTAACCATTTGTTGTAGCCGGTCATGACTATAAAATGGAGAGAGGCCTCACTGGCCAAACCACCCAAGCAGAGAGCTGTGAGAGTTCTCTAGTCGAATACTACTCTCCATTCTCCTAAGCTCTCTCTTTCTCTTTTATGTGCTTCTCTCCTCCCTCTCTTGAGAGGCTAGGGAATAGACTGACTTAGATGCGGCTGTAGGCAAGCAAAGCTTCTAAGTGCCGCATGAGTGCTTGAAGAAACTTCAAGCCCGTGACAAGTGGTATCAAAGCCAAGCCTATTGTGCGTCACAACCTTTATTAATCACATAGGCCCCTCGCTGAGGGATACCCGGGTCGAGAAGGATCCAAGCTATGGGTACCCGTGACAACTGACAAGAGCATCACGAGATTGGGTGGGGGAGATTGTCACAGTCCCATATTAACAAATAAATGGGGTGCCATATGGGTTTATTAGCCTAGGCCCGTCCTCCTTCCAACAGCTTAAGTTTTTGGGCTACGAGTCTATGACACTAGGCTACCCTGACTCATTTATTGGATCAAAGAAAAGCACCCAAGCTGCCTATCATATTTCATAAGGTTCCAGTTGTAATTATTAATTTGAACACAAAGAAAATATTAGATCTATTCTATTGGTTTCAAGGACTTAATTATGCCTGAAAGGTGTTTATCATGAGAAAAAAAGGAAAGTAAAATGTCTAAAACACAAGGCCCAAAAATAGTATAATTAATAATTAGCATGTCCCCACCAATCCCATTATTCCAGACAAGAACAATACAAGGATGATAGAAGTACATATTAACAACTGATAGAATGATCGAAGTCTTTGAAGATAATTGAAAAGATAAGCTAAAGTCTGATTGAGGGAAATAAAAGTGCGTAAAAATTTTGGAGACTAACATCGCATTTAATTTTTAAACAACATTAACATGTTTTCCTCATCAAGTTATTTTTAATATTCTGTAAAAAATTATCATTGTATCTTTTTTATCCTCTGTGTCGTTAGGTTCTTACAATATTTGATTGATAAATTTTTGATGCAATTGCATCATTTAACTTTAGTTTTCTCCTTTTCAGAAAATCTTTTTTCTTAGAACATGATTTTATCAGATCATAAATCAAAATACAATTTTTATTGGAACAACCAAAGACAATATCAAAAATCTTGGGAAATTGTGCATCATTATCGCTACTATCATTATCAATATTTTAAGCCAAGCTGGCTCTACGACTGTCTTTAGTCAGAACTAGTAAACAAAGTATCATATGCTTGGCCAAATTTCTTGTATATTTTGTGAAATACATTCATGTTCTTAACCGCCTCCGGTGCTTGCATATTTACTATTTAGGAATAGTCATTCTGTGTATTTGCTATTTTGGAACAACTCATTTAAGAGTAATTTAGATTTTTTTTCTTGAAACTAGAGATTGGGGGCATGGCCCAAACCCCCTCCCCTGCCCTTCCCCCCCAATTCAGATGCACAGGCACACACCCCGCAGGCTTCAAGATATAGCCTTACATGAACATCGGGACTAAGGTCCTAAATGTCCCTGAAGGCTTCTAGAAATAGCCCTACATAAACATGGGAGATAAGGTTCTAAACATCCATCCTGGTTTTAGAGGACAAAAAGATACAAGAAGCAGAATTACAAATTTCAACAATACTGGAGGACCTTATAGTTTGGTTGCAGACTTTTTAATCTTGAACCTCATCACGCTGGTTTCACAACCTAAGTTATCATTACATTGAAGCTACTGCTAATTGCTTAAATAGTAATTATGTTTGTCTATTTACAGTCTTTGAAGAATATAAAATATTCTAGATATAAAGACAAGCATAGGCATCAAAGAGATTTATATGGAGTGAAAATACATAGTATAACTGGTTTGACAATGATTTTTAACTGCCTATCAATGTCCAATTTCTTCCTAAATTATACTGAGCAAATCGATAAGTTTTCATGATTTCTCAGAAAACTAATTCATGAATATTTGTCTTTTCAACACCATATGTCCTGTAAATCGCCATGAATCATTCTATTAGCTGACTTCCGATAAATAAGAAAAGATTTAAAACATATGTTTCATTATTGGTACGAGGTAGAGGATGAATTTGCGGCAGTCCACCTAATAATCATAGGACTTAGAAAGAAAACATCACTGGATTGGTATTAATCCTAGAATCTTTAGGAATGCGAAGAAGTGAATGTCGTGGTATTGTAAATGGGGACCAGAAAAAGAAACATATAATTATATGTAGTTTTTAAAAAAGAAGCTAAATATAATGTTTTTCACATTTTTTATGGAATTCCTTCACCCATACTAATAGGGTGGATGAAGGAGAGGCAAAGGAGAAATAGCATGAAGGACAAGTGTTTCTTTTTCCTCCAGCAGATCCTTACTCTAAGCTTGCTCAGGAAATCATTCTTGCAGAAAATAAAATAATTCTTCCTTCTAAAACAGCTTTAAAGCCTTAAGGTTTAATACTATTAATGAAAAAGAAAGTGCGGATATGACACTACAAAAGTTCCCATTGCATATTCCAGCAAATTCAACAAGTGCAAAAAAAGGATGGTAAGACTTAGAGAAGCAAAAGCGTTCATGATTTGTATGCCATATTGAATATACGGTAATAGTCAAGTGTTACTAGCAATGCTGCAGTCATGTGCCAAGGTTAAAACCAATATATGAATACAAGTGCATACCAAAGGTTCTCATCATCACCTTGGTAGTACAAGTAGAGCCTAATGCAATACAGTTATAAGTATGCCAGGATGGGACAGGGATCTACATAGGCCCATAAAGGAAAGAGATTAGAGATGAAGACAGATGCTCAGTAGATTTGTTATCCCCATTTCTCACCTTTCCCATAGTGTACAACTGTACATAATAAATAAAAAATGATCGCTACTCCACAACAACTTGTCTAAATCTAATATAATTTCAATTATGAATTAATAACACCAATATATTTGGCAAAAGCTTTCCAACAGTTATTATATATACTTACCAAAATCGACAATGATTCCCTTTACCAATGCATGTTCCTAGCCATGCACAATGATGATCAAACCGAAGGACACATTTGTCACAATCATGGCAATGTTTTGTACGAGGAGGCTGCAATAGGAGTTGCAGAAATCAGACCTTAAATGTTTGATCTTGTATTAATCATTTAAATCAATAGCTAAAATGATAGCACAATGGCCATATTTCGAGAACTCAAAGCAACATTCAAACATCATTTGTATAAACTATACAGTTCTGGGGCATGAAGGCCTTTGCCCTAATTTATGTTTATAGGACAGAGTTACTCAGACTCCAGTTACACACGTAACAATTTATATGACCATTCCTTTGATTATTTGAAGTACAGTTCTTCACGGTAGACCAAAAAAAGATGAAGTTAAATAATGTAATCTACTGGCACTACCAGAGAAGCAGCTGAGGCAGAAAACTTGGCTGTGAGTGATTTTATCATTATGGTTGCTTTAGTTATAGGGCTTAGTTGCTTTGATACATATTCTAGAAAGCAGCAGCAGCAATCATCTCAAAAATCCTTGAAATGATTCAGACTGATTGGAAAATATTTAAGAAGTAAGATTTAATAGAAGATAATCTGATTTTTTGACCTCTTCCGTGTGATATTTTACTAAATTTATGGCAGGTATTGATGGCTGTGTTAGCATGGTAACACACACTAAGGCTATAGAGGTTGGCCTTCACGCAAGAGTAAATTGTCTGATAAGAATAATGTATCTTCCTTCTTGTATAATCTGGCAAAGATTAGGTGTGATTCTGTAGAAAGAAGCAAGATCTGATGTACTCTGAAAAGTTGCATTCACTGCGAGAACAAATTCTGAAAACTTGCCATCTTACTGTCTTAGGAAAAGACTGGGAATGCTGAGGTTATACAGTGCCACAATTATGTAGCTTTGGACAAGTCATCTATATATTCATAATACCTTGATACATACTTAGTTTTCATACAACTCAAGACAACACTTGAACCATACGAAATGCTGTCCACTAGTATGAATGGCAGTAATAGCTAATATAATGATGCTTGGATGCTGAGGTTTTATGTATGCAACTGGTGTCAGGTGATTCCTTGGTCAGCTCACTTTGAGCACCTACAGTGTTGCACAAAAATTGCATCATTCAACAATCATCTAATTCTAACATGTATAACACATAACTTGTGTGTTTATTTGTGCAAGGTGTAATAATGGACAAATAATCTAACTGGTCATAATTAACAATCCATTATCTAGTGATAAGCATGGATCCTTAATAGAATCAATTAATAATACAAAATTGGAAAGTAAAATTGCAAATCAAGAAAAGTATATGTATGTAGTTTCAAGTTGGAATAAGAACATCTGCGTTAAATGTTAGAATTTGGTGGCATAAATGTTACCTGAATAATATGACAATAAGTGCAAGTCCAACTCCTGAAATGATAGAGAGAAGTATATGAAAAAAGGTACGAACAAAAATATGAAGAAATCGATATTACACATTGCCCTTTTGTTCTAATTTCAGTGCTATTTAGATTCAGTTATCCGTAGCATGTTTGAGTGGAACTACGGGATGGGTAAAAACAAGAGCTAAAATCCAGATGATTTCTCTTTAATTCATTTTTTTGTATTTAATGTAGATTGATAAGATCAAAGTAATAACAGAACAAGATAAAGTAGCCTTTTAGATGAAATCAGTTTATTTCCTTAAAGATGTATGTAGAACATGATAGTTTTGTAATCATTTAATAGTAAATGTAAACCAGTTGTTCTTTCTATGTAATTTAATTTCTTTGATGCGGCGAGGGAAGAAGTAGCATTGTTGATTGTTCCAGGGTTTATTACATGATAGCTTTATAACAATTGAAAGTAAAAGAAATTGATGAAATTAGAAACCCCTCTTTTTTCTACAACATAATTTTTTTTTTAATAAAAAATTCTTATTCCTGTTTCCTACAAATCATAGTTTACATTGCATTGGCTTTTAGTTCTCTTAGTATCAATTCATTTGTATAAGTAATTTATAGTCTAAGTAAATCTTGAATAAAGATATATTCTAGTTATGTTTAGTTGTTTAAATGCATGCATATAGGCTATGAAACATTGAAAAATAGTTACTTATAGTTAGAATAGCTGAATATATTTTAAAGTAGTGTGTAATATATGTTCAGTGCTTCTTTTCTTTCAAATTCACATTGCACTTGCTAGTGACTAGCACACATGACTGCTCGTATGCATAAACAATCATATCAATGTATATATACGGCACAGACATATGCCTAATTAATAATACTGAGAGACTGTACCGTAAATTTGCTATAAACTAAAACTCTAGTTTTAACATAATCTATGCAGCAAAGGTGTGATTACCTGCTGGATGATCCAGGAAGATACAGACCTGTCACTAGCTTCAACCAATTCATCCGAGAATCAATTTTTCCCGACTGATTAATATCTGTTGAAGAAACAAATTTTCCATGTCTTGGTGCAGATTGTCTTCGCTTGATCAATAGAAAATAGCAGAAATTAGTTGAAGTCAACCATGTCTTTGATCTTATATTATTATGTGATAATCAAATTTAAAATTAAAATAGGTACATATGTTACTCTCTTTGCAATAAATGGAAGAAATGGCCTTACATTGGTAAAGGCAGCATGTGTTCCATCCCAAGCCCTCATTGCATCAATGACATATCTTACAAACAAAGGAGGTGAATCACAAATAAGAAATATCATGTTTCAGTTCCCACATATGAGTTTATATGGAATTCTAAGATCAATGGAAAAAGTTTATCAAGCGTGCGGGAAATTACCCTGGAGATGAATTAGATGTGAAAAAATATTGAACCAATGTGGCCAAAAACAGCACCAAGTATATGACAGTGTACCTGATGATCAGGAAAGATATGAGGTGAAAACATAAGCAGATCAAAAGGATAAATCAAGGAAAGCATAGAGCACATAAAAAAAAAGTAAAGTGAGTATGAGAATTACATGATCAAGTATATATAGAGTTCACAAAAAAATGCAGATTCACGTGCACCAAGTAATTATCTTTTACCGCAACTTTAAATGATACTTAGATAACAACAGGGATGATACCTAAGTTTCACAAAAAGGCAAAAAGCCAATTGAACCGAAAGATGTACTCATAGCTAGGCAGTCATGTGTTGGATCCCTGAAAATAGATCTTAAAAAGTTCTATAAAATCAAAGTTCCTGAGAAATGTTGTGCTCCACTCATCATTGAAAAAATTTAAGCTCAGATAATAATCCAGCCCATGGTTGGCGGAACCGTCCTGAACCGCCCGGTTCGGAGTGTTCCAAACCGTACCGATGGCAGACCAGGATGGTTCCGTCATCGAAACCGAGACCCTATCGCCAGAGAGGGAGAAGGAGAATGAAAAAGAGAAAGAGAGAGAGAGAGGGGGGAGGGAGAGAGAGAGAGGACGGAAGGGAGTGGGGGCTGGCTGATGAAGGCCGGGAAGACATGGAGGCAGGGCTTTGCCTTCGGTCTCTTGTTTCATTCAAAACATGGGCCCGGAGGAGCCTTTTTATTTTTGCAGATTTTAAGTTAAAACTAACAAACCCATTGCCGACTTCACTTGATGGGTTTGCCGACTTCAACTTAAAATCAGCAAAAATAAAAGACACCTCCGGGCCCATGTTTCGAACAAAACAGAGAACCGGAGGTGGAACAGGGACCGGAGGCGAAACCCCGCCTTCGCGTCTCTCCGGCCTCCGCCTCCTCAATGTGGAGGCTCCCCGACTTCCACCAGCCGGCCCCGACCTCTCTCTTCCTTCCTCTCCCTCTCTCTCTTCCCCTTTTCTCTCTCTCTCTCCCGTTCTCCCTCTCCCCCACCTCTACTGTGTCAGTTCTGGGCCGGCACAGCGCTGGGCCGTACGCCCGTACCGACCCATGCTACCGAGCAACCGGTACGGCCCGGTACCGTACCGGCACTGCAGACGTTCATCCAGCCAAAACAATTTAAAAGTACTATTTCAAAAGAGAACAATCTCGTGGTTGAGGTTTTAATGAGAAATTAAAAGAAGGTAATCCCATAAAACCTTAAGCTCCCAAATGATGTAGCAGAATAAAATAAAATGATTAAATTCACCAACTTTTCAAGAAGGATCCGCAAGAAAAAACGGCATAAATAGCGAAAAAGAAAAAGAATAAAAAAAGATGGATTGGAGAAGAGTACCAAGGATGCTCCCGAGTTCTCCGCACCAAATCAGTGTCCAGGGGAAACAAAGCGCCCACGATAACCACGTGAAGCAGCACGAGAGCCACTTTCAAACCCAACGAAGACCTTCTCGCTATAAACCAAAACAACAAGGGAGAGAAAAAAGAAAGAAAAGAGCTCAGCAATCCAACCAAGAATCGAAGAAAAACCCCAAGAAGAACGAATCTGAAAGAGAGAAGAGTACCCGGATCGGCGAGGCAGGGGAAGCGGGCGAGGCATCCGTCCGAGAGCCGGCCCCAGGCCTCTCGGACCTCTCGGACGGGGGCGAAAGAGCCGGCGGTCCTCATCGGAATCGAGGCATCGGAAGGGAAATATCAGGTGAACGGGCGGATTGTTCACCGGGCGGCCAATTTATCCTAAACGAATGATTTCCATAGGGATCAGCAGATCGGCTGGACGGCGGTGATAGCGGTGTGAAGCTAGGACGGCCGTCTGGATGACACGGACCAGTTGGGCGTGTGGGGCCCGCAGTGTTCGAAGGGTTAGGGCAGCTGATGATGACCTTAGAGTGGGCGGTGTGATGTTTTACTGTTTCGAGATATGTAGCTGATACGCCGGATGCTTGGAGGGATTGATGGATGGTCGTCGGCTGAGCTGGTGGTCGTGGTGGGACCGACGAATGAACATTCCGGCCCAGCCCAGCCCAACTCTTGCCCTCGCTTCCAAGGAGAACCATGCATCTGATACTGAAGTGATCCGGTGATCTTAATAAACCTCGTCAGCTGGACTACATCTTCAAATCTTACCCCACCTAATCAGAATCTAGTTGGAAATTGTGTTTCATATCCAAACCATCTAATTTTTTTATTTTTTTTCCTTGCTGCTAGGACGGATATATCATACAGTGCATGTATGAATATACCCAAAAAAGTCAAAAAGCAACAAGTTCCGGAGCGCACTGGATAACCGTTTCTTCTCCATCCAAAGAGTATCTCTGGAGTGATTGGCCACGTAAAAAGTTATCCAATCCGTTACTCTGTTGGCCTCTCTGTACACCTGCTTAGCCTGTAAGGCCATCCCACTATCAACCATCGCCCAAAAATTTAGACCATTTCTCAATTTATGCACATCATCCAAGCGCACAGGGGCGATGCTAACCTACTCTGTATCGTTACAATTTTATCATACGTCTCCGAAGAGATCTTTGGTGTTTCACCCAAACTATGAAAAGGCAGTTTAAATTTTTGATTTTTTTTATTTTCAAAAATATCCCTTATCAGATTGCTCTGTTAAATAATTAGAATATATTAATAATAATCCAGTTAGATTTCGCTTTTGCAGTGCATAAGTCATGTTAGACTTCTATCGGAAAAGGGATTTTTAAGTTAAAAGAAGACCCACTAATACTTACAAACCAATAGCTGAGAGAAAATCTAATTTAACAAGTAAAAAAAACTTCTAGGGAAGATATCTTACTGTATTCAGTCTCCAAGATTTTTGCCTATAGGAGGAACAGAGATACTTCTAAACCAAAGGAAAAAAGAGAAATAATGTATTAGAAAATTTTAATTATCAATTTTTTAAAGAAAAATAGAATTGAGTTTTAATGAAAATTATCTCAAATCTAAAATTTTTAGCAACTACATGCATTTGCATATGCATTATAATTAGTCTTACTTAACTTCTTCTTTAGCCTAACAACTTTTGCCATGTCTTCCAATCATGGGAATTTTCTAAAATTTTGGTTTTACACAAAACAAAATCGGACATGTATTCAGCTGCTGAATTCTTGATCTTTGGTGATCTTTCGTTTGAAACCCCTTGGTCTCCTTGAGTCTAAGGAGGTGATTTTTGAGAACTTGCAAGAACCTCTTGGTCATTCGTTTGCATGGGTGTGGTTGTATCTGTATGTTATAAAGTCTGTAGTTATATTTGTATCATTGTATGTTATAAAGTATGTACATGTATTCTATACATGAAACCTTTAGTGCAATGGTACCTTCTGAACCAAACCTATAGTGCATATATTGCACTTTGAAGTCTATTTTACCTCCAGTGGTTATTACAGTTGATCCTCTGGGATTCTGTGGTCATATCCATGATGCATATTTCGGTGTTGTTTTTCCATTGCTTTTTAGTTTACAAACTCAAAAGGTGACCTGTGGGTGTTTCATGGGCTTGTTCATGGAGCGTAGGTCACTGAGGTTGCAGATTCCTCCTTTAATAGCCTATTTGCTGTTACTCTGATTTGTATGACTTCCAATGTTTCGCAAGCTACTCCCTTATGCATACAAAGAAAAGAGAAATATTTGTAATAACCTTGATCCACTTATCTCATTTTGTTCTCGTTTCCACAAATATGAGCTTGTTGCAGCTACCAATCTTATTAAGTTTTGCAGTTTGCTGTTTATTTCCTACTAAATCTTAAACATTATATCTTAGTACCTTTGTGGAACAGTTCTTCTGTCCCCTTTATTATTATAAGATGCTAGCTGTCACCTTTTTGGGAAAATTTTCTCGCCATTTCAACCGAGTTTCATTGCAGTGGATCAGTCCAATGCGATGGGGTAATGCCTCATCAACCACTGTAAAGCCTCGGCCAAAACAGACTCCAAGTACAGTTTGTTGCTTGACCTTTCACCTTTCTTGCAGGTGGATATTAACTTGGTGTGAATCCACTACTTGATGTTGTACAAGAATTACACAAAAGCATATGTTTATGATTAAAAAAGATAGTCAAATTTCTTTGTCTAAAATATGAATGGAGCAGTAGATATTATGTCATAGAATAGGTAACAGGGGATTATCTGATGCTGGATATACATTACTGGCCATTTGAAATCTTGCTATATTCCTTTCCAGCTTTGCAGAAAAATGCTTTTTATCAAGAAGTCGTGAATCCTATTCGCAGCAGCTTGCAGTTTGATTGTTGAGCTACCTGCCAAATGGATTTTGGGACCAACTTGAACAAACATAGAAATTCATATTCGAGTTTTTTTTTAAAAAAAAGTAAACCTTTTGAACATGATGATTGTAGTAAAAAAGATAGGTACTCTGCATTTATTTCATTTCTTCTGTTTCTTTCTTTCTTCTTCTTTCTACTCTACCTCTGCTCTGTTTTTCTGTGCGTGTTTCACAAACAGCCAACGAAATGCACTTACTCATGAAGTTTAGATTATATTCAATTCCATCAGATTTCAAGCAGGGTTGATGGGGCCCAGGGCCAAGCAACCTATTCACTCACAGGTACCCAGTTTGCTCGTGTTTACAATGAACAAGTTGTGGTCACTGGTTACCATCCCGGGGATAAAGAGATGCATGATTTTGTTTTCCAATTTCCAGCACTTGCTTGTCAATTTGTTTTGATGAGTCGTTTGGAGACTGAAAAATCGCAAATATGGAGTTTATGTTTCTCATCGGTTTAATTGTCACTAACCTGTCAAATTGGATGATATGAAGATCAAATTGGATGAAATATAAGAACTGAGATGGTGCAGGCTAGGATCGTTGCCTCCACATACAGGTAGGTATCTAAGTTGATGTATGAGCAAGTAGGAAGCCAGTTTCCTAGTGGCATGGCTGATTGGCTTCTAACAAGCTGAGATGGGATGTACCATGGTATGGTCAACAACAGTCAATAACTTGATCTCCAGTTAGAGTTACTTTTTCTCTTCTTATTTCCAATATTTTCTGGAAGCCCAGCAATGGTTTTTTTCTTCTGCTCTCTCTGGGGATGAGCAATATGAAAAGTTTCAGGGTCCATGATTAAAAAAATAAAAAAATTATATAAATCGAATCTAGTACCCAAAAAGAATGAAGAAAGTGGTTGTCAACGCTTTTAAAAGATGTACAGAGTGGAAAGAAGCTTTCTCAGGCATCCGCATATATTCTCGTAGGTCTCACGCTAAGCCTTTTGAAATCAACATTAGCCAACTTAATAGCTTTACTGAAAATATTTTAAGGTGTAACTTCAAACATAAAAGTATAGCTTTAAACATATATCGTGCATTGTTGAAAAGAGGAGTTATGTGAGTGAATTTTCCAAGATTTTTATGCATGTGTTTGCCTACCGAGATCTTGCAAGCAGTATCATTTGGGTCTTGACCAGAGAAAAGTTAGCTTATCAGAAAGCTGATGTTATTGTAGCAAGTATTGGAGTTTTTTCTGCAGCTGATCAGGGAAAATTTTAGACCACATCGAAGAACAAATCTTTTATCACCTAAGCCCGATCCAAAGTTTCGTGCTTGGAGTTAAACTTCAATTGAGCCCGAACAAACACAAGCCCAAACAAGCTTAATTAAGCTTGATGTGTATATGTATCTCTATATAAATTAATGTTCCTTTTTCTTGATGGAGCTCGAATGCAAGTCCAAAACTATGCAATTAATCCAACTGTGACTTAAGAAGCTGGGCTTACAAGGGTGTCTCAGAAGAGAACAGAAAACTCTCCTGCTTGGAGCAATCATTTCAGCTTGTACAGTATAAATTGGCAATTGATGCACAAATAAGGAAAGTTACATGTCACCAACATAAGTTTTTTCTTTAATGCAACATTTCTATGTGACAGCTGCACTCTTAAACCCAATTGAGATTGCATGGAGGGTTTGGATTAATGCTTAACAGATCATTTGGTAACACAACATAGGGATGGTTGTTGATTTCTTGACAAGCGTAGGCCTTCTAACATGCAAATGGATGCACCATTAATACCTGCAGCTTTTCATGGATCCCATGAGCTGGCCCTGCGTCGGCCAATCCCTCCTCTAATTACACCCCACTTTATTTTATGGCCCACAAACGAAGATAAATAGAACCAAGGTAGCAGGACAGTTGGAATGGGGCTAAAATTTCATCGGAGTGGCCCAGATTCAAAATATGTGGGCGTCGATTAAATGCAGGACCAGATGCCTTCCGCCTAGTTTGTCCGGTAGAGTCGCCGTCTAGTCCGCCGACGTATTAACATGTGGAAGGACCTGCCATATTGGTGGGGCTCTCCACAGGTCGGGGGAGGCCCGGGAGGGTATGAGTGTATTATCTGCCCGCATCGGATATTTCTTAGTGGAAGAGCAGCCCAGTGGGAGCTGCTACGCGGGTGGGGTTAATTCCCCTCCCTTAAAAAAAAAAAAAAAAAAGATAAATAGATACAAACACATAAAATATCAAACAAAATTCATTATTCAGCCGTTTCCGTGGGCCCCAGGCCTTTTCAGGTTCTTTTATTTCCTATTCGCCCACTCGTTCGCCTCCCAAGACTCCCTCTCTCCTCGTTAAGAGAGGACGAAACGAAAGCGCCCTCCCATCGCCGGTCCCTTCTCTAGGCTCTCCTGTCCCCTTTCGCAAAAGAGGGGCCTTTTTCTCGGTCGCGCGATCCCCAAACTCCACGGTTCGTGGCCATCGAACCCTAACTCCCCCCTCCTTTGATGTGGTCTTCGATCCCTTTACGTTTAATCTATTATCCTGCTTTTTCACCGTTCCTTCTTTCCTTTCCATGAGTGGTTTCGTGAGATTTACAATCAAGTTTCTTGGATTTTTGCTATATTATCGAAGTTTTTGATCACATGATTTGATTTGTTACTTCGTTCTTGGGAATGGCTTTTTCCTGTTCTTGGCGAAAAAGATCGCTGCCGCCATTGTTTTTTTTTTTTTGTGTGTGTGGGATTCGAGATGTATTTTTTGTCTTTTTTTCTTTTTCCCCCTTTTGAGTTTCAATTCTATCCTCCTGCCTCGTTATGTGAAAGTTTTGCACTAAACTAGAAATTCGAGTTTTCGTTGTGTTGCAGATGGGATACATAGGGCACCATGGTGTTGCGACGCTGAACAAGTACAAGTACAGTGGCGTGGACAACTCGCTGGTCGCGAAATATATCTTGCAGCCCTTTTGGAGTCGCTGCGTGAACCTCTTCCCTCTTTGGATGCCGTGAGTTTTCTGTTGATCCTTGTTGATTGAAAAATAGCTGCTTAAGTCGTATCCGTTTACCGAACGCTTGTTTTTCTCTTCTGAAAATTTATCCATCATGTTTATGATTGTTTATAACATTAACCTTTACAATATGATGATGCATCATGATATACCATAAATTTTAAATATTGCACGTGTGAAATCAATACGTTGCTGATTGCTTGAAATAATAAATATAGATGGAGTGAATATGGACAAGAAGGGTTCTTTTTCTGCTCAGAATTTGGCAGTCTTAGAGCATAAGCGTCCTAATGTTGTTATCTTTTGAGATCTTTTCTTCTTCTTCTTCTTTTTGAAGAGATTCGAAGAACTTTCAGGTCTTAGGTTTTCATCTGCACAGATTATTCAAACTTTCTGGGAATGATTCCCCCCCCCCCCCCCCCCCCCCCTAAATTCGACCTGGAAAAAGCATTTGGATTTCATCTCTGCTTATTAAAGGAATTTATTCTTAAGTATTGATATTTGGTTACTTCTTGGAGAACTAGAAAGTTTAGCAAAGTAAATTAGCATTTCTATCAAGAGATTTAATAGTTTCACCTGTCTTCTCTATTATAAACATTTGCATTTATGAATGGATCTTTTTCCACATGCTTTTTATGCTAATTCCTGCTATATTTCTGCCTATTTTTAAAACAATGAAGTGTGCTCTTTTGCATGTAGGAAAACATTTCATTCTTGAGAAAGTCCAATAGGAAGCTTCAAATATTATATCATGAGGTCAATGTTTGGCTGAATATATATGGAAGGATCAATTACTGTTACTCTTTTCTTCCCTTTAAAAGGGAAACTTTCTATACTTAATCTTTAGTAATATTATGACCTGAAGAATAGGAAGAATAGTAATATTATGACCTGAAGAATATGAACTGGAAACTCCAGTTCGCTATATTGTGTGAAGTGGGAGTTGTCTTTTTTTCTCTTTATTGGCTCATCGGCCATATCTGATGATAATCGGTCTTGGTTAAACTGCACCAAAGTTGATAAGGCATTCAAAGCTCAATCTAATGATGGAGATTGGACTAAATTAGGTAATCCAAATAATGCATTTCCTAGTTTGAGGTTAAACCTAGAGAGAGAGAGAGATAGAGATAGAGAGAGAGAGAGTTTTATTCTCTATACCTTGGCATTTCAGCAAAAAGTGTTGGAGCAAATGTTGTATCGATCAAGAATTCAGGGCGAACGCAAACACCTACAATGTCCACAGAACTGTGACTAGACTCCTCATGTATATACTCTATATAAATAAAATCCATGTACAGACTCATGAAAATGAAAGCATACAAATAGCAAGATGATGAGCTTATATATTTGTGATGTAGCCACACTGTAGACAACTATGCTTTTTGCTTTGACTTGATCTTTGGATATGCATCAGCAAAGAAGCTTTCTTCTGAAAAATTTGATGTGAAATTACTAAATCTATATAGATGTCTTTTAAATTTTATGATTCTGGTAATATCACTGATTTATGTCAGTTTTTCTGGGATGATTTTTTTGCATTACAATAGTCATGATGTAGTTATAACTGCTATTCCTTCACTCACTAAAGATAGGATGATTCTAAATCTATATAAATTACACGTTATAAGTTTTCTTCATTGGATATCTCTGACATTAGTCTACTTTCTTTTTTCCTTTTTTTGGGGGGATGCTCCAGTCCGAACATGGTAAGAACTTTTTTTCCATCGCTTCCTTTATTACAAATTCTTCCACATCATCAATTTTACTATAGGGGCAGTAACCCTGTTAATGTACTTTCCAGATCACACTTACAGGTTTCATGTTCTTACTCTTATCAGCACTTCTTGGCTATGTAAGTATTTCTGACGTAATTTAATCTTCATGCATCTGTTCTTCATTTCTAGCTTGATCGTTTTACCTCACACTATGTTTTGAAATTTCAAATATGTCATATGTAATGTTCACATTACTTATGCCATTTCTTGACAAACTTTCCTTAGTGCCTAGGTTTTCTATGGAATTTGGGTATTAAAATTATAATATTCTTGATTTTGTTGAGGCAACATAGTGCTATGAGTGGTTTTAGCCTGATGTGCAAAAGCCTACATTTGAAATTCTTGTTATAGTTATGGGAAATATGAAGGAGTTTGATTGAAGATTTTCTAGTTTTTGGCTCAACTTGTAGCATTAAAGAGAGCCTGTCATTCTTGATCTTGTTAATCTCAAGAGATCCTAGAAAGTTAACTGATCCATCTGTTACAGATTCGCATGTACCCAAAAAGACCATTAATTTATTTTATTGACCATTTTATTGTGTATGAGCCTGTGATTCAGTTTTGCATGCCATTCTGAATTTTAAGGTTTGTTGTAATAACTGACGATTTGGTTCTGACAAATTGGGAGCTTTATGAGTTGCCATAAGACTCAAGATTTTCACCTACAAATCTAGTCTAGAGAAACTTGATGTATCAGCTGAACTGGTTTGTATCTTAGGTTTCTTTTACTCCTATATCTTTCTTTTTTCTGTTTGTGCCTCCGGCTTCCCAAAGGCTTTCTCTCTGAAGCGTGTAAGGCTCTAGGATTAGAGGATCTCCTTTTTCATTTTTTCTTTTGTAAATTATATGGCACATTGTGACTGCTAATCTAATCTTTTTGAGGTTAGTCCTGTTCTTATTTCCAGCATAATACCTAGTTTTTTTTATGAAGTAGAGTTTATTAATTATTGATGAATTCTTATCACAAACTTCCAGGTCTTAGGTCAACTTCAGTGGAAGTGATCGCTGTAAGGTTGTGCTAAATGATTCCATGGGCTGCATGGTGGAATCTTTTGTTTAAATATCTAGGATTTCCTTGAGGCACTTTCATTTTTACAATCTGAAAAAATTAGAAATTTTTGGTGGAGAGACCTGATCAACTTGTAATGGCAGATATCTTTATGTTTCATTTTATCAATGAAAAATTTTAGTAATGCACCTTGGAAGCCATTAATGGAGATTTTTATGAGGAAGGATGGTGGAAAAATAAAATGGAGCCCTTGTCATGTTGGTTATGTTTGTGATTCCAATGAAATAGATAGTATGATCTAGCATTGGAAATTTCAGAAAGATGAACCTTGTACTTAAACAGAATAGGCTCTGGTGTTTATGTTAGAGAAGGTTAATTAATGGTAGATTTTGCAGGCTTGGCGGGGGTAGGGCATTCAATATATTCAATGTCTCTTCTTTGTAGAGACATTCTGGAGTGGCAGTATGTAGGAGTAGGCAATAAGTTTTGAGGTAGGGGCAGGATGGGGATATTGGAAAGATGTATAGTATGGAGTACTTTCTTTATGCATTTTCGTTGTTCTTTTTCATTGCTCTGAAAAGAAAGAGGCTTTGATTTAAAAGTGTTAGGTAAACAAGGGTGCGAAGGCATGTTATACTTTTTTGGTCAATGATACCTGATAAGTGTACCATGTTGGTATAATGCAGCCATTGTCACACATCTAGAGTGGAATATGTTGATGAATGTTTAAGAATATGTGAACATAAGCTAAAATCTTTTATTTTCTGTGGCAGACTATTTTTGGGTACATTTGTGATGATAAACAAGCACTACTTGGACATAAATATAAATGATTAGTTATTATAGAGGCTTGAATTTTTTTGGTTTATTTTGATAACAAATCATAGATGTGCATAAAACGTTGTATTTGCAAACCTAGAACACAAGGTAACAATGAGAAAACACTATTAAGATAACATAATTATGTTCATCCTCCTCGGTCCTTATGAGTTGCGATTTCCTAGTCATTCTTATTTAAGGGCTACCTTAGATAGTCCAATGTTAATGGAGCTTTTCTAGTTCCTTTACTCATAACTTCCTTTCTGTTAGCTTAAGTCTTCCTTTCCTCATCTATTTTAGAACCTTAGACTAGATTCAAGCACCTCTCCTGATCAAGGCTTCCTCAGATCTTTATTGCACATGCCTGTTTCATCTCAGTCCATCATTGTCTTTAATTAAGCCTCATCAGATCTCTGCTGCACAACTTCTCCAAGATGTCACTCCTTACTCTACTTTTCACTTTTTTTTGTTGCAACTTCAACTCAACATGTTAAATCTCTGGCATATTCATCTTCTTTTCTTGATTTTTCTCACTCGACCTTTTGATGATTTTTGTTGCCAATTCTCTTCTTTAATTTCCAAGGGCTATACTGTTTGAACATATTATATAAGTATTATGTTACTGTTGCCGGTCTGATTATATGTAGTGTAATGTTACGTTATATTGCTGCTTCTTACTGTAAATTGTACTGTACATCCTTTATTGCACAACATTCTGATTGGTGAGCTTTATTACTAGAAACTTGGGAAATTTACAGAATAACATTACTGTTTCCAAAGATGATACTGGAGACACTATATCTTATGTAATTTAAAAATTAGAGACTCTAACTTAGCACTTGCAAGAGTTAATTTTGTGATTTATGTTACAGATTAATTTTCCTTCTGCATGTATCTTGGTTAATTGGCTTAAATAGTGAGTCAAGGTTCAAATTATTTTTCTTTAGAGTTGGTTCATCATTGTTGGCATATTGTTATTTTGTGTCACCTGATATACACTCTGCTTGATCACATTGATTATGCTTTTTAAAGCTTGCCAATGCACTGATTAAAGATGCATCATTGTCATATTGGTGAAATTCTCTGTGTTTCAATTGCATGCAATTGGAATTTTGCATGTATATCAACAATCTTTTCCCCCTTCAGTTTGCATATGCATATGTTTGTGTTGGCTTCACAGATTTATTCACCTCATCTAGACACAGCCCCCCCAAGATGGGTCCACCTTGCTCATGGAATGCTTCTTTTCTTATATCAGGTTTGTTCAAGTTTATTTACTATACTTGAAAAGGATGCTTGTCTTCATCATATTGTTTCCCCCTGCATTGGGGATAAGGGAAAAAATCCATCAAAGAATTGTGATATGCTTTTTTAAGAAATTTGTACATTTAATATAAACTAACACCATATAATTATCAAATAACAAAAATGAATACAATTATTCAGCTTTTTTCTTATGATAGGAGTTAATTCATGTTTACTAACACTACAAGCTTCAATCATGTATGCACCAGACTTTTGATGCTGTTGATGGTAAACAAGCAAGGCGTACCAATTCATCGAGTCCTTTAGGGGAACTTTTCGATCATGGTAACTTCTCTTGGCCTGAAGTCCTTTGTAATGGTTATATCTGTCTTCTAGACATTTATTTATTGATCTTTATAAATCTCTGCTATTGCAGGATGTGATGCACTTGCATGTGCTGTATGACCAACCTTCTTGTCCTTGGATGTCATTTTATATTCATGATGTTTTTCAACTTCCCTAACAAGCTTATTATCATTCTGTTATCAGTTTGAATCCTTGGCTTTTGGAAGCACAGCAATGTGTGGTAGAACTACTTTCTGGTTCTGGGTAATTGCAGCTATTCCGTTTTATTTGGCAACATGGGAACAGTGAGTTCTCTTAAGGTTCTTATATTTGTTTTTGTGTTACTTCTTTTACTGTGTGGATCTGACTTTAAATGAAGCTTTATCTATGGTTCCTTGTGGAACCGGCTTTTTTATTTATAATCATTTATCTGGAGTGCCATTGATTTGATAATGTATGACTGAAATCGTAGCAAGATGACTTACAAAGTCAGCCTCAATGCTGTTGGAAAGTGAGGTGTTCTATTTTTTTCTCCTTTGATCTGCAAAGCTATTTCTAGCATTTTTCGGATAGTTAAATCTTGTCTAGGTTTGTCTGCAGTTGATACACTTCCATATATTGTTTAATTATGTGATTTAGTCTCAAAACTAATAGCATAATTCTTTATAATCCTGAGATACTATCTGAAAGATTGGTATTGAGACCTAATTTGTTTCCTTGTCTTGAAAGACTGAAAAAGGGTGTACATTCAAGTTTTGATTGACTTCAGTCAATATTGACTGTAAATCACCCAGTTGATGAGTTTCAGAGTGTCTTGAAGTATTTAACATGTCAATTTTTATGTAATAGAACGCCTGTACTTGTTTGTTATATCAGTATGCTTCCATAATTTATAATCTGTCAGACCAGCTGCTATGCACAATAGAACTTAATTGAATATATGCTAGATGCAGTGCTTGATTATATACCATTCGCTGGATCTGCACAAAGTTGACATGGAAACAAAATGTGGCATGTCAGAATTTGAGGGTCCATATAACACTAATCAAGTGGAAATTGAGACTTTTTCATCAGCAATTTGAAACATTTCACTATTATTAATGTGGCCTCCATGTCTACATAAAAGTTTGGTCTGCCATTTTTGATTTTAAGGAACTTTTTCTTATGCTCGTCATCAGCCTGTAGTAATACAATTTCGAAATTTTGCTTTTCAATTTCCTAATTTGTATTTTTAGTTTAGTAAAGAGTTTCATTTGGAAAGTTGATAATGGTACATCTCACGATCAACAAGAGAGGGTAGTAGAGGATTCTTAAGGTGAACTAGCATGATTGGCTTGCCTCTTGATCAATGAAAGAAGGTAGAAGAGGATATTGAAGGTGAACTGGTAACACACCATTTCTTGTCTTTAGGAAATAAATCTCATCGGATTTACCAGGCACGAGGTGAATGACCTCTAAAGAAGAATGCCTGCATCCACTTGTTCTTAATCCTTTCCCTTTTGATGTTCAAGCAGGCATCCACCTCATTGGAACCTCTAGGTTATGAAAGTGTTGCAGGATAATCTCAAACTGGGAAAAGCTGTAAATATAAGAAAATTGTTTACTTTTATACTCTTGATTTGCAGACATCATGAAATGCAAGAATATCTTATTCCGAAAAAGGTATTTACTACAGGAAAACTGGTCTTGGCCATGCAAATAAAGTTAGACAAGACAACCTTGATATAGCTCCCTGGTT
The DNA here is from genome assembly GCF_009389715.1 of Phoenix dactylifera. NCBI lineage: Eukaryota > Viridiplantae > Streptophyta > Magnoliopsida > Arecales > Arecaceae > Phoenix > Phoenix dactylifera. The sequence goes on along the minus strand of NC_052409.1, from coordinate 5,614,790 downwards.
GATCATGGTGCTGTCCACTATGATCTGTCTTGCCGATAAGCTCCAATTGTATTTATTCATGCCAAAGAGCGGTCAGCTCAACCCATCGCCCTTCACCCATAAGCTCATAAGCTATTAATCATGGTTATTTCTTCTTTATATGCCTCTTGAGCATAGTCTGCTGAACCTGTCGGTTCCGACCGGTTCAGCCTGCACCGGTTCCGACCGGTTCAGCCTGCACCGGTTCCGACCGGTTCAGCCTGCACCGGTTCCGACCGGTTCAGCCTGCACCGGTTCCGACCGGTTCAGCCTGCACCGGTTCCGACCGGTTCAGCCTGCACCGGTTCCGACCGGTTCAGCCTGCACCGGTATGGTACAGCCACAGAATTCGGTTCCGACCCCTCCAAAGGGCTCCTTGCCCGTACCGATGCGAACCAGTGCGGTTCGCATCGGTTCAAGCCTGGTACCGGTGCGAACCGGTACAAGCCCGGACCGGCACCGGGGAAGAAGAGGAAAGAAGAGGAAGAAAGAGGAAGAAAGAAGAGGAAGAAAAAGAGAGAGGAGGAGGAGAAGAAGCCTACCTCCTTTCTCAGGCCGACGAGGATCACCTGTTCTCTGGTGCGGTTCCGGCCCCTTCTTTGCTCGTGGGAGAAGTGGGGAAAGAGAGGAGAACAGAGGAGAGAGGGGAAGAAAGGAGAGGAGGAGAGAGTTCGCAAAGGAGAAAGAGGAGAAGGGTCGGGAAGATGAACAAGAGAAGGGAAAGAAAAGAGAAAGGTCATCCCGCGTGCGGGGCATTGCGCCCGCGAGTGGGAAAACGTGTCCTCGACTCATGCCTACGCGCATTTTTTTGGGTACAAACTGCGTTCCCCACGCAGGGAATCACGTGCGCGCGATTCCCAACGCTCGTGCGCGAGGCAGCGAGCCCATTTAATGCCACAGAGAGGCAATAAATGCTACTCTGTGGCATAACACGTTCGCGCATTTTTTTTAAGCGAAATCGGTTCGGTACCGGTTCCGAACCGGTACCGGTCTTCACCGGTACGCCGGTTCGGTTTGTTCCGCGTACCTTGCTCTTGAGCAAAACAAATTGAGGGGTGGAGAGGCTTGTACCTTGTTGGATCATCACAATCAGTGTAAAATGGCTTAAGGCGAGTCATTTTCAAATATTGACGAATCTTGATCATAGCAAGAGTTCCACCCATTAGATATTCTCTAGCTTTTTTTTAAAAAAGGAAATGAACATGTGTTGGGTCTTGATGAGTTACATCAATAAACAAAGAAAGGGAAAGAAAATGGGTGAAAATCACCTCTTATCTACCGTAGCCTTTCTTTTATTCTTTGCTTAAATATTTCACAATGTTTTGGAGCTTCGTGCCATGAGAGGCCAATGTGCTGGAGATGAAGCTAGGTTGCTAAGAGGTACGTTGGGACATATAGATCGATAATCCATAACTCCACGCCTATGATCATGATCTTCATTTCTAAATCTACATGTGGATCAAAACTGAAATGCCATGGAGGCTTGCTACTATGCCTCAAGGGACCACAAATGGAAAATTTACAATGACGATATCGATGGTGCAACGAGTCTGCATTTTATGTTTTTTTGGTCATGGTTTGATGTTAAATTCATGTAACTCTTTAAATGCCACAAGTTACATGTCTTTGTGATTTTCTGTAGCTTATATTTCTGTGTCATTGCTGACTTTATTGAAATTAGTTAAATTTTCTCTGATTTTATTTTATGCTGTTTTCTTTGTTAATAGTTATATTTGCATATTTATTGACTTCTCGTTGTTATTGATCCAGCTTTTTTACAAATACGCTTATTCTTCCTATGGTAAATGGACCCACAGAAGGCCTCATGCTGATTTATATCAGTCATTTCCTGACGTTTTTTTTGGGTATGTAACCAAGTTTTTCTTTAGAGAATTGTGCAAATTACAACATGCTATCCCTCTATATTCCAGTTTGAGATATTTGTCAATTCTTTGCTTAGTCTTTATCACGTGTTATGGCTTTTCTGATTTCATTTTCTTCCTTCAGGGGCTGAATGGTGGGCACAAGATTTTAGGAAGTCCATCCCCATTTTTAGTTGGGTGCCATTTGTTCCTGGTATGATATACTAAAATAATTTCAATAGACCACGAATCATATTTTGGTACTCAGAGAACATAAAGTGTGTAATCTTGCTTTGCGTGTCATGTGTGGTGTTTAGATCTAAGGGAGTGAGAGGGGCATCATTTTTTCTTAGCTGCATGAGTCTCTTTCAAACTTTTGATTGCTAGCCATTTCTGACTCTATCCCTCTACTTTTCTTCCATAAATTTGTTTGTGCTGTCTACTATTTACTATTGTACTTTTCGATGATATTCTCATAACTGTTACCTGTATATGGTACTTTACTGCAACAGTCAAGCTGTCTACTTTCGTATTTGTCGGTATTATTTGTATTATATGCGGAAATAAGGAGAAGGAAAGATGTCATAAGAATGCTGGTGTTTCTTCTTAGCAGTGCTGTTCTAATCAGGTACAAGGGTATGAATGCTGGGTAATTGTACCCCCACCCCTCACACAAAGGGGGGGAAAAGGAGAATACTGCATGGTATTCATGAATATTATCATATCACGAGCAAAGTAATGGCTTTCTAAACCGGAAATGAGCCATAACCGGAATGGACATCGAACCAATAATGCACAGGATAAACAATACTAAAACAAGAGAAGTTAATAATGATGCTTCCATAATACAAGATCTACACATAGATAGCAGTGGAGGATGCCTGGTTCCTATAACTTTCTTTTCACACTTATAATTTTTAAGGTTTTTTTTTTTGTTGTATGTAATTGACGAAGTTTCTCTAGTTTCTTGTTTTTTAAAGACCTTTGCAACAAAGATGATAGAAGCTGTACCTCCAGAGGTAACATCATCCTCCTTGTGAGGCATTAATGTTGGGTAGCTTCTTCTAGTGAGAATCTTGTGGCCATGCTGAATATGAAAGATCGGGGGAATAATGCATGAGATAAATACACTTTAAACAAGAAAACTTGATAGAGGAAGATGAAATTACAATGGCTACAAAATCATGCATGTGGTTGACAGCTGGATTAAAGTGTTTTGGAATTGTATTTGTGAGTTGGTTAGGAGGTCTAAGATTGAAGTTCTTATCAGGGTTAAATGAGAGACCTTGGTACTCTTAGGAATTTAACCATAAAAAATATAATGGTGGATCTTATTGAAGACTAATATGATATTTTAGCTTCCAGTTCAACATGATAATACATTATTGATGGTGCCACTGATGCTTATCTTTGAAAATGCTATGAGCACAAGGATTCAGATCTTGAGGATGGCTACCATAGCAATGGCCAGTTTGTAGAGTATGATCCTAAATACAGGGGTGGTATGCCTCAGTACAAATGAAAGATATAAAAGAAGAGTGTCCTAGACAGAAAGGATTGGCATGCCTTGATATGGTGCATTACAGGCTCAGTTTGTATGAACATTCCTGATTGCACCAGCCTGTATGGGGCTAGTATGTACAATATTTCAATCCCTGCATGAGCATTAAACATTTTCTGACCAGGTTATTAGGGCCTGGAACTATGTAGGAAATGTGGATGTGAAGTTCCTTGTCAATTTTGTTTTATTGTACATTTGCTTTATGGTTTAGTAGTTTTTTCTTATATAATGGTTTTGGTGGAGGTTTTCTAGGATTCCGTGTTGTGGCCTGTATATAGGAAAATAATATCATACCAAATGGAAGTGTTGCTTCTGATTGAATTCTCTCAATTTTCTAATTTATGATTCAGTTAGACATCTGATCTTCTCACATTTTTTTATCTACTGTAGCTGCTTTTTTTGGTATTAGATACAAAGAGCAATGGACAGGGCATCAAATAAATTCACAAAGTAACCCATCATTTTTTATGTGAGCATAAAGATGCCAAGATATATGGCATTCAAGGATTTTGTGTCACAGTTACCCAGAAAAAAGAATTTGTGTCACAAGTCCTGCAACTTTTATGTGGATCACTAAAAGTTTTGAAAAGTTTTTTGAGTGACAGTAATGGACTATTCATTGGATGGAGAGGAATATTGTTTTTTCATGAAGCATCAACAATTTAAAGAGGTGGCTATTAGAGCACCTATTTTACCACCCAGAAACTGGACTTTTATCTATTATGATCATTCATGACTAGAAGATTAAGTGAATCAACAATTAATTGTATTAGAGAAAGATGTAACGCAACTCAAGATATTAAGTTGTAGATTTCCTTTGTAAATATGTCGTTTTTCTATATTATGGTGGTTTACAGTACTGCCTTTTACTGTTACAAAATTGATTGGTGGTCGAGTAGACATAGTTTGTCCCAGTTCAGTTAAAGGATACTATCATCGTTGCCTGGACGATTAGACATCCAACCCGTAACAGCAGTGACCAAGATCGGAGCTCTACCAAAAGATGATGCATGGTCAATATTGTGATGAAAACATAATCACACAGGTAATCACATCAAATTTTTTGAGATAGATAGGAGTTGATGTGACACCTTGTATCTTAATAGGGGAACAAGCAATTATTGATGGTGAGGTTAGATAAACATTCCATTTTGAAAGATTGGCCTAGCTATAAGTGCAAGATCCTGCACTGATCATGGTCTTAGATCCAAGGTATTCAACATTATATCCGTAACTCACTAGTACAGTTTGGGTCGATATGTATGCTCCCATATTGAAACATGGCATGTTTTTGTTGGTATAGTAGTTTTTGCCCTCTACCAAGCCCTTGTACTGTACTAGTATTATACCAGGTCAGCACAGTATGCGCCGTACCAGGCGATGCAATTTGGTTCTAGAAACATTGCTCAGGTCAATATTAGCAAGTTTACATGCCATAGAAATTTTTGCTGTAGGCACTCTCCACGGAATCCTGGGTGCCAGTTCCTATGCAGCGTCATGAGGTATGAATCTGGGCACATAAGTTTTCATGATGTTTTGAATTTAGGAATCAGATGAGATTAGAGTCTAGTGAGAATTGTTTAAGAAAGTTTGATCAGGTTTATGATTCATTCAATGAAATTTTTACTTTTTTTCTCAAAGTGTCAACAACTTTCGCGGCCATAATATACATGTAAGATATTGCAGCATGTCATGCATGTGTGGATTTCATATATGGACTCTTTAAAATAATGTATGTTGACTGATATGCTATTTATGTGTAAACAGTGATTAGGCCATTAAAGTTCTCTAACAAGATGCTTCTACCCCAAGAAGCCATTGTTGAGCTTCTTCATTTTTGTCGAGTAAAATTATGTAATATTATTAATTGTCTTCTTATTATAAGCAGCTGTCTTTCCTTAATGATATTATGACTTTTTACTAGCTGTAACTGTTCTTCGAATTCTTTGCTGACTTCACGTGCAAGTTACATATATCATGATTTATTGGACATCAGTTCGTGACTTAAAATTTTTGGCCTGTTGTTGATTGTTTCAGAAATACCATTATATGGTGTGGTGCTATTTCTTATGATTGTTTTTGCTGTACTACCAACTATTGGATCTAAGTGAGTATCTTTATTGTTATGCAAATTAAGTTGTCAATTTAACTATGTTTTTGCTGCTTCTTGTTGTGGTTTGTCATTTTTCCATGCTACCATAACCAACAAGAATTATCCTAACTGTTTAGGTCAGCAATTTGTATCTGTCTTTGAATTTCATTGTTCCAATCTCCATTTTTTTCAAATAAATTATGTTATGTTATTTTTCTAATAATCCTGTCATTGTGCCATATACCATGTATCCTTTTCAGTTAGTTGTGTCTTGAACATGCAAACCTATCCCATGAGTTTAGCACTTGTTCTAGCTTTTGGTGACACATAATCTTTGTAAAACTTCATCTGGATCCTAACATCACTTGCTGCTTGGTTGATATTGCAACTTTTGACATTGAACATGAAAGAAATGAAACATGAGATGCAATATCTAGTGGTAGATGGCTTTTACAGGCTGAAAAGAAGCCTCCAGTTGGCTCTTGTTTTAATCTGTTAGGGCACCTTAAAATTAAAGGACAATTCTTTTTGGGTCCCACAATTTGGAATACCAAAGGCTCTGGTATCTGGCATCCGTAGTTGGTCTCATCCTGGTAACTTTTAGTTATCTGAATTTCATAAATCATTACTAGTAATGCTCTTTTTCAGGAGATTTATTATGTATAGTTAGGTGTACTCGAGGTCTGTCTAGTTTTCTTTGAATAAATCGAGGTTTAGAGGTTTGAGGCTCAAATCATGGGAGGTATTTGACCAACATTTGACCCGGATAGTTTTTACATCATTTCATTGAAATGATTGGTTGTGCGTCCACTGTTATTCTCAGAAAAAGAGGAAAGTTGTCATGTACTTAAGAACCCTGAATCTCTTCCACAACAACTTTTAATGCTTCCAGCATCTTTATTCAACTGTATTTTTATGTCAGAACAATCAAATGGAGATAGTTTTGGGCGGTAACAATATTCATGCTTTTTCTCTCTGTGGACCCATATGCCACACTTTGCTAATGAGAATAGTAAACAAGTCTGATATTATTGTATCCCTGGCCAGAATAGACGGTTGAAAGCCTATTGGTCTTATGTTTCCAAGTCTTGATTCCTTTATTTCAAATTTGTTAATTTGATGACTACTTCTCCTGGGTTTATCAATTTGACTACTTAATGTTAGATCTTTTTGCTTAAATTTCCAAGTTTAACTTCTTTTTATATTTTCATTTGTGATGCATGTTATGGATTATGTGGCAGGTTGAACTTTCCAAGTTTTTCTGGCAAAACTTTTGGGAAAATGTTTTCCATGTGAATTATGAAATGAAACTTCAATAACAACGGACTGTTAATTGGTTTTGTTGCCAAAGTTAGTCCTCCCATGATTTTGAGTAGTGTTAACTTATTTTGGTTATGGAGTTCCACTAATGGCTGTATTAAGCTTGGTGGACAGCATCAAGGTTTAGTGTTGGATTCACATCTGACGGTAGAAGATGCTCAAACTATTTAAAATTGTTTATAAATTGAGTTTTGTTGCTCACAACGGATGTAGCCATTAATAATGAATTGCAATGCACATTCATTTACCAGCCTACTACTAATACTCTGATGAAAAATGTTAGTTGCTATTATGATTATGGCTATAATGTTTTAGTTACTGATATGCTCTTGTGCAGCATTAGCAATGTCCATATGGTTGTCCAAGCAAGAAAAGGAAGCATGTTGTTGGCATTAGCAATGGTAGTATTCTGTGTCATATTTACCCTTTACCTTTCCAGGTGCCTTAATAAGCTCCTTTTCTTTTTCTGGCAGCTTTTTCCTTTTGGTGTGCTCCTGGCAGGAGTTCTTATCTGGTTTGAATATAATGCTTACTACTCCTTTTTTTAATTTCTTAAACTAGAATTTTTCCTAATTTTTGTTCTTAAGAGAATTTTTGAATATATTGCAGGTCTAATTTGTCTCCTTCTGATATTATGTACAATCACCCACATTTGATCATAGTTGGAACGGGTTTTGCATTTGGATTTCTTGTGGTAAGATTGCTACTTGCTTGTATCTTTGTTAGTAAGTATTCCATGTGTAACTGCTTTAGTTTTGGACTTGGAGTTCCCTAGACATTGTAATCATCACAAATTAGTGATGTTTCATTTTTTTTAAAAGTTATGGTTTAATCAGTAATATTCTCCATCACCTGTATTTAAAGTTGTTGCGTCCTCATCTTGGTGGGCTACCTTGAAATGATTATTTTTATTTTGGTTCCTTTGGTTCCCTCTTTTTGAAAAGTTAAATAACTGCACTCCAATAATTTATGAAAGTTTCCATAGGTATTGCCATATCCTGGATTCCTTTCAAGAGTGGCATCAAACAATTCACTCTGGCTTGTCAGCAATCTTTATAATGACAATGATTTAAGCAGTTCCTGGAATAGATAAAGGAACCAGCTTGTTGTATTTCAACTCTAGAGTGCAGCCGATACCATATCTGTGCAGTGTCCCTGTAAGGCACTGGCATGGTATGTATCATGATGCAAACCATGACAACCATGCCAGCTTGCACTTTTATCCATTGGAGTTTTCTGGTGAATATTGAGAAATGCTCGTAACTGCTGATTGTGCCCAAGCAGCTTGTCATGCAGATACATTTATCAGTTTCCATGTTTCTTTTGCACTATTCAGTAATATTTCTCCGCTAACTTTTTTTATCATCCAAATGTCTCGGTTGCTAACTTAACATGGAACCTATTGACAGGGAAGAATGATTCTAGCTCACCTTTGTGATGAACCCAAGGGTTTAAAAACTGGAATGTGCATGGTAACTACTACTTTCTGAACTAATTAATCTAGATATTTATTTATCCCTCAATATATTCATTCAGGTTTTATACTAAAAGGATCATGCATCTGGCTCACTAGCTTTTGTTTACTTTTATTTGTATGTAGTTAGACTCTGAGAGTTTATTCTTTGCAAATTAAATTTTTGACAAATTTCTATGTGCTGATTGAATGGATGGCATTGAATGTCTTCTGACATGTTTCTTTGTAACAGTCTTTGTTGTTTCTTCCCCTAGCCATTGCAAATGCTCTCACTGCTAAGCTCAATGATGGGTATGTGATTTTTTTTAACTTGCTTTTGCACACTTTTTTAAAAGTTCTACTCTATGCCTTTTTCTTTTTTTCTTTGTAGATATGTTCATTTGCCTTTTCTTTGGTGCAGAACTCCTCTAGTCGATGAGCATTTAATTGTTCTCCTGTATTGTGTATTCACAGGTAGAAAATATCCTGTTTTTCTTGTGTTTCAGTTATTTTGGCCTTCTTTATTATGAAGACATGTTATTTATGTTATATTTTATTCTCTTGCTATGTTACATCAGATTAGATAAGAATTTAATTTCTTTCTTAGTTTAGTCTTCTTGAATGTTTTGCTGTCAGAAATAAATTTTAGTGTAAATAAAATTTAAGCTTCCCTCTTGCTGCGGGAGGGTTTCTGTGGCAGCTACCAACTTGTTTCATCGACATTCTTCCTCTTTAATAAACAAGAAGACAGATTCCTGTTATATGAACATCAAATACAGTCAGGATCAATGCAAAGATGCTAGATTGTTCATTTGATATTTAGGTGTCCACCATTGGTGACATTTCAAACTCATAAAATGAGGTTTCTACTTTTCCTGTTATTTGTCATTTTTCCGGCGAAAATCATTTGATGTTTGCCATGCTTTCAGCATTAGGTGTCTTGCATTGAGCTGAGCTTTGTGTTGGGTACTTGTGCTCAGTTCTTTTCTTCTTTTTTTTTTGGCTTTTTCTTTGGCCAGTTGAGTGTCTTGGTTGTGTCTCTCCAGATTATACTATACCTCACAGATTTTATATTTGTAACAGTGGGACTCTACCTGCATTTTGCCACGTCAGTCATCCATGAGATCACGAATGCGCTAGGCATCTGCTGCTTCAGGTTTGAAAAATGACTTATGGCAATATGCAATCTTTTTCTCAAATCAGGGGCATGGAATGACAGATTTTCCCAATGATTAACAGGATAACTCGGAAAAAAGCTTAAAAAGCTATTGGTCCAGATTGCGCTTGATACATATGCTGTCTCGCTGAAGCTAGAAGTGCTACCTGGAATATTTCCATTTTTTGATATTATCAGATGATTTTCCCTGGTAAAACTTTCATCTGCTTATCAGAGATTTCCCTGATAAAAGCAATATTAAAGTTAGTTTAGATGGAATGAGAAAAACATTGTTGCCTTCCTTCTTGAGTTCTCCAGCAGGGATATGTGGAAGTTAATTCTACGTTGTATTACCATCTATTGTATGTTCATTAAATGAATATATATATTCTTAACAAAAAACAAAAAAACATATATATTTTAGTGGTACTATTTCGAGTGACATGGAAGAAAAAATAGATGAGGGGAAGGAGAGAAGATAGCTGATGCAGATCGAGATGGCCGTAGTTTGGTGATCTTCTGGGCTGATTAAACACACTTTTTGTACCTTGTTTTTTTGCTTTAATTATCACGTAAGTAGGTCAATTTTCTTCTAGAGGTAGCATGCTTTGGGGCGGCCCAATACATTTGGGGGCCTAAGGCGAATCCAATAACTAAGATTTTTTTTTTTAATAATAAATTTTTTAATAAATATAAAATATTTAAAAAAATGATATGAAAATAGATAGCTATCAAGTGCATTATTTCAACAAAAATATATGAATTTATTTTTATTCAGGATCATGAACTGATTAAATAACTGAGATAATGCTTGATAATACTGTTTACGGTCCCGAAGGGAGCCTCTCTATAGGAGAAAGTAGGGGCATTATGGGAAATTCACTCCTCCTAATTAATAAAAGTCCCATCCCACAGTCCCCCTTCAAGTGAGTACCCAAGCAGCAGCTGCAACATCACAGCACAGCAGCCATTCAACCCCGACCCTCCTTTTCTCTCTCTCCCACCCAAGAGGGCAGGAGAAACCGAGAAGAGAAAATTAAAAGGATCTCCACCCTCCAAGAAGTCCATTTCCAATCCCCCTTTCTTCCTGATGGCCCAGCTGGGTCAGGAGTAATGTGAGGGAAGGAAAACCAAGACCAAAACCAAAAAAGAGAAGGGATGAAAGATAAGAGCGGCTTCAGGCGTGTACCAAGCCAACCAAATCCCTCCTCTCTCTCTCTCCACCCAAAACAAAACTACGGTCCCCAACTTCCCAAATTGCCCCTCTGCAGGCCAGGAAACTCTCCACCTCCCTTCCATCAAGGGGGAAGACTCGTAGCTAGCTCGTGTTCCCATTTTATATGGAGCCTTTGCTTCCTTTTGGTCACGACGCAAGAAACTTCCCTCTCTTTCTCTCTCTCAATCTCTTTGCTCCCTTCGCCTCCCGAAGGTCTTTCATTGGCGGTCGCCTAAGGTCTCGGGCTGGCTCTGGCGTCGAACAAACATGATATTGTACAGTTACTGGCTGAGCACACCGATGCTCAAGTCAGATCTCGGCTCTGAAAATTCAGAATTATCTGCTGCTTTATGAAATTATTGATTGATGATAACTTGACAAACTAGATGTATGTTTTAAATTACTTCATGACTTTATTCGTTTTCTTGAATTTAAATGCATGGGAAATTTTAAAATGACTGTCATTTGCTGATGCTTCTTTTTGTTCCCATTGGATTCTATGCTGTCATTTATGAGTTCGTTTTTTTCCTCATACACTTTCCGGTGCTCCATACTTTCCTCAAACACTGTTCGGTTCCATCAAGACTTTAATAATGGCAACTTCCTAAAACTGAGGTACTCTGATTTTTTAATTTTTTTCATTTTTGTGGGGTTGGGGTGGGGGATCGTGGGAGGGGGCGGGCGCGTTAAAATTGAGACTGTATTTTATTGTGTCACTAGATTTACTGTCCTTGCCTGGATCAGTAATGGACTGGATTTTGTTGACAATAAAATGATGGCTATTTCGATGGTTTTTAATAGATCACAGGGATTAATTAGGACCTTATCTATTGAGGTCATTGTTGATAGACTAACTATTCACAGTAAAGTATCTTTTCGTAATGGGTGTGACAATTTATTTATTTTGAGAACAGGCTGTTTTGATTTTAAAATGCTTTTTAGTTTGATTAGCAACGGAAGGAAAGCAAGTATCTTTTCGTTTGATTAGGCTTTATTTTGCACCAATAAATGCTACTCTATATATGACACGACCACATGAAAACACATACTAATGGGACCTTAATTGAAAGAGCTCTTAACAGTGTGGGGAGATGCTCATCCCTGTGTGGGGAGATGCTCATCCTTCGCCGAGCTAGTACGGGCAAGCATCTCCATGCCACCTTACAAATAAACAACGCTAACTTGTGGGTGGATGTGGAGCCTCTAGATCTAGCCTCCATCAATCTATCAAGTCGTATACTTTTTGGCCACCCGGAGTAAGTTTCGTCAAGAGCTGCATGGGATGATGTCACTTATGCTTGATGTATGCTGGGGCGGATCATATCCTCCTTGAGAGAGATTCGGCTATGGTGATCGAGTGGATTTGGGATTGGGGACGTGGCGCTGACTCTAGACTGCTGTTCTACGATATTCACAGGCTCTTAGACGAGTATGATCTTTCGTGGACCTTACACGTTTATAGGAAGGTGAATTGCACTGCTGATCGGGTGGTCCCCTTCGTGGCTCACCATTCTGGGAGCTTCATCTGGATAGACCACGTGTCGATATTTTTTTCTCATATTATTTTTTCTTTTTTGATTTTGTTGGCTGCAGTTACATCCGTCGCATGCGAGCCGTGTACTAAAAAATAAAATAAAATAAATAAAATAGGAGGAGGAGGAGGAGGAGGAGGAGGAGAGAGAGGAGAGTGCGACACGGGTCTAGTAGTGGCACACTGGAACGACCCCACTAGGTTTTCTAAAAGAGCACCTTGTGGAACGACAGCCTACCAAAGTTCAAATTTTTGAGTGGCAAATTAAACTTTCCCACTCCCCCACTGTCCCACCTACTAATATTGTGGGTCACTTTTTTTGGTACAATAGCTGCTCACCCGACTCTAGTGTAGGAGCAGCCAACAGTATCAAATGCTACAATCTGACACAAATACGAGGGGGCCCTCCTGATGCGGTCAACATATCTTTCTGGAGTGCTGTGCAGCATAGGAAGCCACCCAGTCTGCAACCTTATTCGCCTTTTGATATACGTGTACTGCCTGGGAGGCACTACTGTTTTTTAGCATCAGACAAATGTCACAAAGCAGGGGACTCCCATCCCCCCTACTGTATCCAGTTAATCACTGGGGCTGAGTCTCTCTCAAGAATAATGCGCTTAGCTCCCAACCTCCGTCTCGCGTAAGAGATGTCTTACCAGGTTGCCCTAAGCTCTGCCCTTATAACTGAGAGCCCATCGACACTCTGCTCGCCCGCTGCAATCATCTATGAATCGTGACCTCTGATCACAAAACCCACACTCGCCCTGTCGCCGACTCCAGTGCCACTACCATCAAAGTTTACCTTGAGATAGCTGAGAAGTGGGGGCTCCCAAGAGATAAGGAGAAACCTGGGAGCTAAAGCAGCTAAACGAGGGTTCCAGATGTCCCTGCCCATCCCAGGTGAACTCGTCATAGTAGTAACCCTGATGATCTCAGTCGCCTGGATACGTGCTCTCTCCACAATACTCTACGGAGACTCCTGCCTGTTGTCGAAAATCCTGGCATTCCTACCCAACCATATGTGGTACGCCATATGGGCCAATTGGGTCCCCCACGCCACCGCCCTTGGGCTCTACACAGCCACCCTCAGCTGGTGTACTAGGTTGTCTATAGATCGGGTAGTGTGGCACTGTAGAAGGTCCGCGCAGCTCCAGATCTTTGTTACCCGCTCGCATCCAAGCAACACATGACTGATGGACTCCACGTCCGAGTAGTAGATACAACTCGGAGTGATCTGAATACCCCTCCCCACCAGCACTCCCCTTGTAGGGAGGCATCCCCAAGCCATTTTCCATAGAAACAGGGCCACACGAGGGTGGACTTGCAACCTCCAAATCCATCTACCATCCATCTGCCTAACAACCTTCCCTCCCATCACCTCTCGGATATCCGTGATACGTAGTCTGGATCTGCTTGTAGCTGCCCAAACCAACCTGTCCGTCACCTCCACCGTAGGTAGCGGAATAGCTAGGATCAACTCTGCCAGCTGCATCACAAAGACCTCTCGAATCAGTGGCTCGTCCTACCTGCTCCGGCCTGGAACAATCAGGTCGCTCACTCGACGACCCTCTAGCCTTGATGGATTGAAGAAGGTCGGTATACGACAAAGTACCCCCTCTAATACCCAGCTGTCCTCCAGGGTATCTATAGAGTGCCTATCACCTACTGCCCATCAAATCGCAGCCCGCACCATCAGCGCATAGGAGCAAATCTCCCTCCAAATAAAGGAGCACCGTCGACCAGCCTGGAACTTCTTAGTCGCCGTGTAAACTCCATACTTGACTCTCAATAGGGCACTCTATATATAAACAATCGGGCTCTAGTATAAATCTGGCTGTATGTCGCGCTGCGAGAATCTCTTGCCTCGTCACCAAGGACTGGATCTCCAAATTGTCCTGACGTATCGGTTGACACACAACCTTCCATGCCAACAAGTGTATACCCCTTCCTTCCTGGCTGCCCCAAATAAAATTTTAGAACAGCTGCTCCAACTCTTAGGTGGGTCGCTTTCACGAGGCGGCTACTTAGCATTTCCATGAACTATTTTAAACCAGCGTGCCTGTTCGAGGGACAATTGCACCAAAAAATTCACAACTCTTGTATACATACATATGTATGTATATGTGTGTGTATATATCTACTTAGCATTTTCATAAACTATTTTAAACTAACGTGCCCGTTGGAGAGACAATTACACCAAAAAAATTCACGACTCTTGTATACATACATACATACATACATACATACATTAAGGAAAGCGACCGCCAACAGCACTCTTCCCAGCTCCCAACCATGTGCTCTTCTGGGCATTCAGTGGCCTTGGAACTTTCACAGGATTTACGTAATTTAAATCCTCGATTCTCACAAAGTTGTTCGTTTTTACTCCAGTCTTTTTAGAACTTTCACAGGATTTACGTAATTTAAATCCTCGATTCTCACAAAGTTGTTCGTTTTTACTCCAGTCTTTTTAAATCTCTCAAAGGCTTCCAGTAAAAGTTGGACCACCCTAGTGGACCTGACTAGTTATCTAGGACCTGGATCCAAGGGCAAATGATAGCGTAATTGCTTTTGTCTGAAGTCTACATAGATGACTTCACCATGTTATGCTCATCCTACTTAGTAAGATCTGGTCAAGGAGGGTGTTAGAAAAAGTGGATTGCTTGTGATATTCTAACATTCCCCATTTGCTGAGTGAATGGTTTAAGATTTATTTGGCTTCAATCGAGTTAAACCTGCTCAAGTCGCATGCTAGTATGTTCCATGACACCTGAGTTGATGGATATTCTTTCTCATTTTATTTCCAAACCGATTTTAACTGTTCATTTTGATCCATTCTTGTCTGAGATACTTCCATTCATAAAAATCTCATGTCTTTTACCCACTCTTTTTATTACAACTTAAGAGTCATGCATGCACAATCTCTTCTACGACATTGGATATCACAACTGCCACATATTATATACATAATCTTGCTATGATATCATATATGTCATAAGATTGTGCATGCAATATGTAGCAGCTGTGATATCCAATATCATATATATTATGATAGAAGCAATTGTGCATGATTCTAAGCTGCAATATTTCTTGTTAGAGCAAGGACTCTCTATGACTGCGTATAATAATCAACATGATAAAAGCTTCCATATGGATCGGCATAGTAGAATCATAAGGACGAAGATTGATTTGCAGAATTGTTTTCCAAAAGAAATGAAAAAATTATCACTGTAGAAATGCATGTATTGTTTCAACTGCAAGAATCACCCCATTGATTCGTTCAAGCTGGTTAGACATTACCTTATGGAGATGGATGCCATGCATTATAAGCAAGGATGCAACCAAAATGACATGTTATATGAAAGGCTGATGATCTCATTCCCTTTTTATACTATTATATATCCCATTATTTATAACAATAACAACAGGAGTACCGCTCATTCGAATCTTGAGCCAATGATTGGGTCACCACCAATTAGGTAGCCCTTCTTATCCCATCCAACCTCTGATCACCATTCGATGGTGACAAATGACACCACCCAAGGTGACAAAATCCAATCATATACATCCAACTAAAACTTGCAAGGAAACGCATCAAGGCTTAGATGAGCCAACCAAGTATTTTGTCATCTACTTAAATTTTAATGCATCATTAACGTGATAACTACCAGCTCTTCTCCTCCTGCGATCATACTTTGATCGGTTGCCCATTACTTAAATATAATTGAAACATTATGTAATAATTTTTTTCGTAGAAAGCACCCTAAACATGCAGTACGTGTCACTGACCATTTGCATATAATATTATCGTATGCTTCGAGTATATGGAATCTGAATTACAGTGTACAACTCATCAAACGATCTAATTCTCATTTCCGAAACTAGCCCTAGGCTTTGTAGAAAGTATGAACTAGTCCCACAGTTCACTCAAGCACGTACCCTGCTGGCGCACTTTACCACCGGACACCGTTCAGCCTCGCGCGTCACATCGTGGGCAAAATCGTCATTTTATCTCATTCCCATTCGTTAACTTATACCGGATGAGTTTGATTGCTCCGACGGAGAAGCCTATGGCCATACCACGCGGCCCACCAATGACACCAAAATGCCGTGCAGAGAGGATTCCTGGCAATTAGCCGGATGATTGGCCTGATTCATCTATTTGACGCCAATCAACATGCGCAGAGCTTGATTATATTAGGGGTAACTCCCTACCATAATCAGGTGGATCCAAAAAAAAATCCGAGCGGTGGTGGAGGGGGTCATTCCTGCTTTAGAATATTTAAGCAATGGTGAGAGATGAAATAGCCTTTGAGGCTAAGCATATATTCAGAGAGGCCAACGAAGTCGCAGACTGAGTGGTTGTTTATGTGGCCTGCCACTTCATAGACATCTTGTGGCCTGTTGTGGGCTGAGAAAGGAGAGTTGTCTCTAGAATACTCCGTGATCTGTTGTTTTCTGATTTTATAAGATGTACCCGTATTTGTAACATATGAAATGTATATATATATATATATATATATATATATATATATATATATATATATATATATATATATATATATATGAGTAGAGCTGATTTGTAATCCAACTTGAAAGGTTCAATTTGCAGTCACCATATTGATATTACTACTACATATTAGTTTAAAGTTGAATGCCAAGGCTAGCTCATACATCTTCCATCGTGGCTCACAACTTTATACAATCACTGATCGTTGCATGATGCATGGATTGTCAGTGATTGAGAATTGGATCTCCAGCCGAATCTTAAACTTTTAATCTTCAACCTCTCACCTATAAAAAATAAAAGGAAATATATATTGAGGTTGATATGAAAGTTACAAAGCCTTCCTTATCTAGAGAAACAGTTTGGTGACAATATTGGGCCTGGTAGCATTTGCTTGCAGCAAACAGGACATAACCGTCCCTTTCGTCCGCATCCGCGTGTCGGGTGTCCCTCGGGAGCGTCCTAAACCTACCACTGACGAGTCCAACGCACGCCATAGGAGCGCACTCCTCAACCCCACGGAAACCCAAAGAACACCCAACATGATACCCCACTCCCACAACGCCGGGCCCACAATAGCTGCAGCCCACTATTTGCAAAGCCCACGTCGACATTCTCGCGATCACTGGACCTCAAAGCATGGAGGGTAAAACAGTAAAAGAAAAAAAGGAAATGTAACATTAAAGAAAGAGTGAGTTGTGTCGGGTTAGTGTACGGAACAGACAGAAGTCGCCTGCAGGCGGCTTCTCTTTTGCTTTTCCAGCAGAAAGAGAAACTTAGGGAGGGAGAGGGGTGGAGACTTTTAGAGAGAGAGAGAGAGAGAGAGAGATTAGACCTGTTGGTTGGCGCCTTCTACGTCTCGTACTTTCACTACTTTCTCTCTCCAGCTCTTCTCCAATTGCCTCATTTGCCCGAGCTTGGACCAGATGCGATCCGGGCCGTCCATGGAGGAAACGAGCGGGGAGGATCACTGATCTGCTGCACGCCGTCGGGGAGCTGGATCGGGTTGCTAGAGTTAGGGTTTTTGGCTGGGAAATGGGGAGCATGTCGTCGGACGGGGCGTCGGAGGACCGGTGCGGGAGCTACAGCCCGAGCGCTGATGTGAGTGAGTCGGAAAGCTCGAGCGATTTCTCCGGGCGGAGGTACGGCGGCGGAGGCGGCGGCGGTGGCGCATCCTCTTCCGCCGCGGGGGCATCCTGCTCGTTTGCGTCGTCGCCGCTGGCCGCGGCGGCCACGGAGGCGGCCCGGGCGCTGCTGCCTCGGGGAGATGTGGTGTTCTGGGACGCGAAGCTGGAGAAGCGGGAGACGGATTTTTCTGGTTCATTGCCTATTTCCCCCTAATTTTCTTCTCCCAAAATTAGCATTCTTTCTTTCTTCCTTTGGGAGGGGGTGGGGGTGTGAAAGAAGTAGATCTACCGCATGTTTGCTGTCTTTTCTTATTTTTTGAGTTAATTAATTGGTTATTAAATACAGAGGTGGACATGATGAAGGAGCGATTCGCGAAGCTACTGCTCGGCGAAGACATGTCCGGCGGCGGAAAAGGGGTTTGCACGGCGCTCGCGATCTCAAATGCCATCACAAATCTCTCTGGTAAGATAAATTCCTCTTTTTTGTGGATTTTTTTTGTATTTTTGTTGATTTTTTTGATTTTTTTTTTGTGGGGGTTGGGTGGGATTGGTTCAGCTACTGTATTTGGGGAGCTATGGAGGCTGGAGCCGCTGGCAGCACAGAAGAAGGCAATGTGGCGCCGGGAGATGGAATGGATTTTATGCGTGAGTGATCACATAGTGGAGCTTATCCCTTCCCTCCAAGAATTTCCTGGCGGTGGGACCTTCGAGGTGATGGTCCCCCGACCCCGCAGCGATCTCTACATGAACCTCCCAGCGCTCAAGAAGCTTGATGCTATGCTCCTTGGGATGCTGGATGGGTTCCGGGAAACCGAGTTCTGGTATGTCGATCGGGGGATCCTGGTTGCCGATGCTGATGAGGAGGGAAGTGGGGCATACCCTTCTTCTTCCTTTGGAAGGCCATCTTTAAGGCAGGAGGAGAAATGGTGGCTCCCGTGCCCGCGAGTTCCACCAAATGGTCTGTCTGAGAATGCAAGGAAGAAGTTACAACAGTGTAGGGATTGTGCAAATCAGATACTCAAGGCCGCCATGGCGATCAACAGCACGGTGCTTTCCGAGATGGAAATCCCTGATGTCTACTTGGAGACATCGCCAAAGGTATGGATAGGGACGGTGTGACTTCTAATACAATTTTAAATCTGCTTGATTTGAAAATTTATGGGCTAAAGCAATCGGATATATCTGAATTTCGTTGAAAGGTGCTAATAAGCATGTTTCCTATTTGCAGCACTTGAATTAAATTTTGTTAGTTCACTACTGCTTAGTTTGATAGGTAATGCCTGCAATTTGTATATGTTAATGGGTGTATTTGCATACGTTGAATCTTATCTGGCTAAATTCTGCATTCTTTTCTGTTAGTAACAATCATATAGGGGGTATAAGTGGTCTTAGGAGTGGATGAAGGGAAAGAATGCTGTGCAGACAAGTGATGACAGAAATGGTAGATGCATTAGTTATAGATGTTCCATTTGGTGGTCCTTGATGTAAACATGATAGATAGATGGCATGAAGAAGTAGAAGGGTGATGGAGCAAGAGAAGGCAAAGGCTCACCAGAAGAAGGATAATTTTCAGGAATGACATGGTCATCAAAGGTGTTGTTGGCGATTGCTCGAGGAATCTGAAAGTACAAGAGCCCATTATCTCTTGCATATGAGCCTCATAGCACATCCTCCATGCTCCAGAATGTATAATCAAAGAGATACATATCCAGGAGTTATTTTAGCTTACAACCAAGGATATAAAAGTGGTAATAGTCAGCTGGTTAATAATATAGTCAATGGAAAAGAGATGCCTACTGGGTTCAAGGAAGGTACATGGTAATTAAAACAACTTTCACCAATACTGGGTGGAAAAAGAAGATAAAATAAGACAGATGGTTTAAAACATATGAAGACATGAGCAAACAGCATAATAATTATGTTGGTACATATTATGTCAATATTGTCGAAGCTATGTACCTTGAGAAATAAGCAGGGTAAAATGACACTTAAATGATTGTACAAGATTTTGAACCATAGTAGGAAAGTGATTACGGTATGATGACACATGATCAATTTTCTGAAACAGATGGCCTAATATATGGTATTACAAGTCAAAATAAAATAATCTTGAATGCACCCTTCTGATCACGGAATCATGAGGGAGGTGTAAACAGACAGTTCGTGTAACCAAACCAACAAGTCCCATGTCAAATCTACACTATATTTGTATGAAACTCTCGTATCAAGAACGTTAAGATATGACCTTACGTCAATGATTAATTTCTGACTAGATATGCAGAAAAGTCAATTGTGAGTGTCAAGTTATGGGCCAGGATTGACTTCAAAAGAGAGCGATAGAATTTGACCAGAATGATATGCAAAGCTTCTGAGGCGAAGGTGTGCATTGGGCTGTAGCAGATGCATAACAGGTTTCTTCTGAGACATCAAAATCTAAAGGCTCAAATGACATGAGGAAGGAACCACAACTAGATGAAAGTACTACAAGTGGTGGCTTGAATAGTTATCTCCAACTAATGAATGTGGTCAAGCTTTGACATAAAAATCTTAGAGGTCAGACTGCATCAGATGAAACGGGGAGGTGGATGTATGATGTTAACGAAGCTTACTCTTAGCAAAATACATGTTTTGTTTGGAGCTATTAGAATTGTTTCAGTAACAAAATGGAGTTCGTTGTAAACAACAAATGGTACTTGTATAGGATGAGCCAAAAAGGATTAGCAGAATTCATTAGCACTTATAGCAAAGCTGCAGACAGTGGGGTCCTAGGTTGTCATCACTCAAAGATTTGTTATCAAATGTTCTTGGAATAGAAACTAATGTAAGTTCCTATTTGTTATCCCAGGAATGCCAACTTGTAAGCATAAATGAGGTGTAAATAGGAGTATTCATGATGAAGAGTTGTTTCTGAGTATCCATTGTCATGATATGTAAACTCTTGAACAATTTGTTCTGCTTCATGTGGATAGAGGATCTCTTGGATGAGTTGATCCTTTCATGTTTGCTATGTATAGATTTGACTTGTTATTAGAATCTCAACCAACATGTATTTTTTAAGGAATAATGGATATTTCGCCCAACTGAGGTTCAGATCAAGGCAGAATCCTTGTACCACTTGTGGAACATCATAATAAGGAAAGAATGGCAACTGGGGGAAGTAAAGTTTATCAAGGCCTCCAGAGAAATGTTTGGAACTTAAGCAGAGAATAAAAACTACTAGGTACTAGGTGTGCTAAAAGTCTTGGAAGAAAGGCCTGTAACCTAGAAAAGGCGAACTATCTTGAAAGGTACTTGTGGGCATTGGATGGGTTGGGCCAAAGGTACTAGGATTGGCCCACACTGCTGAAGGCCTGAGGCTAGCTTATACGAGCCCACTCTTAGCCCTACTAGCCCCAATCCTAGCACAGCGCACTGTCATAACTGAACAAGGATTGGCCCAAGTCATTCTTTGGCATGCTTTGGCTGAATTCAACTCAAAAACAACCAGTAGCAGACCTACCTGTTTGATTAAATGGCTATTTTTTCTTTTATTTAGAAAAAAACTAAGACATTAAATGAATACGTCTGTCAATTCCTTGTGTGGGATTCAGGTACTAACTGAGTTTCATTTGCTGTGCTGTTACCTTTTTTAGTATAAAGATTATGATTCAAAGCATACACACCTTTTTTCTTTTTTTTCTTTTTTTCGAAGATTGAGAAGAGAGATCGAGTTCCCAAATTGTCAGCGCCAGCTCAGCCCAGTTTGACAGTAACTTGCTTGGTCCAGCTTTACCAAAATGCAGGTCGAGTCAAGCCGGCCATGGGCTGGCCAGTCCAGACTGTGTCCCTACCAAAAGGGCTAAATAAGATGCCAAGAATCCTTGAAAAGCTCCAATGAAATTCATGACCATAATAGTAAATGGATTAGGGTTAAAAGGGAAGATAAGTCACCTAATACTAGAGAACTACAATATGAGAACCCTTTAATCAGCGGAATTGTGTGATGGCCCATATTAGATTCACTATAATATGTGAATGGAATTAAAAGATAAAGGAAAAGCAGTAATTTACATGTACCTTTCAAGGTTTCAGATGAAGGTAGAAAACTTAAATTACAGCTTAACCTTGGAGAACCTGACAGTAAACTTGGCAGCCAGTTGGTGCTCTTAATATTATGAAAACTAAATTATTGGCTCTGAGGTCACTAGAAGAGTTAAGGGATTGAATCAACAGTCACAATTCTTGCGGCTGCATGGAGATTGGCTGACTAGTGAGACTGTAATGACCATTAGAGCAACTGAATCATCATATATCATTAGAAAAGAAGGGAGGAATCTAGTGTGAAGGTGTCCATAGGAAACTCCTACCATACGAAATGCTCATAGCTCACGAGTAAAACCCTATCACGTTTCTGAATCTAGGCCAGCTTTCGAGTAATGTGTCAATATTCAAGTCGTCAATCATTACACAGAGTTATAAGTTGAATGCCCAAGTGGATCACGAAAAGAGAATCATGTATGTGACATCTATTGTGGATTTGCAAATAGTTCCTTGTTTGCCTAAAATCATCATTTTTAGGGAGGTTCACATGAAACTCAAGGTTCATTGTGTTCTGAAATTTTAATTGGTTGGTATCGTGGCATTCTGATTCTAAGATACAGAAGGAACCAGCTTGGTGAAATTATCCTGGCAGAAACAATTTGCGGTGACTTTGATGTCACTGTTGACCTTTTCTTTCCTCTTCGTGTGGGCGTGAATGCATGTTTGTTTGTGTGCTCCTGTGTTTGTGCATTCAGCTGTAGTGAGGTAAGCAAGCCAGACATTAGTATCTTGGACATCTAGGGAATTGAGTCTCTTGCGTTGATGTAGAAAACATTCTTCTGTTATTTATAGACCACTTAAGGAATGAAGAAAGGAAATGTTAGTTTGAGATTATTGTTATCCTTTGAGTTTGCCTTGACTCCGTTGCTTACATAAATAAGTAGAAATTAATTGTGCACTAGCAATTTTATAACTTTTACAGGGATAGACACCAAGGAAAACTCCTGCTTTTGATTGTGGTTGTGATATCCATGAAATACACATGTGCCTGCGTATTAAAGTACTTTTTTCCTTTGCC
Organism: Phoenix dactylifera; assembly: GCF_009389715.1. Taxonomy (NCBI): domain Eukaryota; kingdom Viridiplantae; phylum Streptophyta; class Magnoliopsida; order Arecales; family Arecaceae; genus Phoenix; species Phoenix dactylifera. The sequence goes on along the minus strand of NC_052409.1, from coordinate 5,591,852 downwards.
TGCATATTAAAGTACTTTTTTCCTTACCTTTTCTGCTACCTCATAATTCACCATGTTAATCAAGTTTATTTTTCATAACATTATGAATCAAGTTTATTTTTCAACAAGGATTGTATCTGGCAAGCATTTCAAGTGGGTTTGTTACTGATAAGATCAAGCCTTTTCCATCTCATGTACCTGCAGCATGGAAAATCTTGTTTAGGTGAGATCATCTACCGCTATATAACAGCTGATCAATTTTCACCGGAATGTCTCCTGGATTGCCTGGACCTGTCATCCGAGCATCATACACTGGAAATAGCCAATAGGATTGAGGCAGCCATGCATGTGTGGAGGTTAAAAGGCCAAAAAGGAAATCCTCAATCAAGGGCAAAGAAGTCATTATGGGGTGGACGGGTCAAGAGTCTTGTGGGTGATACAGAAAGAAGTCAATTTCTGGCACAACGGGCTGAGTGTCTCTTGCAGAGCTTGAGAATACGGTACCCTGGTCTCCCGCAAACTGTTCTGGATATGAACAAGATTCAGTACAATAAGGTTGTCTCGTATTTCCTCCGATTTATATTTTGTACTTAATCCTTAATGTAGATAGTCTTGCTATACTACATGGTATAACGACTGACCAACTGAAAAAGGAAAAAGATTTACATGGAGTTTCTGAAGTTATATTTCTCAATCTTCAGCTCAATCCATATGTTCTTCCTCTGAGCCATCCGAACAATCACCCAATTTTGGGTGGGTCTTATACATGGATTCTAGCTAGGAGATCCTTCTGACTGCATTTCTGCCTTAGTTGGCAGCATGCGGTAGATTATTTGAACCGAAATCACATGATCATCCTTCTTTTTTTTTTCGTTTAAAATCCTTTTGCAGGATGTGGGGCAGTCAATCCTTGAGAGTTACTCCAGGGTCATGGAGAGTTTGGCATTTAACATAATGGCAAGGATTGATGATCTCATTTTTGTGGATGATGCAACAAAGAGGTGTGCAGCTGCAGAATCTGTTTCCATATTTAACCGAGGGCTTGGAGGACTACCTATTCAAAAAAGGATCTCGCCTAGCCCCTTCTCTGTCTCTACCCAGAACACCCCCTATGCCTCACCATTCGCCACGCCCACATTTTGTTCTTCCACTCCAGTGATTGGAAGCCCTGGAAGAGCTCATCCTTCTTTAAGTAAGAGCAGCCTCCAAGGACAGCATGATGAGAAAGCAGGAAAATTCATATCTGGTGAGGTGGAGAGGCTGTGGTCATATACTGGTAATGTGAGTGCCAGGAGAGATGCAGGACATGCCCCTGAACGGGACTGACTTGTGAACAAACAAATCGAGTAGAATGCAGTTAGCAAAGAGATGGATCGGTGCAAAACTCATCAACGGAAAGCATTTGAGGAAGAGGTATAAGCTGGAACTTGTCAGGCTGGTCAGTTTATTCTTGTATAGAAATAACATAATTCAAGTTTTGTTCTTTACTCTCCAATACAGAATCTTGTTTATGTGCATGCTACCTATTACTAGTGGAAGCGAACAGATGGTTTCAAAAAAAGTTGTTGCATTTAGCATCTAATTGATGTTCAAGGGTATGTCTTTTGTAAGTTTTTGGTAATCATCAACAGTATCTCTCAAGAGAATCATGTTTATATGAACTTCCAGTGGCAGAAAAGTATGCCGAAGTACCCAATAGGTGTATCAAGCCGTAGGAAATGATTTTTGTTTGTTCCCGGTTCTCCCAGTCATGATGTTTACTGATAGCATATTGGAACTGTGTAATTGCAGATTTTAACTGGCGCTATCACTTGGCGATTTCTTCAATCTGCAGGTAGAAAAGCTGTTGCTCTTTTTATTCGCCCTCGTTTCATCTTCTCGATGAAATGTGAGGTGATTCCCCTGCTGTTTTTCTAATCTCTCTAAAATTAGACAGCACAATATTTGCATGATTTTGTAAATGCTCTATTGATCAAAGAGATTCATTTCATGTTTTAATTAGTTTCATTTTGTGCACCAATTGATCAAGTTGCTGCTGCAATGTTTGATTACATATCCGAATGAGATAATTATCAGCTGGTCATTAAAGTGTTCATCAGCAAATCTGAAAGATGTCGAGAAAAAAAAAATCCAGAATACGCGCTGCGACATAAATCAGCAAAAATAGAAGTAGTCCTAAGAGAGGAAGGGAGTGATTATCCTCAAATAATAGATTGTCGCTGCGACCAACATAAGCCAGCCAATCAACTGTTTGGTTACCCTCTCCAAAAGTTGTGGGAGGTTGTGAAGTAGATGCATATTATCCTGCAACTCCAAATGTCATGACGAAGATGATGGCTTTTAGAGAGACCTGTGCTTCTATTCATCCGGCTTAACAGCAACCAGATTTCTAACTAGATTTGATTATATTTGAGTACCTTAATAGCAACTTTCCCAAGCACATCAAGATTTGGCTTCTGGCACTGAGCAAGGAAGAAGTTTTGTAGCACCTGCACCTACCATACTCAACAACTCATCCCTCAATAAAAAGCCTGTAGCAGATGTGCTTCCAATCGTCGAAACTTTCCAAATTGTTTTAAATTGATCATGAGTGCTGGTCCAGTTCCTTCACAGATTGTAGTCAAATCCTTCAATAGTTGCATCAGAAAACTCCATTGCAACACGAAGTGGAGTAGATTGGGAAGTACAAAAAAGCAAAAGATTTCGGCAATCTATCTCTAGCTAACCAATCAGCATATCTGTTGGATTTGCAATAGATATGTGGTGCCTTGTAGAAGTTTAGTTGTGCATCACCACAGCCCAGCTTCTGATATCGACACTGTTCACTTTTCCCAAGGACGGTAAAGATGTCCCTCCGGAGGTGGCTGCTTGCTTAGTCTTTGGTAATAAAGATCTTGTGTGATTTTACTCTCTGATACAGATTTGAGGAAGTCACCTTGTGCAACAGGATTCACTTTCTTCTTTTTATCAGCAAGAAATATTATTTGGTGTGGTAAATGAATAATTCAGTGAGAAAAATGAATAATACAAAGATGTTTGGATGTATTCTTGTAGCAAGAAATATTATTTGGTGTGCCAGAACTATAACAGTAACATAATTAACTTGTAAATCTCATGACCGGATCACGTTTCTCTCTGCAGCTACTCTGTATTTAATTACATGCACTTGTTTTCTTTTTTTTCCTTCTTGATGCATCAGTCTGAGCCAGAGACCAAAGCTGAGTTGAGAAAATTCGCAGTACAACCATGGCGTTGAGGAGAAGGCGATGCAAAACTCAAATTGGCGAGGTAGTCAGCAGATTGATTCCGCCTCTTTGAAAGTGTGGAAAGCTGGGAAAGACCACACTTTAGCCTCGCAAATGTCGAGATTTTCCAAGAAAGGATGAAGAAGAATAAGAGGAACTAACGTTGCACCTCTTCATAGCCAAGTAGGCAGAAACCCCTTTCAGGATTTTTGTAGTGGGGTCTTCGACAGGGAAAAATAAGAGTGCTCCTCTACAACCTTAGCAGTCGCATTTCAATTGATTAATATGGCACATTCCTATCGATTGTGTAAGTGAGAGTTTTAATAGGAAACAGAAATCTCACCAAGATGTTTGTTTGTTTTATTAAAATCTGCCACATGTATTGACTGTAGGAACTTTATGCAACTTGGATTGTGGAAGATCTGCCGTTCAAAAGAATAGCGAGCCAAATGACCTAAACCATTCAGAGGTGTTTGGTAGCAGAATAAATTTTGAAATGAATATTTCTTATACTATTGAAGGGATCAACTCATTCTGCAAAATACGACCATTTTAGTGTTCGGTTAAATGGATAAGCAAAGGAAATAAGAAATATTAATGGACACTGAATTTCGCGATAGTTTGGATTTTATGATAAGGACCTACTATCCTCTTACTCTTTTCATTTTATAAGATGATAAAGATAGAAGGATAATTCAAGGAACATGAGCAAGCCTGCTATGGTGTATAAATTGGTTCCACTATTTTGGTGGAATAGACTTATGCCGTGTAGACCCACTTATACCCACATGATATAAGCAATTATTCCATGACCTCTTTTGGTATTTGGCAAAAATGTCAACTCATTTGGAGGGCCCCCTACTTATTCTGCAACCAAACATCCTCATAAGAGTTTTATTTCGAAATGTAAGCTTAGAAGCTCAAGTGGTACACCTTTTTTGCACCATAGCTAGGATTAGAAACAAGTCGGTGCATGATCGGCCCAAAAAGTTTTTCGGGCTTCAGACTAGGCTTAGACATGAAATTGTTTTCTAAATCGTAACCTAAGCCCTTTCCCAAGGCAAGGTCCAATTGGACCCTACCTTAATAGACCCATTTGAGTCGCACGACTAGGCCTGGCCCAAATTGATCCGGTTGAATCAATTCGTCTAAAATGCTCGGGCTCGACCCAAAAGACTAAATCCTAATAACGAATTCAGGCTACAGGCTCAAGCTTTGGGCCATGTCTGGGTCGAGCCAAGCACCGACATAACCTAGCCTTAAAATTTATTTAGGCCCTATTTTTAGACCTAAGCTTTATTCTTAGCTAATTTACAACTCTAGTCTAATATAGAACGGCGCAAACCAATACTTTGGTCTGTGTACGTACTTGGCCTGTGGGCGTCCGAACTTTGGGTCTATGAACTTTCATCTCCTGTGGCCCACCACCTTTCACCGACGTGGACTAATCTTAGGTCGGCCCGAGAATAGACCATGCAGCGAATTCTGACTTGGGTGCATTTGGATAGGTCTCTTGGTGCGGTTGTAGGATAAGTTCTGATGACGAAAGAAAAAGTTATCGAGAGAACATTCTTAGGTAGGGAGATCCATAGAAGAATTCTAAGTTAGGTTACGATCGTGAGCCTATTATTATTTTTTAAAATACATGTTAGCATTATAACCAAGGAAGTGACGCACCTCGTAGGGTGATACGCACATGATAAGATGGGGACTTTTTGGTTATAAAATCATAAAAATAGTGAGTTACCAATTATCCATAGATTTGGTGGATTAGGAGCATGGTATTATATATAAAGAATCTTGAAATGGGTTTATTAGCAAAGTAATTAAAAAGTCAAGATTTCTGCCTTGCATTTTATATGGGTATAGACTAATACAGAAATGCATCATGAAGGCTTATAAATTTTGGGCGCCATCGTGCTTCTGTTTTCTCAAGATCAATTTTGATGGTAATGTTCTCGATAAAGATAAATTCGGAGGATCCAAATTTATTATTAAAAACTCAAATGGTGCATCAATGGCAGCATGTAGAATTAAACATTTTGACACAACAATACCAATGGTGGAATTGCGTGTTGTTTTGGAAGATCTGATATATGTGACGAAGCACCTTAAGGCATCCCATATTATTAATTCTTGTAGGGTACTTGTTAACAAGTGATCAGGTGGTTATTAAACCAACTAATTTTTGAAACTTTCCATCCATTAATATATGATTGTTGGAGAATGGTTTCTGCTCTGCTTTCTTAGGAGCTAATATATATTTTTAGGCAAACTAATAATGTTGCTAATTGGATGGTAACATATATGGCCAATCATATTAAAACTATTTTTTGGACTACTATGTCAAATATTTCTATTGATTTTTCACACATTTTATTTTTTAATTCACACAGATGGCTTTTTCTCTAAATTGGTATAAATAAGATCTGATTTTACCAAAAACAAATAGGCTTATAAACGTTTTACGAGCATTTTAAGGATGATATATATTTAACACATTTAATTATACTACCGTAACAGTATGGTAGAATGATGCGGAAGTTTGATTCTTCCCACTGGCAAATTTCTTGTTGATTATTTTGGACTTTGCTCCAAATAGTGGCTTTGAGAGGGACCTATTTGCAAAATGACATTTCATTATATAAAAGGTACATGTTACCTCTTTTCCCGTGGGATGAAGGGTTTTGTTTTGTTTTAGGGTGAAAGGGATTTCAGCCGCCGCACCCATCTTCTTCATCCTCCCGTGCGCTCTCGGTCTCCTGGCAACATCCGACTTGGGTTCCCCTTTGTCTTCACTCGCTGGAGGCTTTCTTCCTTCTTCCCTTCTTCAACCGTGGTTTCTTCCTGTGACTTCCCTGTTTCCGTGAGCCTCTTTCTTCTTTGCTGTTTACAGTAAATGCAACAAGGGAAGGTATATTTTTGAAACTCATTTGATCTACCATTGGAGCCGTAGAAAGGTTGATTTGCATACTACACTTTTGATCTATCATTGTGGCTGCAGAAGGGTGATCCGATCAGGTTGTTTCTTGCTTTATATTTGGTTTTATATTGCCTCCTATTGTGATCATTTGGCAGTTCATATTTTGGGCTCTTATGTATCTATGCTTGTACCCTATTGGGAAGATTGATATAGTGGATTGTTCCTCCTCCCCGTGGATGTAGGCACTTGCTGCCGAACCACGTAAATTTGGTGTCTTTGTGCTTATCTGTTCATGCCTGTGATGTGTTTGATGGAATGCCTGAATGAGACCAATTGTTAATTGGTAAGCCGGATACAGTGAGTTTTGTGCCCAGTAATCCCAACAATTGGTATCAGAGCTATGGCTACTGTTGGGCAACAAAATTCATCTAGGGCTAACGATTCGGCTTCTGTTTCACATTCCACTACCATAAGGCATGAAGTGGCTGTATTTGATGGCACAGGGGACTTCTCACTATGGAAGGTAAGAATGAAATACCTGTTGGTTAAGGAGGGTGTAGCAAAAGCCCTCAAGGGTATGGATGCAATCCCAGGAGATAATGAGGCTGTTAAAGAAGAGATTAATGAGAGAGCACTAGGAACTTTGTTTTCGGGTTTGAGTGATAAAGTCCTGCGAAATGTTGTGGATCTTGATACAGCTAAGGGAGTATGGGAAAAATTGGAGAGTCTATATATGGCAAAATCCCTTACTAATAGATTGTACTTGAGGGAAAAATTGCACACATTTCGTATGGCAGAAGGGACTTCACTCAAAGATCACTTGGATGAGTATAATAAGCTCCTACTTGATTTATCAAATATTGGTGTTGAAGTAGATGAAGAAGACAAGGCTTTGATCCTTATCTACTCATTGCCTAAGTCCTTTGAGCATATTACTACTACTATGCTCTATGGAAAGGAGACAATAAGTCTTGAAGAAGTAGAAGCTACTTTGTTATCCAATGAGCTTAGATTGAAAGTACAGTTACAACATCAAGTTCAGACTCCAGCTCAAGGACTTATAGTTAGAGGTAGAGATGAGCAGAAGAAAGGTGGACAAGGTAGAAGCAAATCCAAAACCAGATCAAAGTCTAGGTCTAGAAGACCAGGTGTTTGTCACTATTGTAAGAAGCCAGGCCACTGGAAATCAGAATGTAGACTACTACAGTCTAAGAAAGAGAGGGAACAAAAGGATAAAGGAACCGTCTCAGATTCGGCAACGGTTGCAGTTTCATCAGCAGGTCACAACAGTAATGATAATGATGCAGTATTTACAGCTGCTTGCAGTGTCAGTCATCCTGATACTTGGATTGTGGACTCTGGAGCATCTTTCCACATGACACCTCATAAGGAATGGTTCTCTTCTTTTAGATCATGTGAGGGGGGCACCGTTCATCTTGGAGATGATGGTATTTGCAAAGTGGAAGGTGTTGGTATAGTTCAAATTAAATCTAATGCAAACACTGTAGTGACTTTGGACGATGTCAGATATGTTCCTCAACTAAAGAGAAACCTTCTCTCAGTACATGCTTTCGATAGTGCAGGTTTCGAGGGCAGATGGGGTAGAGGATCAATAACTATCAATAAAGGAGTATTGACTTTACTGAAAGGAAAATTGTGTGGGACCCTTTACTATTTGGATGGTAATACAATAGTTGGACAGGCTTCAGCAGTACAGTCTTCTACTGAGCAGTTGACACACCTGTGGCATCAGAGATTGGGCCACATCTCAGACAAGGGTTTACAGGAGCTGAGCAGACGTGGTTTGCTAAGTGGTCAGAAGGTTGGTGCACTTGGATTCTGTGAGCATTGTGTGTTCGGAAAACAACACAGGGTCAGCTTTTCTACAGGCGTGCACAGGACAGCTGGTATATTAGATTATATTCATTCTGACCTATGGGGACCAGCCCCAATTACATCCAAGGGTGGATCTAGGTATTTACTCACTTTTATTGATGACTACTCCCACAAAGTCTGGATATACACTATCAGAAATAAGAGTGATGTGTTTGACACATTCAAGAAGTGGAAGGCTATGGTCGAGAGGCATACTGATAGGAAGTTGAAAACCTTCCGAACTGACAATGGATTAGAATTCTGTTCTACTGAGTTTAATGACTTTTGCAAATTAGAGGGTATTGTCAGACATAGAACCACAGTGGGTACACCTCAACAGAATGGTGTGGCAGAACGCATGAATCGCACACTAATTGAGAGAGTCAGATCTATGCTATCTAGTTCTGGATTAACTAGAGATTTTTGGGCAGAGGCCGCTCACACAGCCTGCTACATTATAAACCGATCTCCAGCATCAGCATTGGGCATGAAAACTCTGGAAGAAATGTGGACAGAAAAACCTGCAGACTATTCAGTACTCAGAGTCTTTGGGTGTCCAGCTTATGCACATGTAAGAGATGGAAAGTTGGACCCTAGGGCTAAGAAGTGCGTATTTCTAGGATACGCATCTGGGGTAAAAGGCTACAGATTATGGTGCACAGAGCCTGGATCCCAAGGTTTTTTAGTCAGTAGGGATGTGACATTTCATGAGATAGCTACTCCTTTAAGGCAGCTACAGCCAAGTTCTTCTGAGAGAGATCAGGGTCAGGATCAGATAAATAGGACTGTTATGAATATTGATCAGACTATCAGATCACAGCAGCAGGCAAATGAAGATACTTTAATTCTGAATGAGCAGCAACAGCAGACAAATGTAGAGATACAGACTCAGGAGGAGGTTACCATAGAAGGTCAGGATCAGATTGATAGCATTGCCACTCGTAGACCCAGGCGTCAGATCAGAACACTACAAAGGTATGGTTTTGAGGATTCAGCTTGTGCTGGGTTAGTTTATTATGCTCTGAGCATTGCAGACACTATTGGTGATGAGCCGACCACATATCAGGAGGCTATTAGTTGTCCGCAGGCTGAACAATGGACCATGGCTATGGTTGAAGAATTACAATCTTTAGAGAAGAATCAGAATTGGAAATTAGTCAGATTACCAGAGGGCAAGAAGGCAATAGGCTGCAAATGGATCTTCAAGAATAAAGAGGGAGCCAGTCATCAGGAGTTAAGATATAAGGCCAGGTTAGTAGCTAAGGGCTATTGTCAACGGGAGGGAATTGACTATAAGGAAATATTTTCTCCTGTAGTTAAACACTCTTCTATTCGTGTGTTGCTTGCCTTAGTTGTTTCTCAGAATTTAGAGCTGGAACAGCTAGATGTTAAAACAGCTTTTCTTCACGGTGATTTAGAGGAACAGATTTATATGCAACAACCACCTGGTTTTGAGGTTCCAGACAAGGAAGATCATGTATGTTTCCTCAAGAGATCATTATATGGTCTCAAGCAGTCTCCAAGACAGTGGTATCGCAAATTTGATAAGTTTATGGTCGACCATGGATACAACAGATCTCCATATGATAGTTGCGTATATCACCAGCGGTTTTCAGATGGATCCTTTTGTTACTTATTACTGTATGTGGATGATATGATGATAGCAGCCAAGGATATATCAATCATCCAAAATCTGAAAGCTGAGCTCAGTACTGCATTTGAGATGAAGGATCTTGGACCGGCAAAGAAAATACTTGGGATGGAGATCAGTCGTGACAGGCAGTTGGGTAGACTTTTTCTTACTCAGCATGGATATATTAAGAAAGTCTTGGATAGATTTGGTATGTCCACAGTCAAGCCAGTCACTACTCCTTTTGCCAGTCATTTCAAATTATCTGCCACACTCTGTCCCCAGACTGAGGATGAGGAGAGATATATGTCCAGAGTGCCATATGCAAGTGCAGTAGGTAGCATCATGTATGCAATGGTCTGCACTCGACCTGATATTTCACAGGCAGTAAGCATAGTAAGCAGATACATGGATAAGCCTGGAAAGGCTCACTGGTCAGCTGTGAAATGGATACTTAGATATCTAAAAGGCACTTCCAATTTGGGATTGGTATTCTCCGTACAGAGTAATTGCACTATTACAGAATTTTCTGATTCAGATTATGCTAGTGATTTGGACAGGAGGAGGTCGTTAACCGGATATGTATTTACTCTCTCTGGTTGTGCAGTCAGTTGGAAGGCTACTTTGCAGCCTACAGTTGCTTTGTCTACTACAGAAGCAGAGTATATGGCGTTGACAGAGGCAGCAAAGGAAGCTATTTGGTTAAGAGGACTAGTACAGGATTTGGGTCTCGAGCAGGACCGTTTGGATATTAATTGTGACAGTCAAAGTGCTTTGCATCTTGCCAGAGATCAGATGTATCACGAACGCACTAAGCATATAGATGTCAGGTATCACTTCATTAGAGATTTGGTGGAGAATGGTGATGTCCGAATTCAGAAAATCTACACTGCTCATAATCCGGCTGATATGTTCACTAAACAAATCACAGCAGTCAAGTTCAGGACTTTCCTGAACTTGATTGGTGTGAGCACTTGTTAATGCCCTTCCGGGCTTGTGGTGAGGAAGAGGTTATTTTATCAATCCATATTTGATGATAGGTACATAATTTGTCGCAAGGAGGAGGATTGTTGATTATTTTGGACTTTGCTCCAAATAGTGGCTTTGAGAGGGACCTATTTGCAAAATGACATTTCATTATATAAAAGGTACATGTTACCTCTTTTCCCGTGGGATGAAGGGTTTTGTTTTGTTTTAGGGTGAAAGGGATTTCAGCCGCCGCACCCATCTTCTTCATCCTCCCGTGCGCTCTCGGTCTCCTGGCAACATCCGACTTGGGTTCCCCTTTGTCTTCACTCGCTGGAGGCTTTCTTCCTTCTTCCCTTCTTCAACCGTGGTTTCTTCCTGTGACTTCCCTGTTTCCGTGAGCCTCTTTCTTCTTTGCTGTTTACAGTAAATGCAACAAGGGAAGGTATATTTTTGAAACTCATTTGATCTACCATTGGAGCCGTAGAAAGGTTGATTTGCATACTACACTTTTGATCTATCATTGTGGCTGCAGAAGGGTGATCCGATCAGGTTGTTTCTTGCTTTATATTTGGTTTTATATTGCCTCCTATTGTGATCATTTGGCAGTTCATATTTTGGGCTCTTATGTATCTATGCTTGTACCCTATTGGGAAGATTGATATAGTGGATTGTTCCTCCTCCCCGTGGATGTAGGCACTTGCTGCCGAACCACGTAAATTTGGTGTCTTTGTGCTTATCTGTTCATGCCTGTGATGTGTTTGATGGAATGCCTGAATGAGACCAATTGTTAATTGGTAAGCCGGATACAGTGAGTTTTGTGCCCAGTAATCCCAACATTTCTCCCCTTCATGCTGGTTTGAAACTTTGCAAATATATATGTGTACTACGTCAAAAAAAAACCTTTGCAAATATATGTACGGTCCGGAGGCAACTTGTCTGTTTTTTCCTTTTGTTTTGGGTAATGCACATTTCTTTATTGTTTATGCATTTGCCTTCTTTATAAACCTTGACAAGATTGGTTTAGCGATTTATTGTACATCAAAAATGCAATCTATTAGAACATATCAAAGCCTGGATTTTATGTCCAAAACCGAGATGGTCGACCATGCAGACACAAAGTGGCCATGGGAGCCTTGGCCACAAAGGATCCATGCTCTTTTGACCAGGCAACGAACGCTCCTTCGATCATTGCACCGTAAAGGGCAAAGAATGATAGCAAGCCTTCTCTTTTATAGCTCCATTTCAATTTCGATGCCACATTAGCACAGTGTTGGTTTCTATAGTACGAAATTTTTTAGCATACCGAATGTCAGTACGTCATCCGTATCGGATATGATACCGAACTGATATGGTACAATATGCTAGCTCTGTACTATCTGGTTCGAATCGGTACAGTATATCATGTTAGTACTTTTCTTTCCTTCTTTGATAACTTTCATCCTGCAATAGAACAATGATACGTAATGGATTTAAAATAAAGAAAGATGTAAAAATACAAAGGCGTGGAGATTGCGGCATGCTTCATGTACTCGGTTCTTTGCAGACACCCAGACACGCTTGGGGAGGTTTGGCGGTACGAGATAAATCCTTAGCTGCAAAGCTAGGCCTGAAGTTAAATACTTTTTTCACTAGTTTTCAGAATCATTTTACATTCTAGTTAAATAAAAAATACTCAAAAACAAAAAAAAAATGTATTCCATAGAATCCTTCTTTTTTTCATTTGAAAGAAAAAGGTGGGCCTTAGCAAAAAAAAAGAAGAAAAAGGTGGAGCACAGTGAGAGAAGAAGCGAGCAGCTGGAAAGAAGGTTTAATTGTCTCACTATTCAATGGAGGCAGAAAGCAAGAATTCTTTCGAGTTTCGGACGGAAAGAAAGTATTCCAGAAGACCTCTGTATCAGTTTGTTCCATATGGTTTTAAAGACCGAAAGATAATTGCAAGGGTTTGGCACACAACATAAACATTAACAGATAATTTTCCTCAGAAAAAAAAAACATAAGATCAGATAATTATCATATAAATCGGTAGTCGTATCATGAATAGCACGATGGCAGCCAAGGAAAAACAAAGAAATGAGAGATGTTGCAGCAAGAATCAAATGAGTAGTTGCACTCACCTTTACTTCTTTCTTTGCCATTTAGGGAGGACATGAACGTTAGAATCCAAACATCACAATGGGTTTCGCAAAGAGAATCCAACAGAGCTCCTTTGGCAGGTTGCCCACCTGATCCATTTCTATTGCCTCCAACCCCATGCCACCTTGGCCCTAATGGAGGTGGACAGAATGCCAATAAACTCTGCAAGAACCGCTTTGACAAACCCACATGATGACTCACATAAAATTTAAATGCTCGAACGAGCTTTCACTGCTATTAAAGATTTGCGTGCGTGTGTGCGTGTGTCGGAGAGAGAGAGAGAGAGGAGGCGGAAGGTGCGATAGGACAATGAGAGGAAGAATAGAGAAAGTTGATGCAGTAGAGCACGAGAAAGGAGAGGAGGAACGGAATAAATCATCCCCCCCTCTATTGACCACTGCGCGCGCGCGGGCCGATGATTTCTGTGCAACATGGCACCAGACTAGAAATAGATGCAGCTGAAGTAATAATTAATGGCATATTAGCGTGCGTGCTGACCTTGAAAGAGGCGGGGGAGACTGTGCAAGCAAAAGAGGGTCATTTTAAATGAGGTAAGTTTGTATCAGTATAAGCTAAGCCATGGAGATTAGTGAGAGTACTGAACATGAAGATTGACAATATGGGCAGCGTTTTGGATTCTATTATTCATGCACATTCCCAGGATGAGAAATGCTTATGTTAAATGTATAAAATCAAAGTACAATAACAAGATAATTTATTTGTGGACTGTCTTCGAATTTATTTAAGAGCTATCCAAAAAGAAAAGAATTTACTGGAGAGAGGAGATGAGGATAAGCTAAGTCGGTTCGAGTGTGTAAAAGATTTGGCCTAAGGTAATTAGCCTCTTTCTCCTCCTCTAAGGATTCGCGCGAATCTTGTCATGGATTTAATAGTTAATGACTGAAACGAAGAACCGATCAATACAAATACAAGCAAAGAGGCAATTATGTATAACAAACAACAAAACCAAGACCAACGAACTGCACAAAAGGAAAGCAAGGGAGCTAAAAAAGGTCCAAGAAAAAAATGAAAAGATGCCTTTGACTCTAGTGGTGCAGTTGAACACAAAAGTTCGAAGGCTTTTACTTTATCCTTTGACTTCCTGCTTCAATTGCTTTTGAAGACAAGTTAAACGACTGGTCAGAATGGCAGCAATAGGAGCGACAGTACTCGACCGATCCGTCAACTCCCGGTATGTGGTTCCCACTACTGGATGCATGGGTGATGATTGCATTTAGCCATGCTCTAGCTGGCCACGAATTGCGAGAATCCAATAAAAAAAGGGTTGGAGACTTTGGAGTGCGTCTCGGTTACGTGGATATTGGTATCCAATGCTTAAACATACATATATAAGAATTTAAATTTATTTAAATCTAATAATAAATACCACGTTTGATTTGTGATCGGTTTTAATAGACTCATGCTGTAGTATCACCTAGTCGATATGGACGATGGGCTGAATCTCTTCTGATACTATTTGTAACCTTCCATAATTTCATTCAAAAAAATTAGCTAGAAATTATTATTTAAGTTCTTTGATTGAAGACTAAAAATGTGCCTACATGAATCCCCACAACATAATTGTGATGGAAGGAAACGAGGAAAGTGCTCCCCGGTTGAAATAGATGAGTACATAATGCAAATTTTGTCTGATCAGCTTGTTTCGAAGTTAAAATATTAGAATTTCAGTCTATTGCAACCTTTTCAGAGGATTAGTGTTAAGTTATAGATCTTGAAAAGTTATCCGATTTCAAAAAAAAATTAGCTTAATTGGGCGTCATATGACCAAGTTATGGCTTCTAAAAATTTGATATGCGATCCGGCTTCTCGATGTGCCGAATCCTTTCCTGGACCCTATCCAGCTGTATCTATAGTGGCCAAAAAACTGAGGTGCGATCCGGCTTCTCAATGTGCCGAATTCTTTCGTGGACCTATCTAACTTTATTTATAGTGGTTAAAGTAATCCTGGCGATCCTCTCGGACCAGACTAATATACAATACCCCCTAGCCATACCAACCCAACCAATTGGCAGCTCAAATTGAGTTACTTTAATTATATTTTCGAGCTACCAATCTAACTTGTTTTTGCAATTCTTAGTACAATAGAACCTCTTCATAAATTCTGTCGCCAAGACAATTAACATTATCCATGCAGGTCATAATCTAGCGCAAGGAAGCATGGCTAGATTTTTCTTTCAAGATATCAGTGGAGGTGCAATGGGCCAACAATTGGCATCCGGTTTCATGTCTCAATCTCCACTGGCTCAAGAATTCTGATGAGGGTAATTTTGCAAGGGGACTCGCACATGGTTTTAGGAGCAGTTAGTATAAATAAACCTCATTCAATTATGGGTGGAAACAATGACTACTACAACACTATAATGGCTAAATATCTAATTTAGTAGTTCTGAAGTGAGTCTACATTACATATATTAACAAGAAAATTTTAAATAATAGCCGCCATCAAACTGTTATTTTGTTAAGACAATCGTTATATACTGAGAATAACAATCTCTATTATTATATCCTTTTCTTATATTAGATATTATTTTAAAAAAAATCAATCTTCATTCCAACTAAAACAAACTTTTAATTATTAATTAGATGATAACTTGAACATATGATGTCATTATGTTTTTTGTTTACAAAAAAATCACTTTCACTGCCTTTTCAAAATAATAATTATTTTAATCTCAAATATTTTTGACCTGATTACCTGTTTTAACTATTATATTAATCAATTTTTAAAATGTATATATATATGTAATGGGCTTGCCATCCAGGATTTGAAACTAGAGTTCTCTATAGCCAGCTCAGGCTCAAACATTTGTTACACTAAAATTGTAGCACAATTGATAGCCCTGGATTCAAGGACAGACCTCACCCTTGGGTGAATGAGCCAGAACACTGAGAACAGCATATATTTTATTTATTTACTTTTTATTATTACATGTTAGAGTCCAAACAATCTCATTCCAGAAACTGTTGAGTTATTCTTGCATCATACATCACAACATATGAACAGTATGCAGTACATGGACTGCAGCAGAAGCTTAAAACTAGCAGCAGCATGAACACCTCCATGTAGAGAACACGTACCCTGGTGATTCCTCTATGAAATACACCGGAGGGAGTACATGGACCGCGCGGATACGTCCATGGCGGGAGCATCATACAAGCTGCCGCAGTGACGACCTCTCTCCAGCCCGTAATCCATCAGCGGACGGTCCTCCAGCTCTACATCATGCTCCTGCACGAATGCCGGCACCTCCATCTCTTCCCTCCTCATTCGCTTCCACAGGTACTCCACCCGGCTCACGTACCTCACCTTCCCATATAACCTATCATCATCCAAAGAAAAAAAAACTTTATACCCTAGTCTGGCTGGTAAAAGAATATTGTTATAGGAATTGTGGCTTTATTCCTCACTCGGAACTGAAGAGGAACCGGCCGAAGGCGGCGAGGAAGAGTCGGGAGCGAAGGCCGGGGTGGACGAAATAGACGGCCTCGAGGTTATCCCGGATAGCGGCGGGGATAGCCTCGTATATAAACCGGATGGTGGAGATGCCGGGGAAGTTCTCCGATCGCCGGACGTCGGTGTGGAAATAGACGACACAGAAGGGTTTACTGCCCAACTCTGGAAATATCCTCCCCTCCAGGTACCTCTTCACTGCCTGCTCTCCTATCTTGGCTGCAAGAAATTATGAAACAGAACTAAAAATCCAAGGTCGAAATGATCCAAATAATTTGGTTAAGTAGAAGGAAGAAAACCTGGGAAAAGCTTGCCGACGATGCGGAGAAGTTTCCTGCCAAGCTTGTCTCTTCCCTGCACTTTGAAAACTTGGACTAACAATTCTTCTTCCATCGATCACAAGAACCCTAGCCTGCTGAAAGTACTAAAGACAAGATTTTGGAGGATTTAGAGTGCGATAATTGTCTAAGAAAATTCGGGAGGGGGAGCTGTTTATCCCTTGGTCGTCGTCTGGAAGGGAATATTCTGAGGCATCTTCGCATTTGGAGTGGGCGAAACGGCTCGCACGACGTTGACACGTGCCAAGAAGGAAGGACTGGGGGTTTATCCGATGGGCACGGCTTTTCTTGGAGTTTTGGCCGGCAAGCAACGAGGAGGACCGATAGTTTCTGGCTGGCCCACCTCGTCCTTCTTGTAGCTATCAAAGCTCGAATCCAATGCGGGGTAGGTTTTACACCGATCGATCGGTCCAAGCTCAGGGTCTACGTACAACGTCCATGCCTTTCCATCACTTGGCATGGCTCAAAAAAACTGCAATAAAAACTAAATTCCATGTGATGCCTTGATTTCGTGAGAAGATAAACACATGTAACAATCCTTCCATTCGAATTGATTCCTCCATGGTCTTTGGATGCCTCTCCGGCAAGCCCTGAATTATTGGATAACTAAAATGGCATCCCATAAGTTCTATCTTTATTAGTTTCCCCAGTTAAATATATAAAATAAGATAAATTTGTTTATTTTCTTGTCTTTCTTATTTCATTCTTTTATTAGATTTCTTTATGCAGTTTTGCTGCAAGATTTTAACCTTTGAGGTTGACTTGTAATGTGCTAGTACTTGCATTGTTAGGTTTTTTTTTATTGCTTTGATATTTTTAATCTCGGTCGACCCATTTTCATCCCCACCTCTGAGGCAAATAAGATGGGATCGATCAAGTAGATTCTTACTACAATTGCCTGTTTATGGCGAGATCATATATAGCCAAAGCCCATTTGCTCACCAAGATTTACATCGTAGTACAGGACACTTGTGCTTGTAATTTCTTGTCTGCCACAGCCACATTTTTATTTGGTTGTGTTGATTTTGACACCAAAGCATGTTGTGGATTGCCTTGCAATCAAAAGATGCAGTCTGCCTCTACTTCTTCTGAGCACGAGAAGCTGCTAAAGGTATGAAATAGTTGCTTGATGCTCTAGCATGTTGTGGATTGCCTTGTGATCATTCAAATTTGTTGCGGGGACGGCATTCTGCCGGAGCCTCACACAACAGCCTAGCCCACATTAAGCTAGCAGAGAAAGAGGACCACGTTCCTTCCGAGGTATTGTCCGCTTTGGGGGTCGAGCGTACCCGGAGCCCTCCTCACGGTTTTGTCCCACAAAAGAGCCCTCGAGAGGAAAGGATTTCCACCCCCCATTTAAGGCACGGAACATTTCCGCTACTAGCCGATGTGGGACTAAATTCAAGGCCCCCTCCCCCCCCACAACATAGCCCTCCCAGCAGGAAGGTTCCGGCCAAGTTTTACCCCAACGGGCCCCCACAGTCCTGGAGGGTAGTCAATGGAGAGAGGAGGCGCCCCTACCTGGCGCGCCATCTGTTGCGGGGACGGCATTCTCCTAACCCACATTAAGCTAGCAGAGAAAGAGGACCACGTTCCTTCCGAGGTATTGTCCGCTTTGGGGGTCGAGCGTATCCGGAGCCCTCCTCACGGTTTTGTCCCACAAAAGGGCCCTCGAGAGGCAAAAATTTCCACCTCCCATTTAAGGCACGGAACCTTTCCGCTACTAGCCGATGTGGGACTAAATTCAAGGCCCCCTCCCCCCCCCCCCCAACAAAATTAAATAAAGTTGATCATTAATGTCAAGTGGAGTACTCATGGAAAACTTCTGTAAGTATTCCAAAATTGAAGCTCCCTGACTGCTCTGTGCCTCTAGAGGCATAGTTACAATATTTTCCAAACTCTAATGCATTTATAAATTATTCTTAATTTTTCTCTCAATGATCCTATGAATCAAACCATTCAATAGTTATCAAACTGTAAGAATTTCATGAATTATTCATGATTATCTGCAACCAATTTAAGAAATCTTTATGTATTAAAAACTACTGATATCATGTAGTACTTTTGGCAATAATGATTCCTGCTATCAATTTTTTTCCATACATATTTTTAAATAACTAAATATGCAGATATTTCAGAAAGTTCATCTATATGTTTTTTTTTTTATTTCATTTCCATTTTTGTTTTTTTATTCAAGCTCTTTCTAAACTTTTAATAAATTTATCAGATTTTTCCTGAGTTCTGAATCTTTACCTCTTTCTGATTTTTTTTTCCCGAGTACAACTTGCGACTATGTTTCAAGGAGCTATATCAGATTTCATACGTTGGATACATTGTTTCCCATCAGATATTCATTCTGCCACGTTCCTTTTTACCATTATTTAAAATGCCACCAAATTAAATCAAATCTTCGAAAGATCATGCAAATCATAAGAGAGGAAAGCAATTCCTTCTCTGTTTCATTTGTAGAGTCTCTTATATAAGGCGCTGTACGTATAAAAAGTAGTAATAAAAAAGAAATGAACAACCGTCCCCAACAACTCATAAAAAGAAAAAAAATTTTCACGGTGCAAGCTCAAGCATCCACGCCATTTTAACTTTTCCACGTACAAGCAGTCAACAGATGCTCCTCGTCCATGTAAGGTTCAGCATCTAACTTGAGTTTCATATTTCTCATGGCGTTTCCTTGAATTGTGATGTTTGGCATTGCATGACCTGATCACAAGAGAAAATGGCACAAAAGAGTCGTTAAAAAATGGCTGGTCTGCCTGAGATTAGCATGTATAAATCCGCCATATATAGACCCATCACTGGAACATATATAGCCTGCGATCAGCTAGCACAAATTAATGAGCTATAGATCAGTCATCATTCGAATGTAGCAATTGTGCTATAATGTCTCATGCACCTTTTTCTTCTTGAAATAAGGTTACATTTGCTCATTTTAAAGAATTAGTTCTGTTATTTGCCCTTTCGGAAGGATTTTTGCTTCCTAATTATTTCTTATGGATTTGTTTATACTGTCTGATGTGAAGTTCTGAGATATATATATTGGTGCGACTGACAGTATTTTCTAGAAAAGACCGAGCTATAAACTTTTCTAGAAAACCTACTGAGCTTGTTTTTAAGAACCTATAGAATTATGGTCGGCTCGTTCTGAATATTGTTATGAATTCTATGAATATATGCCTGGTCCGGCACATCGCCGTCGGAATCCTTCTGGATACTGGCCCGTGGCTTGGAGGGATCTCAGGGTGGAAAGCTGCATGCAGAGCTTGTGGCGAAGAGTGTGTGAGTGCAGCCCATAAAGTCAGAGAGAAAGCGAAAATACATCGAAGGCAATATCGAGGCATCAGTATGGTGAGCCGCAAAAGATGCCATCCAGTCCACCACACTGTTAACCTCTCGAAAGATATGGATAGCCCAGTGAGAAGTGCATTCTCCTAAGAGGCTGCAGATGTCGTGTATTAGTCGCAACCCGCCTGATGCACGCCCAACTTCTGGACCCACTCGATCACTATGGCTGAGTCCTCTTCTAAAATAATACGATCCGCGCTCAACACTTTTCTCACATAGAAAATACTCTTCTATGCAATCCTAACCTCAGTGCTAAGCACAGATTGATCGAAAATAGATATGAGGTTCGCTGCCATTACCACTTCGGGCTATGGACTCGAGGATCTTCCGTAGGGCCAAGACTTGGTGGAGAGGGATGAAACTGTTGGGAATTATAGTTTGTGCATGCTTCTTTTTTTTTTTTTGCTGAAAACAGTAGTATCATACATAACATGTATAGATACAGCCCAAAAAGTTAAAAAGCAAAACATCACGGAGAGCACTAAGCAACTCCACCTCTCCCACTCAGAGGTGGTCCCCGGAGTGGTTGACAAGAAAGGACGCTACCCAATCCGCGGCCTCATTGGCCTCTCTAAACACATGTTTCGCCTGAAGCACCATCCCATCCCTAACCATGGCCCGAATATCTTTCAGAAGTGGGAGGTAATCGCCAAACCTCCCGAAACCTGCAGAATCCATCCGATAACTATCGCAGAATCGCCCTCCAGAAGAACCCCTCTTTTCTACAAGGCACGCCGAACGTAACACAATCCAGACCAGGCCGTTCTTAACTCCGCCCCTAGCACCGAGGTGTCGAACAATTGGCAGCCCCCAGCTGCGATTACCTTGGAATCCGGGCCCCTAACAACAAAGCCTACACCTTTCCTCCTGCCGGCCAGCAAGACACATCCATCAAAGTTGACCTTGAGGAAACTCGAGAGTAGAGGCTCCCAGGTGAAAAACACCAAACGAGACGTTCTACGAGCAGATGAGGAGCCCCAGATATCCCGAGCAGTCAAAGGTCTATCCAACCGGATGACTTGAGAGGCCTCCACCGCCAACAACCACGCCCTCTCCACCAGCACCCCCGGTGGAGGAGCATCTCTTTCCAAAAGTCCATACATTCCTTGCAAGCCAGATCTGATAGGCAATATAGGTCGCCCGCACTGCCTCCGGTCTGAACTGCAAGACCCCCGCCAATCAGCAAATAACCTGAAGAAAGGCCGTCACATGATACCAAAGCGCTTTGGAAAACTCCGACTGCCTCCAAATCCTCCTAGTCCGATGGCACTGAAAGATGCATTTGGTGTATTGATAAAAGAACTTTTATACTTGCTCTTGGGGAATGTGGCACGGCAACGAGGCTTTCAAAATACAACCAGTGTCCGGCATTTTCTGGCAACTTCTCCAAAATTGGCATCTCGATGAAATCAACATGATACAAACACCACTTGCCCGACAGCAGGAAAAAAAAAGAAAAGGAAAAGAGTAGCAAAATCGGTACCCAAGCAATTATTCTCTCCCCACATTATTCTTTGCTTTGCTCTTGCTCTTGCTCGGTGACGCGGAGTCTCGTTCCTTCGTAACGTAACAAAACCGAAGTATCTCTCGAACCTACTCTCAGGCAAGAACAATTCCAGCCTTCCAGGTGACTCGGACAATAGCGTTCCATTCTCAAGCCAAATTAACTTGTCTTCTTCTTTTGTCTTGATTATGCTTTGCTTTGTCCTTTCTCATTGCAAAGCTACACGACGCCCAAAGATGCTCGCCGAAACCCCGTTAAAATCGGCTTCCCTCCTCCCTCCCCCATCCCTCCATCGGCACCATGCAAATGATGGAACCATTGCCACCCTCCGAGGTAGACCAGCATTCCAAGCTACCAATGATGGAACAAGCGCCACCCTCCTTCCCTGGAGAGGCCTCCAAGCTGAAGCTAAAGCTCATGGTAGACCAGCATTCCAACCACGTCCTCTTCGCGGAGGCCGGCAAGGACGTAGTCGACTTCCTCTTCGATCTCCTCAAACTCCCCATCGGCTCAGTCGCCAGCCTCCTCTCCAAATACCGCATAGCCGGCTCCATTGACAAGCTTCGCGATAGCGTCGAATCCCTCGACGACGCCTACTTCATCCTCCCCGCCGAAGATCGCCATGCCCTCCTTAATCCCCAAATCTTCTCGTCCACTCTCCCCCTCACCTCTCTACTCCTCGAAAACGAGAAGTCCTCGGACCGACCGGCTAGAAAGTACTATCGTTGCTCAGGAACCAGCAGTCGGGGGTTTTGCGCCGGCCAGAATCTTTGCGGTGGGGAATTTGGCTACGTCACGGATGTTCGTGGGACGCAGTGTCCGTGTTGCCGTCAGGAGATGACGGTGGAGGTGAAGTTCGTGGCTGGGGAGGCGGAGAAGGCGAGGGCGGAGGCTGGAGGAGGGTACGTGAAGAAGGTGGTGACTTACATGGTGATGGATGACTTGTCCGTGATGCCCGTTTCTACCACCACTGCTATTACTCTGCTCAACAATTTGCTCATTAAGGATGTGTCCTCGCTCAACGAATGGACCGTGGAATTGGGCACGAAGGAGGTTAGCCTTTTCTTTTCTCTTTTTTTTTTTCCATTTTGAGGTTTAAAAACTTCGATAGGATTCAGGAATATTTGTAGATGGTTGACAGGGATGTTAGTTTGTTGCTAATTGTGTTATGGAGTTGGTGGTTTTTGGTAGGGGCTGGACCTGCTGAAGGCGTCGCTGCGGTCGACGACGGTGCTGACGGACGTATTTCTCGGGAAGTCCGAAAAGGGTGTTCCCCTGGATTGAGCGTCAACATGTAATGAGAAGAAAAAGAAAAAAGATTGGCTCTATTTATAAAGCTATGCACAAGGGATACGCAAAAAATATTACTGTAAATATTACACGAGATCGAGAATGGAGCTCCGTCGAACTTCCACATGTACACTAAAAGATACCACCTTGAATATGGAAATCAGATCTCCAAAGCACCAAAGTAAAAAATATAAAATAATAGCACAGCCAATAGGACTAATCTAATAATAATGAGACTAAACCATAAGCTCCAAAAATGACGATAAAGATTGAAAGTAATTGTCACGCTCCCGATTTGAGATTGCACGTCGGAAGCCACAGCAATCGCTGCATACTTATAGGAACTAGGCTCGATCACCACAAAAAAATAAATATTGTATTGAATGTTAAATAGAAATATTTACAAATATTATATTTTTTATATTTATATTGATATTTTAATATATTATTTTTTATTATTTATACTTTTATATTTATTAAATGTTATATTAAAACCTTAAGTTCTTGCTAAATTCTCTTAAATAAGTTGTCTTTGAAGTGCTGGAGTTCCGCCCAAGATGAAATAAGCTTGCTTGAACGTTAGAGAGAGAGCATTTGCTAAATATAATGACTACTCCAACACTATAATGGCTAAATATCTAGTTTAATAATTTTGAAGTCAGTCCACATTACATATATTAACAAGAAAAATTTAAATAATAGCCGCAATCAAATCGTTATTTTGTTATAACAATTGTTATATACTATGAATAACAATCTCTATTATTATATCCTTTGCTTATATTAAATATTATTTTAAAAAATTAATCTTCATTCCAACCAAAACAAACTTTTACCTATTAATTAGATGATAACGCAAACAAATAATGTCACTATGTTTTTTGTTTACATAAAAAACACATTCACTACACTAATAAATAACCCTTTTCATAATAATAATTATTTTAATCTCAAATGTTTTTTACCTGATTACTTGTTTTAACTAGTATAGTAATCAGTTTTTAATATATATATATATATATATATATATATATATATATATATATATATATATATATATATAATAGGCTTGCCACCCAGGATTTGAAACTAGATTTCTCTCAGGAGAGGAAAAATGTCCTCTAGCCAGCTCAGGCTCAAACATTTGATACACCAAACTTGTAGCACAATTGATAACCCTGGATTCAAGGACAGACCTCACCCATGGATGAATGAGCCAGAACAGCATATATTTTATTTATTTACCATTTATTTCATGTTAGAGTCCAAACAATCTCCTTCCAGAAACTGTACTTGAGCTATTCGGGCATCATACATCACAACACATGAACATTAATTATGCATGCAGTACTTGGACTGCAGCAGAAGCTTAAGACTGGCGAGCAGCAGCAGGAACACCTCCATGTAGAAGTAGAAAACAACCCAAAAGAAGAACACGTATCCGGGAGGTCCCTCTATGAAATACACCGGAGGGAGTACATGGACCGCGCGGATACGTCCATGGCCGGAGCATCATGCAAGCTGCTGCAGTGACGATCTCTCTCCAGCCCGTAATCCATCAGCGGACGGTCCTCCAGCTCTACATCATGCTCCTGCACGAATGCCGGCACCTCCATCTCTCCCCTCCTCATTCGCTTCCACAGGTACTCCACCCGGCTCACGTACCTCACCTTCCCATATAACCTATCATCATCCAAAGAAAAAAAAACTTTATACCCTAGTCTGGCTGGTAAAAGAAGATTGTTATAGGAATTGTGGCTTTATTCCTCACTCGGAACTGAAGAGCAACCGGCCGAAGGCGGCGAGGAAGAGTCGGGAGCAAAGGCCGGGGTGGACGAAATAGACGGCCTCGAGGTTATCCCGGATAGCGGCGGGGATAGCCTCGTATATAAACCGGATGGTGGAGATGCCGGGGAAGTTCTCCGATCGCCGGACGTCGGTGTGGAAATAGACGACACAGAAGGGTTTACTACCCAACTCTGGAAATATCCTCCCCTCCAGGTACCTCTTCACTGCCTGCTCTCCTATCTTGGCTGCAAGAAATTATGAAACAGAATTAAAAATCCAAGGTCGTAATGATCCAAATAATTTGGTTCGGTAGAAGGAAGAAAACCTGGGAAAAGCTTGCCGACGATGCGGAGAAGCTTCCTGCCAAGCTTGTCTCTTCCCTGCACTTTGAAAGTTTGGACTAACAATTCTTCTTCCATCGATCACAAGAACCCTAGCCTGCTGAAAGTACTAAAGACAAGATTTTGGAGGATTTAGAGTTAGATAATTGTGTAAGAAAATGGGCGTGCATGGAGGGGAAGATAGGGTCAGCCGATCAAAACAGAGGAAACAGGGCATCGCGTTTCCGTCAAAAATCCGGCGATTGCCAGCTCAAAACGAGCTTCGAAAGGTCACGGAAGAGGGAGAGAGGAGAAGAAGAAGAATAGGAGAGAGGAGTTTGGGATCGTTGGCTCGATCTCGGGTGAACTCGAACGAGGAGGAGGAGGTCTTTAAATAGATAATACCGGCCTTATCCATTTGGTCTTTGGATCACGATGAACTTCGGATCTCCGGCATAATCGGGGAGGAAGAAGACTCCCAGTCGGAGTGGGAGTCTTCTTCCGTGCCTCTTGCACGTGCATCGCACACGATGCTTGGCCCAAAAATGGCTGGGCCAAATACAATGCCCAGAGCATGAGCCAGGACCGGAGTATGCCTGGGTCTGGCGCTTAGGCCTCCACCCGAGGGTCGCACTGTTTTTATGAAAAGTCGTCTGGGATCGGCTTCCGACGAGAGCATTACTGAGCGAATGGGGCTTGAGGATGCCCCCTGAGTGCGGGGCATGCAGAGCCGATGAGTCGGTGGACCATGCACTATTTCAGTGCACATGGGCAAGGGCGGCGTGGCGTGCGGCGGGGCTGCTATGGGAGGGTTGGTCTCGGGGGGACCAGTTCTTACGAACCATCCGTTGGTGGTCGGGCAACCCGTTGACACAACAAGAGGCGGTTAGAGCGACCTGCACAGCATACCAGACATGGCTGGCAAGGAATGCTCGAACCTTTGGTGAGCAGAGCATGTCGCCAAGGCTCGTGGCAGAGAGCGCCCGGGCGCAGGCGGTAGAGATTAGTCGTGCTTCCTCCTTAGATCGACTTTTGATAGCTCGGAATATCTGGGGTTCCCTTTCTGCCTCGGCAGCTTCTCACATGGTGTTTTTCACCTGGGAGCCCCCACCCCCAAGCTTCCTCAAGGTCAATTTTGATGGGTCGGTGCTGGATGGTGGCACAAAGGGTGGAGCAGGTTTCGTTATTCGGGACCCGAGCTCTAGGGTTGTGGCGGTGGGGGGCTGTCTGTTATTTGACGGCACGGTTCCTGGAGCGGAGCTGAGTGCTGCCTGGGCGGGTATTCGACACGCTCAGCGTGTGCTCTCAGCTAGATCAGTTATTTTGGAGGGTGACTCGGCTACGGTCATTAGTTGGATCCAAGGAGGTCAGAGGGTCGGTGCTGCCGACCATCCCTTGATCCGCGATATATGGATGATGATGAGGGATGGAGGGGTGGTCCAGACGAAGCTGTGTTTAGAGAAGCCAACAGGGCTGCGGATCGATTGGGTGGCCACGTATATGGCTAACCATGCCAGTAGTACCCTATGGGTAGGGGACGGGGAGCTGCCTCGGGAGCTCCGGGACATTTTGTTTTCCGACTTTATTGGGTGCATCCGTACACGTGTTATATAGATCACCTGGTTTAGTGGGGAAAAAAAAAACCGATGGGCCGGTCTGAACCCCTTGCGATACAAGAGCATCAACGGCTTCCAACCTTGTTATTAGGCAACAGGTGGGACTCACTAAAGGAACACGTACCAGGCTTGCATGGTACTCAGGAAACACGTACATCTGTGTAAGGTGGCGAAAACGGAGCCTGGGCTTTTCCCACTGTTACTGTGTTTCATTAGTCCATAGATTTTGGGCTGGCTACGTTCCTTTTTAACCTGGTAAGAAATTTGAAACCACGGGTAACTTCGTCACGTCCTAGAATTTTGAAAAGGTGAGGAGAGAGAAATCTTGTAACTCCACAAAAATGATAGGAAAGTCTTAGCTGATTAAAGAGATGAAAATTGTAGAGGTTGCACAAAAGATATTGCAGAGATTAATGAGATGATATTGTAGAGGTTACCTCCGGCCTGAGATTATTGACTATTGGCTGCTAAGATTTTACCAGAGGGTCAGAAGAAATGTTGTAAATTTAGTCATTACTTACATACTAAATTACAAATGTGCTGTTCTAAAGTTGGAAAAAAAAAAAAAAACTAGCCGTTAGAAATCTACATGTCTATTAGCAATCGCTGGTGAGGGTAGGGGTGGGTTTCCCCACGTTTAATTAACCCGTTCCTCCTTTCTTTCCATGGATTTTTGGTTTGTTATGGAGGCTGGAAAGCACTGGCCTTAACTACCACCTCCACTCGCTAACAGTTCTCTCACCACCATTTCACTTTAATCAGTTCAGCATCTGGCTTGCCATTTTTGTCTCCACTCGTCTCGTCTAGTTCGTTTAGCGTGATGGGGGAGGGGAAGGAGATGGGAATGGAGGAGGTGGGAATGAGAGAGATGGAAGAGAAAAGGGCTATGGTGGTGGAGATGGTGAAGGAAAACGTCTACCCTCCTCCACTTCACTCCCATGAAGAAGTACGTCAACGATGAAGCCCTTTTTATGGACTCCCTGCGCCATTTCCACTCTTCTATTGGCACTAATTAAGTTCACGTATGCAGGACTTGACATGCTTTTGATTCTCTTATATATTTTTGTTTATATGCATTAGGGCTTTGATGATATCTTTTTCTTTGATGGAGAAGGAACCCTGCGTTACGAGTAGAAGAGATGGATCTGCATCTCTTATATAAGGAAGTGACTCAAAGGGGTGGCCTTGGAAAGGTCTCCTTATCTTCCTTCTATTGTTTACTCCGCCATGGTATCTTAGATAATTGTGCTACGATCGAGAGACTAATAAGGTTTGACTATAAAGTTCTCATTGTTATTAAATTTGAGTAATATAGGTTGATGAGGTCAGGGCTCCTTCGACCTTAGACCTTCGTCCCCACCGAATTGGAATAGAGGAACAACTGTGTCCCTTGCGAGATATTGTGCGAGATATTGTGCGCTCTGGGGTTACTTACGCGCTCCGGGGTTACTTACGCGCTCCGAGACGGTTTTACTCGACAAAAGGCGCCTCGCAAGGAAAAAGACTTTTCCCTTCATTTAAGGCGCAGACCTTTCCGCTATTCAGTTGATGTGGGACTAAGTTCGAGGCCTTTTATTCCCACAGCGTCACCCTCCCAACGGAAAGGTCGGTGTCGGGTCAAGCTACTGGCTGAGGAGGAGGAGCTCCAGTGCGGATGGTACGTCGGCAGGTTGTGTCCTCCGGGGGACCTGCAAAAAGAAGCCGATGGCCGGGTTTCCGGCGCCGGCTCTCCGATGCTTAAGTCAGAGAGGCTCTCTTTTGAGAAGAAAATAAATTGTGTATAAGAGCTTTAGAGTCAGGATCTGAATCCCCCCTCCGGAGGAAGAGGTTTCTCTTTTATAAGAGGAGTACAGGGTTACCTGTGATGTGACTGGGTGAATTATGTGAGTTACCATCATGATTGGACGTGACCGTCTGAATTAATGAAGTGTCGTGGATGACTGGACGGAGTTGAGTGAGTCAACTGGTTGCCGTGGATGGCATGAGATTTTGAGTAAGCCGGAGATCCGTGGAGAGCATGTGCATTTATTGTTGAGTAAACCGGAGATCCGTAGAGAACATGCGCTTTATTGTTGAGTAAGCCGGAGATCCATGAATAGCATGCGCATTTATTGTTGACAGTCGTTTAGACGAAGATCGCGGGACGGGGCCCTGGAAGGCTTGGTTCCCGGCAGAGTGGAGGAGTTTGCCTCGTTCTCTGACCTGGTCAGGCGTCTTGAGATCGGGCGCCTTGAGATCGGGCGCGCCGTGAGGTCGGGTGCCTAGTTTCACGTGCCGGCAGTGTGCCCATGTGCTTCGGGGCAAACCATTTTTCCCTCAACAGTGCCCTTTCACTCCTGTTTCTGAATCCTACGCAAATCATCATTTACATGCAACACTAGATGTCATGACAATGAAATAATACTTCTAGGATGATTTCCTCCATCAAATTAACATATATTAGTAAATTGTGAGTTTGTCACACTAGAGTCTAGATAGATAGTTGGTGGGAGAGATCTCTACAAAACATTTTGGTTATGTTATGCAAGAATCGCACTTAGACTTGAGCGCATGGCTGGAGGGTGCAACGAGATACCATGCAAAGCAATAGGTAGAATTCGAAGAAGAGCTTGGATTCCACCACCATTGGGTTAGCAGACCCCATGTCGTTAATTGGTCTAGCTTCAGAAAATCCTCCTTCTATAGTCCAAATCATGATGTGAGTTTTTTCAGCTGCGAGGGGGATCATAATTCATGGGACAAGCCAGAGAATGGTATGTCTCAACTCCTTGCCATCATTCAACAAGAAGATAGGGTTAGAAGTTCATCTTTTTTTTTTGCATAGATGGCTTGATTGTAGGTTCAGGAAGTCCTTAAGATCAATGTCCATTACTCGCAATTAACAAACATGGGCTGGCTTGGTGATTATTATCATTTTCGATTTTACTTATCCTAGCTTGAGACATTGCAGAATTATATAAAATTACCCTGATAAAAGTAAAATGTTTTTGAACTATAGTTATTTTGTGCCATACTTAAATCAAATTATATTTATGAAGCTAAAGGTGGGAGAAACA
This sequence comes from Phoenix dactylifera, assembly GCF_009389715.1. NCBI lineage: Eukaryota > Viridiplantae > Streptophyta > Magnoliopsida > Arecales > Arecaceae > Phoenix > Phoenix dactylifera. Next base: position 5,562,357 of record NC_052409.1, on the reverse strand, counting down.
TGTACAATGACTAAAACAACAAGAACCAGAAAAAAAACAGCTTCCTCAATGTTTAGAAAAGCCAAAGTAGACACCAAGCAACTTGCATTTCCCCTATAATTTACAACAGAACTGTAATTTTTATACTTGTACATCGTTACTGTATTTTTTTGATACTTTTATAATAAATTGGGGGAAGCTTCTCAGTTCCTCCATTTTCCATCCAAAAAAAAAAATACAGCAGAACGGGAGATAAGAAATTAATGTACTAAGAGCCAGCTCATCAGATTCCTAAACTCTCAGTACCACATTCATCACAGAACTTTGCAGGACTTGTGAGCTGAAACAGAAAGATCAAATGGAACAGGCAAAAAAAAAAAAAGAATGGTGCATAGAGAGCGCATCTTTCAATAATTGCTGTGGGGTAGCTTCAGTGTTATGGCTTGCATACTTTCTCCCTTCATTTTGTCAATAAGTATTACTAGAAAAGAGTATAGGCCGGACACCCGCTGAAACATATACAAGTGCACAGAAGAAGGCCAAATGTAAACAGAAAGAAGCTATTTCTTCTGGAGGAGTATTAGATAGTTGCAAAGCAAGGAAAGTCCGGCCTATTTGAGAGTTATGTTAGAACCTCTTTGGTAATCCTGTGGGATTGGACTAAATTTTCCTCCAGCAATTTTGTAGAAAGGGAAAAATAATCTTTATAGATCTTCTTTAGGCTAGAACTTGAGCAGACCCTTACAAAAATACGAGCTAGATGAGCCAGTCCACCAATTTCTGCAGGAATTGTATCATGCCCCAATGAATATTCTAGATAAGATTTGGGCAAAGACGAATAAAAATACTTTTTGCTGGATAATAGATCTACTATTTGCCACTATCAAGTCCAGGCATCAAGTGTAAGGATCCGCACGGACATATATTTAGTCTCGTATTGATTATGCATTAGGTAAATTTTGGGTGGTTATACGGAACCAAAGATCTAAATAATACTTTTCAGCTAGGTTTTTTGGATAAGTTCCTAAATTGTCACAAATAATATCAAAGCAAATCTGTATGTGGAATAGGAGACACTGCAGCACATGTTCATTAAGGTTGACCATAAGCTGATTACAGTTATTGTGATTAGATTTGAATAGATTTAAAATTTTAACTTGGCAAAAATATCAGAATTTAAATAGAGAAAATATGTGAAATGTGTACACATATATTTAGTTCATATGAGCTATGTATTAAATAGTTCATAAATAATTTTAAAAAAATAAAAAAATTTAATTAATATCTTCTGATCTTTTGGGACGGTCTTTATCCCTATTGACCCAGTTCAGCACAAGCAAGCTGACAGTACTCCGCCCAGTTCTACTAATAAAAACGTCACTTCACTATTCAATACCAACAACGCCATCTCCGTCCTTTTCCTTAACAAAAACGAACCGGACGCTATACACGGCAACTTGCCCGAGGCCTCATCCCCCTGATCCACAACGTAACAAAGAATAAAAGCTACCTCAATGGCGTCACGCACAACCCCGCACCGTCCTATTCCCCATTCACTTCCACTCCACTGCCTTCTCTTCTTCCATTCCATTCTTACCAACTTAACCAAAAGAAGATCAGTACAATGGCCTCCTACTCTCGCGTCTCTCTTCCTGTCCTCCTCTCTCCTCCACCCCCCAAAAGGTTTGTAACTGTTCATCTTCTTTATCTACTCTCTTCTTCTATTAGCATTGGTTGTCATCAAATCTCTGTTTCATAGATTTCTTTCGCTGTCGCCGACGTTTCTCTCGGCATCAAAGCATTCTGGACACCAGCATGCAGTTTCCGGCGCACAAAACGGTCGCCCAGGCTTCCTGAGGTATGGGGTCTACTGTAGTTCAATGGGACGGGTTGTTAAGTTTCTAAAAGCTACTGTTTTCTTCCTTTTTTTTCTTTAATTCTAATTTTCTCGAGAACTATGATTACTGCATTAGATCTGTAAGCAGCGATGGAAATCCAGAAATAGGGGTCCCAAGATCGGTGCCGGTTCGTGTTGCGCACGAGCTCCTTCAAGCTGGTTATCGCTATCTGGACGTCAGGTAATTATGATTAAAGAAATGTCTTAATCTATAGTTATATTTGTGCAGTCGACATTTTTCTGATTTTTTTCAGAAGAATTTTCTCCAGTAATCACAATAGGATGTCATAGGTGGCTGCCAACTCTTTCCATCGGGGAAAAAAAAATGAAAATGACATTAGGAAGTGATGCATTATGGGATGGTTTTTCAGGACGGTGGATGAGTTCAATGCTGGCCATGCAGTGGGTGCTAAAAACATCCCTTACATGCTCAAGGTTGGGTCAGGTAATGCCTGGCTAACCAATGTTTTCCGTGTACTTCGCTTTTAGTATGTAGTATAATTCCCTTTTTCTTTTGGTTTTCTCCTGTGATGATGCTCTCTTTATCGATTCTCTAGTGATAAATCTTCATGATTATGTTTACATAAACAACACAAATAATATAGATTTATAAACCCTTCTATCAAGATTCATAATTTCGGTACCAGATCTTGTACTAGTGCCACACTAGCATATATAGTGTCGGTAATGGTATGGAATTTTTTGTGTGCATCGAGTGTCAGTACAGTACTTGTACTGGACATCGGTATCCGTACTGACGTCTTGTATCGCTCGGTTTGGACTGGTATGGCATACCATGCCTTCTATACTTTGGTACCGGAACACATACTTCTTGTGCATTATTGTTTTTCCTAACATTTACAACTTCAAAGCAGGGATAAATCATTTTTTACACCAAACTCATTGTCAATGATCAGTCTGCTTCTGTGCTTGTTCTGTATAATAATCTAAATTGATCTGATTGGTTGTCCTTGTTCTCCCTTCTCCTTCCTGCTCTGTTCCTGGTCTCTTTTAAGCTTTATAAGTCATAACCAAGCGAAATTAAGATTAGGAAGTCTCCAGATTTTAATGAATCTTTCATATGTCGACCAGTTTAGGCTCGGTTTAGACTTTTTTTGGATCTCACTATTTGTTTTTAATGGCCAAGGGGCCCCTCGTACACTCTAGCTGAATGCATGTTTTATATTTGAAGAACATCCAAAGATTCTGCATCAGAGTCATATTTATGTTGGTATATATATCCAGAATGACAGATTTTAATATATATTAATTAGATCGGAATCATGAGAAGTGTACTTGCGCTGACATCAAGAATGGCACGGTCTTCCTCAAGATTTAGATTATGACAACTTGACTAAGAGCTTTTAGATGCTTCAGACCTTGTGATTGGTTACATATCCATGTTTGAATCTGGTCTTATCAGGTCTTATTGGCACTTCTAATGAGACAGAACAAATACCATATGCAAGATTAATGTGCTTTCCATGTTTTACTCTGCTCTTCTGAAATAAAATGAAGATTTTGTACAAGAACTATGAAGAAGTAAGGAATCTGTATCTATCCTAAATGATATATACAACCGAAGGAATTGTAGGGGCCACAGTATGCTACAGCCTAATTTCCATGTTTTGGGATCAAGTTGCTAATATATTCTCATGGAAAGAAAAATAACAATTGTAAGCAAATTGTTGGAGCCTTGGAGGAATTTACTTGAGCAGCATGAGATTTAGAAATTGAAGTTAAAAATTGAATCTGAGGTACGCCTGCATCATCCATAGTTCCTGGGCATTCTTTTGCTTGGCACAATAGTACGAGTAATGCTCCATTGTGAAAAAAAATAGAAGCCAGTCCAGAAATGAAATTTTTTGAAGATTTGTTGTGAGCAGATTCAGCATTTCAGCTAGGTTAGATGTTCATATCCAATGCATTTCCTATTGCATTTATTTGAATTCAGGTTTATGTCACACCCAAAGTGAATGATGACAGCAATAGAAGACACTGAATGAAAGACATCTAGGAGAGGAATATATGCAGAATTTAAGAAGTAATGATGAAAGAGCATTACAATCTTTGTAGCCTAGAGTTGTTATGGGTGTTGTTTTGTTTCTCTCCTTATATCATGCTATAAGAGTAATGGATGCTACACTGTCAATTTACCAATATTCGAGTGGGCGATAAACTTGGAAGCACCCTGCTCCGCATGCTGAACCGAGCATTAGGGTATACAAATCGGCGTTTCACCATATGGAAGCCTGCAGATATAGCAATGCTTCTTATACTGGTTTAAGATTGTATACAGTTCTTACAGCATGTCATTTAGCTGCTTATTTATTGGGTAATGTAGTATTTTCTAGATCAAAATCCTTAAAACAAGTCTTGAGTAAAAATGGTATATAAATCAGTGGTTCACCATGTGGAAGCCAGTGGACATTTTATTCCGCTGTTTGAGCATGTCATTTAGCTGCTTATTTATTGGGTACTGTAGTATTTGCAATTGTGGATCAAAATCCTTAGAAAAGGTCGAGTGAAGATATATATTGCAGTAGGTTTTATTATAAATTCCTACAGACAAGTTTTGGTTGATAAACTACTGGCATATCTTTCTTTCTTTTTTTCTATGCGGTTCACCATTTAAAAAGTATCTTCACATTTATTTTCTTCCTCCTTCTGGTGTAGGGAAGACAAAAAATCCTAACTTCTTGAAGGAAGTGCTAGAAGTTTTTGGGAAGGATGATGAGATAATCATTGTATGTCTGCATGTACTAATTTTTCAATTCTTGCCCTCAACTTAAGCTACTTTAAGGCTTTTTCTTCTTGGTAATTCTTCACCTTTTGCCTGTAGGGATGCCAGAGTGGGAGACTGTCACTCATGGCTACAGCTGAACTTTCATCTGCTGTAAGTAGAAGTTTAACGACATGCTTTGCCTTTGTACACGTAATAGCAGACAATTTACAAACAGTGGAACCATATATCGACGAGATCTAAGACATTCAACATGAAATATATTTCTTTGGTTGCCATGAAATCATGTAATTGCCCCTGAACTGAGACACTCTTTCATTTCCTCAGGGTTTTACAGGCATTACAGACATTGCAGGTGGTTATTCCGCTTGGATACAGAATGGACTCCCAATCGAGCAGTGACAGCGATCCCGCTGGCACATGTATAGCTCTCCATGCTTCCATGGTGGTAAAATGAGACAGGAGGGCAGCTCTAATTTTCCTTCCTAATAGTTGTTAGCCTCTTGGGAAGAAATAAAATGATCCATTAGCAGCTAATAATCAGCAGATGTATGTATAGATTGAAGTACATCTGCATGAAGAAACTCCATTTGCTATAGTAAATTCCATGAAACTAATTAGGAAATATATTTATACATATTTGCTTGCTTTATGTTATCATGCAGATAGGGATGCTCTATCAAAGTTAAAACCGAAATAATAATTAAAATCAGTTTTTGTAGCCTAGGTTATTTTACATAAGATCACTTTCGTAGACTGATCATTCACGCATTTTAGAAGTTAAGCTTACAACGCCCTCAGTGCCATCAAATGAAAACTGTGAGTTTCGGAACCCTAGATTTCAAGTCCCTCAACACCTTTTCTCTCTTAAGACTGTTTAGTGAATGCAGCAGATCCTTTAACAGTGCGACAGTCGCATATGATACATTTTGGAAAGAATATCGAGCACAGTAAAATATTTCTTGAGATTTATTTCGGTTCACAGCTATTTTTGCAGAAGTGAGCTGATCCAGTCCCTGAGGCAGCTCACTTCCAAAGAGCTGAAGGGAAAGTGTAAATTGCACTTCTTGGTTGAGGAAATATTGCTGTTTGGAGCTGTGTTGCTGGTCTTGTCCATGGTGCAAGAAATGACACCATGTCACAGAGCATCCCCAACTTAAAGGATGCACTTTGAAAGTGGATGCAGCTGCCATGCGATTATATAGTCTTAAATCTCAGTACACATCAGACGGTTGAAACATTGTTTTGAAATCATTTTGGTCTCCATCCGGGTGCAAAGTCCATAAATAATACCATGGTCGTCATCAGAAGTGTCAAAACTTACATAAAGATATCCACTCCACTAAAGAAGGACAAATCAAGGCTCAGAACTACCCTTAGTAACATCAGGCCGAAAAGGTTAAAAGAAGCAAAAACAACCGAACAACTATAACAAAATGATCACCGGCACATGCTCTGGGAAGAGATGATCACTTTTGATGACATTCCATTCGAATATGATAAAAAATAGACATGGCAGCAGTTAAATGTAAAAAGAATTGCAACTCAAAATTTAGGAACAAAAAACTAGGTCGTCAAATTAAATACTGTACAGCTTAAGGTATAATCCTACCAAGGACTGGAAATTGCCCATGATGAGATCATACAAATGATGATTCGCGGACATCTCTCCTTCAGTGGCCCCGCCTCAGAACTGAGAGAAACCTGCCCGATGACTTTTCCTTGCGACGATCCTCAGGTTCATCAGCGACCTGTTAGGCAAAATTCATAAGAAAAACCCTAAAGGCCCTTTAAGGAATTGAGAGGAGGGGGAAAAAATAGTCTTCTTTATTGAACCTCCTTGGCTAAAAACTGGAGTATCTCCAATATTTCTGAAAAGTCTGGCCTTTGAGCTGGGTCCTGCTGCCAGCATTTTTCAAGCAGTTCAGCAAGTTTAGGATTGGTATGCTTTGGTATGGTTGGTCTCAGGCCCTGCAAAGAGCAGAAATCGCCACCATCTTTGTAACAACAGTCAGGCAGCAGCAAAAAGAAAATAGGTGAAAATTAGAAAAGTTCTGATGCTGCAGAGATTAACAGTACACCATGATCAACTTCAAGAAATATATAGATCCTTAAAGATCTAGTCTTATCTAGACCATCAGAAGGCCATACATTTTTATAGAAGTATGTAGACATGAAGATGGGTGGATGAATAAACATATAATGCCGTGCATGCCTTCATTTTAAGCAAACTTACTTTAGGTATACCACCCTTAAAACAGAAGCTGCACCATTCTTAAACTAACAAACCACAAACTACAATTTATTTCCGACCAAAAAACATTATGGTTAAGGTTGTAGTAAATATTAATCAATGACAATAGTAAGATATACCTCAAAACAAATAGAGCACTGTATGTTCAGTGTGTCAGGTTGAGTAATTGTTAGGGGAAAGATGAGTTGTTCAAGATCCACACATCTCTGATCTAATGATGCCCACCTCAACTATCAGAAGCACACTCCTAAATGCTTTGAGGCAAACCATTCATGAACCAGATCTGATGCACAAGCGACGAGACTATGCGACCCTAATGCGTATAGAAAACCCTTGCCTACAACCGTGGATTTGCAGCATATCTCATGGAAACATAATTATGAATATCAAGAAAAAAAAAGAAATATGTAGTTCTTTTTTTAAATATAGCAGCCTCGTACCCTAAAATTTTCCAAAGTTGAACAGTAGGTGATTCAATTCATCATGTAATGTGAAACAAGATTACTGATGCACAGCTTATTGTCCATAATATAACATTTGACAAAGAGAACTGAACGATTTGGGCCAGGTAGCGCAACTTTCAGTTTTCCAAACATGAAGAACCAACAAAGCAAAGAACATGGTATATCTAAAATTTCCTAACCCTATTTTCTTTATACTTAATTCCATTAAGCAATGCCACCTTTAGCTTGAGAAACCAAAAAAAGAAAAAGTTATTTTATCTATTATACAAGTCAAACAAGATTCGCTATAATTATCTACATGTTAAGCTTTTTGATTTTGAGTTACATTTAAATTAAAGTCGCTAGTTTAATAATGTCAAAAAATACTAAAAAAAGGGTACCGCGGTCTCCTGCCATTGCAGAGTTTGAGAGGGTTAGATGAACGTGTGTGCGGAAACGAATGACAAACCCTTCAAGGGAAAAATTAAGACTGCATGCATAAGAGACAATTATTGTAGGCGAAAAAATTTTGCAGCTGACCACATTTTGTTTGCTCTCTCATTCAAGAGTTGGAAGAGATTTATAAATCATTTAATTGCTCAAGAAGCAATGGTTCAAACTTCAATGCTTTATTTTATTTTATAGTGTAAATCTCGAAAACATTTCACACAATTATTTAGTAAGTAAACAGAAAATACATTTCCAGAAGGGCAACATCCACATGGTCTGTAGCGGACTTGATATAGCAAGTCAAGCCTTTTAAGCGTGTAGGGGATATTACATTTACCTTTATTTCAACTGTCAGATTCATTTACTAGTGGACTGAAAAACAATAAACAAAGAAAATTTACATATGATGGCTATAGCGAATATTTGCATGGTGCATAATGATGAGTGGGATATGATGCTTACCTTTTGAACCACACCTACTGCTGCTTGTAGCGGTGTTAGGTACTCATATGGAAGCTAAGCAATAGATAAATATGATCATCAGCTTAACTGAAAAAAAGCACTTGTTATAAAGACTAAGAAATAATTCCATACACTGCATTACCTTTCCTGTTAGCAGCTCCCACAGCAAAATTCCGAAGCTAAAAACATCAGCCTTGTGATCATAGGGCTTGTGTTCTATGACCTACAATATAAACCCATTCTGCTTAGAAACTTATTGGAAACTAGAGCCTAAAATTCAAAGGATATGGGGAAAAAAAAGGATCAGCAAACTGCATAAAAATTGATGAAAAAAGTCCACTGGAATGGCTAGGGTAAGACAAAAATAGAAACAAATCAAATTACATTAGCACCTATGGTTATGACTTATGACATTTCATTCGTTCATCTTAGTACTAGTTTATCATGGTTTTTATAGTTCCAGGAGCACAAATTAAGTAGGGTCAAAAGCAGGAACATAATCCCTAGAAAAAAAAATCTATCAGGAGCTTGAATCTCGAAATATTCTTGAAGACTTCCATATACCACAGAGAACATCTTGATTATTTCATAAATGCTGAATTGATAGAGTAAAATTTTGTTATAAGATACCACCAAAGCTCCTAGTCCTTGCACCATGCTTAGAGTTCAGTTACTATGATCACCATCTTAATTTACACTTTACAGACACAGTATACAGAGTTCCTGACAGCACTATTGCCTTTACCATGCTTAATTATCCTCCAAACATTGCAAACTTTCAAACAAACAGTGCCAATTGTAATCACAAGATCAGCAGAAGAATTGTTTTAATTTCCAAAGACACTACGTCACCACCTCAATCACATGACATGTATATATCTTTAATTCTAACGCTAATCTCTCTACCTCAAAAACAATTGCCAGACCAAAATTCAAGTCATAGGATCGTGATTTTCAAACCATCATACCAAACTGAAACCCTAATCTTAACATATCATTCATTCCATTAATTAGCAAATAACTATAATGCTGTTGTGATGGGACACACCCTCTTCTCTTGCCCTCGGTCAGCCATGTTGTAGATCAGACCCTCAACCACTTAGGGCAGTCCCACATGGGCTCTGACAGGTCCACCATATGGGCTTTCTTTCCACGCAGGTAAATAGACTCAAATAGTATGCACCTGGAGTTGATAGTGGCCTACCTCCAGCAGACTTGGAAAGCTCAAAATCAGGGGATCTTCTAAGGTGAAAGCATCCTTCCTACCAGAAATCTTATGATTTACTTGGCACCATTCAAACTCCTCTCATCTAATGGGCTTCCCTAGAACCTGGCCAGGTACAGGTGTATTTTGACAGAGCAGTAAAGGCACAAAGTGGTGAACTGGGAGTGTCATTTGGAACTAAAAAGGCAAACTACCTGGCAAGGTTTGTTGTCTTGGTACCAGACCCTATACCAGTACCATAATGGTATAGTGTCATACACCTGATATAGAATCAGTTCAGCATACCAAGACTCGGTATGTCCTCCATACCAAGTCTTCGTTCGTCCTGGTATGATAAGGTCCACTGGGTACAGGATGAGTATGTAACGATATGGCAAGCCTTGCTACTTGGTGCTGGGTCTATTCACCAAAAGACCACCTTTCTCTTGCTGACAACCTGGGAAGGTGTAAACTTTGCAATGAACCGACTAGGAACAACCAATAGGAGTAAACGGAGACTCACAACGGTAACCTGGATTGATGGAGATCTTCCCAATCACCCATAATTTTCCAATCTCTCCAAAGTGACGAGGTCATGCCCTAACGTTAGAGCTTCCCACATATTTAGAGTGAGGAATCATGTAACCAATGCCCCATGGCCAACATCACCTGCAGATCCAGGCAACCAAGGGTTCAGATGGCGAACTATCCTGCTGACATATGGTCCCCCCAGCTGTTGATGAGTCTAGCTTACGAGCAGTTGTAACTAGAGAGTTCTGGCCCTATGGTTCACAAAAACAAAAAACAAGGCTCAACCAAAGGCTCTTCCCTGAACCAATTTTGCACAAAACCTAGGTTGATCTTCGTTAAGGCTGCATAAGCACCAAGAAGTTAGAAATGTCAAACTAACAATGGCATAACTTACTCTTGCAAACATAAATCAAATGACAGTGAGGTGATGTGGGCATCAGATTAGCAGTTCCTACAGCAACCATGCGTAATGCCAAGAAATAATCTAAAAGTAGCAAACAAGAAGTGCTATTTCTTCAAATCAAAGAGTGGAAGCGCATAGTATCAAACAACTATCGAAAAAGATAATCATCCTCCTGGACAGAAATGAACAAACTAACATTGCCTATGTATTGATAATGCTATCGAGTGGGTCGTAGAGCATAACCATGATAACCACCATGGTCCAACCACTGACATCACTACTACAAAGATATCTGTAAGGGTGTAAAGTTTCACTATGAATCCCAATCCAGATCTTTTCCGATTCAATTGCATACAGGAAAATGTAAGAGGAATGATAGTGTTTGAAAACCCACATGAATTAAGCCTGTCATGAATAATGCAGCAGCAAATCATAAGAAAATTCATGAATTCAAATTATTCTAAGATTGGTGAAGATGCTCTGCAACTCGTCTCCTATATGCTAGTTTAATATTCATGTATGCTAGTTCTCATGCTTCTTATACAGTTAGCTAATATCAGCCCCTTCAGTCGGTTCCTTAGGTCAGACCTTGCTATAAATCACCACCATAGATGCCTTATGATCCACTTAATACTAGATTTCATACCTATGAAGCATACAGATATAGTATATTTCAGATTTTAAAATCTATCTGAAATCCCAGTTTTGGCATGGCCTAGTTTTCTTTGAAAACATTACAGCTACCAGGTTCTCTAGCCCCTCCCTACACCAATTTCACAGCTTTTTCTTGACTTATGAGTCCTTCTCCTTATGCAAGTCTCCTGTGGTAATCATGGCACTTGCACATACCACCACCCGCTAATATCTAAGTGCATGAAATTATGTACTTTGTCCTGCTTGAGGGAACCCGCAGGTCTTAAGTCTTAGTCGGGAAAAGTTATCCTAACAGGAGGAGATCCTCTTCCCCAAGTTACAAGAGCTTTTGGGATGTCAAGTTCAGGTTGCCCGGATCTAATACTAATACTGATATGCAATTGGCATTTTGCAACATGTACCAGCCATTTGAATACCACATGGTTTCTTTGTATTTCTTAGCCATAACTTTCAGCATAAGGCTCACATGGCAGGATAAATAAACAAATAAACATAAACATGCATGCATGAGGCTGGACATACACTTTACAATTTAGAGATTGGACTTTTTACATCATATATTACTAAATATGTGGATTAAAGGCAAAAACAGTACTCACGTATGTGTCCTAAAAATTGAATATGGCCAAGTTGCATTTTTGGATTTTGTATAATATCTGTTTGTGTCAATACATTGTATTTCATTCTGTATTACACTATTAACTTCAGACGTACCATGAATATGTTTTCTCATAATCTAAACAACTGGTAGAGATTTCAACTAAACATTGGAAAGAAGTAAAAACAGACATCTGAAACAGTACCTCAGGGGCCATCCAACGATATGTTCCCGTTTCAGCAGTCATAACTCCAGATTGTGATTTAACACGTGCAACACCAAAATCTGCAACCTTGACAGCCTGTGAAATGATGACTCAGCGAATGAAAAAACAAATGAATCAACATGTCAAATAGAAGCAAGAAAGAACAGCTAAAATGAGGGGAAAAAATAATGCCACAGAAAATGAGGTTTTCAAATATGATTATCTAAAGACAAAGTATATACAGTAAAGTTGGTTGGTCTTGATTAATATAGTAAAATCAGTCTAATATGAGCATATCAAAATCTTATTCCATGCCTTCTGTGCATCATATTATTGCATAGCATTCCTAAGGCATCGCCATTTCTGAGACATTCTTGTTTTCATGATGCTGTACTGAAAGAACTGAGGTATTGAAACTGTTCGAACCCAAGGTATGGAACCGAGAGGCCATTCCTTGGTGCAATGGTAAAGGCTTGGTCTGACAAGTGCAGTTCCACGAGTTCAAGTCCTGCAACAGCCATTTTGACAGAAAAAAATATGCCAAAGATTAGGATTGTCCCTAGTTCACCCCTCTCAGGACGCAGGAACATCGAGACCATAACTGGGTAATGATCCTTTAGGTGTTGAAACTGTTTGCTTGGGGTCAGAAAATCTTCTGCCTAAAGTTGCACTCAAGCAAAAATGCACTAAAACATTGATCATCCAACATAAGAAATATGGTCTGATGATAAGTCGGAAAGACCCTGTAACTTTTGATTATGGGAAAAAAAACATTAAGTGAAAGGTATCTGTGTCAGCAACACAGCCTGGGATGCAAAAAACATATATCACATCTTAGCAATACAACACAACTCAACATGAGCCATGCAACAGGAGGGTTACAAACAAAATTAGTAGCAGTCTTGGTCTACAAGCATTTATGAGCAATAGCATGTGAATTAGGTATGATGAGAACTGGAAGACATGCTTTACACAAAAAGGAGCTAGGAGCAACACGGCATTGCACTGTGCACTAACACCAGGCATTGCCCCAGGAATTAGTTCTGAATAACAAATTAAAGCAACTTATGAACTTTCTCTGGTTGATTAGGATGTGCAGAAATAGTTAGAACTAAATGCAGACAGTATGGAAAAACATCTCATGATGTATCTCACCGGAAAATCGATTATGCTCCTGCTCCAGTATCTATGCATTATGGAATTTCTGGTATCTGTGTAATTAGTCCCAAGCTCATAGACCACAGAGCTAATGGATATTATTAAAAAATGAACAAAAAGAAAGGATAGTTAATGTGATTACAAGTAGTATTTACATAACTGGTTAAAACTTATTTACTGGATTCCATAAATAGCACTCTAAAGAACGCTGTCAAGAAGACAAGCTTGTAAAATTAGCATCAAGTCTGACACTTTAATTTCGTTGTCAAAACTTCTAGTAGTGAAGAAAGTTAACAGGAAAATGATGATGCAAGATATCTAGATTAAGATGTACAAAAATACTTTTTCTCAAAAAAGATGCAAGCAAGCAATCTACTTGAAGCAAATTTGAAGAATATAACATATAATAACTGTGCTGATAGACATTTAACACATAAAAAAGATAAACAATAAAGAATAAGCTGATGCCAATCCCCCAAACCTGGGTAAGTACAGAATATATATAAATGACATGGTAACCCTGAACAAGGAATCAACTCAAAACGGCAGCTGAGCATTGGTAGCAGCAGATAGTGCATTATCTAAAAAATATAAATGCACAAAATAAAAGAGAGAATTTGTATAAAAACATCTTAGTCAGGTCAAATTTGCATGTATGAAGATGTGGCACAATGAAAATAATAGCTGCATGTAACTACAGACCATTTTTGACGCTACATGAGTCTGCTTGGAGTGACTACAAAGTTTGTTAATATAAAATATTCATGTGTACATGATGTAAACAAACTCAACAGACCTATCAAATTTGTCTAAATTAACAAAATAGCAGAGAAGAATTAAAGATCCATCACTGAAGAACATATAACACATTCAGCCACAATTAACCATATTACAACAGCAATTAATTAGGGATTGGACTATACAAGTGTATTCAATACTAAGAATACAAATAGCGAATCTCTACAAACAACAGCATGTATTGAAATTACTTGCCTCCTTTTCATCCATCAGAAGATTGGCAGCCTTTAGGTCCCTGTGGATAATATTATTCTGGTGCAAGTAGTTCATTCCCTTCGATACATCAATTGCTACCCTAAGCAAAGCTGGAAGCTTAAAAACACCTTTCTGTTTATGAAGAAAGTCATACACACTTCCACCTTGCATAAACTCTGAGAACAGTACATAAACCGAAGAAAATAGCCTCAGCACCAGCAATCAGCACAGAAAAAGAGCATCTACATTCTATGTTATGCATGACAAACTCTGTAGAACCAATTGTCATCCATCCTCAAAATTTCTTAGATACTTGTACCTGTAACAATACATAAGTTTGGAGGTTTGCTGCATGCACCAATAAACTGCACGACATTCTTGTGGCGAACTTTTCTGCAAAAAACATGAGCATAATGAGGGGAAATCAAAGTAGATCAAGAAGAATTTTGTGTAATAGAGAGCACACTTCAAAAAAAGAAAGTGGTGATATAAATTCTCCAACCAAAATGAGAAGAAGCAGATGCAACCATATCCTCTTCCCTTGTGGCGTTGAGACGTGTACTTTCATTATATCCACTTATGGACATTTGCTCAAACCTATAAACTTTTTAAAATCGCTCCCTACAAATACCATTCAGATCTTTAAGTATTTCCATCTTTTAGGTTATTTTCTTCAACTGGCTAGTAGGAGGATAAGATTTATTTAAAAAAAAAAAAACAAAACAAAACGATACTTCACATTACTAAAAAGTCAGCAACAAGAGGCCTGTTTTTGACTGACTACAAAAAATGTACAAACACGTGCAAAGAGACAAGTTACGTAAACAAGTTAAACACAACTTCATAAGGCATTAATAACAATAAGAATGTCAATCAGTGCACAATCTTTGCAAGCTTCTTGTTTCTCAATAATTTAGAAGCCTCATTTATGCTCTTAAACATAAAGCGGTTATCAAAGATTGAGGCATATTTCACCATGAACTACATGAGCAAGTAACATCTAAATAAGTAAACAATGTCTAAAACAGATATACAAGTGAAGACATAAAGTACCTTACTTACATGTCATTGTAATTGTGACAATTTCAAATAATGTTGAGTTAAAATATTGCATCATAGTAGTGGTAATTACCAAACAATTTGCCACCAGAATATTACAAAATTAAGCGAGATAAATTTAAAATACAGCAATGCAAAGCACAGCATGCGAATAATTTGTTTACTTTGTATGCAGAACATAATTAGCGCATCAAAGTAGGAATCAGTATTGAGGCAGTAGCAAAAGCTACTTATTCTATTGTCCAAGAAGTGATGAGACGATAAATGATTCATACTACAGCTGAAAGCAAGTGGTTCTCTTCTAACAAACCTCATAATATAGACTTCCTGAGCAAATTCTCTCTGCATATCTGCATTTACATGCTCAGGCTTGAGTACTTTAATAGCAACATCCTGGCTACAATATGCTCCATGGTAACTGGAAGAAGACAAGCAATCAGGCAAGGAACCATACAAAAAACTGAAAAAGTCTTCTATGTAAGTCCACTGGTAAGACTTACAGATCACCATATGATCCAGATGCCACTTTATTTCCAAACTTCAGCAGCTTGAAATCAATTTCCCACACATCAGTCCCATCTGTAGGTATTTGGACATGGTCTGGTTGAGACACCTCCCCAGTTTGTGCAGTTTCCAATATAGGAGACCATGAACACGTCTTTGACCATGCCTGCTTCTGTATAACATTTCATACGTTATTCAGAGATTCAAGCATACATAATGTTCGAAGAAATGACAAATAAGCAATCAAACAAATAAAATTTCAAGGAGTTCGAGTATTCCAAGAACAACATAACTAAGAATCTAAATGAGATTGCACAATGTTGATATGTAGCAAAGCAGCTTTATTTTCGGACTTCCTTTTCTAGAACTTGACATGAATATTTCAAGATTTAACAGCTCGTCAATAAATAAAAAGTTAAAAGCTACAGCTTGCTGTCAAAACCAAATAACGTCAATGAAGCCATTTCTGTACTATTATTACTTAAATATATAGAAAACAATGTATATATGACTATACAACAGACAAAAGAGTTATATGAACACCTCCTTTTCAACCATTGGTCTGTTTACTTTCATTATGATCATTTCGTAAAAAAAATAAAAATAAAAAGCCCACCCCCAGATTTACAATCACTTGTCAATTTTTAATTAACTTGATGGCCTGATATTTTTGTCATACAGAATCAACACATAAGAACAGTTTCTCATTACCACAGATAGACCAAAATAGCATAACATCAGGGCTTTTTTACATACCAAGAACTTGTTTGCTGCAAGACAGAGAGCAAAATCATAACTTTTCTATCAACTCCTCAAATCACAATAATTTTTTTGTCACATCGTCATCCCAGGTGCTGATAAATTTCTACACAGAACTGCCACTGTGTGTGGAGTCAACACTTTTCTTTCAGGTGGAAACACAAAATAGTAATTTGGTATAAATTTAAAGTTGCTCTCTGACTGCTTGATTCAAGATTACAAACTTAGATCTCACCATATAGTCTAGCTGAATAATTAAATTTACTATTTTTCCAACAATAATAAAGGAAAAAAATGAACAAAACCATGTTTTTAAATGCATTGTTTAGGATTCCCTGGAAAAGATCCTGAAAGTAATTTCAAGCTATTGTGGCCTAATGTGTCTGTACAAGTTAATTTAATGGGAACTTTCCTCCATGCAGCAAAGGGAATAGTTCCCGAATGAAACATGCAACAAATATTGTGGGAATATCATTAGAGAATTCTAATAAAACATGGTTCAAAGTTCCAGCTCAAACCGTTTGCTAAAAATAGTCAGTTGATCCAATAGATAATAAATAGTTAGAGTCCGTTAGACAAACTATCGGACAAATCTCAGTTCAAAACTTCAGCTGAAATCTGATGCAAGTTTTGCTCTCACAAACAGAACCATAAAAAAGTTGCACATAACTTTAAAATAAGTTGCGATCGTTCCATTTGAACTGTTTCATCGTTCCATTTGAACTGTTTCGACTTGCTTACATTCTTCCTTCATATGTTTAGGGTTGACCTTTTGAATCCTTCTTTGCTAAAAAGTCCCATTAAGGGCCACATTCAATCATTCATTATCACAGTGTCACTACAATGTGTTCCATCTCATGATTTTGATTTATCTTAGATTACCCTCATCTTTGTTCAGTCTTCACAAATCTGAGATTCTTCCCCTCTTTGCAAAATCCTGCTCAAGTTTCCATTGCACATGGCCTTACCTTCATCATTTTCTACCACTCCCATCTTCTAGTGATGCAACTCCTATGCTCCCTTTAACATACCCATTACTCACCTGTTTCTTCATAAATACACCGCACATCCACATTAAATCTTCCATGCACATCTTACATGCCGGGACCCTAATTATTAGCCAACAGGCTAAATCACACAGCATAAAACAACTTCTTGTTATATAATCATATTTTCCTGGAATTCCAAGGCACTCATTAATAACAACATAAAAGCACCCCTCCCCTGCATCAACCTAGATCCGATTGCATTAAGAATACAACTTTTGTCTCCAAAGCATAGACAATAAAAATTCTGCTGGAGTTTCAAGGCACCAAAAAGACCATAAAAGCACCTCTCCACTTCATCTACCTTGTCCTGATTTTATCGAAAATCCATCTTTGTCTGTACATCATATAGTATATCAATTCAAGAATATAATATTTCATAGCAATACTAAAAATGTTAAAATTGTTTTTTCAAATCATAATGACCTTTGAAATTTGGGTTCAAAATTCACATGTTGATAGGACTTATTACTTGAGAATTTGATTACCTAAAAATATATTATGGTTAAGTCAATGATACTTCAAGAAAATGTCTGTATGCATTCCTGATAGGTATGTTGATGAATAATTTTTACTTCTTACAACAAAAGAGAAAAAATACTTATGTCATCTTGAGAGTGTTTACAAATGGATCCAAAACTAGGTAACCCTCACCCCACACCAAATGAGTGGGTGTTGCGCAAGGACATGAGTGGGTGCAAGCTTGGTTTGCAAGTTTTATGCATGTGCTACACGTATCAAGAACCATATATGAGTGGAAAAGAGGCATTAAGCAGTGTCATAACATACCTATTAATGTTGTGATTATTGTCAGCCAGTTTGGTTAATAGCATCTAAACTATAAACCACCAATTACTTGACCTAAGGACAACCTTCTAATGCATGACTGATTAATGCAGATACCATGGAGCAAGATGACAAAGATGATAAGCCTATACAATGGAGGTGTTGAAGGGTGAGGAGGCATTTGACAAGGAGAAGATACAAACTATAAATATCAGGACACCTTTACCACAATCAACAAAAACAAATAATGCTAGTCCAAGAGCTTGGCACATGGAAATTGGGCCATGGAACTTAGCCTAAAAACGAGATTTTCATAAATAGCTAAGTCTAATCCACACCTCCAAGGTGTGTCAATCATTGGATTAGCCTGTTCATACTCTAGTTATATATTGTTCTTTCGACATCATGCTGGGTCACTTGAAAATGCTAGAATAGTTGTTCATGTGATTCGAGATATGGCTAGAAGGTTTATGCCAAGAATAACACTCCAGCAAAAGACAACTTACAAATTTGGGGGAAAAACTCAATGATATTAGTTCTTTAGAACCTTATTCATAATGCAATTTTTCATATTCCAAAGAAGTTTTGGATATTCTTTTTTCCTAAAAGAAAGTAATTGTGCATTAATTCCAGCTATGGGTAAGCTCCCACAAACTTTTGGAAAGTTTCATTGAAATCAAAAAATTCATCAAAGCTAGAAAGTATTTAGTATTGTCCATAATCCTGATGATTGCTCAATCAAAAACCAGCCCTTATTATCCAAAGGCTTAGTTTTATCTCATCAAGAAATCGAATCAGCATACAGAAATATCTTTTAAGTCTTATAAAAGATGGAGGAAAAAAAGAAAAAGAAAAAGAACATTCTTGATATTGTCAATGCTATATTCCAAAACAGAATGATAAGAAGATATGTTTATCAGGATGCATAATTTTTCAAAAAAGGAGTTCAAGAACATTGTCAAGCCACAAAAAAAAAAACATGAACAAGCAGTTCTTTATGTTCCCCAAAATACAATTACCATGGAATGTTTTCTAGCAAAGGAAAACATATGATCTTCAAAGTAAAAAATACAAAACAAAAAGGTCTTAGATAAAACACTTGGAGCCCAAATAAGGATATGAATATTAAAATTGACAATTTCTTTATTTAACCCCATTATATTGATAGTTTGACTGGTAAGAACAAAATAATTGATTAGCAAGGCATTTGCTGGGTGAGTAAAAAGAAGGAAATTACCTCAATCTTCTGAAGTCCCTTCTGTAATGCATCCCTGAGCTGCTCCGTTTCCTAAATATTTTCAATGAACAAGTAAGAACTCTTTCTTTCTAGAAAAATATAACTGTCTCCTGACAACTATGTGACAATGTTAGCACTACAAGTCATAATGATAAGCAGATCAATTTTAGCCTCCTAGACATACTCATAGAAATACCCCCCAAAAAAAAAGCTCCAACAGCTTGCATAATTAAATACCAAAAACAAGGAACTCCACTTGGCGTGTAGAAACATGACATTACAATGCATCAATTACTGAAGATTGTGTCATACCATAAAGCTTGAAAAGATCAAAGAATGAAGGCTAAGAGACTGTACATGTGTGCATGTACTCTCATCAAGGGCATATGAGGGAAATGGGGGATCATT
Organism: Phoenix dactylifera; assembly: GCF_009389715.1. Taxonomy (NCBI): domain Eukaryota; kingdom Viridiplantae; phylum Streptophyta; class Magnoliopsida; order Arecales; family Arecaceae; genus Phoenix; species Phoenix dactylifera. Next base: position 5,542,584 of record NC_052409.1, on the reverse strand, counting down.
CATAAAACTCAGCAATCTAGGGACATGATCTATGGAAATCCTTCATAGACGCAACTTACTATAGTCTGCACAACTTCTAATAAATAAGGTAAAAATATTAATAAAAAAACTGTTGCCTTAGCCGCCCGGGTGCTCACCAAGATAGCACCCTTAGTGGCCATCTAGGTGCCTGCCTGTTTTGCATCAAGTTGGCATATGAGGGAATAAATCAATTTATGAATTAGTATTGTATGTCAAAATTTTGGTAATTTCAATTGACTTAAAACATCTAACTTGATACATGGTTCATTTTTTGGATTATAACTATTTTTTCTTTAACATGTATCCTTGTATTATTAGTTTTTAAAGTTTGCTACTTTTGGGCTACCTTGACCTCTTGGAAACCACCTAGGCACCTGCCGATTGCTTAGGTGCTAAGCAGCCCCTTGGGCACCCATTTGCTGCTACAGTATTTAAAAGAATAATTAGAAAGGCGACACAATATGTTCCTCCAGTATAGGAGCCAACAGGTAATGCCTAAAATTTACTGCAACCATTATATTCTCACGCACTGTGGCCTATTTAGACATGTTAGTCCCCGGCCCCTCCCATTAACACCATTACCAATACTATGAGCCTGCTGTAACTTCAAAAAATAGCACAAATTCCAGGTTTGAAACCAATAATTTCAACAAAAAGAACATGCAACCAATGGCACCAAGAAATACTGAGCTTCATGTTGCATCTGATACATGCAGACAAACATGTTCACACAGATTATAAACAATCCTTAACCAGGGCACATATGCAATTTTCTTAATTTAATATAGCTGCAGTCATGTGCAAAGACAGACAACATTTAAGCATAATGCACCTAGACCTAGATGCAAGATCCAGAGGAATGTTACATCTTGCACAGTTGCAAATAATCTTTCCACCCAAATAATTGACAGATTCTTGTAAATGCTAGAAATTTCATGGTCTCCAGATTTTAAAAGTGGTTGATGCTAATAGTTATATCTGAAAGCAAGGATAACAATTTTTCACACAATTGTTGATTTACAAATAAAATAGGAGATTCATCAATAATGGAGTTGTTTCTGGATTAACTCAACATACTTAGCATGCATGAAAAATCAACAATGCTTAGTTGTTTCTGGAATTCACAAAAATGAAGTACAAAAGAACTGCCTCCCATTGACTCTTATAACATTTCTTTTATTTCTTGTCTCACCAATTTCACTACTCAACTCTTATATTCTCCCTTAGAGTTGTAGAATCATGATCATAAAAGGTGCTATTTGATCAAATAAATGTCAATTTCTCAGAGAATTCATTTATCCTGGGAAAACAAATATAATGCATACATATTTATTCATGAAAGTTCAAAGAAGTTCCACCAATCTAAAGCAAGCAACTGTTGTATAGTACTTCCAATAAGAGTACATCTTCTTCCCACCATGTACAACTGTCTTTACACACAATACCAGTTTACAAAATTATAAACTCTGATTCATCCATGGAAATGAATGAGGTTAAGGAAATCTTCCCATCCTATGTTTAGCATTAGTTAAGAGAATGACTCAATTAGTTTACCTCCAAACCGCATTGGTTGAATCTGACTAGAAGTCAATAAAGGCAACACATTTTTGTCATCATATATAAAATAGGCATTCCTTTATAAAGCACTATAAAGCAACTTTTAGCATGATGTTCTTGCTACTTTGGATAAACAAGTAAATCACAAGCATTACATTCAATAATCCTAGCTGATACAATTTATGCTATTCTCTAATGCAGAAACATAATCCACAATTGTATAATACATGATAAGGGAATAATGGATTCTTAACAAAGTGCACTCAGTACAAAGGACATACAAGTAATAATAATAGTGTCCATTGAGTTTATTATTAAAACAAGTATAAGAATATATCAAGCAGGTTACACAATACCAATTGCCACATCAAGATCTGAAATTTAGCATAGGGATTTTAAAGAATACCTCATAATGCCAGCCATCAACGACAAACACATCTAACGAGTAACCATCATTTGTTGAAAATGCATGTGCTTCTTGGATGTTAAGGCCAACCTCAGCAAGCAACGCAGTCAGCTGAAAACGGAAGAACACTGAAACTTTCACTAACCAAATTTATAAAATAAGCCGATATTAACAAAATGCTGCAACTCTTCCTTCAAGAACTGGCTCATATTGTTTCTTGCATAAGCACTTAGTAGCCAACTGAACATTCTGCTTCGGTAGAAGCAGAAACTTCCAGTGCCATGATTTCAGGGATTTTATGCATTTCTACAACAAAAACAGACAGTAATCTTTATAGATTTGTAACTTGTAAATTCAAAATATTATAAATGAGAATGTATAATGGATTTAATTGGTATACAAAGACATATCCATAAAAACTAGACTTATATTTATGTCAGTGGTTCATTGTTTTTATAACAAGACTTCAAGCAAATGCCTGTCCATTTTCTAGAAGCTGAATAATTTTTTAATGCAGATTGTTATTCAGTAAATTTTGTTTTTTTCTTATTAGTGAGATCATTGACTTGCTTGGCACTTGGCAGTGTGCCTCTCAGATAAATATCATGATTACACAGTGTAACTGCCCTTGATCATAGAGAATAGGAAGGTGTATTCTACTTGTCCCTCATTATCATTTTATCATTCCTCTTCTCGAATACGTCAACAATTTTAGTTCACAATTGGAACTTACCGATGGAACTACCTACAAATAGTCAAAAAATCTATTCATCTGTCTTCCATAACTTTCACTCTTTATGCTTTCAGATTACCATGCTTGATAATGTTAGCTGACCTTAAAAATTAAATTGCCAAATAGACAATGGCATGAGTTATTTAGCAAAAAAATCGCACAAGTATGAATTTGAACAAAAAAATAATATACATCTGAAGCATGCAAGAATAAGCACACAGACATTCTTCTCTTTAAAACAAATCAAAAAATCCAAAGAACTTCTACGATTGTCAGCTTATCAGAAAGTGAAAACAGCTACCCTCCTGTTGAGAGACATGAATAAATTGCCAATGAATTTAGTAAATTTTTAATTCACAAATATATTTGGAAAAAATGATGAGGAATGGACCCTAAAATGGCAATCAGTTGGTCTACCTGACTGAGAAGCTTTGGCTTGTCATCAGTTGAAAAGGTGATTTCATGCATGGGCCTGCTGGATTATCAGAACACGCACAAAAAAAGGGTATTTCAGTGCAGATATATAATGATGCTCCCGAATAAAGAAACAGTTGTTTTGAAGTGGGAAAAAATTACTTACTCAAATGAATAGAAATGATAACCATAGACAAAATCACACAGCCAGGTTGCGGCATATATTATGACTCTCGGGGGAGAAACAGATAATATAACAAAATGCATGGTAACAACAAAAAAGGGGGCAGAAATCTTTGGAAGGTTAGAACCAATAGAAACACCAGAGAGATCTATAGCTAATCCATGATGAAGAAACAAGCAATGATGCATCCAATAACAAAGAGGGATACTAATATAGAAATTTTGATTGAGACAAAAAAATCATGCATAGAATCAACAAATCACATATCATGCAGGGTTAAAAACAAGCGAGAGCCGCATAACATTAACACCTTCATAAGGTTACACGGAGCAAAGAACAACAAAGCTGATAAAGGATGACAAGAAGTTCATTCATATGCATGAAAGGAAAACAGAGCTGTGGTAAAACAACTAAATACAGAAGGCACATGATTGTGGTACAAGAATCAAAATAATAATGTCAAGTCAGAACTGGCTTTATATGCTTGTATTCATTTTCATATTAAGGAAAGAATCCATTGATTTGTGCAAAACTATTTGAAACTTTTTTCCACAACATCTAGCAAAGTTATCTTAGTTCCCCATCCCTCTATCCTGATCCATCAACAATATTATGTAATCCTTGCTCATCTTTCTTGAAATTTAGTTGCACACCATCTCAAGTGATTCCAACTGCTTTATTCTCAAATTCTGCAGGATTTCAGTTCCTTCGTGTACCCATTTATACCCTGTTCTTTCAGCTTTTAGCACTCAATAGTTCAACAGCTAACAATTTTAATGTCTAGCCAACATTAATGTACTAAAATTCCAGATAATATATATAGTCCAACTATTTGTTTCAATCGGCCAGAAAGGAATCTTGGTTAACCCTGACCAAATATCGATAGCTCATCTTACAGAGTACATCAGTGAAAATTTTGATTAGCTCAAGGATCCTTGGTGTGCAAGTTGCCTGGTCTAAGACATTATGGCAATATGGCATGATATATCAAGTCAAAGGTCAAGTACCTTCAAGCAAAGTGGAAACTGAAGATTAACCTATTTTATCTTCACATTATTATCTCTTCCCTGGAGCACAGCAAGGTCAGCCACCTAAAATGGAGCTGCTCAGGTAGGATACAACCCATGAATAATCAATAGTCCTTAGAAGTACAGTTATATAACATTTTAAAATATATAATGGGTAGATGAAATATAGACATAATAGGTAAGGTTGCTTCAAACCCAGGTGTCATGAATTCAAAAGAAACACCTTCTTAGCGCCGGGGGTAAGCCTGCATACATTTGACCCTCCCCAACCCGCAATGTCAAGAGCCACGTACATTACACCTCCCCCTTTAAGGAATTTGATAACATGATTTTTTCCCTATTGCAACAAAAGGGCAATCTAAATCTACAACAGATACATCATTACTTCTGTAGGAAGATTTGCAAGTTTATAATACACACAAAGGTGAACATAAAACATCTTGAAACTGCAGCGAATATCAGAATTGAAAAATCATTGAAATTAGTGAAACGGTTCTAATTACAGTCCCATACTATTCAATCTGTGAGTCCAAGATGACCAAACAAAACAGTGAAAGTTCAAATGATTCTCTCTTTTCATGAGAAAAATGTATCGAGCAGCTGTAAAGAACTTGGATAGAACTAAACTTTGAAAACAACTAAAGCTTTGGGCATCATACAACCAGATTGCTCCTAGATAAAGGGAGAGCTAGATTAAAACGCGCTAATTTTTAAGACATGCTTATTCAAATTGTGAATTTGAAAGAAACAAGAAATTTAAGCAAAGATAAGGAGGTATTAAAAGAAGATGACTGGAGGAATTTTTACCAGTTTATGCAGGAACCGGCTAGCGTGGCAAAGAATTTAAGATGATACATTGGCATGCTTGTTACAGATGATTTTAGAATTTTAACCAATAATAATGCAAGTTCTAAATTATATAGTTATTCTCACACTATAGCTGTGATTTTGATTAATAATTTTCCCAATACCAAAAGGACTTAATAAGCGAAGATAAAGGGAAATATGTGTGAAGAAGACTAATAGGCAAGGTTTACCTGGGAAAGAGTGCAAAGGCATTTCTAGCATCATCTCCATCTTGAAGATATTGCTTGCTGGCTTCAAGGGCAAGTGCCTCTAGATTTGGTGATGAGCCAAAGGCCGGAGGGGGGTGACTGCTGAATATTGTATGATATACATGTATCCAGAAAATCATTGTGCATAAATAAATGCATCAATTAGAAGGCAAGGATAACATGAAGTGGTGAAAAGAAGAGATAATTATACCTTTGCCTGATAAAATAATTTGAAGTAGATTGAGCATCTTCCTCCCCTGGTTTGCTGGAATCAAAAAAATCAGCTCGCTTTCCATCAAGAACTGGGGACACCTAAATAGTAAAAAAATATACCATTATGCAACCAACCACACATGCAAGTTAAGGGACTCCGACATATCATGGTAACCCAAACAACTCAGACCAGAGTAGCCAAAAGCAAATGCCAAATACAAGAGCAAGGCAGTCATATCATTGTATTCATATAAAGAGTAACCAACAAACTTATCTCAAAAAGCTTCATAACAATATCATCAAATAACAATACCAGTTCATTTTTTCAAAATTAGAACTCTTTGAAGCGATCGATATAAGAACAAGACAGTGGTTTGGAACATGGTATTCTCTTCTTGATACAAGAGATGAAAATAAACAAAATACATTATAAATCATGTTCTTGCATAGTCTGACCCGCCAGTGCCCTAACAGTCGCAAACTAAAAAAGCAACAGGATTCACTAAATTATATGCCCCGGGCACCAAAATAGAACTCTACAACACTAATAAACAGATACAAGTTAAATGTTTGAAAATAAAATCTTTCACCCAATACTTGAGCACTACCCAGAGAAAACATTTGGTGATAAACCCCAACAAATAACCATCAGTAATTACATTAACCCATATTGACCAATTGAAAAAATAAGCATAATTCCGGCACTCGGCAACAGTTAAGCCGGCTGAGCCTTTACCTGAACTAATCGAACTGCAAAGGCAGGCCTATTGGCAGGATCATGCGCCAGCTCCAACAATTTCATATGTGTCAGAACATCTTCTGCCCTCTCCACATTCACATCCATAGCATAGCTGCAAAGAAAAAAAAAGAAAATAAAGAAAAGAAAATAAAAGACAGTAAAATTCACAAACAATTGGGGTAAAAAACAAAAAGAAAAAGTCCCCATAAACGCAATTCCAAGAAAACCTCAAAGGACGAAAAAATACGACCACTCCAACCTAAATCACTGCACTGACAATAGGATGAAACTAGCCAGCATTGGAATTTCGAAAATTATAGACCAAAACGGTTAAACCGATGCCTGCACTTCTATAAACAACAGCAATGCACGGGTTATTTGAACAGGAACCCTGATCAAAGACGGACAAAATCTCGAGGTAATCAGGCGAAAGGAAAGAACTTTTCAATCCTGAACCCAAAAGGAGGCCTCCAAATCGACAAATATATGGATACAGAAGAAATCTACCGGGCCGGGAGGCGATTGAAGTGGGCCCAGAGCTCGTCCTCGAAGGACGGCGACAGGGCCTCCGGCCGCCCGGCCTCCCTGAGGCGGCGGAGCGCCTCGTTGTAGGCCTCCAGCTTGCGCCGCTGCTGCTGCCGCGGCTGCGACGCCTGGGCCGCGTCCGCCGCCCGACTGCCGCAACTCTCCGCGCTCTCCTCCATCGCCACCATCCACGAAACCACCCACAAAGAGACAGAAAAGGAGAAGAGAAACCCGACAAACAAGGGAAGAAAGCGATCGCTCGCACTCTTTTCCTCCCAAAATCCCTCCTTTCTCTAGGATTCGAGGCGGAGATCGTGGTTGCCGCGGCCTCCCATTTCTCACGTGAGCCAACGGCGAGTCTTTTATCTCCCTAGAGAAAGAGAGAGAAGGGAAAATGGAAGCGGAGAACCGGAGATGTATGGAGAACGGAAAGGGTGACGTGGTGGCGATCAGATTACAAGCAGGGGGGAAAGCAACTACAGCTTGCGGAGACGGTTTCTAAAAGATTTCAAGCCACTTTTCACCAAAAAAAAAGGAAAAAAAAATCAACCCTACGGAGCCCAAAAAGAGCACCAAAAATGTTCCCTATAACGCTTCCTTCCCCGCTGCAATAAAGAATTTCTAAATTCATGCAATTATGTGACAGAAATCAATCGTATGTTACCTAAAAAGAATTTCTGAAACAGGATTGCGCCGTCTATCGTTCTGCTTTGATTTCATATTAGTGGTTATTCTATCTAAGGGATTATTATCCAGTGTTGGATTTAATAGGAAATAAGATGTGACTCAGGGCTCAATTGGGTAACGTGGGAATCTAGGTGGATTCTACCAATGAAACCTGCGGCTTGGCGCCGAAGGGTTTTTAGCCCTTGTTTTTTTGTTTCCAAAGGGAAAGGTTGAGTGACCCAAAAAAAGTGATCAAGAGTTACAGGTGAACAAACCAGGCATGGTGCATGGCAGACAATTGTCGGCTACGCTGGCTACCAGTGATAATGAAAGTAAACCTCAAAGGTCCAACCTTCATGCCATGTAGGCATCAAAAATCAAAACTATGATATAAGTTTTTCTGTTGGCAAGGAATAAATATTAGATGATGATCAATCCAAGAGCCAAATCTGAATTTTCCTAGTTATTGATCCACTGATTCAGGCAGACAAACCATGTGACAAGCTAGATGCATGAGAAAATTTTGGCTACGAAGTCAAGATTTATAGTATTTTTTTTTAAATTTCGAACAACATAGAAATAAATTTAGTTAATTATGGGCACCACTCAAAACATATGATGCAAGCAATCTATTATATATATATATACACACACACATATGTGTGTATATATATACATATATGTGTATGTATGTATGTGTGTGTATATATATATATATATATATATATATATATATATATATATATATCTGAGTGTGTGTGTGTGGGGAGGGGGGGTACGTATGTATATATATGTGTATGTATATATGTATATATGTGTGTATATATATGTATGTATGTATGTATCAAGATAGGTAAATGGCGCTCGTAATGTTCTAGGTAGGTTGCAGGATACATGGAAAATTTAATTTTGAAAATTGTAGAATGCAAGATGCAAAACCAAATAAGTGCTTCTGCAGCGTAGTAGAGATTATAGTTTTGGCTCTATGTATGATATCTATAGAAAACTAGTAGCATGGTGATTACTAGTATCTCAGTATTGTCAAGAGATTTCAATCTAATCTAGTGATGTATTGACATTCTTTTCGAGAAAAACAGTGCCAGAAGCACTGCCATTTCATAGAGAAAATTAAACGAGTAATGTATTAGCGTCATTTTGATTGAGCAATGTAACATGTAATTAAAAGCATTTGGTATTATGAAATCATGTTGGTTTTTTCCTAAAGTTGTTTGTGAGTTGTTTTTTTTTTTTTTTCTATTTTCCCCAAAACTCATGTGAACCGTAGTCACTAGATATGCAGTAGATCATCTCTACAGCTTAAGCTAAAATCATAACAGCTCTATAACACATGGTTTGTTTTGATCAGCTGAAAAGGGATGATGGTATTTGTAAATTTATGCTATCATTCCTAAAAACCCTGCATTCTAATCGAGTTGAATGACAACAAGAAACTCTACTTGCATTATCCTACAAAGCCAAAAAAATATTATAGAACGCCAAAAGATTGTTTTCTATGATGCTTGTATACGACACTCTCCTACATCCACAAAGAGGTGGCATAATGATGGTAATCCCTTTACCAAGGGTATTCAATCTATAGTTGCTGGTTTTATCTACGCATATAGGCTAAATTATAACAAATTCATTAGTTAATTCTCTGTAAGAGTCTTCAATTTAAAGTCACTATCTTCTTCATTCACCAACCAAATCCATTTGGTGAATTCCTTACGACAACGTCTGTACCTGTAAAGATCTCCTTTCCGTAAAAGATAATAAATAAACCAGTTCTCTTGAGTAGACACCGTGTTCTGGGTTGGTACTCTTCCAATTTAACCATGGGAGACATCTATAAAAAAATGGATCAACTGGGTCCCTCATGTTTATGCCACGTCAACGTCCACACCAAGAATGATGAATCCATGAATGGAGGTGTGGTCAGTCAGCTGTCATGGTTCCTTTTGCCATCCTGCTACTTTTTTTCCCCCACAAAGGTATAGATTATTCTTTCGAACTGTTGGCCAATTATGTCATGTCGCATGCTTAATTTATTGCTCGATGACTGTCTTGAGCTAATCGATCCAGGTTTATCTCGAGATTCCGACATATACGCTTTGGTTGGATAATGTTTCTTGTTGACGTGGATAATGTCAATGACCCAAATAAGAATGCGGAATGGGTATTTGTTTCATGAATTTATGAGCATATAATACAAGATTTTTTGGAGGCCAATGTAGATGGAAAATGGTTGTTGTTATAGAAAATACAAAGATTGGAAGGTCAAGTCCAAGATTCTTATAAGATAATCTTAAAAACTTGCAAATAAATTGAAATTTTTTTTTGGGATGCATGAGTTTGCCTTCCATTAATGTCCATGTCTATCCATAGATATTATGCAAGGCAGGTGAGACCCACCTTGCACATCCACCAAAGACACTACTTCGGCCAGCCAACGTGTTGCTTGCGTAGCTCTATCACAATTTTATATTTTTTATAAAAGTTATAGCAACGTAAGAAACACCTCAATCCCAAAACTTTAATTTTTTGCAGTCAGCCATCGTTTGTTATTTTTCCATTAGCAATCATCTATGTCTATTAAAAATTGTTATCATATGATCATCGCGTGATTTAAAAAAAATATTTCTGAAGTATCCTTTCTATTATTGGAGATGGAGGCTAGGCTACATTATAACCCCAAAAATAACTTATGATGGTTGGTTGAAGAATTGAAAGTTTTAAGATCAAAATAATTTTTTGTATAATTTTGAAGTAATGTTGTTGTAATTTGCCCCATTTTTATCTAATTTTTCTAATCCTCAACAAAAGCACCAATCACCGTTTACAGCATAAGATTCTTCTATGTAAAGATAAAAAAAATACTAAAAATATTATTTTTTAGCAAATTTGCTGCTCACACTAATCTCGCGTGAGCGCTGCCATCTGAGTCAAGAGAAATAATATATTCCAAAAATGGAAAACAGATACATGACGGATCTAGAGGATCTTTTCGAAATGGTGAGTAGTAAAGAAAGCGACCAAATCCGCAGTTCTGTTCATCTTTCGGTATACATGTACAACCTGAAAGGCACCACACTCTTCCAATAACCTTCGGATGTCATCTAAAATCGGATGATCAGCCTCCTCCGGCCCTTTCTTAGAATTCGCTCAATAATCTCTACCGAGTCTCTCTCTAAGAAGCCTCTAGCACCCACCTCGCATAAGGGATTTTAAGAATTTCCCCTCGCATAGGTGAAAACATTATAGCTTTTGCAACAGCTTGTAAGCGATGTACGCGAATCGCATTCTTCAGAGCTGGACCTTTCTCCTCGTGGTCCACCACCCTTCCATGACCTAAGAATAAAAATACCTTGGGACCCAGCACTAGAGCCAAAGAAAAAGTTTGCGCACCAATTATCAATTATACCAATCACATCCTGCCACGTAAAAGGTTAACTCGTCTTTGATGACAATTTCCCTCAAGAATCAATGATGAGAATAAATTAAAAATATTCAAAGACCAAGCTTTTACATATATCTTATTGATGAGTGAGTGCTTGATAATGTCAAATTAGACTATAATTATATTTGTCCACAGGATTAAGCATACACCATGAATCGCATTATTTTTTTCCAAAATAAAAAAAAACAATTCATGGCATCGACATGCCATAAGCAATGATTAAATAAATATTTATATACATACATACATATAGGTAGGTATGTATGTAAAATCTCGCGATTAACTACACAAGCTCTATAGATAACCGCAATTGTGAAAAGAAAAAATGAAAATAAGAAGGCAAAGATAGCTTTTTTTTAAAAAAAATCAAGTTAAAGAAAAGATGATAAAGTTTAAGTATAGTTAAATGGGCTCATGAAAATTTAAGTGAATCTTGTCAAAGGCCGGTTTGGGTGGACCGCATCCTCCGCGAGTTTGGCATGATGGCGCGAGGCGAACGCGCCGCGTTAGAAGAGAAAAAGGACAAGGAATACAGCACAGGCACAAGTCAGCATTGCTTGTTTTATCCCGGTGGGCAACGAGGGATGCTTGGATTTGCTCTTGCTTAGCTGTATATAAACTAATCCTAAGTTGTATATGATGATTAAAAGTATGTCGGACGTGAATCTCATGTGAATTGTTGCATTAGATGCATTCAATGATTAATGACCTCTAGCATGATGGGTTGCAATTGTATGATTGTATCTTTTACCTGAAATGGAGGATTCATCTCCTTTCGTACTAATTCATCATTGGATCATCTATCGCATAGATCACAAAATGATTCAAACTCCATCATTCATCCTCCTGCAGATATCTCAAAGTGAAATGGTGAATTCGTGTGAAGGAAGGTGAATCCTTCTTCCAGCGCCGAAGATACAATTCTAATTCCTAGCTGATTTGGCCCAATCGAACTCATGATTTCGATTTAGTACATGATGCGGGGTTTTCACCCCGGCACCAGCCCGCACACTAGCCGAGCAGGGAAAGCGACTGCGTCCCTCGCGAGGTATTGTCCGCTCTAAGATTGCCGCTTCGGGTCTCCGGAGGGTCGCCCAGGGTCTGTGCCCAATGACTGCCCCAGGCCCTAACAGCGCGGGGGTCCGCGGAGGTACTGCCCCTACCCTCACGGTTTTGCCCTTCAAAAGGCACCTCGTGAGGAAAGATTTTAGGCCTCCTCATTATAAGGCACAGACCTTTCCGCTGATTAGCCGATGTGGGACTAAAGTTCGGAACCCCATCCCACAACACAGCCCCCCCAACGGGAAGGTCAGTGCGCGGCCGGGGCCCTCCTTCTAGCGCCATCTGATGCGGGGTTTTCACCTCGGCACTAGCCCGCACACCAGCCGAGCAGGGAAAGCGACTACGTCCTTCGCGAGGTATTGTCCGCTCTGGGATTGACGCTTCGGGTCTCAGGGGGATCGCCCAGGGTCTTTGCCCAATGACTGCCCCGGGCCCTAACAGTGCGGGGGTCCGCGGAGGTACTGCCCCTACCCTCACGGTTTTGCCCTTCAAAAGGCGCCTCGTGAGGAAAGGTTTTAGGCCTCCTCATTATAAGGCACAGACTTTTCCGCTGATTAGCCGATGTGGGACTAAAGTTCGGAACCCCATCCCACAATAGTACACTTGATATCTTATACCAACAGGGTGCACAAGCAGTTGGCATCATCTTTTATTTTGAATTATTTCAAGCCAGGGATCAATTATTGAAACTTTGGCTAGGTAAATCGTGCAGGGGAAACAAGATTTACCAGAGTTCAAATGTGTGTTAGCAAATGATTGAAGCCAAGAAAGAATGCTTCCTCATACATGGAAGAGGAAGACAGGAAAGGACATGTTACATGCACTCTTCTGCTACTAATACATGGAAGACTTCATCAACTTTGGTCAATCAGAACTTCAGTTCATGGAGCAAGTTGCTAATCTCTTCTTGCATGTATGGGCTTGTCTTAGCAGTCATTATCGATCCAAGGATACTTCATTAGATCCCATGGAACAATGGGTTTAGCAAACTAAATACTTTGGATTCTGCAAACAAATTGAGGGTGTCAATATGAAAAAAAAGCGGTACATATATCAGGCCCTTCCTTTAGAGGACGTTACGAACTCACGCAAAATTACCTCCAGAATTCACGTTGAGATAATCATAAGATTCCGTGCTATCATTTCTTTGGTGAAGGACCATGGCTCGGCTATTGGCATGTGACCGTCGCATAAATAAAATAAGTTGCAATGGCTTGTGTTTGGTGAGAAAGCTAAAAGGAGCTAAAATATTCACACTGAAGAGTAATGATGTGCTGTGAGGGTTTGATGCACGTGCTGCAGCCCTAGAGTCAGAATAAGAGACATCTACAATATTCTTAAGAGTGAGCAGCAACTATGGTAGGACTGTGCTTAGATCTGAAGGTTCGGTCTTTATCCGAGGATAGCCTTATTCCTTTGAAAGGTGGCTTGAGGTCGGCTACCGATGAGGTTTGTTCTGAGAAGGTGCAGACTGAGCATCTAACCGCATGTCTTAAGTGCGAGGTGGAGTTCGTGGACTATATTCTATTCCAATGTGATCAAGCCATGAGGATATAAAGGCTTGTTAATATCCCATTGGATGCTCGGTGCTAGTCCGTCTCTTTCCCCCGACACCTAGACGGTGGGCCGCCATACTTCAGACCTGGTATGTGGCCATCAAGGCAACATATATTGCTTGCCATTTTTGGTTGGCCATAAATATTTGGATGTTTGGAAAGAGTAGCCCTACACTAAGGTTCGTCATGGAGAGGGCCTGAGCGTAGGCTACAAAAATCACTCATGAAAGTCTATCAGATAGGCCATTGATAGCTTGGAACATCTGGGTCTCTACCTCTGCTCTTGTAGTTCTGCAGACAACGTACATCATCTAGGAGCTCCCATCTCCGAGTTTTCTCAAGGTCAACTTCAACGAGTGTGTTTTAGTTGATGCCAGGAGAGGTGGAGCAGATTTTGTGATCAGAAGCCCGGACTCTGAAGTGGTGGTAGCCAGTGAGTGCCTAATTTCCGACATTTCAGCCTGAGGGCAGCTTAGGCTGGTTTGTGTCATGCTCGGTACGTTCTGCTGGCCAACACAATTCTGCTCGAAGGTGACTCGGTTGGATCTAAGAGTGCAGTGGTGATATGGGTGGCCGCCATCTCCTGCTTCGAGATATTTAAAACATGGCAAGTGGAGACATTGTCTTCAAGCCCAAGTACATCGATAAATAGACTAATGGAACTGTAGACTGGGTAGTTTTTTTTATGGCCAATCATTCTAGAAAAATCATCTAAATTGGTGAGAGAGAACTGTTTAGGGCGTTGGATGGCCCGTTACTTTTTGATTTATTTTTTATTCTATTCATGCCATTGGGTCATAAGTTATCTATAATAATAATAATAATAATAATAATAATAATAATAATAATAAAATGTGTCCCCCAATGCCTGAGACGTGACAATCCACATTGTAGACAGCGTCGCTATAAAGAAAAAGGTGGGGATGCATTTAGAGCACGGCAAATGCATAAAATGCCTTGATGTGACGCCATGAAGACAATCTATACGGCAAAAAGAAGATAATCTTCTCAATTATACGGCATTATACATATATAAGACAAATCAATACGGCAAACAACATCCTCCATTTTTCCCGTCTAGAGGAAGGGATGGGTAGTTGGAATATATAACATAAAATTCTGGTGCAACGAAATTACACGGCAAAGGCATATGTCATTTTTGGCATCTCTCACCGGCTACCTATCAACGAATTGCTATCAGCAATTGGTGCAAAATATAGCCCCATATGGTATAAATTCTTGATATAAGATTTGGGGCCCGTAGCACTAGTTGAAAAAAATCACAAACAGCATCTTGGCAGGAGTATAACAGCCTTATACCAATCAAAAGCCATTTGCAGCATACATATAGTATACTTTCAATGTATTAATCTTATTCTCCATAAGATGTTATATTATGATGATAATATTGATTGTCACATTATGCTAATATTTATATAAGTTGCTTCAAAATATAAAGTTAAATCAATACATGAATATATTAATATAGATAGCATATACATAATATGAATATCATAACATAAAATATGCCATAAAACTATATTTGTTATATTTTATAATATAAAAATTATTCTCTAATAATATTATTATAGTAGATATATTAATACCGCCGTATAGATTATAATCTATCGAAGATAATTTTGTTATTTTAAAAAATAGATAGTTTATTTTAATTTTCAGCTTATTCTAAAAATTTTATAGCATGGGTAGCTTACTTGGTGTAGCTATCCTTGTTTCAATTTTCTTATCCTCTACTAAATTCCATACAGGGATTTTTTTTGAAAGCTGCTATTACTACAAATACCAAGTTCAAATGCATCTTTTCCATGCCTCGCCCCTAAATTGCTCATCTTAGAAATAGAAGGCTCTCATTCATTTTTCTAGGATCTCACCTTAAAATATCAAATGTGCAAGTAGCTGTCAAGCAGGTCAAACAGGGGAGGGCTCTCTTTTTTTTCAAAATAGGTTAATCCATCCAAACATGCACAGCACTCTAATGTGCAAAAGATGCACCGTAGAGAATGCCACTCGATACCACCACTTGGTTCTACTGACACGGACTTTTGAGCTTGGGTGCAAAAAAAGGACTATTGAAGCCCACCAAAGATCACTGTATAAAAAAATATAAAATATATAAATAAATCTACGTCATCCTATGAGCTTAAGTTTTGAGGATAAATAGTGATTTTAACGTAGTATCAGAGTAGAGATCCTGAGTTTGAACTCTCTCTCCACACTGTTTGATCTTATTATTAAAAATTTTATATGTTTTTGGAGTAAATGCTGATTTCAACGTTCTGACTGTGGGATGCCTGCCCAATGCCAGCATGACACTCGCTGGATGGATCGCTGGTCCGACCAGCTTCAACAAGTGCCAGCTAAATAATAATTTTTTCAATACTCAGAAGTCAAATCATAGATTTCGCCGCTTCAAAAGTGAGCGTTGACAAATTCATAGCCGTTGGTGGTCTTCTCAGCCGCCCCACTAGGTTGACTCGACCCGGTCCACCCGCCTGAACAAAAGCGGGTTGGATTCGATCCATTTAGTTCAGGTACTGGGGAAGAAAGGATGGAACAAATAAAAAGTTTGAAGGAAAATTCTAGTGGACATGAGGTGGATGAAATGCTGGATCCATCTTAAAGCAACGTGGCATTGTCTCTGGTTTGGGACCAGAATCACCATCACCACCGACCCCAAACACTCTGGGCTTTGAGTCAGAAAGCTGCGAGAATCCAGGAGTCTATCCACAACTCTTGTTCCCGCAAGTTGAATCCAGGAGTCTATCCACAACTCTTCCCAAGTGGACAGATGCCAAGATACGTGTTCTAAATGGGACTGCCAATTGTGGAACCTTGATCGCCAATTATTGTAATTTAGGATCTTAGCCACTTTATGTCGTTCGATATTGATTTGGTTGTCTTCATCGGTCCTAGTCTTCGGCAAGTGCAATGTAAAGATCCAAGAAGAGCACTAAGGAACTATGGATCCTAATTTTGGATTCTGTTCATGCAAACTGATTAATATACTCTTCAAGTTTCTGTTGTTTCTCTCTTATCCGAGTTGGAATTGATGGTCCCCGTTCTCTTCAGAAAAGAGAGATGACAAGTTTGGAAACGGAATAAGAGATGGGATAAAGCATTTATCACACCTTATACCTGGGATAACCGCCAGCCTAGCTAAATGTTGGGTTTGAACTGCTAATCCCCGACAATGTGGTCAAACCAGGGATAACCAGGGATCATTACTCCACTTCCCTTGGGCCCTGGAATTTCATTAAACTCCATTTTTAACCCTACTATTTAATGAAGAGACCACAATAGTCCATTATTGGTTAAAGATAATTAAAATGTAAGGACACTATTGCCATCTTCGCTAGTCAACATTTAAAGGGGGACCAAAAAACATATTTCAAGCATAAATTTCATGCCGTTTCTGCTTATCTCATGTTACCCTGGTATTGGTTGTCCCTATTGGGATAACAAGAAGTTATCCTCGAAGCACTTATCCTGCTTCCGAATGAGGCCTGAGAGTTCCACCGCTAGGCTGCCAAATAGGAGATGAAGAAAGGGCTCTTCCTTTCTTCATTCAAAGGCAGTCTACTGGATAAATTGGAATGGAATGGACAAACGGGTGGAGTCGCCTAGAGGGTGTTTACACCCTCCAACAATATAGAAAGTTTGAAAGATCAATTGGGAACTTGGCATGCAGACAAAATTGACAGGTCAGAGGTTTGCACCACAATGTGCAACAAAATATAGCAGTTATCAAGTTGCAAAAGGGCCATCATGCCTCAGTCATAAAAAAAAATAATAATAATAAAAGTTTCAATATGATACGAGGTGACTGGGTGGTTTATGCGTGATTGATTTTTATTTTTTTATTTTTTTTGGATGATTATGGAAGCAGCCCAGCTTTTATTAGAGATGGATCATACGATTCCATGCATACGAGTGTTTAGTCCCACATCGGCTATAAGGAACCAAAAAATCCAAATAATACATTCCAACTAGCCTTTTGAATAAGATTTTGAGTTGTGACGAAATGGTAACAGATTCAATCATAGCCTATGTGGATCAAAGGACATTACAACACAAGTTCATTAGGGCTAATCGTGGACCGATTACGGTGTTTGTGATTAGATTTGAATGAATTTGAACTCTTAGCTTGGCGATGACGTCTAAAGTCATCGATCATCATCATTATAACATCTACAGAAATCTCCGCAACGATGGTCTCCTCCTGACTCGTTGGATGGGGAATGGGCGTGGTATCAGATACATATATATCATTATTCCTAAAATATGGAAGGGATTCCACTAGATTCAAGAAACGGCTAGCCAGATATTGCCAGAAGAGAATGTTAAGAGAATCCAGGCTCCATCACCACAAGCAAACAAAGCTACGCGTCACATTGGATGATCCCTATGCCTCCTAAAAAATAATAATTCCTCGGTCGCACCAAGTAACAAGGCAAATCACGCAACCATAACACCAACCCCTTGCTCCAAACTCCGAACCCACAACAATGATGAATCTTTCCGACCACGGCGTACTGGGCTTCCAGGAAGGCCTCCCGCCGCCGCCGGGCCCTAGCCCGCTCGCCCTCACGGGCCCCGACTGGCTGTCGCACGCCGACAACGGGTGGCAGCTGACCGCCACGGCGCTGGTAGGCCTCCAAAGCGTGCCAGGCCTCATCATCCTCTATGGCAGCATGGTGAAGAAGAAGTGGGCCGTGAACTCGGCCTTCATGGCTCTCTACGCCTTCGCCGCCGTGCTCCTCTGCTGGGTTCTCTGGGCCCACCGCATGTCCTTCGGCGATAGGCTCAGCCCGCTTCTTGGCCAAGTGGCCATGGCGCTCCCCGAGGACTACCTCACAAGTGCAAGCGACAAAGGCTCCTTCCCCAAGGCCTCCTACGTTTTCTTCCAGTTCGCGTTCGCGGCGATCACGGTGATCCTGTTGGCCGGGTCGTTGCTCGGGAGGATGAACTTTTATGCGTGGATGTTGTTCGTGCCGCCGTGGCTGACGACGTCGTACACGGTGGGCGCGTTCACGGTGTGGGGAGGCGGGTTCCTGGACCAGATGGGGGTGGTGGACTTCGCCGGAGGGTATGTTATCCACCTCTCCTCCGGCGTGGCCGGATTCACGGCGGCATATTGGGTATGTAGCTCTGCGCCTTCACTGCTTTCATTGCATGGATTTTGTGTTATGCGTGTGGCCCACAAAGGTCCACAGCGGCCTACTGCGATTTCAGCAAGGTGAGTTGTCTTGCCTTCTGATCGATCCTCTCCAATCCGGACCTGAACGTACGGAAAGTGCCAATTCTCCAATCACCGCTCTTCGTGACTTGCATAAGGGTTATGATTGGATGGATTTCGTGCAATACATGGGATACCGCATTTCACACCAGCGTTAGTGGTTCATCCAAATTATGGACCGCCATGAAGAAAATTGGCACCGTCCATTTTAGGTCCAGATCGAAGATGATCTGAATCGACCTGTATTAATGATGTATAAGATTTATATTTGCTAAGATTCGCCGTCTAGTATTGATATGGTATAGTATTAATTTTTTTTTTTATATCGAGTGTCGGTTCGCCATCTATATTAGATATCAGTATTAAACCGATATAGTACGGTGTGCTCCGTACTGTTCAGTTCGGACCAATACGATATACTATGATATTTGGAGCATGGTGGTGACTGGTCATACAACATTGTTGATGCATGAGATAGCGACCTTTCCAAAGACACATCTTGAGGCTCGTTGCTTATTACCTTCGCTTCGACGGAGAATAATTGTCGTTACTGAAAACGTTAGCTTGGGTTTGATTTAGACGTGGAGTGAATTGCGTTGATGCGAGACCACAAGCCTCTAATGGTCGACATGTGTCCTTTGAATAATGAGTTATCAACCATTGATCTTTTTTGAATTGTTTCCAGCAAAAGGTTATTAAGGCCGGCTGCTTATGCATTTTCAGCAACTATATAAAAAAAAAAATCACATGTCTCTTGCGTGGCGTGAGATCCCAAGAATTCATTACAATTTCAAAACAGGTCCACGTAGAAAGTTGACCGAGGGTGCGGCCTAGGGCAATCTTGCGGCTAGAGTTGGGCACTGGGCCGGGCCGCCCACGGCCCAGCACGGCCCGGCACGAAGCGGGCCGTGCCTGGCACGGCCCGCTAGCTACAGTACCGGGCCGTGCCTGGCACGGCCCATTTAAGGGGGCCGTGCTGGGTCACGGGTTTCTGGCCCGCGGGCCGAGCCTGGCACGGCCCGCTTCGGGCCTGGGCCGGCACGGCCCGTCTCCCCCGACATGCCCCCGCCTCGCTCGCGCTCTCCCATGCCTCGTTCCCCGTCCCCGTCTCCGAAACCCGTTCCCGTCACCACCTCCCAAGACCCCTCCCTGTACGGATCCCGGTCTCCCCTCTCTACTAAAAGTTCCTCCCTCCCCGCTCTCCATGGCCTTTCTTTACCACTCTCGCCATGCCTGGTTCCTTCCTCCTCCTCCTCCTCCTCCTCTTTTCCTTACTCCCTTTCGCCTTTCCCCAAGCCCTTTTCCCCAACAAATGCGGCGAGAGGTGCGGTCACCTCCCCATCCCCTTCCCGTTTCACCTCAACTCCTCCTGCGGCCCCGCCATCGACTCCTTCCGCCTCTCCTGCTCCGATGACTCCACCCCGTCAGCCCTCTTCCTCACTCTGGGCTCCACCGACCTCCGCGTCATCGACTTCCTTCCCTCCAGGTCCCTCCTACTCGACTACTCCCCAAACTCAACCTCCTCATGTGACCCCTGGTACTCCAACGTCAACCGCTCCTCCTTCGTCTTCGACCGCAGCCCCTTCTTCGCCGTCACCGCCGATAACGTCCTCCGCCTCTACGCCTGCGAGGACTCCTCCGTCTGCAAGATCGGTTGCGACAGGATCGGCGTCGTCGGGGGTTGCGACGGCAAGCGGAGCTACTTCGGCTGCTGCTACCCGCTCTCCGATGGCAGTGTGTGGAAGCCGGGGGATGGGTTCTCGGTGTTCGCCGAGTACGGTTGCCGGGGGTTCTCGAGCTGGGTGGTGCGGTCCGCGTCCGGGGAGGATGCGGTGGCCCAGAGGCCCGTCTCGTGCCTGGCACGGCCAAGCACGGCACGGCCCGTCTCGTGCCGTGCCCGGCCCGGCCCGCCACTAGACGGGCCTGGGGCCGGGCCGGGCTTCCGTTCTATGCTGAACGGGCCGTGCCCGGCACGGCCCGCTTATGAAGCGGGCCGGGCCAGGCACGGCCCGTTTAGACCTCGGGCCCGGTGGGCCTGGGCCGTGCCGGGCCGATGCCCAAGTCTACTTGCGGCTTTGGTCATGGCGTGGGCTTGGGCTAAGCACATATAAATTTGTCCTAGTTGCCATGAGTCCACGTCCGAGTTACATCGCATCAAATCCAGAAAGTGCGGTCTACAAGATCCGAACCCTTGCATGAGATTTTTGTTGACCCTGGCGACGTGTTCTAAATTCACCAACTCGTATGGCTGTCCCCAGGTGGGCCCGCGGATATCCCACGACCGGCAGCACTTCCCGCCCAACAACATCATCAACATGCTGTTCGGCGCCGGCCTCCTCTGGATGGGCTGGTCCGGCTTCAACGGCGGCGCCCCCGGCTCCACCAACTCCCTCGCCTCCGTCGCCTCCCTCGCTGTCCTCAACACCCACCTCTGCACCGCCACCAGCCTCTCCGTCTGGCTCTTCCTCGACATGCTCGTCTATCGCAAGAGCTCCGTCATCGGCGCCGTCCAAGGGATGATCACCGGCCTCGTCTGCATCACCCCGGCCGCCGGTTAGTCCACTATTTACTCACATCACTTCAAATATCCCATCTTTAAGCTTCGCAAAACCAACTGACGTGCTGGAGAACGACATGATGGACAGGGCTGGTCGAGCCGTGGGCGGCGATGCTGATGGGGACCATGTCAGGATCCGTGCCATGGTACACGATGATGGTGCTGCACAGACGAGCAGCCTTCCTTCAGAAGGTCGACGACACACTGGGGGTGTTCCACACCCACGCCGTCGCCGGAACCTTGGGCGGGCTGCTCGCCGGTCTCCTCGCGCATCCCCGGTTAACGACGCTGTTCAGCGGAAACGACCACTCTGGCTTGTTCTATAACTTCAATAATGGGCGCCTGGACGAAGGCTTCAAGCAGCTCGGATACCAGCTCCTTGGAGCGGTGTTTATAGCTGTGTGGAATGTTGTTATCACGACTGCTATATGTTTGGCAATCAGTAAAATCGTGCCGCTGAGGATGAACGAGGACGATCTAAATAAAGGGGACGATGCGGCACACGGGGAGGAGGCGTACGCGCTGTGGGGGGATGGGGAGAGGACTCAGACCTACGCTCGCTGGAGCATGACGCCGGTGTTGCCAGCCTTTTGTCGTGGGTTTCGTGGGCGCTGATCATGATTACGTGCTAGTTTGGTCAGTATCCAAGCCTTCTTTGGGTTATTAATCGATGACATGTTTTTTATTAGCTTGTTGCTACTGTTTGCCGCTTGCAAACTCTCTGTTGTTGGGATATACCGTGGAATGTGTCATGTAGTCATGTGGAACCACACGTTTAAGGCTTCCTGGAGATTCAATGCAAATATGATCAATTTCCTTGGAGATTATCCAACTATGGGAATTGCCAAAATATTGGTTGATTGAACAAGGTACTTTTAGCGTGCAACTGTGCACCTTTACCCCAAGTAGTTCCCTAATTTTTGCGGGTCGTTGAGTGTCAACTCTGGCAGAACAAAAATCATATAAGGCGGGCACATGAGAAGAAAATATAAAACGAGCATCCTATTTTGCCATAGTTTTACCGGTATCCATCTTGAAGAAAAAACTCAAAAGTCGAGGACTCCTCCTACTAACATAGTCGTCAATCCTGTAATTTAAAAAAATTCAAAAAAGAAAAATAAATTGTGCATGGCATCCTCTTTCTTCTTCGTCAAACCTATCCAGCCACGCTCTTTCTCGTCAAGCCGTATCTTCCATCCGTGAGGTCTTACTTCTCCTTGCCGAGTCCTTTCTCCTTCTTTGAATCCCTTTCTCTTTTTCAGAATCTTTGCACCTAAGAGTTTATGGAACTAAGGAACACTATATATATATATATATATATATATTAAATAGAGCTAGAAATTGTGTATTGTGTACTCGTACTAATGAACACTACTATGTTTTAAAATCTATGTATTAATTTATCTAAAAGGGTGTATTGGCTTGTTAAATAACTAATTGCTTGGTGTGTATCACCTACTACTGGGTGTGCATCAAAGAAGTTTGCAGTATATATTAGCAAGTTGATGAGTGTGTATTACCTGGTCATGTACTATGTGCTTGTGAACATGATGTTTTGAAGATTGTATATAACAATTTACTTGAATGTATGTATTGAGTTACTAGATGACTAATTTACTAAATATGTATCATTTGATTGTGTTTGGGAGTAATCATTTTTTTATCATAATGGCAAACCTATGTAATAGAAATCGCTCCCTGCACCCACTGTGGCTTGATTGTGGCATGTAATTAGAGACATTTTGGGCATCAAATATGTTCTCTCTCTGGGTTATACATGTCTCTCTAGTCCCATATGTACAATTGTACTTATGCCTATTTTAATCTGGACCCTTCGGAGTGTCACGTGAGAGTAGGAAAGTATTTATCAAATTATATAAACATTTTAAAATAAAAAAAATCTGCTTAGATTATTCAATGGGGGATCACGTACAGCTGGCTGTGCTTCCATTTGCAAAAAGCTATCCTTCTTATGAAGGAAACCTGATATTGCGGAATAAGTTATGAGAAGAAGCTATTACAAGATAAAACCAAGACTTCATTTTAGATTTCCTTTCTTCAGAAAAGGGCTCATTAGAACTTGGAAACCCTAGTATCCGATGAGCTCTTGTTGGAATACACTGTGCAACGGTATATATGTTGAGCCTCTAGTCTTCGTTTGGGTGGTCACATCTAGTGATCTACACAAAAGTCTCACACCTTCTTATATCTTGTGTATGTTTATCTTGTTGTGAAGACATGATTTGCTAAGAATAGATATACCTGGTTGATACCTCTAAAGCTCTTATTCTTCTCCTAGATCAATTATGTATGTATTAAAGATATGATGACATTATACAGCTGTTTAGATGGATCATGCTAGGCTGCAAATGAACTTCAAATGACCGAAAAATCGGGGCGGGGACGGGTTTGTGTCCGACTGAGACTTAATATGCCAAGAATCAAGTAATTCAACGCTCGAATAGATCGATTTAGAAAGATTCATGAGTTGATTTGTTTCAAGCTAAAGTATTCATCAACTTCGTCTATTCTAGTATTAGGTATCTCTTGCTGGTAACTAATTTGGTGCTGCGAAAAGCAATTAATAAAACCACTGAGGTGGTAGCATAGTGAGAGCGTAGCCTTACTTCCAACCAAGTGGTTCCGAGTTTGAAACGCACGGACGTCGATTAAATTATGGAGACTGGATACTCCCTGCTCGAACACAGGGTCTGGAAAGGCGTATCGCTATGCTGGTAACCTCGGTGGTGCCAGATGTGACGTACTCATACGTGGTATTCGTGCTGGAGCCCAGAGAGGTAACCGAGCCGGGCCCACGGGTGGGGAGGGTATGAGTAAAACCGGCCGGGGTGCCCAATACACGGTCATTTCTGCCTGCATCAAACATTCTCCTGGCAGGGTGAAGGCCCAGTGGAGGCTGCTACGCGGGGGTGGGCTTGTCCCTTCCTCCCCCCTTCCCCTTTTTTTCAGCAAAAAAAGAAGAAAAAAAGCAATCAATAAATCACAAATACAACTTCTCAAAGTAAGAATGTAGTGACACTGTCTCGGTATTTTTTTCTTTCGAAAAAAGAGAATTAAAATAGAGGATAAATTTTCTATGGAAGAGATAGAGCAACTAATCAATGAAGCACTCCACCTTTAGGGCGTAGAAATAAATGAGATGGGTGCAAATTTAGAGAAAGCTTAGGTAGAGTTAGAACTCAGAAGAAAGATAAAGGAACATGCTTGCATAGTGCTCCTTCCATGAAATGAGAACCTACGATGGAAGCAACATGAGCATGTGGACTCATGCTTGGAACATGTCAATCAAATTAATCTTGAATCAAATCACGATCGAGTTAAAGGAGCCATGGACAACTCAAACTCAATTTGAAGCCAGAATCCAATCCATCAATACCTTATATATTTAGCAATGCGATGCTTATGAAAAGCACAACCCTGGTTAATTACAAAATATGATTATTCTTTTTTTATATTTATAAAGTTTCATGAATACACTCTTTTCATGTTTCTTCCTTTCAAAGTAAAAAAATTAAAACAAGATAGATATATTTAGTAGGAGATAAAAGAGACAAACAATTGATGCCTCCTGCATGGAGAGATACATTGGGATTGTGGTTTAATATTAGAATAGCTATAGATTTAGCTAGCTAGGGTTACACTAACCATGACTTGTGATTGATCGTTTTAGCTAACCAATAACTTTATCGGGCAGGGAATGTGCATGGGTCGAAAGTTATTGAGTCTATTGGATTTAAATGTTAGGTCTCTAGCTAGTTTAGGACAAGTTAGGTTTGAGTAGGGATAGAAGTTAAACTAAACTGGTCAGATGTATCCCAGCCACAATGACAATAATAAAACTTTGTTGCCTAAGTGATAAATTATGAATTGTCATATTGAAAAATATAAAAGATTAACAAAAACTTTCATCATTAGACCTAGTTGAGGCTTAAGAGCCGAACCTTGAAATTGTTAGGCCCAAATGGCCCTAGCCATTTCCATTGCAGTGCAAGAATATAGCGTGTTATTTCAAAAATTTTTTGCTTCCCTTGCCATGAGATAAAAAGATGATTTCATCGCATTGGTTTCTATATCAAGATATAGCAATTTTGTTTTTCTAATTATTAGTATTTAAAAACATGAATATTATTTTAGTTTCAATATGAGATATTTGTTAGAAAGCACTAAAAAAAGAGGTACCAAAAAAGCCATCGGCGAATAATGGTGAGCTTGATCCCAGAATTTGGTTTAGATTGGAGGTCCAATAACAAATTAGAAATGTCTTGCGCTTTGTTTTAACTACGTTGGCTCACATAAAGTGCTAGTATTTTTTTTTGATGAATGCTTTTCATCAATTTAGGTTGTCTCCTTTTCTGCAGTGGAGACTTTATCTAGCATTAGAAAAGAGTGGTGATTTTTGGATGTGGCATGCGACTCAGTGGGTCCAAGCTTTTGTCTCGAATAGAGACATTACAAGTAAGCTTTGATGTAAGTTTTAACCCTTCCATTCATGTATCTCCTATCTCATCGAGAAATTAAATGACGGCAATGTTCAACTCCTCCATGATGTTCGCCAGCCTCTCTCTCTCTCCATGCTTCGTGTCTTGATTGAGAAACTTTATCATATTTTGGTCATGATCTTGGAAAAAGAAGAAGATTATGAACTTCCAAACTGCATGTAAATTGAAGGGATTTGGGTTATATTTTTCGCATGAAAGAATGATTGATCTTTTTTCAAGACATAAACTAGTAATAGACACAATGGTAAATGATGATAAAGTCAACATATCTTTTTAATATATCATAACACAAGTAATAAGTAAGGGTGGCATTTGCATGGAAAAAAAATTTATGGGTGGCAATGGGCTAGGTTGGATGGGTCGAAGCATATATAGATTAAAAAATTTTCAATTCATATTTGACCTATTTATAATCGGTCGGGAAATATAAATCCATACCTAACCTATTTATTTTATATACATCCATCCGTAACCACCAATGCATTAAGGTCTTCACTCATCAATCATATATATTAACTAAAACTAAAACAAACCATGGTATACAAAATTACAACTAAAAAAGCCATGTTTAACTTTGAAGATATCAATATAACAATCAAAGGTTAATTAATAATAAACTAATTAAAATGCAACAATATGAATATAATAGGTCTTAAGAGCGAACTTATTTTCTGGGTACGGTTCGAAATGAGGAGGGAAATTTATGGGCAGAAAAAGCAGCCCGGTGAAGTCGATTTACAGCGAGAGAGAGAAAGGGAGAGAGGGTAGGCCGGCGGCCCCCATGGCCAACCTTTCCGGCCTCATCCACGAGCTCCGGGAACGAATCGCCGCCTCTTCGTCCGCCTCCCCCTCCCCCTCCGGCGAGGACCCCCTTGAGACCAAGTTCCGCACCGTCCTCCCCAACCTCCTCCACGCCTATGTCCTCCCCTCCTCCACCGGTATCCCTCCCTCTCACTCTTTCAGTCCCTCTCTTCTTCTCTCGATTTCTTTCCCTAATCGATTCCCCTGCAGGCAACGAGAGAGAGGTCACCGCCGTCCTCAAGCTGCTCTCCCACACCGCCCGCAACTTCCCCGGCGTCTTCTTCCACGGCCGCGCCGCCGCCGTCCTCCCCGTTGTCGGCCGCATCCTTCCCTTCCTTGCCGAACCCGCCTTCCGGTCGTTTACCGTCCCCAATCCTAACCCTGATCGTCTCCCGTGGCATCAAAATCTCATCTTTTTTTTTTCTTGTTTACACTTGCAGTTCTCGGCATGAGGTTATCTTCGAGACCGTCGCTTCCCTTCTCTCCCTTCTCCGCACCGGAGAGCGAGAAGCATATCGCCAGTTCTTCTTGGACGCGATGGTAGCTGTTGAAGGTATGATTTTTTGACTCACACCCAAGACATATTAATATTTACCCTGCAAAGATTCAATCTTTTCACTTCCTGGCTCACCTAATCCCACAGATATTCTTTATATTGCATCGATTAATGCAAGCAAGTCAAATGCGACGTCTTCTGGTAGAGTATCACTCAAGTGTCTCTGTCACTCCTTCGCGGGAATATCTGATTCCCCTGCTCTTTTTAGCGAGCTGCCGGCTTGTTGCCGACCGGCCGATGGCCCAGGCGTGCTGGTTGATCTGACTGATAAGTCGAGGTGGCAACATTTTGCCGCATGGATGATTAAACTTGTTAGCAAATGTCTGACTGAAGGAACACTCTATGTGGAAGGGCTCATCAATATATCATTTGTATATGCTGCCTGTACTCTATTGTGCTACGGGAATGCAGCTTTGCACATGGTGGGTGTTTTTGTTTTCTCCTTGCATGCTGCTGCTTTCTCACCCTCCCCCCTCTGTCCTCCTGAGATGATGCACTTACGTTTCTAAATTGCAGATTCTTTTTCTAAATTATGATGCTTGTGTCATTCTAAACAGGCCTGTTTCGACTTTGCACGTATTACAGCAACGGTAATAGATGCAGAAATCTTACCGGTTGAAAATATCATTCGTTCAATAGCATGCATATTAGGGCAAGATGAGAAGGAACTTATGTTGTTCAGGTATCCCATCTTTGTTAAATGTTCCCTTTGCTTTTTCTTGACTCTTGAATAGTAGATGCTGCCTTTTATCAATTCTTTATAAGTCTTATTTTACTCCTGTACTTGTTTTAGTGTAGAGGACTTGATCAGGCAGATATTTGGTAGCATGTAGGTTGCTATAGCCTTGTAGGTCTCCTTTTCTTGAACAACTTTTTCATATGCGAATATTTTCTAGTGGTTTTATGTGTATGGTTAACCAATATTTTGGTTGTAGAGTAACTTTTGATTAATAAAAATTATTTTGCATGGTGGATTTACATTTTGTATCTTCTTCTTGATGGTGATTCTAGGTTATGCCTTTAATTCTTCTGTTCCTTGTTTCATCTTTTACTCTAGGCCAAGGTCCACCGTACCGGATCCGGTAGGCGTACCGGTTGCCTACCGGACCGGTACGGGCCGGTTCGTACCGTGCTCTGGGCGGTACGAACCGGGAAGCTCTTCCCCGCCGGAACCGGGGAAGAAGAAGAGCACCAGAGAGAGCGCGGGGAAGAGAGGGAGAAAGCCCACCTTCGGCCGCCATCGGAGAGCCGCGGAGGGGCGTCGGAGGCCGGTGGGGGGCGGCGGAGGCCGGCGGGGGGCGGCGGAGCCCGCAGGGGCGCTGCGGAGGCCGCGGCCGCGTCCACTGTTTCGAAAGAAACAGGGGACGCGACCGCGTTTTTTAATTTGGGGATTTTAAGTGAAGTCGGCACATCGGTTGCCGACTTCACTTAAAAATCCCCAAATTAAAAAATTTGGGGATTTTTAAGTGAAGTCGGCAACCGATTTGCCGACTTCACTTAAAATCCCTAAATTAAAAAACGCGGCCGCGTCCCCTGTTTCTTTCGAAACAGTGACGCGGCCGCGGCCGCAGCCTCCGCAGCGCCCCCGCGGGCTCCCCCGTCCCCCGCCCGGCTCCGCCGCCCCCCACCGGCCTCCGACGCCCCTCCGCGGCTCTCCGATGGCGGCCGAAGGTGGACTCCCTCCCTCTCTTCCCCGCGCTCCCTCTTTTTCTCCTCGTCTTCTTCGTCTCCGGCAAGGAACCGGCCTGTACCGGTTTCCACGGCTCCGCCGTACCGGTAGCTGGCCGGACCGGTTTGTACCGGCCCGTACCGGCCGGTACGGGCCGGTTCGGCATACGCTGCTCTAGGCCCATCATCTTGCATTAATCCAAGTTCTATTGATAGAAAATTTGAATTACAGTGTCTCCAAGACAACTATTAGACAGTGGCGGTAAATTCTATTTGATGCTAATGTTAAAAATTTTTTCACCTTTGGTGTGTGAGCTTGTGTGATCCTTGCCATATATGAGATTCACATCCTTTACTTTGCTTATGCTCATATCACTTTGCTTAAAATTTTAGAAAATCCATGAGGATTATGCAGTTATGCCTTTAGGCTGACGGCTAACCTCTCAATTCATTGACAGCCTGAATGCTTTGTTTTGCACCTCCACCTTTTAAACATTTTTGGCATTTTTCTTGAGCATGTCACGCTGTCCTATTCCTATGAATTCTTTAAATAGTAAGATGCTAGAATTTTGCAAATGGATGATGATAAAATTTTTGTGGTATGCAACCGTGCTGGCTTCGATAATACATAATGGTGTTAATGATTTAAGCTGCAGAAATTTGTTTTTTTAATGGTTAC
Source organism: Phoenix dactylifera (assembly GCF_009389715.1). Classification (NCBI taxonomy): domain Eukaryota; kingdom Viridiplantae; phylum Streptophyta; class Magnoliopsida; order Arecales; family Arecaceae; genus Phoenix; species Phoenix dactylifera. Next base: position 5,512,930 of record NC_052409.1, on the reverse strand, counting down.
AGACATGCACATGCACACAAAATTCCTCACTTGATGGGCCATCCTGTTCTGAAATGTTTATTTTTTTTTAGAGTTAAATATTCCATTATTCCATGTGCAATTTTGCCAACTGCCAAATCATTTACAACAGATTGTTATTGACAGTTATTGGTGTAAATGATTCTTGACATCACTATAAGTACAGCACTCTTGCCGCATCTGTGCAGTATTCTGATATCTTACTACTGATGACCAAGTCTCTAATTGAATTACTATGAGATGAGATTTTTAATGTTAAAATCTGTATGTGTTCTAAGAGCAAAACTGGCTACAACATCTGTACCTTGTCGTTTGCTTGGCCTTGCTCAACATTCTTAACTATGTTTCTTCCTTCTCTCTAATATTTTTGTAAAACTTACAATGTCTTGTAATGCACCAACATGTCTGTTTTGCAGAAACACAGTTTATGACTCTTCTATGGGTGCTTGCCTTCATGTACTGCATATGTCTTGTCAGGATGATGTTGTTGAATCCACAGCTAGTGATGTAGTCAATGTCTTTCCTAGATCAGTCCAAAGCACTGAAAGCCCTGAACTTCAGGTCTAAATATACTTACTTTGGCAGGTCAATTCTTGTTTTTCAAATTGTAGGTTACCCAAACCTGAAGGAGATAATGTATAGATGGAGCTACTGACTGATGTAGTGATTTCAGGTAGCCATGTGCAATGCATACATGCGAATTGCTAAAATCTGCCCTCCACATATTTGGAGGCCAGGACTTCTTGTCAGCATGCTTTGCTCTCCAAAACCTTGTTTTCCATTGATTGAATGCATACGAGTGGCTATTGATATTCTTGGTTTCAATGCTTCTGGAGTAGATGATCATGGTATATATATGCCATTGGAAAGTGGCGAAGAACTTGACATGCCAAAAATTGGGAAGAAGAGGTCGGCTCAAAATAATGACAATATTCAGTGTAAGCGTCACAAGACAGTGGAAATGAGAAAATTTCCTATTGTTAGTATGCATATAGATGATGAGTTTAGAGCTTCATTAACATTGAAACAAGACAAAGAATTTGCAGATGAGTTGCAGCAATCACTGTTCTTGTTTGTTGGCCTTCTAAGACCTGGCATTGCTGATGCTTCTCCATTGAAACCAGATACTGCCATAACAGCTCTTAGCTTGCTCTGCATCGTATTTTCGGCTTATCCTAATACCAGTTTGGCTGCTAGAATTTTTCAGCTAGTGCTTTCTTGGATACCTTGGATATGCAGCCAGGTTCGTAAAAACTTTATCAGAAGCCATGGCAGCAAATTAATCACTTCAACACTTTGTATTTTTCTTTTTCTAACCCATTTTAATTAATTAATCATGCATGCAGGTAAAGGAAATAAGGTTGCTCTCGTTTGATTTGTCCATCTATCTAGAAGCAGTTCATAGCATACTGCTTCTTCAAGGTGAGGCCTTGCGTTCTTTAAAATATCACCAATCCAGAGCATCTTGTGATGACTTTATGTTTATCTCCGGGCAAATGCTTAAGAGTTAGGACAATTGATTAGACTGTATTCAGTTCGCACCTGCCAACTTGCAGTTCTTGTCTCTATTAGGATAACTTTTCTAATGGGAAGCTGGAGTTAGTTATTTAGATGGCATTGCCATTCTAGTCAAAATGGTTGTATATTCCCTTGCTATTCATGTTTTTTAAAATGAGGATTTTATGCATTAAACAGTGTTGGTCCTCTGAAGAGGTCCTGTATATGTGATTAAGAAATCAAGCGTAGAAAATATGACTTTTCCATTTTTTTTTAATTTTATTAAGTCTTTATTACATGCTGATGTCAGGTCAATTTTTGATGGTTAGTACCATGGCCCCAGGTTCGGTATGCCCACTTGAAGGAGAGGAAGAAGATTGGAAAGATATTTAATTACAATAAAATAATAAAATTGCTAATTGTTTGCATGATGTTCATTATGTCATATGGTTCTCAATTTATTCTGGTAAAACTTTAAAATCATTTTTAAGCTAATTTTTGTGTATATATGCATACACCGATACATATACATGTTTTCATATATTTATTTGCGTATGGCTGAACAACTTGCTGAGTTGATGTGCGTATATGCGTCTGTATGGAGGGGTCTTGTGCTTCTCCCTTGTGCTTTGGGCGCTAGTCTAGCAGTTAGTACTTAGTAGCTTGATCTCCCATGACTGCCTGCTACTTGCAGGTGGTCAGACCATACCTTCTTGTCTGCTGGTTCATTGACCAATTTCATTTCTGGACAACATTGCTTTGGCATTTTATTCACTAATTCAGACTTTCTTGATGCATGAATGAAGTTATTCAAGGTGATGATTGCTTCAATGATGCAGACATCATAAATTGTATCCATCTGAGATATGAAGATCTTATGGATTTGCTGAAACTGGCATGGGATAATCATTCACTTGAAACTCAAGCTCATCCTGTCTGGAAAGTAAAATGTCTCTCCTTACAAGCTTTCTCCAAGTTCAGCAATCAACTGAATGCTGAATGTGATCTTGAAGTGTTGGACCTGGCTATTCATGATGAAGCTGAGGAAGTTCGAAATGAAGCTGTTGTCTCAATGCCTGTGATCATCATGTGCTCTGGTTGCTCTTTCCTGGGAGACATGTTTAAACAATTGGAGTAAGTCAATTTGGATTTCCCAATATGCATTTCATGCATGCTTTGTTTTTGTTGAAAAGGTTTTGGGATTTCGTATGGGTCAAAAGTGTTAAAGTGCAGGTTATAATCTACTTATGTTATCCTAGATCAAGATTGTAAATACTGCATTCCGGTGCATGGTTTGTACAGTGACATGCTAGTGCTTGGCACACATTGGCTGGGCAACCAGCTAGTGGCCATGCTACATGCTAGTGTGTGCTGGCACAGCATGGGCTTTATGGCACAGACCAGCATGCAATCTGTCCTAAACAATTATGCTCCTTGAGTATTAGGTAATTATGCATAGTCATTTTTTGCAGATTTCTGTTTTACAAAAATGTATCTGATCCTTCTAGAAAATTTGATGTACCAAGAATTCTAGAAAACTTAAATGCATAATGGAGAAGAATATATCAGAGATGGAAATGTCTTGGTGCTCCATTCGTTTGATGGACATACTTTTGGAAGAGTTGGTGCTTATACTTTTTTTTATTTTAATTCATCCTTTAGGATGGATTATGTAGTGAAAAGAAAATCATGATAAATCAAGTCCTATTCCCTACCATGCATGTCTCTTCACATTACAATATGATTGTTTGCAATACAGTCTGCTTTCTGTGATTCCATTGTATGATAACTCCTCTTCCTTTTAGTTCTTAATTTTAGATTTGATGACACCTTATCGAAAGATGGTGTATCATTTATTCAGTAAATAGTTTCTGTTCTATAGGATTTTCAATGATTTCACAGCCTAGAAAAAAGAAAGTAGCATAGATTACTGAAATGGATGCTGTACAACCTTTTGTTTTCACTGTATATGCATCATCCATTTTTTAAAATTTTTGATGACATTGCAATTGTTGCTATATTTCCCAGGTCATTGAGTAGAGACAAAAGTAAACAAGTTCGTAAATCTGTCCTCTTTTCTCTTGGCTACATGTCCTGTATACATGGCTCCTCTAATGCTTCTGGTGATCTTGATGGAAGTACTTGCAAGTTGTTTCTAGGTGATCACTATGAAAGGCAGATCAAGACAATGGATCTTCTTTTGAGAGGATTCTGGTGTCCTCGATGTGACACAGGAGTTATAGGCAATAAAGGGCAGTCTTTTAATGCTATACGCATGCCTAAGGTGCAAAACTTAAGGCTTGAGAATGACCTTACTTTCATCAAACTGCAGTCCCTCTTTTTTCAATTTCTTTACGAGGAACCATTGGAAGATTTTCAAGTTGCCTGTGTTCAAGTATTACCACGAATTCTTAGGCACGTAACTCAAGATGTTCTGTTTGAAACAAGATTTCAGTGGATTGAGTGTATCGATCATTTACTTTTGCACAAAGCAAAGGCTATCAGGGAAGCATTTTCTGCCGAAATAAGTTGTTTCCTTGAAGATCACATTTTGGAGGCTTTATTCATAGATGGCGAGGCAAGTGAAAGGACCAAAGAACAAAAATTCTTGGACAAAGTAAAATATGCTTTGGCAAGAACGGAAGATCCCCAGGTCTTGGTGACTCTTCTGGAATCGACTGCTGAAATTATGAATGCTAGTGACGTTCATGGGCAGCTTTTCTTTACTCGCTTATTTTATTTGTTGATCAACTTGATAATCAAAATCAGATAGTAAGACTGACCGCATCAAGGTTGATGCAGAGATCCTGCCACTTACATCTGAATGGAGGGTTTGAACTAGTCCTTTCAAAGTTTTTTCATATCCGAGATGAGTTATATGATTATCTCTCTGCAAGACTGGTTGGTCGCCCAACCATGATTAGAGAATTTGCAGAGGCTGTTGGAATTAAGACTGAGGAACTTATAAGGAGAATGGTTCCTTTTGTCATACCAAAGCTCGTGGTCTCACACAGGGATAATGATCAAGCACTCATCACTTTGCATGAATTGGCAAACCACTTGGACACAGATGTAGTACCATTGATTGTCAACTGGTTACCAAAAGTGCTTGCCTTTACTCTTCTTCGTGCAGATGGGCAGGAGCTATCCTGTGTTTTGCAATTTTATCATGTCCAAACAGGATCTGACAGCAAAGAAATATTTGCCGCTGCCTTACCAGCACTCCTAGATGAACTATTATGCTTTCCTGTGGAAGGGGATATGGATGAGATGGACAAGAGGTAATGGGTTTTCTTTAAGTTTTCACTAGCAACAAACAAAAAAAAAAATCCTGCATTCCAATTCTAGCCAGTATTCTTTGGACACTACCTTTAATTGTTGACATTATTGCTATTTTCAGGACCATCAGGGTTCCTACGATGATCCAAGAGGTAGCTAAAATCTTGACAGGTTCTGATGACCTTCCAGAGTTTCTGAAGAATCATTTTGTTGGTCTTCTTAATAGCATTGATAGGAAAATGCTTCATGCTGATGATGTCTGGTTGCAAAAACAGGCCTTGAGGCGTATCGAAAAGTTGATCGAGATGATGGGTCCATATCTTAGTACACATGTGCCCAAAATTATGGTTCTTCTAATATATGCCATTGATAAAGAAGCACTTCAAACCGAGGGTCTTACGGTGTTACATTTTTTTATCAAGCAGCTAGCTAAGCTTTCACCCTGCAGCATTAAACATGTGATCTCGCAAGTTGTAGCTGCTTTTATTCCATGCCTGGAGCGATGCAAAGAAATCCCTTCTGTACATTTACATAAAATTGTTGAATGTTTGGAAGATCTTATTGTTGAAAATAGGTTGATACTAAAGCAACACATTCGTGAGCTCCCGCTGTTGCCTAGCATTCCAGCTTTATCAGAAGTAAACAAAGTCCTACAAGAGGCAAGGGGATCGATGACCTTGCAGGAGCAATTGCAAGATGCTGTTGATGGTCTTAACCATGAGAGTTTAAATGTAAGGTATGTGGTGGCCTGTGAATTAAGCAAAGTGTTGAATGTAAGAAGAGAAGATGTTACTGCTCTGATAGCTGGTGAAGCCATTTCATATCTGGATGTCATAAGTTCTTTAATAACATCCTTACTAAGAGGATGTGCAGAGGAATCAAGGACTGCAGTTGGTCAACGGTTGAAATTAGTCTGTGCAGATTGCTTGGGAGCACTTGGTGCTGTAGACCCTGCTAAGTTTAAGGGAATTTCCTGCCAGCGTTTTAAAATTGAGTGCTCAGATGATGATCTCATCTTTGAGTTGATCCACAAGCATCTAGCAAGGGCATTTAGAGCTGCTTCTGATACCGTAGTTCAAGATTCAGCTGCCTTAGCTATACAGGAGCTTCTGAAGCTGGCAGGTTGCCAGGCATCACTTAATGAAAATATTAGCAAGAAAACTACAAAAATAATTGAGGATGGAAGTATTGGCAATCCCAGCGAGATGAACAAGAGGGGTCAGAAAATATGGGACCGTTTTTCTAATTATGTCAAAGAAATTATTGCACCATGTTTGACCTCACGATTTCAGCTTCCTAATGTGACTGATTCAGCATCTGTTGGCCCCATTTATCGCCCATCAATGTCCTTTAGAAGGTGGATATTCTTTTGGATTAGGAAGCTGACTGCACATGCAACTGGTTCCCGTGCCAGTATTTTCAGTGCATGCAGGGGGATAGTACGCCATGACATGCAAACAGCCACTTATTTGCTGCCTTATCTAGTCTTGAATGCTGTGTGTCATGGTACTGTGGAGGCACGCCACAGCATAACTGCTGAGATCTTATCTGTTCTCAATGCTGCAGCATCAGAAAATAGTGGAGCTACTGTTCATGGAACTACCGGGGGGCAGAATGAAGTCTGTGTCCAGGCTGTCTTTACGCTACTTGATAATCTTGGGCAATGGGTTGATGATCTTAAGCAGGACATTGCACTTTCCCAGTCATTTCACACTGCAGTCTCAAAACAACCACCTAGAGTGAAAGGAGAGAATGAGTCAATGCCTGATGCAGATCAGCTCCTTGTCCAATGCAGTAATGTTACCGAGCTGTTATCTGCCATTCCTAAAGTTACTCTCGCTAAGGCATCAATCCGATGTCAAGCTCATGCTCGTGCTTTGATGTACTTTGAGTCACATGTGCGGGAAAAGTCAGGTTCCTTCAATCCAGCCGCTGAGAGCAGCGGTATCTTTGCAGATGATGATATTTCATTTTTGATGGAGATATACAGTGGTTTAGATGAGCCTGATGGCATTTCTGGTTTGGTAAATCTGCGGAAATCATCTAGCTTGCAAGACCACCTCCTCATTAATGAAAAGGCAGGAAATTGGGCAGAAGTGTTAGCATATTGTGAACAGGCTTTGCAGATGGAGCCTTCTTCTGTCCAGAGACATTCAGATGTTCTCAACTGCCTGCTAAACATGTGCCACCTTCAGGCCATGGTAACTCATGTGGATGGTTTGATTCGTAGAATACCTCACTACAAGAAGACATGGTGCATGCAGGGTGTACAGGCAGCTTGGAGGTTAGGGAAATGGGATTTGATGGATGAGTACCTTTCTGGTTCAGATAAAGAAGGTCTAGTATGTAATAAATATGAGAGCAATGCTTCATTCGACATGGGCCTTGCCAAGATTATCCAGGCAATGATGAAGAAAGACCAGTTCATGGTTGCTGAGAGAATTGCCCAGTCTAAACAAGCATTAATTGTCCCTCTAGCGGCAGCTGGTATGGATTCTTACATGCGTGCATACCCATATGTTGTGAAACTACACATGTTACGTGAACTGGAGGATTTTCACAATCTTCTTGGGGATGAATCGTTTCTTGAAAAATCATTCAGATCAGATGATCCAAGATTTTTGAAAGTGATAAAGGACTGGGAAAATCGTCTTAGGTTTACGCAACCATCACTATGGGCAAGGGAGCCACTCCTTGCTCTCCGCAGGTTAGTTTTCAGTGCCAGCAATATGGGTGCTCAAGTGGGAAACTGCTGGCTTCAATATGCTAAACTTTGTCGTTCCGCTGGTCATTATGAGACTGCCCAGCGGGCAATACTAGAAGCACATGCTTCAGGTGCTCCAAGTGTGCATATGGAGAAGGCTAAATTTTTGTGGAGTACTAGAAAATCTGATTGTGCTATAGCTGAACTGCAGCAATCACTTCTAGACATGCCCGTGGAGGTTCTAGGCTCTGCTGTGATCTCTTCGCTTTCTAACCTTTCCCTTGTTTTGCCAAATCCACCTTCTCTTTGTGCCACACAAGCATCAAAGGAGAACCAAGATGTGGCTAAATCCATTCTCTTATATACAAGATGGATCCACTACACAGGTCAAAAGCAGAAGGAAGACATTATGACTCTTTACTCCAGAGTGAGAGAATTGCAGCCCAAGTGGGAAAAGGGATATTTTTTCACGGCAAAATATTGTGATGATCTACTTGTTGATGCCAGGAAGCGGCAGGAAGATAATCTTGCAATGCAGTCTTCTTCTGGTGCTGGTGGCTCTTTAAATTCTTTGGCTGAAGATAAGCCCTGGTGGTCTTACCTTCCTGATGTGTTACTATTCTATGCAAAAGGACTTCACAAAGGGCACAAGAATCTTTATCAAGCACTACCAAGACTATTGACACTTTGGTTTGAATTTGGAAGCATATATCACAGAGATGAGTCCTCATCCAACAAACCTATGAAAACTGTTCATGCAAGGGTAAAATTTTCACTCTCCTCCTCCTCTTCCTCCTCCTCCCTCTTCCTCCTCCTCTTTTATTTCTTTAGCTGCTTGAGTCTCAACATTCTGACTTCCATTTACCAGGTTTTGAGCATTATGAGGGGATGCCTGAAGGATCTGCCGACATATCAATGGCTAACAGTACTATCCCAGTTGATCTCCCGCATCTGCCATCAGAATGAAGAAGTTGTTAGGATTGTCAAACATGTCATTACATCAGTTTTACAAGAATACCCACAACAAGCCCTCTGGATGATGGCTGCAGTATCAAAGTCAACAGTTGCTGCAAGGCGTGATGCTGCTGCAGAGATAATACAAGCTGCACGTAAAAGATCCCGGCGTGGGAGTGATAACAGCATCCTGTTTGTTCAATTTGCTAGCCTGATAGATCACCTCATTAGGCTGTGCTTTCATCCAGGGCAGCCGAAGGCAAGGACAATTAATATCTCAACTGAGTTCAGTGCCTTAAAGCGTATGATGCCACTAGGGATTGTACTGCCAGTCCAGCAAGCTCTGACAGTCACATTACCCTCGTATGACGCAAGTCTAACAGACCCTTCTGGTTTTCATGTCTTTTCAGCTTCTGATCATGCTACAATATCTGGAATAGCAGATGAGGCTGAAATCCTTTCCTCTCTGCAGCGACCAAAGAAGGTCAGTGCAATATTTTTCTAATGTTTATCTGGTTTTAGCAAATATGGATAGCAGTAACAACAAGGAACTTGCATTTGAATCAAAGGACTGTTATAGAGAAGGTCAATACCCAGTGCAAAATGAAGTTAGTAAAATTTGTTTATGTAAGAATCTCTTTATCTGTTGTGAATTCATATAAATCTTTGTTGTTTCATTTGGCATAACTATGGACTGATCAATACTTTAAACCCTGGAAAGTTATTTTTATGGCTTCTAAAATCTAGTTCCTGAATGGATTTAGAGTGATTTCCAGTTCATGTAAATGTGTCCTCGTAACTCTTAATGATTCTAATTGTAACCTCTTTCATGTCAGATCAATTTATGTATAGAACAAATCTATCTACTGATGGAATAATGTTGAGTCTCAGGTTGTTTTCCTTGGAAGTGATGGTGTGCGTCGTCCATTTCTCTGCAAGCCAAAGGATGACCTCAGGAAAGATGCCCGAATGATGGAGTTCACTGCCATGATCAACCGTCTGTTATCTAAGTTCCCTGAGAGCCGCAGAAGGAAGCTCTACATCCGGACCTTTGCTGTGATCCCCCTCACTGAGGATTGCGGGATGGTAGAGTGGGTGCCACACACTCGTGGCCTTCGCCACATTCTTCAGGACATATATATAACCTGTGGAAAGTTTGACCGGCAGAAAACAAATCCATTGATTAAAAGGATCTATGATCAGTGCCAGGGAAAGATGCCTGAAGATGAGATGCTGAAGGCAAAAATCCTCCCAATGTTCCCCCCTGTTTTCCATAGATGGTTCTTGACCACATTCTCTGAGCCAGCTGCTTGGTTTCGGGCTAGAGTGGCTTATGCGCACACAACTGCTGTGTGGTCCATGGTTGGGCACATTGTAGGGCTTGGTGACAGGCATGGCGAGAACATTCTCTTTGATTCAACTAGCGGTGACTGTGTTCATGTTGATTTCAGCTGCTTATTTGATAAAGGCCTGCTCCTAGATAAGCCTGAGTTGGTGCCTTTCAGACTAACCCAAGTAAGGAGAACAGAGCATCAATAGGTTTCTTTCCTCCCACTTTGACCTAATAATTGTTATTTATCTACTAATCAATGTGCAGAACATGATTGATGGCCTAGGCATTACTGGCTATGAGGGCATTTTTTTGAAAGTCTGTGAGATCACCCTTTTGGTGCTGAGAACGCATAGGGAGACTCTGATGAGTGTTCTTGAAACTTTCATCCATGACCCATTGGTGGAGTGGACCAAATCTCACAAGTCCAGCGGAGTAGAAGTACAGAATCCTCATGCACAGGTCTGTATAATCTTTATTTGTATCGCTGCCATTAGTAGCATATTGACCATTATGCTTGATTCTTGGCATTATAAGCAATACTTAGTTTTTAATTGGTGCGAGAAAATTTTATGGTTTTGAATTTTAGAGGGCCATCAGCAACATCAAAGCTCGACTACAGGGAGTTGTGGTTGGTGTGGCAGCAGCACCATCTTTACCCTTAGCCGTGGAAGGACAGGCCCGACGATTGATAGCTGAAGCTATTTCACACAAAAATCTTGGCAAGATGTATATATGGTGGATGGCTTGGTTTTGAATTTCTTCCTTATGCTTCAGCAATCTATCATCCTTGCATTTTGGTTGCTTTATATTATGTACACTTCCTCTCTTTGGTGAATCTGTGAGAGGATGTATAGAAGCGCATCCCAACCATCCACAGGCATTTTGGCTTTCACCATGTGGATGATCGCGTTGGAGGTTATTGTTAGCCATTCAATTTTTGTTTCAAAGTGTCAACATTCAACTACTATGCTCGATTCAGGTAACTTGGAGGACGCATCGTTTATCTACTTTCTTTGTAGCTTCTCCTTGATGTTAGCATACTGAAATCAGGAAGTCATATATGCTGCCTGCCATGCCGGATTTGTGATGAAGTTTACCAACCCTTCCAATGGTTTACTGCAGGTAGCAGTGCGTGGCGTCGGTTCCTCCATAAAAAATGAAGAATGGAAAGGCAATCAGGGATTGAAACCTCCTAAGCACCACTTTTTTGGTCCCCAAAATCACCTTATCATGTTTGTGTCGCATCAAATATGCGTATTGCACAAAATACCCAGTTTAGTGCTTGTTCGGGAGCCGTAGCTTATGCCTTAGCTTTACTACTGCTACTACTACTACTACTAACAAAATGGTGAGAAAGGCTACCATGCTTTCATTAGAAATTTTACACTTCAAATTGTACAAGATGTTACTCTCTTTAAAATATACTATTTATCAACCTATGAAAGAAAACATATGTTTTTAGAAGTGATTGTTTTTTTTTTTTGTCGGATTAGGAGGAAGGTAACTATTTACAGAGGGAATTTACAGCATGAGTTGTAGGGAGGTTTCGAGTATAGTTTGCTTAGGGTATGGGCCTTAGCCATCGCTAGGGTTGACTTGGTTTGGTCGTCAAACTATTCTTAGAACGTTACAAGGGGAGGGCTTTTTCACATAAAGAGGCTTGATGCTTCGTTTTGACAGCTGAAAGTCCGATGACTTTGAGAAGTAGTCTGATTTTAGGTGAGTTAATCCTTTATTGATGAGAGTATCTTCTCGATGTCTTCTTTTGCCTTTCCTTGGTAGCTTGGGAGTCGATCTGTCTTCCGACTCGAGCTGGTGGTTTGGGGGTGCAGTCTTTCTTGACAAGAAGAGAGATTTTGATCGCCCGGCATGCGGCTAGATTCATTCTAGAGCTTCAGTGTTTTTGGAGGCAGGTAATGACGTCGCGGTATGGTCCGGCTCAGGTTGGTGAGACTTCAGCTAGGAGTTGGCGATGCTCCCCCTTGTGGTGGGAGATCGATAGATATGTGCCTTTGATTTTATCTAATTGCAGGTGGCTGATAGGTGACAGACAGGGCATAGACGTGGTGGTAGGCTCCTAGGTGGATTTGCTTTTAGTAGGATTGTGGCCGACCATGGTTAGCATCGACGCCCCGAAAGAGCTGCGGGTTTGTGACCTCCTTCAGCCCGGTGGGGCAGGCTGGGATACTACTCGCTTAGCCCAGCTGTTTGGTGACCAGTTTGCTGAGAGGATCTGGTTAGTACCAGTTCCAGGTTGTCCCTGCCCCGACATGCGGGTATGGAGCTCGACATGCAGATCTAGAGTTAGGGTTGGCAATGTTCTCAGCCTTCTCCGGAGTGTGCAGAACATAGGGGTTGACTGCATCTGGGTCTGGCGCTTTGGTCTGCATCCGAGGGTGGCCTTGTTTCTCTAGAAGATTGCCTGGGGCAGGCTACCGACGAGGCTCATCCTGAGTGGTAGGGGCCTGGAGATCTATTTCCAGTGCCTCTTGTGCCAAGTGGCTGAGTTCGTGGACCATGCATTGTTCCAATGCCAGCGTGCAAGGACGATTTGAGAGCTTGCTAGGGTCCCTTCAGGAGGCTAGCGTGACTCGACATCCTTTCTGCAAATGATCAGACGGTGGGTGGCCTCACTACACTCCAAGCAGGTGGCTATAGTAGTGACCAATATGGCGTATCAGATCTGGCTATCCAGAAATGCCTTGACGTGAGAATTGTCCCCCTCCGCGGTTCGTGATTGAGTGGGCTCGAAACCAGGACACCTAGGGCTTCTTTTTTGCTCTTCGAGCGCTTCGCACGGTGTTTTTCACTCGGGAGCCCTCATCTCTGAGTTTTCTCAAGGTAAATTTTGACGGTTGTGTACTGGATGGCAGGAGCAGGAGAGAACAGGCTTCATCATCAGAGGTCTGAAGTCCAGGGTAATTGCTGCTGGTGGCTGCTAGATCTTTGAAATCTCGGTCCTGGAGATGGAGTTGAGGGCAACCTGGTCCGACTTGAGTTATGTCGGACGCTTATTGCGAGCATGCGCCATAGTGCTGGAGGGTTATTGGTTGAATTCAGCAGAGTGTGAGTGGGGTGGGCAACAACCACTCACTGCTCAGGGACAATTCGGGCTATGGTGAGTGAGGGGTGGCCGTTCAAGCAAAGTATGTGTACCGAGAGACCAACGGGGCTGCAGATTAGGTAGTCTCTTGCGTTGCTAACCATTCTGGGGAAATCCTCTGAGCTTTGGCTGGAGGAGAGGGAATTACCCGGAGCGCTCTGAGATTTGTCATTTTTTGACCTTTTTGGGTGTATTCACATCCGCCATGTATGATACATCCGCTTTAGCAACAAAAAAAAAAAGAAAAAAAAAAGAAAAGAAGGGGAGATGCTTCTGTGAACCTGAAAAGTCTTCCGTTTCTTTCTTTCCATGTTGACTAGCAGACCATTGTGGCTGCCTTGTCCCATGCAATCTTGGAAGTGCTCACCGGTCGAGCTTTCCTCCACGCTGACCATAGATCAGAGATTGGCTCTGGAGGATGAGGATGCGGTCTTTGGCAGATTTGATGCCATACTTGTTTGGAGTAGCTGCAAGACATAAAAAGATGATCTGTTGCTTCCACTTCTGAGCCGTACACAGTGGACAATTTGGCGGTCCTTGATTAAGATTTTCCGCGGTAAGGATTTTTTTGTTGAAGAGTAGCCAATTGAAAATCTTACATTTCTCCGGTAACAGATTCTTCCAGCGGATTGTAAACGGGTACCTTGCTTGCTCAGAAAGTTGTAGCAATCCTTTCGGTGCGAAGATTCTATTCTTATTCCATTTCTAAATCACCGAATCCGATTTCTCTATTAGCCCTAACCGTTCTAATTCTGTCCAGAAGATTTCGAAAGAGAATGGAAAGCCTTCCGGGGCTTTCTCCCTCGATAAGCTGAATACGGCCTGTTTAATTTCCTCCTCCGAGAGGAGGTCGGTCTGCTTTTTGATTGCTGTCCGTTGGACCGTAGATATTCGCTCTTTGAAGCATGGTGCAAAGGTTGGTGTTTTGTACTAATGGAGAAAGCTCCTCTCTGGTAAACCGAACCTTCGATCTTTGAAGAGTTCCAACTTGTTAGAATTCCCCCAGAAGAGCATGCGGCCGCCAGCTCGACCCATTCATTCATCTTGGTCCGTTCCACATATGGATTTAAGTTGCTGGGCTGTGAGTTGGCTAAGCTGTAGGTCACCACGGGCATTTCGACGACAGTAATGCATCTTCTCTAACTCTGACCTTCTTTTTGTGGCTTCCCAGCCCTCTTTTCATTCCGGGACAGTGTGGATATCGATGAAGCTTCAAACTTAGATAAGGACTCTTCATTAGACTTGGTGGGCATCGCACAATTACAAAACGAAACTGACAACATAGAAAGATATCATCGCACAATTGCAGTTGCATGGGGCCAGAGTTCCACAAGCATGGCCCGCTCACCTAGGATTTCATTGCTTAGTTTACGGGTCATGTAGAGTAGGGAGAGAAACTTACAGCTGTAATCCGGACATTATAGCCAAAAGGACATACTCCAGTATCGATTGAGTTGCAGCCATACCACAACGCAGCATTTCTTGGTTTTTCAGCTTGTTGATTTCTTCTTCATCTTCTGGTGCAAGGAGGAGACAATTTTGACACTAACCTTTCCCTGGGCCATTCAATACTACTTCCTGGCTCACGATAAACTTTGCTTTTCGATTCGAATGTACACCAAAAGCTTATTGGAGGACGGAACAACAATCACTGAAAAGGAAGCTGCCCCCCTCTCATCCTCTGCTCAAAGTCCACTAGTTTCCAACTGATCATGTCGCATACTCCAACATTACATCACCATAAACCCCAAGCTGGGATGCAATGCATCCTCAAACCAAATCATCCTGACAGCATTTTAGTATTGAGTAGCATCTTGCACATCCTAATACCATATATCTGCCTATATATAACCAACCAATCATTTTATATGCTTCCTTTTCAAATAAATCCAAGCATCATCTGTTGTATTGCCGAGCCACCTCCAGCATTATTGTCGCTTGCCCATTACTTGGGCACTATGCATCTGATATGGGTATCATGCCCAGATGCCTGATTCATTCCAAAATAATAACCAAAAAAAAAAGATAAGCTTCTCGGAATAGTTTTAAAAATACCCCTGCTCCCAAAAGGGTCACCTGCAATATCAGAAGTGAATTGCTTGCTACTTAAACCGGGCAAATGGGGACAGAATAAAGAGAGTACAGCTCCTCTGGAATGGTTTAAATTTCTTGTCATTTGAGCGGAGGTAAAAGCTAAATACAGGGCATTGACTGCTCCAGACACATGAAGACACCCCTCCTAGACCACCACAAAAATTAAGAAAAGCCTTTACCATATCCTCCCATAAGCAACTTTTCTGTGGATTATTCACATTCTTGGTCACTCGAGTCCATTCAGCCAATCAAAACCTCATGGCAGCTTCGAAGCAGGATAGATTTTCTTCCAACAACAACAGATGAAAAGGGCAGTACAACTTTGCACTGTACATATCATGCTATGGCTTTGGGTGAGACTAATGGGATCTTGTTTGACTCCAAGATATTGCTCTTCAAGTTGAACAATCTGTTTGTGAATAAAAATGCTCATTATTAAGTAGCATTGCAATATCAGATGTCACAAATAAATTTGAACGACTCTTTGATAAATCATATAACAAATGCAATAAACTAAAACAAGGCAAGCAAACTTATCTTAAAGGCACTACCCGGTTGATGGCTTGTGTATATATGGATTCAGAAAATTTCACATCTTAGCTTGTTCTATATGGTTATGTTCCTGGGGAAACTTATTTATCGTTAAAGATCAATATGCATCCCATTGTCTTCTTTCATGTCTCAAATTTGAATGTAAGATCCATTTTCTCTGTAAGCTCATTATAGGACAAGATGACAGAACAGCATTAATCAGCTGTTTGAAGTGTGCTTATTGTGACATATCCTTCTTTTTTGTTTTTTATCAGTGATATGGCTTACTATATTGGACCATGGTGGACCATAGCCATTTACAAAATGCATCTTGGTAGGTGTATACATGTCTTTTTGCCCTCGTAAAACAACCACATATATAAAGAGAAAAGGAACACCATGGCTTATCTACTTGATATAATTTCCAACCATTTTCCATCCTATATATTTCTCCTTTTCCTATATGTTTGTCTTTGTGGTGTTGATGATTTCAAGTTTGATCTATTTTCTTGATCCAACTAATGTAGTTTGCAGGTTGTAACAAATTATTGGGCTTCTTTGATCTTATTTTCATCTATCTGGTTTGTCATTACCCCCATAACCATGTAAACATGAAAATAAGTGGTGATCCACTAATTAAGGGCAACTTAGTGTCTTCTAACTTCATAATTATCACCCTTGTTGTTATAATAAAATTGAGGACATGTCCTTTTATGGTGAACTGTGGACCCCATTTCTCATCCTCCACCATCATCATCCTTGTAACTCTAATTTTTTCTCCTTCCACCTGATCTCCATAGGTAGCTTGCATCTTAGGGTATGCCATTTCGGGAAACATCATTGTGTTCCTAAGTAGAATACAAGTACCAGATATCCAATATCAGATGTGTGCAAGGCAAAGTGGTCAAAGTGGTAGATTCTTGATTAGTAAGAGCTTTGAAATGTGAAATGATAGTTTTGACACTTTTGTAGGATTCATGTGTACACATGCTCTGAAAACACTACAATGCAATTATAACTGAAATAGTATTGTGAGTTCTTACACTGCTCATGCCTTGAAAACACTAAAAATGGTAAATTTAAACTTCATAATTTTCGTTTTCTTGACTTTTTTACCCAGGAAATTTAAATAAGAACACTTTGTGAGGAAATCTTTAATATGAACACTTTTTCATGATGGCATGATACAATTTGATAAAAGTAATAGCTGCTTTTGTTACCCAACCCCCATCCCCCGGGGCCATGCTCTCTCTCTCTCTGTGTGTGTGTGTGTGTGTGTGTGTGTGTGTGTGTGTTGTTAAATGCCTAGTTATGCGGCTACCAAGGTTGGTAAAGGTATAGACACAATTTTTCTTATGTTTAATTTTTTTGACCTTTCTCAAAGAATAGATTTTATGTTTTACCAGTGTTTCTTTTCCTTACAGCAAGCAGAAGAAAAATGATAGAAAACATAAACTAGGTATGTGTTTTTCCTTTTCTATTTTTTTCTGTTATCCATTGTTTGATATGCTTGTATTTGAATAGATGTATGTGATACGTATGGTAGCAACACTAACCATGAATGCAAACAAAATTCAAATGGACCATGATTGTTTTAGTCTTTTTGATTTGTTGCTCTATTAATGCATGCCCTAATCCACGAATATAATTTACCATCTCGCACTAGAGAAACAAAACAATGATCAACTTGAGCAGAATGGTTATGACGAACACACTGTCAAAAAAGTCTAAAAAGTTCTATGATCTATCTCTTTTCAGTCTCAAAAATGACTTTTTAGAACTTTATATTTAAAAAATAATCTTATGTAAAATCAGGTGCTCCCTTTGTAAAATTTTACTATGAACAACCATTTTCATCGTGCATCTTATTGAATGAGAACGATTGGATCCATTTAGGACCTGCTTGCATAGAGCAGGATCCAGGCTAATGCTATATGATTTAATAATCCCAGGGGTTAATATTTAGCACATGCAAGGAATAATTGTTTGCGTGACTAATCCGGGGGATAGCTAACCTATGGAAATAAGCTTGTCCTATAGGGTAAAAATAAAGTGGTCAAGAGGACATTATTGCCCTCAGACTAATGGCAAGGCATATATCCTGGTTCCTAGACTCCATGCCAATGATCTGCATATATGAAGAAACATGGCAGTTACCTGTGATTTTTTTTTGTAGCACTTCTTTCAACCTAAGATGTTCTAGTGCTATAGCTGCACAATCTTGGTTTGCAAGAATGCATATAGCTACTTGCTCATGACAGGTATTCCAACTAATTTTTCCTTTGAACCATGCTTGAGAATCCATAGCTTGTCTAATATAATAACATGACTTGGCGACAATACAGTTACTTTATGATCTATAATAATCATGTTCTGCAATAATTACGCTGTTCCTATATTTATTATGTCAGATGGAAGCACAAGGATCATCTTCATACTAATGCATTGTCTCAATGTTGGATGACAGTAATGTGCAACAGATACGAGGTTAGATTTAACTTATAGTAATAGCATAATTGGCAGGAAATAGGGCAAGAAAGGACCTAAATAAAGACACCTGACCTAGTGCTCCATCATTATATTCAGGAAAATAGAGAGTTGAATAGGAGAAAAATCAGTTTAGGCCCTTCTCTACCAAAAAAAGGTTGGAGAAAAATTTTGAGATTGCAGGTTGCTCAAGTAGTTTTCATGTTTCTTTCCAAATAATTGAGGACGAAGAAAATATTGTCAGGGTATGATTCAGTTTATCGGCTATTTAGAGATAAATTCAATCTACAGTTCATTCTCTCAGACAAGTTCAATTGTGAATAAGATCTAATTTCTTTAAGATTGTTTGTTCTTCCTCCATTTAATCTTATTTGTTCTATTTCCTTCTTTATATATTTTTCTTGTCTTTCATCCATCATGACATAGTGCTGCCTGCTTTGACAAGTCTGAAAGTATGTCAAGTTTGACTACTTGAGGAATATTTTTCAGATTAGATTGATAGATGTGACATGATTCGCTCTATTGTACTCAAAGAGCTGGCTTTGCTGGTATGCGCTAGATAGTATGTGCTGTACTGACAAGGAACCAGCACCCAACACCCCCAGCACTGGTTGCAGGTCGAACCACTCTAAACCTAGTGGTATTGAATGTTATCGATAGGTGAAAAGCCACTACCTGCCAGTAATGCTTGAGACCGAGCTTAAACAGCAATAAACCCTTCCTATTGTTGCTATCTTTCCAATTCAACCTTGTGGGACGGGATTTTGGCGGAGGGGAGCCTGAACCAAGTCGGATCTGCAAGAATCAAGGCAAGAACAAGATATCAATGTGCTAAAACCACTACTATGTAGCTAGCACTATAATGGCCCCTTCCAAACACTTTTTCATAATTACCTGTAACAATATATGTAAAATCATGCATTTTTGAAGATCACAAGCAGGGATTTGTAGGTGGCTAAATCTTTTGTCGTATGTAAAATGAATTCATGCCCTAAAGGATGAGTCCATCTACGGTTAGATTAGTGCATCATGGGAGGGTTGGGTTGCACCCAAAATCATTACCTAAAAGGCCAACCAGGGCACTTGGAGTGTTAGGCCTAGCCAGGAAAGAAAGGCTACTCATTTCAGCAAGGCTAGATGAAGAAAAAAGTAACGGTTAAGGAAAAATCTTAGTTGATCCTAGTGTGGCATTGGTACGGGGTCTAGTATCGGTACGGCGAACCTTGATCTAGAGACAATAATGATAATGACTTATTGGTGGTGATGGTGTAGGCATGGGGTTGGCGAAAGTGGAGTCCAGGGGCAATTAAGCCCATTTACTTGCAAAGCCAATTTTACTCACCATAACTAAGTTTTCACGCATGATGCCAAAGGTAGTCATTTTCCTCCCAGCGATACCAGATGAGTGAGGACAAGGTGCAGGGAGGCTGCAGCCAACCATAAGAGGCACCATTAATTCTATATGGGGGCATCAAGAGGGCATAAGTGTCATGACAAAGGGAATCAGCTTGATAAGGTGATCAAGTGTTAACAACCTCTACTAGCAATTGGACGAACCATCCATATTCCCTTCTATCATACTAGTGTGGATTCTATCACACCTTTAACTCATGATCTGTATTTGGGGGATCTTCTATTGTCTCCTATGACTTGAATCAAGGTTCGCCGTCTTGATACCGGACCCAGTACCGATACCATCCTATTACAGTGTTGGTATATGGTTCAATATGGTATAGCTTGGCGTACCAAATGTCGATATGGTATGGTACAACATACTGGTTTACCGGTTTGGTACAACATACTGGTTTGGTACCGGTACGATATGGTATGGTACTGACCGGTACGTCAAACCTTGATTCGAATCATATTTAGGTCCATATATAACTCTTATGGTAAGTTTGGGGCATCTTTGGTTGATGCAGGGATATGATAATTGACATGCCTACTCCGCATACAATTAGATTGCTCCATACTAGCCCACAATAGTTGGTGTTCTAGTGCTAATGCTTATGTAAATTGTTTATGTATGATCCAAGGTGGGCACCATAATTGCATGGAACTCCAACTGTTCCAAGATCATCTCTAATGGATACATAACATGAATCTGGTAGCTTAGAAGATTTTTATAAGCTCGCCAAACATGATGCGATAACAATGTAAGGACAAGTTGTCACTAGCGTACATTGCAATAACTTAAAATTTCAATGAGAATATGTCTTCTGCCAATGCCTGACTTAAAATTTCATTAACGTTTCTCTTCAAATATGCAATATTTTAAAAAGTGCTTATTACACATGGTAGTCAAGGGGATTCACAACGTGTGATGGATGTAAGATATTATAGCAGATGACTTGAGCTCAAGATGGGCTGCTAAAAACAAATAAGCATTTCACTTTACTAAGAATCCAATGGACAATGTCTCATATAAATTTCATGTATCTAAATTTAGGATTCAATTAGTAATAAATATGACCTATTTTTTATATTACACTTTAATTATTATGTCAAACTAATTAATCGTATCTCCTAAGAGTCACAACTCACAACATTATAATCATTACTTAAGAAAGCAAAATGCCAAAATAGAGGTTAGCTATGAGGAGAGAAGGAGAGGAAGTCATGGTGCTTTATTGTTATGCCATTATTTTTTTTAATAAAAAAATCCATTTGGAAACTAGTCTAGCCCACTTTAGGCCTATGGCACTCATTTCCACTATATCTAGTTTTGTCCCACCATGAGCTAGGTTGCCGCAAGCCATCTTAGCAGCCACCATTAGTCATGACCTTTTCTTATAATAATGTATTATATGTCAGCAATTGCACATAAAAACATGTTTAATTGATTAAGACTAGACAATGTTAAAGTAACATTTTAATGCATGAAATACAACCCACTAACTAGAAACGATTTAAATTAATAAAAATAAAAAAGGAGAAAAAACTTGTGCCCGACCAGAAATGGTTGTGCCGTAGGGCATGCTAACTTTATGCCCTGCATCTGCATGAGTATTGGCAGGCGACTTATTTTAAATACTCAACTGTAATAAGCCTTTGAATTATGTCCCATTCCCTATTACAAGATGCAACATATTGATTTGAAGAAATGCTACGAAAACACAAAAAGCTTAACAAATTGGATAACCAGCATGTGATTCTCACACCGGACCACCGCTTGGCAGTCAGTACATGACAATGCTATAGCTTCCAATGAAATGACCAATAAGAGAGTTTTGCTGTGTTACACTAGCATGCTCTATTGAATTGATATGAGAGATTACAAAGAGCAGATGGTCTACTCCAAACAACTAAATACATGTGGATGTTGCTGGAGATTGAAAAATTGTTGATTTTTGCACCATTACGATTCATTTGTATTGTCAAGGAAAAGTTTTGAAATAATGTACGAGACAGTGATGGGAAAGAGGATGATAATTTTCTGCCTATCAAAGTTCAGATATGCAGGGTTTCCATTTGACTCGTTGCTCCATCTTCCAGTTGGGATCTGAAGAAGGTAGGGCACAAGCAGCTTTTCTTTAGTCAAAGCTGGTTTTTCATAGGTGACAATCAGATCTATGTCCTAATCACATGGTAGTTGTTAGATAAAGATGTCTGCTTTTCCACATTGTTCTTGCTTCACCAGATGGAAGTAATCAGATTTATGTTTAATAATTTGCGTCAGTGCCTGTTTAAGTTGTTAAAATGCAATGGAACTTATCCTAACCTAGATCCTTGGAACTTGGAAGCACAATCTTGTAAAAAATAGGTAGCATATGACTAGAGATGAACTTGTAGAGGTGTCAAAAGACTAGGAAAACACCAGACTGATAGCTTCTTTATCTCAGGTCTATTATACATAAGGATGGAGAAATAAACGAAGATCAGGAGAATTGACAAATGGTGGTTGATGTGCTTCAGAGTACTTTGCATGATCACTGCTTGGTAAGATTCCAGAAAGAATTTTACAAAATCAAAACTGTCAAGCCTTCTCCTAATTACTCTGGGCTGGGTTTATGAACACTCCTTAAGCATTCATATCTGTTGGTGAGATTCAAGGAAGAATTTTATAAGATAACAATGACAATGCAGCAAAGATTAGAACATGAGACAATAAGATGGTGCAAGACATAAATAATGGGAAGAGAAATGTCAAGATGTATGTGAGTAAAAATCAAGAAGATGAATACACAAGTTAAACGTTACAGATCTCACTCAACAAGGAAAAAATCATGGAAACCAAATAAATGTCAGCGAAGAAAAATAGAAGTGTGAGAGAAGTAGAACTTTGAGCCAAGGAGTAAAGCAAAAAAAACAGGGAAGATGCCTAAGAAAATCTTAAGGGCAGAAAATACTTGTTTTGACAAAAGAATTACCACTTCATTGGAAAAAATAGCAGCTTTTAACTAATCGTATGAGAATGACACGAGTTTTGTTAGTAATGATTGAGAAGCTACGACATGGGCATCTCTATTCCAAATCTTGAACATCGCCTTATAATTTAAAAGTAGGGCCACAAATTCTTTGGAATTGAACAGGCTCCAATAAATGATCCTTGTCTTCCAACTCTAATGAACAGGCTGGGTTATATACTGAAAGTAGCATGAGATTCAAGGAACACATTGGTTAGGTCCTGAATAAATGATGATTCCAAGGCACAGAACATACACATCAACCCCCTATATTTCAGAACATTCCAAGTCATTCCATTCCTCCAGATTCAAGCATCATAACTATTGTATCACAAGAAAGATGTATATTGTCCAATATATGAAAAGACACTAACATTTAAATAGTCACATCATAAAAAACAATACAAGCTTGTACATTCTAGTCCATGTATCAAACATATATCTTGAATTCATCAAGCAAGGTGGAAAATATAAAATGGCCTAACTTGTGGCTTCTACGACACCA
Source organism: Phoenix dactylifera (assembly GCF_009389715.1). Classification (NCBI taxonomy): domain Eukaryota; kingdom Viridiplantae; phylum Streptophyta; class Magnoliopsida; order Arecales; family Arecaceae; genus Phoenix; species Phoenix dactylifera. Next base: position 5,490,019 of record NC_052409.1, on the reverse strand, counting down.
TACTAAATACCAAAAAAACAATGATTATGCGTTAACAGTTCCCTTAAAACAAAGGATAAAGTAGGAAGTAAAGGATGGTTTTTGCACCTTGATTAAGAATTATCTACAGTTCTTGTCTTGGCATGCGGAGCTTAGCAAGCTTGTCTCTCAACACAGCTATAAGAGATGATACTTCAAATCAGCTAGACTGAAAAACATATCATTTTTAAAGATTGAATCACAACCAGTCTAGAATAATTGAGATTGTTTTATATTACATGCCTGCATCTTCATATCTTTCCTCCATGACTGCTGTATTCATCTTTCTGACCAAATCAAGTTCCTCAACAAGTGGATCAGGGCCTTCTGCTGCGCTGTGGAAGAAATTACCCAAAATTAGAGTTGCAGTAAGACTCACCAATTGACATATTGATCAAGGCATTTAGTATTAATAATGCATCAGAATATAAAAGCATACAAATAAAATAAAGAACATGTCAAGAAAATATTATAAATCTGGCTCATACTGAGAGATATTAAGTACGGACACTATAGCCGACACACAAATTTGTTTAAGACAAAGTGATCAAAACACAACCCAGCATAGATACTCCATTTAGCTATGTTGACCACACATCTGGCTACCTTTAAATGCCCATATCAGCAGCGATCTATTTAATTGAGCATTGTGGACACCTCACATGGATGACAATAACTTTGGTTGAATGATGAGCACAAGTACAACAGAACATGCTTGGCGTGGCATAACTAGAAAGACGTTGTACTGAGTTCCTAAAAAAATTTCAGTCAAAAGAGTCACATCACAATATTCACAAAAACTAAACTGGTGCTACAAGCTCATGCAGCTGGTCAAATGAGTTTGGCAAACCACAGCTACAACATAAAAATTGTGAACTTTATCTCTTGAGCAGGTGCAAAAATGTCCACACTCAGCAGTACTGGTTAATATATCCCCTGATATAATTCCCCAACTTGATCAGATGTAAGGAGTGATGTTCTATGAAAAGAAAGGATAATCAAATTTTATTAGAGAAGGTCCATGACAGCAAGAAAGGAAGGAAAGGAATCATTCATTAGACTATCATGCAAGCACAAATACATGCACAGAGAGAAGCAAACAGACAGACAAAGACATACATACATTCCTGTACACCTGTAAAGTTAAAAAAGTGCCCACATACTAGAATGAAGATCTTAACAAGAAAAAAACTGGAAGGGGAAGTAGGTGTTAACCAGTCAAACAAAGGAGGGAGGCGACTGGATGAGATAAAGGTCACCGATAATTATAACAGGATCATATTATTAAGTGTTTGAGCTAAATTTGGAGTTTAGTAGGCATCAATCCTGGCGTGTTAAGTCTTCTACACATAAGGAGCGAATATATGGGGATTTACAAACACTGCAATGAAAATAACCATGGAACTTGAACAAATATAACTCTAAAATTACCCACATATTGTTCCAACTTTTAGAGAAAACCACAGGCCTCCTGGTTGGGTGTGGTAGTTTGGAAATAAGTCCTTAAATGGATGCAATATATCAGCAGAAAAGTACATCTTCCATTGTTAGTTGCAATATTGTCACTACTTTACTATTCTTCTACTCTATTTTTTATCAATTTATTCAATGAATCAAAATCACATGTATATTATTATTATCATTATTATGAAAGCACCATATTTATAAGTTTAAACTAGTGCTCCTGTTTTACATAAACCAAGAAGAATTTGAATAGCAATGAGAGACAGAAAGAAAGATACCAATATATAACAAATGGGGCAAAAAATAACTAAAATTATAAGAGGTAAAACTCAACTTGGAACCATGCTGTACTTAAGCTTTCCAGCAGAAGTTGATTATAATAATTCCAGCATCACCACTAAGTAAATTACTGAGAAAAAGGAGCACAAATCTAGCAGCGGCTGCAGCGCACAAAAAGCTGTCATCTCCAACCTCCATGGTTTATTCATTATAATAGCATGCTTTGTTCAAATTATCACATAAACAATCATATTCCTTGGCCTTGGTTCAAACAAAAGTTACATTTTTAGAAGGCGGCAGAGAAAGAAAGCAGACTTCCATGCTGGGAAACTTTCATGAGTGAGAGTATGATACATTTCAGTGCCTTTTATCCTATCATACTGAGCAGGACCATGAACCATGACAGCTACAGCCTAAATAGTCACTGTTCAAATTTGTAACTATAAAGCCGCTGCCTCTGCAAAAGAAAATATAAGTACTTCCCATGCAACATGAACAGCAGGCTTATATATGTTTCTGTACTTGATCTAGCCAAAAACAATTTTCCTTTTACTGATCCAAGTTACCAATTTGTTAAGTGAACAAGAAAGCTGCACGAAATGTTAACATAAGAATACAACATTTTTAGGCAGTTATTGATCACCTAAAGCTCCACTTTTATGAATGGAGATGCCTGGTAGGAAAAGCATAATCTTAGAAGAACAATTCCCTGTTAATATATGATCAATGAAAATCTAGTAACGCAAAAACAAGAAAGGAAAAAGAAACGGCAAGAAAAGAATATGCTGCATAACAGTTTGAACTTTGAAGTTTTGTTCAAACCAAAGCTGGAATGTTTTGGTTTTGGCCAAAACTGATCCATAATAGGGGTTATTTCAGAGGTTATTTGAAACTAATTTATAGGGCCAATTTCACTGCTTATGGGTCCAAACTGAAAAAATTAGGCAAAAAACCTCACTTTGAGGTTTTTCCTTAATTTTGTTTAATTAAGCTTGCTCTTTGATGGTAATTTAACATCTAGAAAGTCTTATTCACCAAAACAAACTCACATTTTGTCATTTTTGAGTAGACTTATAAGCACATAGTTGTTGAATTGCAAGTATGGGTGGTAATGGTGGGGTTGAATCAAGTAAGGATGACACAAATCCTGGACACATAACCATCCCAAAATCAAGTTAATACCTCTCAAACCCATCCACCCATTGGTCATTTCGGGTCACCTGTTTGACCCTAACCTAATAAAAATTCAAGACTCAATCCCTAACAGACCTAACCTAACTTATCAAATCCAGCTCTTATAATTCTTACAGACTAATTTTTAAAATGATCTAAACAAGTAATACATCATGACCCAACCTGACTTAACAATTTAAAGTTTGGGTCAAAAAATTTGACCCTTACTTGACTCTAACTAGGAAAACCCTTGACCCAGACCCTACCCAAATAGGGTTAGGTGCATCAGGTTTTTAGATCAAGTCAATTTTTGTGCCCCCCTCGCCAAAATATCTAAAGGAACCAAAATATTTTCAAAATAGATATTAAGTTAATGGTTTACAATACCAAGTGTTTGGTTCTAAAATGAAATGTAGAAGCCCAAAAATGACGGAATCAAAAATTTCTACATTTGGTAGAACAGATCAGAGATCAAACTCCAAATATCCCTGATATCAAATAAATAATCAACATTTCTGAAACTATAACTGCCACTATCACTCCGACTAGGAATGTTTTTCTCCGTACCATTTAGAATGGGTTCTTCACTTCCACTGGTATGCCCAATAGCATCAAGACTATCCATTGATTTATTTGGGCTTAAAAAGAGCTCTTTAAGCAATACACAAATGGAGACTGAGGACAAGGGGCTTTCCAAATTCAGGTTCTCTACTTGTCACCTTATGATTTTCTATTTGCAAACCATCTCTTTCTAGCAACCAAACACCTCCATAAAAATCAATTCCTGAAATTCAAATATATTAAATCTAGAAAAGGATGAAATGATAATTTTAAAATTAGAAACATCCAAGTGCAGATTACTGTTTTAATTTGATTAAAACTGAATATGATATCTTTATAATCTTACATCCTGCGAAGTATCATAAAACACTTGTTTTCCAAAGTTGCTATATAAAAATTGTTATTTCCCAATATATGTATAATATATTGGTGTGGAAATTCTTATCAAAATTATGATTTAAAAATAGTATGCAATTTTGTGCTAGCTTTTCTTTTAAGTTTTTTTAGTTTCTCGCATTTTTTTTCATTTTTAATGTTTCTTATGGTTCTAAAGTGTCAAACCAATTATGTATTAGACTCAAGGGTTCCAAACAGTAATGTAAACTCTAAAATTGGAATCTAAAGCACTTGCTTTATTTTTCTTTGCTTTTCTAATTCTATTTTTTATTTCTCTGAATTTGAACTCCAAAAATAGACCCAAATTATGAAAATAAGAAATATATCATGCTAATACGCACCCCATAGTAGAAAATGAAAATAAAAATAAAGACCTACCTGTCCATGGATACATCATAAACAGTCTTTCCACCACTTCCTCTTGATGTTCCATGAACAATTTTAACAGCATCTGTTAGAACAATTGCCTTGCTTACATAAATTGGTGCCTGCATTTATCAGAATTTAGATCTGATTAACAATAGGCAAATCAACACTATAAGAATCAACATGTCTCTAAATAAAGTAAAAGAGGATGTAGCAATTGCTATCTTTCCTCTCTTCAGCTTTAAGGTGAAAAGTTTATGAGCCAATAATTATTACCAAAAATTCTTCAATGAGCAAAACACTTTTGAGATAAACAAGACAATAAATAAAAGTAGAATTATGCCTTTCTTTTCTTTCATTTTGGATGCAAGTATAGAGGAAAATCAGCTGACAGAATCTGTCATTAATGGATGCCATTAAAAAGAATAATATCCGCAAGGTCTAGAAACTTCTATACTAGGTTGACAAGTAATAAGATGTGGTGCCTCCACGACTCGCACATGCAGACGGACACATAAATACAATCCTCATGCAGACATACACACAAAGATAATTGACCTAAAGACATATACATACACCTCGGATTAGTATTACAAAATGCAAATTGAGCATATCTTGATTCAATGGTGAGTGCTCCATATACACAATGATTATTATTGATAAAGAATAGCTGATATACTCAACGGCCCTTTGACATTCCAAGAACTGAAAGTTTAATAGTAGGTATAGAACACATGGAATTCACTAAAGGCACCTTTTTAGGAAGGTATAAGTTTGATTGACTAGATAATGATACAAATAATTATGCTCCTGCCACTACAGGCAAGATTTGGTCAGTTTCCAATATCTAATGTTCGTTCTACACAAGTTTATTGGTTGATTAAAGAATAGTACAAATGACAATACTACCACCACTACAGGCAAGATTTGGTCAGTTTTCAATGCACAATGTTCCACACGGATTTACTGTCTCCCAAAATTTTGATATAGTATAAACAAAAGGTATCTTCCATACAAATGACCAATACAGGCATGATATAAGAACTACTCAAATCTATGTTGCTGGCATTACCTGGAACCTTTTGGCAACAATTATAGCATCTGAGGGGCGCGCATCAATGCTCATATTGGCCCTCTCTGTGTGCTGCAGATCATATATATTCAATACAAAAAGATGGGCTACTTGTAATTTAATATGATTAAAAGCTACCAATCAAGGATACACTAAATATCTCAAAATTCAAAAATAAATTATACCACAGATCTCTGAATAAATTAAACATGGATTCTTCTCTTAACAACCTTTCCGAGGAATATGCGCGCATAATATGTATTGACCACCCTTTCTGTAATGCGCACCATTTTCACCTGAAAATGAAAACCACAATTTTAGAGCGCTTGCAGCAAATGATATCAAATAAGCCTTCTAAAGTAATAAACAACGTATAAATGATCTTCTAATGGGCAAGTCCGACAGATCACTGATATAGCAAAAAATAAAACTCAACAGACATGTTTGGACTCCATGATAGATCAAGCCAATATGCATAACCTATACATGTGCAATATGTGGTGCACATGCAAGTCAAATTAGAAATATGCGTTATCTATACAGATGCAATATACGTAGTTGCCAGCAAATCATGCGATTTCTAGTCTCAACATCTCTCCCCCTGCATACCTTCTCATCAGTGAAAGGGGGAGAGATCTTGAGACCAGGAGTTGCACGGCTTGCTGGCAACTACGTTGCACTTGATAGCCTTCTTGATAAGAAAGTAGCTCTACGTCAGATGCTTGTCAGTCCCGAATGGCATAAAAATAGATATGCGAGGGCTGGCATTGAAGGGAGCAGTGTCGAGGACTTGGTAACGAGGCAGACATTCTGACAGCGGGCCACTACGATAATAAAGGCTATCAGACCATTGTATAAAGTACTTTGAGCCGTAGATAGCAAGAGGTACCCTCAGATAGGCTTCCTGTATCACATGATGGAGAGGGCAAAGACTTAGATCATCGAGGTAGATCCGATGCATGCCTAGGAGTACATCGATATCATTGAGCGGTGGTGGGACTACCAGATGGATAGAAACTTGCATCTAGCAGGTAAGCAAGAATATTAAAATTAGACTACTCCTGTACATGTACAATTTTATGTGCAGCATATTACCTGAAGCCTCGGTTCCAGTACAGCATGCCTGGAATCGATATGGATGACGAACCTCTGACCGCTCTTCGTAATGTGATTTAAAAGATGGAGCCAGATCCAGAAGTCACAGCCCTATGTCTATACAAGAGGTAAGTTAACTTAAGTGACGTGTGAATTAACTGGTATCTTCTATTATTAACATAGTACAATATGTTTTTTTTACAAACCAAAGTATTTAGAGAGGGCAGCGACAGCTTTGGAGTCTCGGCAGTTGTCATAAGTAAGAAAAATATGAATCTAGGTGTGTTACACATCAGAACATGTACCTGGCGTTAGATGGTTACTAACATGGTATTATCTCACATGTAATTTTTTTTTAATATTTTTGCAGCTGAATGGTGGATCCATTTTGGATTGTCCACGAAAAATCTTAAGCGACTAGCTATTCAGATCCTCTCCCAGATGGTTTTCTCGAGTGGCTGCGAGCGCAACTGATCCACCTTCGCCCTCATCGACAACAAGCAAAGAAACCGTTTGCCATAAAAGCGCCTCAACGATTTTGTATATGTTCATCATAATCTAAGATTGAGGCTGAAATGCATTCAGAAGAAAGTAGAGCTCAAGTACACAGATCCGATCCATAGTGCTTTTGTTGATGATGAGGATGATCGGATGGCTTGTAAGCCAGCAGCAGGAGCCGAAGCTTGATAAGCGAGGATCGCCTCTATGACCGACCAGTTTCATAGCCAGCGAGACTAGGGTCGATGCAGGGCAACGGACCGAGCGCAATATTTCATACATCCTTCCAGCTGATCAGCTATAGCCACAGAAAAGCTGGTCACCACATGACTTCTTGTCCAAGACATCCTCTTAGAGTTATGATCCAAAGATGCTTAGACGAGGCCGCTACGCTATCCGGTCGACTCAATCAGGAGGGCGACATACATCCTTCCAGCATAGCTAGGTAGAGAGAGGCACGAAGGATAAGAAGGCAGCTACCCAGCACATCAAAAAAGAACAGAAGACCAGAAGCCCCAATGGAGAGTGTCGAGGAGAAATCAATTCACTCACATAGATCAAGAGCAGCAATTCTGGTGGTCATAAATTTGTTGGCCAAAAAGAAAGTGGAGGACAGAAGACCGCCGTTTATAAGATAGCCGCAGGTTGGTCTTCGATTCACGGTGAGCCAGTTTATGCATGCTACATAGGATAGAAACCGTGGTGCACGATCTAGTAGAGCCCGCGAGGATACGATTGCATATAGGAGACAGGCTCTTCGAGGTCATTTAGGAGGACATGATGCAGCTACAAATGACTTTGCAAGTAGAGTATGATTCATAGATGTATCAGATTCCGAGTCGTATATTGGATCCTAGTACCCGCAGCCACAGGCAGCCTATGACCCATACAGATATGGATATGGTACGTTTGAAGTATCTTCCGGTGGCTACTATCCTATGCAGCCCAAAGCATCTCACTAGTCAGATTTTGCTGCTGACATATTCGGATAGGCCTCTCCACAGTCATATTATCAGCTAGAGGACATCTCTCAAAGCTAAAGCTTCAGCGAGAAATTTGAGAATGCTTATAATCCGGTGCGCATTTCTTATGGGATGAATGTACAAAACTACAATGCTGTTTGGTTAGAGGGGTGGGTTGATGTGCCTGCTGACTATGTTAATGATCCGAGGATCTACGAGAGCCATCGCGACTCGATCCGATTTTAAATATTGGTATATATGTTGCAGTTTAAATATATGTAATTGATTGTATTATTTTATAATTTTTACGTCGCTACTTGATTTGAGGATATTTTATGTTGTTCCTTGTAGCATGCAACATCTCAATAATCATTTTATAATTTGTATCATTTAAAACAATAAGATGCATCATTTAGGTTAAACCGGGATCATAGAAACATCAAAAAAGCATAAAAAAAATATCAAATTAGATTTAAAATCATTGAAAAAGTTTAAAAAGAGTGATTATTAATTAAATATTCTTGAAAACTCCAAAAAAAATTGGGCGTCCCGGTGTACGGGCACGGTACGGTACTGAACCGGCACCGAACCGTACCGGTCACCAACTGGTATGGGTCCCGGTACTGGTTCGGTGGACCTTGGATTGGACCATGCTAAAGTTTTGTCATCCTTTGGTGCTTGGGATGGTGATTCACTGATTCTGCCAACACAAAACCTGATTTGTCCATATTTTACTCACTCAGTTTAGGGATAAAGAGTAAAGCTAGGTCAATCTCTATCCAAGCATGACCCAATTCAAATTTAGGTCAAGACACCTTATCCAATTTAAGACAAGATGGTAATCATATATCTGAAACAAGTTCCAACTGGGGCAAGTCAGGTTGATTTACCGGTCAGGTCAAATTTTGCCACACATAACCACTTCTACTAAAGTAAAGAGAAAGTACAGGCAGCCAATTACCGTACAAGCAGCCCATTACCAGTGGAAAGGTTATTAAAAATAACCAAGTGGAAGCTCTAACCTCATAGCCAAATGTCCCCACAATATTTTTCACAAACTGAAACTGATCTGGGAATTCCTGCATCAAGTCCAAATTCAGTGCTAAAGTTTGAGGTAATCATGGATGTAAGCTGAAGACTAAAATATCACCTCATGTTGATCATCTGTTGAGTCACTAATAAGTCTTCTAATAGCAAACTCTCCTTCACAAAAAGAAATTAAAATACACTAAAGTAAAGCCGTAAGGAAATGACTACCAAGACTATCCAGAAACCTTCATGGTACACATCCTGAACTTTGATAGCATCGACATACCTACAATTATTGGCAATAGTAGATCCCCATCACAAGCAATTTTGAGAAATATAGTAGGGCTCTGAAATCGACGAAGAAACCCTTGGCCAAAGGGGCTACCACTTGAATTTTCCCCTTTTGCCCGATGAGAAAAAGAGTGCCTATGACCAAGCAAATTCCTTTTTTCATCTACTGCAAAACCCTGCTTCCACAGGTTGTAGTGCCTGACAGTCTCTGTAATATGTATTATATTCATAAATAGAAGAGAAAGAAGAATTATTTCTAATTCAACTAATAAGGATTTTGGTTGGGAATGATTCATATGCATAGCAGCTGTATATATAAATAAGATAGAAGCTTTCTTAATCACAAAAATATAAAAACTCAGAAAGACAAATTGCATTCATCTGAGAATTTTGCACCAAGGCTTGTACCATGGATATGCAAAGAGAAATAGTATCTGCATATAATAATAGGCATGTCGAGTCCCGAGAGTTATAAAAAGGAGAAGGGGAAGGATCTAATTGGATTTGCTCAAAATATCAAGCACAATCTCTCCCTTATTAACAAATGGGGTAGAAAATTCCTGTGCAAGTTACATATAATAAAAGGCATATTCTAGAACATTGTTTCGAACACAGATACTAAAACCTACAACTTAGTGAATGACAATGGAAAGCTACATGGAATAGTTAGCTATAACATAAATAAATAAATAAATAAAATATTCTTTTGAATCAGGCAATAGATGCTAACTTCCAAAATGCAGGTAAGGAACAATTGTAGCACTAGAGCAAGAAAGAGGGCATCTATCTAGAATCAGCACGATTATAATAAACAAGTAGAAAAATGAATCTTTCCTTCTTTTGCATAATGAAAAATGTTCGGATTAGCTATAGTCACACCACCAGGATTCCTTTTCATCATAAAACATGCCCATCATATTCCATGAAAAATTATTAGCTTTCCTTCAAAGTACTTTTTGATGCAGCACAAGGTACAACCAGCAAGTACTAGGACTAGCTGGACCATACCAAGTTTTGCAGGAGCCAGCGGATTCACAGGTGAAGACCTCACTGGACTTTCCTATGAATTTTTGATTAGAGACAATATCGAATTTAATCAGATTTCTATATTTGTGGTAGAATAATTCTAGCATATTTTATTATTATCATGCCCTATTTCGAGTGTGATTTTGTATCAAGTTTAATGCCCCAATTGGGGTTAGGGGTCATATCCTATATATGCGTCTAATACATTATATGGGGCAGACTTCTAACATTAATAAAAATTTCTTTGAGAGAATTTTCTTTACCAAACAAAGGATTCTTCAATCCAATTTGCTTCCATTTGTGTATTAATCTTTGAATTGTAATCACAACGATCAAATCACCCCTTCACCCTTTCCCGCTACCATACTTTTATTATTTATAAGAACTTGTTCTCGTGGGTAAATTACTAGATAAAAGAAAAGACGGGACAATGAGGAAGAAAAAAGCAAAAGGGGGGAGAAGGTGAGAAAGAAGAGAGAAAAGAAATGGATTGAAGAAGGTTAGAATGAGTTTGACTTCATTGTATTGCTCCTTGTTATCTGGTGAGAATGAGATGGCAAACTCCTTTAAACAAAGAGATTTTGGTTTGGAAGTTGTTTATCTTAGAGAGTCCAAAAAGATTTGGAATCAAACATAAGCCAAACAATCAACACTACCACACAAGCTAGTGGTGCATATATATACCAAGCATGCCCAACTTGGCTTTTAAGGTGTGATCATGAGCCATCCACTTGATTATAATGAAGTATGAAGGGGATAATGAGTTCTTTGATGGCAAAATTACTTAAACTAGATAGGTATTTCTAGGGTGTCATGTCACCAAAACAAGCCATGGAAATTCAAGGTAACACTTTATAAAAATGTAGTAAAGCACAAACCTCACAATGTTATCTAGTTCAAAATGTCTAAAAGGAAATTTCCATGCAAATAAGATGATGCAAGAGAAATAAGAACGTTAAGATGGATTCATTGGTAAAACACAACATGATAGAGTGACAAAGGAGTACATCAAAGAAGGTATATGGGCAACACTAGTTGAGGATGAAGGGGTGAAGAAACAATTCACATGGTATGGACCTCTGTTAAAAAGATTTGAGAAGGCGAGTACTTGAAAATACAAGAAGTACCAAAAATAAGGGGAGATTCTAAGTTAATATGGATGGAGGTTTTAAGAAAGGACTTAGTTAAGTTTGGAATAAGACTTAGCATTAACTTTAATAGGAATTACTAATGGATAAAAGACTCAATAAGTTGACCCAAAAGAGTTTGGGACAAGGCTAGGCAACAATGGTTATCATCAAGATGCTTAATTTGTTTGTGAAAGATTGGTCTAGAAGTTGCATATATGGTTGCATGGTTCTAACCAAGAGTTTGTAATCTCAATACTAGGTACTTCATTGGTACATTACTGGTTTGGTCCATACGGGCCAGTATGGCACGATATGCACACTGTACCGAAACATCTCTCGAGCCATTTTTCTCACTTCTTACCTTTGTACACCTCGATATGTCTTGGTACAGGTCGGTATGCATCTCGGTATAGAGCAGTACAAGGCCTATACTGACCAGAATATGAGTTTCATACAAATTTTGATCTGGTACAATACGGTACGCCTCAAATTAGGCGGTTCGAGATAACATGATAGTCCATGATTCTAAGGTAAATGAATCTTCATTATCTAAATTGTTCTACTTACAACATTGAATAGTTGGAATGTCTTCTCCCACACTTTAACTTCAATAATTAACAATTATAGCTGGATCATAGAAAAATGAACATTTATATAAATTGGTCCGAGGAAGACCATAGGAGAAGTATAAATGTTATCTTCAACAAATACTCAATTTATTGCATATTTATCCAGCATGCTCATTCTTTTCTGCAAGAACTAGGAATGGAAACAAAAAAGAGAGGACGGGAAAAAATAGTGCATGAGCTTGAAGCACCTTAGGAAAATTTAGACAGCATATATGAGTTTGCTTGTGCATGATACGTATTAGAGAAGCAATGATATGTAAATTCACGAATCATAAAATTACTCCATGCACCATATGTGGGAATGTGCAAGGTTCCTATGACTAAGTGCATAACATACTGCCTTCATTGACTCTGGTTTGGATACATGGGAAGAAAGCAATTACCTTAGTGAAATTGTCTACAAGAGGGAAAAAAGCGAGTAATTGTCTAACAGGAAAAAAATTTATTATTTACCAACTTCCAATTTCATCACATGAAGGTGTAATATGACCAAGCCAAGCAAAGATTAGTAAGAGCTCAAAAACAATGACTTTTAGTTACAAGACATGCAGCATTAGCGATGTTGCCAAAGAAAATGATGAAGTTAGAATGTGGATTTTTGAATCAGTATAGCTAGTGGTAACAATCTTTTCTTCTTGATAGGGGAAAGCACAATCCGAATCAATGCAAGGGTGGGATCAAACCCTAGTCACTGGTAACAACTTTTTCTTTAGTTACCTATATATAGAACTTCTATTAGAAACTACAGATGGAAATTTTTGACTTCAAGATTGATTTGGAAATTGTTAAGTAACTGGAAGTTGGTTTTCTCGGGGTTTCAAGACAACGGATCATTAAAATTAACAAACAAGTTGTCCGCATGAAGTTCTTCAAGCATGGCTAAGCATTGAACAGCACATCATATAGTATGCAACATGCCAAAAATCCCAAAATTTATACAAGTTTGACAGACCAACTTATATATTACAAGGTTCGCCGTACTCGTCGGTACCATACTATACTGATATCAAACTGGTATGTAGTTTCTACCATATCGGCATTTGGTATGCTTCACCATCTCATACCGTATCACATACCAATATTGTAATAAGATGGTACTGGTACGAGGTCTGGTACTAAGATAGCAAACATTGATACTTTCCTTAAATTTATTAGTTAAACATATGTAACCCCAATTTAATTCCTAACCGACAACTAACTGCACTGACTAAAAGTGTCCATGTTTCTAGTCACGCAAGCAATCCAAGAGGGTTTCTTGGTAGTCTTAAAAAAAAAAAAACAGTTCTTTAAATCGAAACCAAAATAGAAAGCAAGAATCAGCACAAGATCCCATTCACAATCAGCTCCAAACAAAAGAAGGGTAAATAAAGAACCCCAGAAAACCAACAAAGAACTCGTTCGTGATCAAAATAGAAAGCAAGAATCGGCACAGGATCCCATACACAATCAGCTCCAAACAAAAGAAGGGTAAATAAAGAACCCCAGAAAACCAACAAAGAACTCGTTCGTGATCAACTCCGCAGCAATTCTTACCAAAAACCAACCTCTTAAAAACCGAGAGAGACAAGAATTGGGGAGAAAAGAAATGGGACCTGAGAGGAGGAGAAATGCCTGGAGGAATTGGTCATCGTCGTCGGCGCCGCAGCCACCGCCGCCGTCTCCAGCGGTCCCTCGATCGCCATTGCCGAGGGAAGCCTTGCAGGGGCGGAGAAGGGATCTCCTGCGGCGCGATCTATCGAAGCGCAGGACGAAGAGAGGGATCGATTTCGAAAATTTGGCGGAGCTAGACAAGAACCGTGCGTCGGCGGTGGGAGAAGAAGAGGAAGGAGCGAAGCCGGGCGGAACAGCCGCAGAGTGGGTTTGGATTCGAAGCATAATGGAACCCCCGAGAAAGCCAGGGGCCGGAGAACGGGAACGAGAGGAAACGGGGACTGGGAACTGGGAGGCCCTTCTTGATGTCAACTTCAACGCGCACGTTGCGCTTTCTTGGTTGGTCCGGGTTTTGACCGGCTTTCCAGCGAGGCGCCAACGTCGGCGGATATGCCGTTATCTTCCATGAACTGGAACAGCTAACGTGCGAAGTTTCGGAAATAACGACGTTATCTTCTGGACTCGGTTTATTGGAAAATAAAACGATGACCGTCATTTCCTTTGTATGATAATAATGGCTAAGTAATAAAATAAAATCCTATTAAATAAAAAATAAAAAATAGCAAAATTTTCATGTCGTATTCCACTAATTTGCGGAGAAGTAAGAAGAAGAACAACAATAATATCAAACAAATAATAAGCAAAATTAGGACATCTCATGGGGGCAGAAGATGCTCTAAAACTCAATTTCACATTCGACCAAAAAAAAAAAAAATTCCTACATTGTAAGGGATTGGATTTGCGCCTCTAAAGCCGGAGTTTTATTTATCAATTCCTCCTACCATAACCTTAACAGTAAAATGGGAAAGAAGAGGAGACATGGCTTTCTAGTACTCATATAAGTTGCACAAGGCGTCTACTTCAACCCCTAAATATTTATTTGCCCATGTATCACTATTATTTTATGTTCCTGATAAAAAATAGGTATTTAAGAATAAATTTAAACAGCATCCTTAGCTTTTTGGAAAATCTCCAAACGAGCAATTAGATCCTCATAGATAGATTTAGGTTTTGGGAATGAACCTTGGAGTAGGGTTGAGGAGCACATGTAATCAACTTCCTTGCATGATACCCTGTCCTGACTAAGAAAAATGCACGCATTGCCTTCTTCAAAGAAAATTGTTTTAGTTGCTAATTATTAGGGATGGTTAAAATGGATTTGAAGTCTTTCTGGCATTAGTGCGCCAAATTTCAGAATTTCATATTGCAGACTTGGCTTGCATGTGCTTATGAGCATTCTACATTCTGGTTGACTTTCTCTCATGGTGGCTTCTATGAAGCAGCTCCATGCTCCTGGTTTCGGTGCTCGTTGATCTCGTTCGATCCCTAATGCAGTGCCGATCATAAATTTAAACTTTCCTTAAACTGTCTTTGATCCTTGTGCACTAAAGGTGTTGGACTGGTTCAAAGACCTTAAAAACAAGCTGGAAGAACAATTTCATGAACAACTTATAGACCTAGTCATCAAATTTCACGCGCAAAGTTAGGCCTAGCATTTTGATGTTCAAGAAATGGTTACTGGTTAATCTTTTGAATTATATCTATGCTCATGCAAGTCTTAATTTTAGAAGATTGAAGTGATGGGTGTCAATTAACCATAGACTTGTGCACACAGGTCTAGAATTCCGTTTCTCAAAGTTCAAATTAATGCAATCATCAAACTAAGATTCCGCGTAGAAAAACTTATATTAGCTACGATCCTTATAGATTAGCAAGGATTTCATGGTATTTCGGTATCACCAGTCCTCATAGACAGATTCAGGTTGCGAGAATGAATCCTAGAATAAGGTTTTTCAGTGCATAACCTTATAATAGGTTATGGAGTACACTTAATCAACTTCCTTGCGTGACAACATCCTCCGTTGAATCTGAGGAAAGATGAAGTCATTGCCTTCTGAAAGAAGCTGACTTGATCACCAGTGATTAGGAATGGATATATAGAATGGACTTTGAAGTCTTTCCAGAATTATTCTGCCAACGTCTTTCATATTTTAGAGAGGCTTTATGTGCTCATGAGAGTTCTACATTCTAGTTGATCATGGTAGCTTTCTATATATGACAGCATCTCCATGCCCCAGGGTTCAGCGCTGGCCAGTCTCCTTTCCATGATGCAGCATTTGTTGTCTGAGTTCAAGACACAAAAAGATCGTTAGCTTAAACTTCCCTTTGAATCTGCTCTTGATCCTTGTGCATAAAGGTGCTTGATGGGCTCATAGACCATAGAAACCAACCGGAAGAACAATTTCATGAACTCGACTGCTCGTCCAGGTCATCAAAGTTAGTGCAAAATTTAGGCCTAGCAGGTTTGATGTCAAGCAAGGGGTGCAGGTTAGGCTTATTTTTTGAGAACTAATCCTAGTTAGTCTTCATTATGGTTTCTATATCAATTAACTTAATTATGGACTTGTTTGTGTAGGCCCAAGAATACCTGGGCACTCAGCCAACCTATCACATGATAGATTCACAAATGGCCTCAACGTTGCACTGAGAAGTGAGAACAGCCTGAAAAATTCTCTAAACCTTGATAACATTCGAAGCAAGGTTCGCTATCTCGATACCGGATCCTGTACCGATGCCACACTAGCACAGTATCGATACGGTACAATATAAAATTTTGGGCATATACCGACACTCGGTATGCCATCCGTATCGATATGCCATTCTTACCAGATACCGATACCGAACTAGTATAATATGCCTCATACCATTTGATTTGGGCCGGTATGATATTCTATGAATTTGAAGTTGCATCGATTAAGCCCAACTAAGTCTTCCAAGCAAAATGATCAGGGTGATGAAAGACTGGAGAGTTTCACCATTCTTCTGTATGTAAAATCTTGAAAGCAAATCTTTTAATCGCATTCTTCAGATTATCCTGGTAGAGTCATATATTGCTCAGGTGTAGCTCCTATAAATGATTGCCTGATCTTTGAGTTGACCGTTCCTTCTATCAACTTGCTACAATTAGCTCCCAACATCAGGATACCGGTGTAAGTATCTGCTGTGTAAGGCTTAAAGCTTTATGGGCTCGTGAGAGCCCAATCCAACAACATTGAACTCGGTTTGCCCACATTAAAAGCCCGCTATCGAGTCCTACGACAAGAGTCCTTCGAGATTTGAGTCCACTCCCACGTCAAAACAGCGGCAATTCGAGAGGAAAAGAGCTCATTGATCCTTTGACCTTAGTTGGTTCGTGGGAGGGAAAGAATAAAAAATATGGTAAACTAAAAAATAAAAACATACTTTATATTTGTTTAAAGTCTTTTTTTAAAAAAATAGAAAAACAACTTTTCTATGGGAATATGATCTTACATTTTTCATAAGAAAGAAAAACTCATATAGAATACGAAAAAATTTAATTCTCACTAAATAAGAATTAAATTTTTTTTCTAAAAATATCCTTAAGATTTTAAATAGAATAGCATGAGGTCTTTCTTTATTAAAGATATAATAGATATTTTATATAATTTTTTTTAAAAAACTAGATGCTCAACTAAACAAAAGATATTTCTATTTTTTATAGTCAATCAAATATGCAAAAATTATTTTTTTAGATATTATATATCTATGCATCAATTTTTTTAAAAATACATTCTAGCGAGAAAAAAAAAAAAAAAAGTGAACCACATGAATTGTGGGCTACTATGCTATGGCGCAAAAAAGGTACTCTGAAGCCTCTTACTAGATGTGATCGGAGAAGAAAAAAAAAGGTTGGAGACAACGAGGAACAAAAAAGAAAAAGAGGAAGAGAAGTATTCCAGTCTCTTGTCTAGATTTGTCTAATCATTCTTTTTTGGATTATTTTCCAGTCTCTTACTCTATTTATGAGAATTAATCTCTCCCTTTCCCAGTGGAAGTATTCTAATTTTTATGTTAAATCTTAGACTTTTTAACTACTTTAAAATTCTAAAATATAAACGCTGCCAACTTGGCACATCCGATGATTCTTCAATCTTGGATTCTGATAACTCTTATCATATTTACTCCAGGATTTTTTTTTTTTTTTTTTTTTTTGTGATAGAAAGGAGGCAAGAAGCCACCTATACTCGAGTAGTTAAATGGTAACAGAAGCTAAGGTGGAGTTTGTTGGAATTTCGTTAAAAGCCCATTCTAGTTCTGGTCAGAAAATGACATGAGATCTTTGATATTTGGGTAGTTCTATATACACCCCCCCTATTGCTCAGGACACCCCCCAAAAACCAAAAAAAAAAATATCCAAACTAACCTTTAGTGTAATTACCATATTGCCCTTGAAATTTTCTCATACACCCCCTTCCTCCTCCTCCGTTTCGTTTTGAAAAGAAAAAAAAAAAACACCCCTCAAACCCCCCTTAAACCCCTCCTCCCCCGTTCCCCCTTCTCCCTCTCGTCGCCGGCATTCTCCCGATCTCCGACCACCTCGCCGGCTTCTCCCGGAACCACCTCGCCGGCTTCTTCCGAATTTTTTTTTTTCACGGTTCGTGCTCCGTTCGGCACTGGATCGCCGAACAAAAGGCTTCTGTTCGGCTGAACAGTGCCGAACAGAAGCCTTCTGTTCGGCAACCCTCAACCGAACAGATCTGTTCGGCTGCACAGTGCCGAACAGAAGGCTTCTGTCCGGCACTGTTCAGCCGAACAGAAGCCTTTTGTTCGGCGATCCAGTGCCGAACGGAGCACGAACCGTGAAAAAAAAAAATTTCGAGAGAAGCCGGCGAGGTGGTTCCGGGAGAAGCCGGCGAGGTGGTCGGAGATCGGGAGAATGCCGGCGACGAGAGGGAGAAGGGGGAACGGGGGGTTTTGGGCGTTGGCGAGGTGTTTTGGAGGGAAGAGCGGGGGGGGGGGGGGGGGGGGTTTGGGGGTGTAGAGAGCAATTTAGGTGAGGGGGTGGGGAGGGTGGGGGGTAATTTAGGAATTTTTAATTTTTTAGGGGTGTCCTTAGCAAATGGGGGGTGTAGAGAGTATTTAATTTTTTTTTAATTTTTGGGGGGTGTCCTGAGCAATAAGGGGGGGGTGTATATAGAACCACCCTTGATATTTGAACCCGCGTCCCAGCGGCAGAAATGGTCTCTTGAGGACGCGTGGGAGGAAAAAAAAAAAAGAAAAAAGAGTCGACAGGGTCTGTACTCTGTCGACTCTTTTTTTACTCGGGTGCTGCAAAAATTCTCTCGTATTTTTTTCCTCTTCTCAAATTTTTAATTGAATTAAATTAAATCTTGATATTTTATTATTATTTTAATATTTCCTTCAGCTGTTTTTAGACTGGCCACCTTATCGTAGCTACTGGGTCCCTCCTTGTCCCCTGCTTGCAGGCTGTGAATTGGGACGCCAGCTGTTCCTTACACAGGCTGTTCAATCTGAACAGCGAATCTACTGTGCAACCAAATTAGATCTCCAGATTCTTCACTATTGTCAGGTGTGTACGCCTTTCTTGCAACAGTAGACCCATCAAGTTGACTGGAAGCTCCCATTATTTTTTTTTTTTGGGTCAAAAAAGCTTCCATTATTTGAACAGCATCCGTGAAGGAAGCGACAAATTTTGTGCCTTGGCAGCCAAACCAAATTATTCCGCGCACCGCATCCGGGCCATCTGTTCCTCAGACAATTTTTTTTTTTTAATTTACATCTGCTGCTCCCATTAATCTTATGAGAAAAAAAAAAAAAAAAAAAAAAAGCTCAATGGTGAAGAAACAACAGTCTATCTGAGTTCAAAAAATCTTTTCAGATTGATGGACAGCATAGGAGGCGACTTAATCAGCAATTCTATTCACTTCTTGCTACACATGCACAGTCTGTAAGACATCATATTTTCTCACCAACCATCGGATATCGCCACCCTTCCTAAGTTTCTAGAATTCAATGATATATTGATTCACACTCAC
This sequence comes from Phoenix dactylifera, assembly GCF_009389715.1. Lineage (NCBI taxonomy): Eukaryota > Viridiplantae > Streptophyta > Magnoliopsida > Arecales > Arecaceae > Phoenix > Phoenix dactylifera. Next base: position 5,470,522 of record NC_052409.1, on the reverse strand, counting down.
ACGCACACGCACACCAAACTTTTTTTTCTACAATATGTTTGTTTTATTTTCCAGCAACTTTATGTATCCTTCCTTATAGGGATTAGGTAGATATCTGACCTTGTCTATAGGCTTCTCTCCTAATGGCACGTGTGGAGACAAATTTATAATGTAGAGAGAATGGATATTGTGAGGTCTCCAATAATAATAATAATAGAGAGATGGATAGTGCTAAAAAAAAAAAGATTACAGAGAGATGGAAAAGGTTACCAAGGGTTGAGGGCCAAGTAACTTCAGTTCTTTCAGCTTAAACTGTAAGGATAAGAGCTGAAGATTGGCTTGGATTGTGTCCTTGGGTGCAGCATATTGGCTTAGACATGGTCCCTACCATGTCATTACCAAGGGCCAAGGATTAAGATAATGGTTACCAAATTCTTTTGCCCATTAGAATCCCGATTGCTTAATACCATGCTGAAATCACTATTTGTCCCAAAAACTTAAATTGATAGGATGAGATGGATTTATTTATATATTTTGTATTTTCTTACAACAAATTATATTGCTACTTTGACAACTCTCGAACAGTCCACACTTCCATGCTTTGTGGGATAAGTCTCGTATAAACTTGTTGTAATGGTTGGAATCATTGTAGTACTGGGAGTTCTCTTCTATAATTTACAGAGAATTTGGACTCAATCTTAGTTGAAAATTAATAGTTCGAAGCTAAGGAGAAGCATCAAGAGCGGTATTGCATAGACACAATCATGAGACTGGGATATAGATATGCGTCTAAGTAACTGGTTTGATAAGAAAAAAAAAAACAAAAGTACAGAAATATATAACTTAAATTATAATTTAACTAAATTATATAACTTATATTTTTAATATCATTCATTTAAATATTATAAATAAATAATAAGAAGATATTGTTTGTTAAAATATTTTAACATACAAATTTGCCATTCAAACTTTTCAATTGACTTAAAGTTATATAAAAAAAAATATTTTGCAAAGAATTAATACTTATTTCTCATATAAACAGGCAAAATCAAATTTATTATTGAAAGAGTTCAACTCCCTATCAATTTTTGGAAGTGGCAATCATAGAACTCCATAAGTATCTAGTGATATAGATAAAGAAAAAGATAAAATTAGTAATGAAAAGGCCAATGATGTATATATCAAGCTCGACACCCTTGATGTACGACCCAGATCATGTACTATAAAGACAATTAAATCAAAGACAAACAAGAATTAGAATAATAGATAACTCGAAATGTTTAAATAAATGATGTATATGTAGTTGGTTGGCTTCCACTGTGTTGAAGTCATAAATATGCATCAGAGCTCAAATTTATCAGAGTCATAAGTTTGAATATCTCCAATTTAATTATTTAATTAATTATTTTTGGATATCCTGATTCTTATTTGTCCCTGAGTTATTCTTTTACGTGCATATCTAGATTGCACATAAAGGAGGTGTTAAAGTTTGATATGCCCTTTCTCCATCAACTTAATTTTTTTTTTTTTGGGTCAATTCATTAGCCAATTGATATGTCTCCGATTCAGATATACATCCAACATGAATTTTTAGACACGAATCCGAGTGTGGTGGTAACATTGTTCCGAACAGTATATCCAGGTGAGTTATGCTCAATATTTTCACAAGAACTCTGAACATACAACTCCACATCATAAAAACATCAATCAGATCTTTTTGCAGTATGTGAAGGAGAGAAACACCCACACATTGACGGTCACCTCAAGGCTCTTCAATTACAAGTCGTAAATAGGTGGGGAAGCTGCAAGCAACCAAATCAGTCATTCACCTCCAAGCTTCTTGCTTACAGAGACATGCAAAAGGCCTTCAAACCTGCTTCCCCCGTTGCATTTTCTCTTCTACAAACACCTTCCGCCATAGCCCGCATTTCTAAACAATGCCTGCTTTATCTCCTCAGAGCTTATTGCTGCCCTCTGCTCCATATCCTGGAAGCACACCAACATCATAGTTTACAAACTAAAGACACAGAAATGCGAACACAGATTCAGGTAATCGAACAACAGAAGCCATGCTTAACGTTAACCATCTTACCTCGGAGCAAGAAGCTTGCATCCCGAAGTCATTGAAGCAGCTGATGACACACTGCTGGATATCTAACCCTAGGGCCTCTAAAGTGTTCACAGTCGACAGCAGCAAACCTGTCTTCGACGTACAGCAAATCTCGATTCGGGTGTCGGAGTCTCTCCTGTCGACATCAAACTACAAAGAGAGCTCACAAGGTAAGACTCGTTGCCAAGCCATGGGCTTCAACCATAGACAAGCAGAAATTAAGTCTAGCGATTACCTTGGGAGAGTTCCTCACTAATATGTCATTGGGATTCAGCTGCTCCTTGAAGATGCCCAGTAGATTCGGCTGCTCCGAGCCCAGTTCGATCTCTTCCTGCAATCGCTTGATCCTTTCCAGGAGCTCTTTCATGTAATCTATGGTGTCACTAAGTATTGAAGTCCTATCCATCTGCCAACATCAAGTCTCGAACTCTACTATTATAAATCCAAGGAAAGAAAACTTCGAATGTACACCAGAAAGTTGGTCCAAATTGGATCCAAGATTTAGCATTAGTGCATTACCTTGCTGATCTTGGGAACAATGGACCGAAGCATCGACAGCCGATCGTTAAGCCGCTTCCTGCGCCGCCTCTCGGCCATTAAATTCTTCGACTGCAGCCCCTCGGCTCTCCTCTTCTTCCTGTCCATGCGGCCACCCATCCCAAGCACCACCGGCGCCTCCGGCGTCGACTGCCCCATCTCCACCTTACAAACGGACGTCTGCCCGTCACCATGGACCGGACGACCAGCCTTTCCATCCTCCAATGCCGACTGCACCGACGACGAGTGGATCTCCGGTGCCGCCGCAGCAAACCCAGCACCAAGCAGGCAGTAGACTTCGCTCAAGCAATCAAAACTCGGCTCCGCCGGCGCCGCCGCGAGGCCTTCGAATGCTGAGAAGCTGGGAGGAACCAGTCCTTGGCTCTCTTGGAAGCAATCCAAGCTTCCTTCACTGGAGAAGAACTCACTCATTCCATTGGGGAGAGTGTCCCATGTCTCCCCCCTGAGAGCCAGAAGCTCCTCCAAGAATCCAAGCTCATCGAGCTCCATCCTACTCTCCAGAGCCTCAGACAAGGAGGCCTACAGGAAAAGGAGGGCGGTGGTGTGAGCGGTGCACCAACCAGGGGAATTATATATAAAACCTTAGAGGAACAATTATTCCTTCTAATTAATGAATTCAACATTTGTCCAATAAGGTATACTGGAATGGATTGGAATCTATAGATAGCCCAAGATTATAAGTTTATAACTCTCTCTCTCTCTCTCAATGATTATTTTTATTCTGCAGTCTTTTTCACGGAAATCTGCGATCTTGGTGGGGTGATAAATAAAGAGCATGGACGGAGAGGTCTGACCCACACGACCGTTTGAAACGAAAGGGACGCGGACCGTGTCATGTTCTTCGTACCTCATAACATTCTCATATTTTTAGAGTTGGGGGGGTCACGGCAAGCTACCGAGAGGGCCGTATGTTATTGGGACCACTTGGTCTCGGGTTTGAGCCTTGGGTTCGTCCGAGGGTGCATGTGGGTTTGGGGAATGGCGCCGTGCTTTGGGTCCTCTGTGCTCCTTGTAGACTACTTAGGTAAACACTTGTCCCTCAATTAATTTAGAGTAACATGTCTAATAGCCAATTGAAGTTTCCAAACTTTTGTAAAGAAAAAAAAAACGCCAATTGAAGCTCCCATAAGAAATTTCCATGACTCAATTATTCGATCAAAGCAAATAGACAAGCATTCCACTATGCTTATGTAACTAGAATCCCTCGACAGTAGTTACATTTGTTGTATTATAATGTATTATAGGTTCTTCCTAAACCCTACTCATTCTTGCGTGGGATGCTTAAGAAAACTCTTGTTCCTAAACCCTAACCTCCCTTCGAAGTATTACTTTTTTTTTATCCTCTTGTTCTATTATTATTTTCTTTTTGAGGTGGTTCATTTTATCATTGTCATCACAAACAATCATCGTCATCTTATCTTTGTTGCTCCATGTGCTGTGGGGTTTTGCGTTACGACTTGCCGGGTGTCTTACTAGTAACAACAAGGTGCAGAGGCTCGAGCCATTGGTTGGACTGTTAGTTGTATTGGCATCTCCGAAGGATAGGTGGGCATAAACAAAAGAAAAAGGTTAGCCATTTCTCCGAGGGTAAGTGATTGGCATCTTCGGAAAGGGTAATTATTAGGTCGACTAAATCCACCATGAACCTAGAATGAAATCATCTCTAGTATATATTGCTGTTACACATAAAAAAGAAGAAAAAAAGATTCATTTCAATCTAAATCTATGGCTAATCTAACCTAGCTAATTATTAGGCAGACTAGAACCACGTGGCTTGAAAGAAGCGGGCGATGTATGTAGGGCTTGCAGACCAGTAGTCGTAGCTCTCTTTTGTGGTAGCCGCTGGCTAAATATTCTCTAAACCATTACTGGAGTTTTAATATTTATAAACCATTAGAAGGTGTGTGTACGAAACTCATATGAATGAAATTGGGAAGAGTGAGGATGGGAGAACCACAGTGTCATGTGTACTACCTTACTGTTCTGGATTCTGTTTGTAACTTGGATTACTTTGGTTTTCCCGAAAATAAAAAACTTAGGCCATGACCAACAAGAACTTTTGTGGCTTTCTTTTTTTCTGAATCAATGGATGAAGATCTCCCAAAACAGGTGGATTCATGAAACAGAGACACCATGCATGCATTACAGAAATGGGGAAGAGACATGGCAATCCATAAGATCAAATTGTGTTTCAAAATCAATTGCATGATGGCAATACATGGTTCCTCACACAAGGGGTTTGCTTCTTTACATATGCAAGTTCATAACTTTGCATATGTTAACGATTAATATATGGATTCTCATTAAGTTAACAAGTTGAAAAAATATGCTCGTACACTGTCTACAAAGTATGAAACCACTGACTTGATGTTCTTTTGTTCAGAAAAATCTAGTTTTCTTGTATACGCCAATTCAGGCACATACTTCAACCAGTCCTTTTTAGGAGAATACAATCATCCCCAATTTCTTGTCTCGTGATGGTCCCGGCTGTCTTCTCTTTTACAACGTAACTCTCCACCAAACCCGTTTTAAGTTGCCTAAATACAGTTGTAAACTTCCAACTCCTTCACAAAAGAGTACAACCATACACTATTAGGTCCTCTCTCTTACATAGATTAAACATAAACTCCCTTGGCGATGCCAAGTCGAATCCTTCTCTCATCAAAGAAGCAATCGAATCTCCCAACAATAGAAATTGCAGATCTCATCATTAACATTCCCTGCAACATCCAGGTAATTAAACCTTTGGAAATCTTATCTGTCATGATTTGGCATGCAGTGGCTCATTGAACGTGAGACTGCATGCATTTCGACGAATCCGATTTGAGACAAACATCTCTCTATTGAAATGATTATAGCCATGCAAGATGACCGTGAATGACAATTTCTCACTAAGCACCTACCATACTATACGATAATCACCGTAACCATGTCACACATATCCACATATGCGACGATCAACATATGATGGTCATTATCGAAACCATGTGACGAGCTTATCATCATTAAGCACCAACCATGTATGTGACGATCATTGTAACCACATTGGACAGCAGCAACCATGCATGTCATTATCGAAACCATATTAGGCTAACCATGTGGGAGAATCAACACATAATTCCCCATCAAATGCCATGACAAGCATGACACGAGGAGGATCCAGCCGATTGCGTCGTGTTCGGATGCGGTGACGAGACCACCCCCGGTGGGCTAACCCAACACCACAAGCCCAACCAAATCCCCTACCCGACAACGCGCGCTGGCCACACGCCAGGAACCCACTCGAAACCGCGGCTCCCAACGGTGGTTTCGTCGGCAGCCCACAATATTTCGCCTCACCGCCTTCCTAAAACCACTGCCCTCTCTTTTTGTCCCCTCACTCTCGAAACTCGTCTCTTATTTTGGGCCCCCGGACAAAGGCCGGGCGTGGGGACGGGCCAGGTTTTCCCTGGTTCCTAGGTTTCTGCGTATATAGTAAAAAGCTTGGGAGGGGTGGGAAAGGGTTTGAGGCCCTATGTCCTATTAAGCTGCCAACTTTTTCCCATCTATGTCCTTCTTTCTCTTGCCGTGCAAACAAACGGAAAAGGCCATGGCCTATCTTTAGTTTGGCCTTTTCTAGCTCTCTGTTCTCTTTTTCCTTGGACTCCGTGGAGTGAAGATGAGAAGAAGAAAGGGTGGAAGAGTCCCTTTATTTGCATTCATTTGAGGCTTTTAGATTCGCAGCGGAGCTACCGAGAGAACCTGGGGGCGGGGTAGAAGACAAGGAGAACTCGCCACCGCAAGCCAGCTGCCAAGCGAAACTCGCGCGCCCGCGCGTAACGTGGGCACGTGGATACGTGGTGAGATGCGATGGATACTGAGGCATAAGGGCGGCCTTTTAGATACTGATTTTTTTTTTGGGGGGTCATGGGCCCCCTTATATCCCGAAACCCAAAAAAAGGCGGCCTTTTAGAAGGGGATTATATTAATGAGGGGAAGGCTAAAGTTGAGTAGTTAGCACTCTTTGTTTGCTTTCTTGCCTTTGCGTAGTTTGGTGCATTTGAATTGTGTGGAAAGAGACGAGATTTGCAATTAGCTAATTGCCGTCTGCGAGATTTAGTGGATACCTATTTGACATGATTACGTTATTTTTTATCCTAGGTGGTAAGGTTGGTGGCTAATACAATGCTACATTCATTGCAACCAAACTTCAAACTTTATATTGTTTGTGCCTTTTTACCGGGGTCGGACTAGATATGGATCAGAGTCGGATATAAGATAGAACAAAATTTATTAACTTAAATTTTACTAAGTTATAAAATGGGTCAAAAATTTAGATTCAAATTGATTATTTTATTAAATAGATAGTTTAATCCAACCGAATTAACGTAGTAGTTACAAACTAAATATACTTTATACCCTTGTTGAAACAGGAAGCAAACAAATTATTGAAGAAAATAGCTGCACAACCCAATGCAGGTACTAAATTGATTCCCAACGTGACGTAGCAGTCATTGGTGTGAATCATTAAAATAAGCTCATTCACGGGACGCCGCGTCAAGCACGAGGTCACTAAAATGCTCAAAGGTCCGTGAAGCAATTTATTGGATCAATCTGCTTCCCAAAATTCTTTCGCTTATATATATTACTACAACAGATGTCTTATACATACAATTCTAGAACGAATATATTAAGAAAAATTAGTAAACAACAAATCTCGAAGCGTTCAAAACAACTCCCTCTTATCAGTACAAAAGATCTTACTTGAGTGATCAACCACAGAAGAAGCTATTCAGTCTAGCAGCGAGACCCAGCCTGGTCCGTCGAGATTGCTAGCCTGAGTCCACTTTTAATATGTGGTTGCCCAAAGGAAGCCGTGAAGAAGTGACGTGTTGGTTGCGATGCAAGCGTTAGCAAGTTTCTTCTTCCTCTTTTTAATGCTAGAAAATTGGTATCAAGCTTTTCGTTTGACTCCTAGCTAGAAAGTGAAATATTGTTTTTGCGATGTTTCTGCAGGCAACAAAACTATAATCATGCTGGTTTCAATCAAGGCTAAGTTTAGGATTCAATTGATTTGAGTTGGGGTAAAAGATTGATGTCAACCTTAGACGAGTCGAGTCCTTAAATCTAATTTAATTATTAAATGAGTCAAAAATTTATATTTAGATGTGATTATTTTATTAAACAGATAATTTAACTCAACGACGAATCCAGGTAAACATAGGTTACAAACTGAATATATTTTGTACTCTTGTTGAAACAGAAAGCGAACAAATTATTGAAGAAAATAGCTGCACAACCCAATGCAGGTACTAAATTGATTCCCAACGTGACGTATCAGGCATTGCTGTGAATCATTAAAATAAGCTCATTCACGGGACGCCGCGTCAAGCACGAGGGATCACTAAAAAGCTCAAAGGTCCATGAAGCAATTTATTGGATCAATCTGCTTCCCAAAATTTCATGTCTATAAACAGACAACTAATACAACTTTAGTACAGATATATTCCAAAAATATTAAAGATCAACAGACCTTGAAATGTCTAAGGCAACCCCATCTCACCGATCCAAAAGATCTCACTTGAGTAATCAGTCATAAAAATAAATAAAAAATATCCAGCACAGTTCCATTCGCCTTTCTGCAGACATGCCTTGCATGCATGCTCGCTCATGCGCGCGCGAGAGAGAGAGAGAAAGCGAGATGTGCTGTTAACTTTGTGAAGTCTGAATCGTTGAGATTGCTAGCCTGAATCCACTTCTAAAACAAATTACTTGAGTGGTAAATATGTGGTTGCCCAAAGGAAGTGGTGAAGAAGTGACATGAGATGCAAGCGTTAGCAAGTTTCTTCTTCCTCTTTTTAAGGTTAGGAAATTGGTATCAAGCTTTTCGTTTGACTCCTAGCTAGAAAGTGAAATATTGTTTTCTGGACGTTTCTGTAGGCAACAAAACTATAATCATGCTGGTTTCAATAAGGCTAAGTTTAGGATCTAATTGATTTCAGTTGGGGTAAAAGATTGACATCAACTCTACAGGAGTCAAGTCTTTAGATGGTTTTCTATTTTTTTCTTTTCTCTAAGAAAAGACTTCGGACTTGCCTGCAGCATTACTTCCCACGCTCTCAAGGACTTTTGACTTCACCTCCTGGGAAACTGAGGTTAAAATAGTGAAACTGAAGTAGGTGAAACTTTTATTTCAAATTTTATCAACTATTATATGATAAATCCCACAAATCGCGACTTTTTTTCCTGATTTCCGGATGCAAACACTGCCAAGAATTTGATTCAAAATCTTACAGCCGAAACATGGTATAAGAAATTTACCATTGTAACGGCAGGTCTAATGGATGAAACAGAACGAACTTAAATAACTCATCTAGTTTAAGAATATTTTTGTCACCTCATTGGATCAACACCTTTTGAGATTAATCCCTATCATAAAATATACACTTACAATTATTTTTTCCCAAGTTCAATTATTGTTTTTCTCTACGTTTTGCAAGTGAACTATATGAAACATTCTAGAAATTCGTCCAATATTTTGTGCAGTTAATGTTTTTAATGAGTAGTCCAGAATTTTGGCCTTAAAGTCAAAGTTCCCTACCATGATACTTGGTGCCAAGTTAACACAAGTGTCACAGAATCTCCAATCTCGCCTTCTTCAACCGGCACCATGCAGCCTGCCAGAATGAGCGAAAGAAACGTTTTCGTGTGTACTTTTTTGCTTTAGACTTGAGTAATTAAAGCTTTTATCTGTTGAGATCTGAGTTGCACTCAAAAAGGCCTCTCAAATTCTGTATGCTTCTCAATTCAACACCAGGGAGATGGGGCAGAACAGAGATGAATGTTGGAAAGGAACTACTTTTGTCTCCTGAACACATTCTGCTGTCAATAGACACTTTATTCTGTCATGTATTGGCATGCCATCATTCCACAATATAAAGCAGGAGACCGTTAAGCAAGCTTAAAGATAGCAACAATATCATTCAGAAGGTAAACTCACATCTCTGAACAATTTTTTCCACTTTCCTCAGAAAGTTAACCAATTTAATCCGTCAAAAAAATAGTCTCGCATTTTGAAACAAAGCAAGAAAAACTACAGATGGCGAGAACAGCAGAATATACCGGTGGATGACACAAAGTGTTATAAACTAAACTCAATCCAGCTTAAAGAAGAAAGGAAAAAATAAACAACTGCAAGGGCCCAATCACCATCTCCATAGCACTCAATATCCTGGATCTAGTGGGTCTAAGACAGGACGAAGGACCCGAATCACCTGGCGTACCCATTTGCACCACGCCCATAGCCTCGATCAGGGCTTCCAATATGGAGAGTAAGGTAGGGACCTTGATTCGTTCTCTTCTGGACCTATGACCATTAGGTGATCTACGAGGAGAATAATCATGGCCGCCCCTACAAGGTGAGCAGGATCTCAGATAATCACCACCTTAATCATCACGAGCACAGCCTCCACGATATCTTCCACGATCATGTCGATAGCCTGCCAAATAGAGACAAGGGACAGAGATGAGCGAGGTGGAAAATAGTAACAACACAAAAATTAGATGACAAGGTTTAACGGGAAGAACACTTGAGTTTTAGTAAGGATCATATATTTTAAGCTGGGGGCAAAAATTCAGTGGTGTCTTGAGAACTTCTCATATTAAGGTACTTTCCAGGTGCAGGTGTTCATGGGCATCCCCTCCTTGACTGAAAAGGAAACAAGAAATGCCTTAACGCTTTACAGGTTCCCCAAGCTCAAGATGACCATGTAATTACGAACACAGTGAGGAAGATGGTGAACCACAGAAAGTACTGGCTCTTGTTGAAAATCATATGGCAGAAGTATTGATAGTATTATAACTATGCTCTACATTTAAAAAAACACTCATGACTACAGCAAACACTAAAATCAAGACATGCTTGGCAGAGTTGACAGATGAATGCTATGTGCAACATACCATATACGCCCGATTACAGAGAAGGTGATGTCCGTTGAGTAGTTGTAATTGAAAGTGAATTGCCGAGGTTTAGTTGGAAATTTTGCTAGGTTGGTGTGATGCATGGAAAACCATTAGGTTGGCCATTCATCAAGCTGTATGACTTGAGTTGAAATGGATGAACTGATCATCTTGATTGCAGCCAACATATCTGATGCAATGTTTTCTGAGTATAGCCAAAAACCTCTAAGTCAAAGTATAAGACAAAAAGATCCTGCATATAATAATCGATGCAACCATAGTGTGAAAAATTACCTTTTCAACAGTTATGTACCGCCCTTCCAGAACTGACAGATTGAGTTCGGCTGTCTTCATTTGTGTCCGTAGTCAAAAATGCAAACCTTCGAGATGTGTGTATGGGTTCAACGATTAAATGACATCAGACCACCTAAGAAAAATGACAGACATTAACACTACCAGTCCACTACAATCAGGAAAACAAAGAAATTGGCACAAACCAACCTTTCCCTCCCTGGAGAAGTGGTCCTTGAGGTCCCTCTCTGTAACCCCAGAAGAAAGGCCCATTACATAAGGAGTACTTCCAGGATTTCTTGCATCATTCCTGCCACAGCATGCAATACACTTTAACACAAGACATTCGTTTTTGTTGGAGAAATATAATAGTCTAAATGATTCATATACTAAACATCTTAAATCTGATGACAGAAAAATCTGCGTACATGAAGACTCGCTCTGACTTCCAGTTCATGATTGTGTCTGAGAACTGGGAAGGGGAGACAGGGACCTGAACTGGGACCGGCCCCTAGATCGGGATCTTGATCTAGAGCGACCCTTATAAGGAGATGGGGAACATGAATACCTGCAAACACTCAAAGATTTTGAAAGTAAACCATCCAGAAAGTAAAAAGCTAAATATGCATAAAAGAGGTGTTAAAAATAAACTCTTGTTTGATAACTAATTTATATAATTACTGCATGCAAATGAGCATCCATTTTATGGCAGTCGGCATGCAGTTTAATGTAATCAAGCTTGAACAGAAGGCACAGGTATGAACAGGCCCCTTAAGTATTAAGAAAGATCGATGAGAAAGAAACACCCTGCTCAACATGCTGCCAAACCAAAACTACCAATCGACCACATAGATCTAGTCTGCAAATAATGTTGTCACTAACCTGTATTTATTATTTAATATGTTAACCAAGGTTAACACTGTCAATAGAAAACAGATATTTTGCCATACAATATCTCATATCGAGATATGTATCAACTATCAACCTAGTACAAGTTATTTACTCCACTCTGCATCATGTCAGCTATGAAGTTAAATTCACTGTTATACACAGAGAAACATATAACATACCAATTGATACTTAATGGACTCTTCCACTTTAACTTGCATTTAACTTTTCCATTTGCTATTTATAAGATTCAAACATGACTTAGAAGTTCAACACATGTAACTAATCACAACTAGTTTTATTTAAAGTAACATAAAAAGCCTCCCTAGCATATATTTGTTGCTTCAAAGGAATCCACTGAGAGGTTTTGTGAATCTTTTCATGGCTCAGTATTCTGTCTCCATGATAAGGTATCGTCTTTCCTAGCTAAAATCTACTGCTTTTATTTGAGTACCGAAGATGCTAAAGGCATGACTGAATATATCCCTGTGCTGTGAGAAACTATATGTGTTGACCAAAACATCATGCTGTTGACCAAAGCATCATGCAAGAAAATTCAATCATACATCTACAGTTACCATAGCAAAATGTTTGTGGCTTACATGGGTACCACATCACACAGAACCTTAATGCAGAATTTCTCATTTAGGAATATTGAATTATACATTTGATGGATGTAACGGACCCTCTCGATCCCGTCCGGCTATAATGGCGAGACTCAACAAGTTATGCTTCGCCTCTTGGTTAAAAAGGCCCTCAATATCAGGCTTGGTTAACAGGTCGACAAGCTAAACTTATTAGCCAGGAGCCATAGAGGTCCATGAGGGCAGATATTTCCTCAATGGGTTAGGAAGACAACCTGCACAAACCCATATGACCTGGTCTCCAAAGAAAATGCCAATAGATCATAAATGTCCCATCAAGTTTCACACATCTAGTAGAGATATGCACAATCTACATCAGCCAAAAGGAGCAGAGACTTTTCCTGTTTCAATGCCCACTCTTCCCTCAGCAAGCCAGCCAGTGGGGTTGCTTTCACACATGCTGAGTAACTCCATCTCGACAAAAAGGAGCATTGCAGACATATAAGAAATGCTTCTTTTGAAAGACAAAACCTTCTAAAGAGAGGAGAAAAAATCCACTTGGCCTCCTCTCTTGCTCACAACCGTCTGATCATCAATTACAAAAGGGAAATAGACCACATAACCAAACCAACCATGCAGATCAACTTAGAAAAAACATAAATGCAAAAAATAAGTTATCAGATCCCTATGGAGTACATGTTCTTAAGTGCTAACACTATTTCCATCATTATCAGCTCCTCAACATGACAGCTCGTTGGTAGTGCTCCATCTAAATACGAGAAACGTTACATCTTATGTGTCAGCCTCACTGGTCCAAACAAGAAATCCATAACAAAACCATCTGATCATACTTTTTGCATTTTCCTAATAGGATTTATAGCCTTCCATAATGTGTAATGGTTCATCTGGTATGTTGGTTGATGAACTAAAGTTCAAACTTTTGACAAGTCATTTTTGCCTGTTAAGCCATGCCAAATTTTGGTGTACACTCCATCAGATTAAGCTTCTCTGCATGTTAGGTGGAGACCATGTTTTCCATGCCACTGTCATCAATGATGACTAGAAACTTTATAGTAGCACATTAGTCGTTAGTCCAACATCTAAAAACTATCTAATGTACAACACCCCCCCCCCCACCCCCCCCCCCAAAAAAAAAAAAAAAACAACAACAACAAAAAGGCACGAATCGACATCTTTAATCCTTCCCCCTATTATTTCTGCTAATGCTTTCTAAATTGATAAAAGCACAAAATTACATAGAACAGTAAAGAGATATTACCAGTAATAAATTAATCAATATCAAATCTCATATTTCCAAATTACAATCCCATAAATTTTCCATTTTCACTACTTTGTGATAATTCCAACTTCTAAAGACAGTCCCACATATTGAGTCGGGAAAATAAATCAACTAACTGTACCTAATCATTATCATTATTCTAATCCCTTAGCCGGATCCATCATTTGTAATATATGGTTCAAAAGTCCAGCATTGATGTAACTTGAGATGAGTTATTATTAGCAAGTAACCAAGTAACCAAGTAACCAACCATAGTGATTTTAAAGATAATAAAGCTCACTCCTCTCTCTGATGTTTAAATGTCTTTTTTAAGTTATCTAGCCTAAAATGTTTGAGGAATGAGAGTCAATGTTATAAGAGTGTTCTATAAACACTGGTGCTGATAAAGAAAAACATAAGCCAATCCCAACAAATGCTAACCAACAGAAAGTTTGACTATATGTCTGGCTAGGGATAAATATCCAGACATGCGACACAAATTCATCTATTATCATGCAATTCAGAGTCTAAAGAAAAGAGATTAATTGCAAAGGTAGCAACATATTCCTGCTAATCTAGGCTGATAGTCTGGTACACAACATTTTATTTGTATTAATACATATAGACTAGAATGTCTTGAAAAGCTAGAGTTCCAGTGTATAAGTTAAAATATTTAGAAAACTAACACGAATACAAAAATATGAAAGTCAACAAAAAATTAGAGGAAAACAAAATAAAAAAGTATATAAAACCTAGAATAGTATTTTTTTTGGCACCATGTCTAGAACAAGGGGTCAAAAATTTTAAAATACTCAGAAATATTACTTAAAAACTAAGAAAAAACTATGAAGCTTAAGGAAATTGGGGAAAAAAGAAAACCATTGTCAAACAATTTGAAACATGTTTCTTATCTATATCTTTGGCAGGGACTTAGATATTGACATTGTGCCATAGCAAAGTCTGTGTGGACATAGATACAACAATCGGATTTACACACATTTCCAAGTATCTGATTGGACAAGAGGGAAAAAAAGGAGATATGGAGATATGTAGGATAAATTATAACTTTAACTACATTATATATTTTTATACCACTAATGTTGCTTGCTTACATATTAAAGGAAATAATAAAAAATATTTTTCGTTAAAGTCCTTCAATATGAAATTTTTCGTTAAAGTCCTTCAATAAGATATTTTTCATTCAAATTTTTCAATTAACTTAAGGATATAAGAAAAAAATGACATTTTGTAAAATTATTTTAGTACCTACATCCTTGGCCAATCACTAAAAAGAATGAATACTCGCTTCCAACATAACATAGAGGGTCAAATTCATTATTGGAAAAGTTTACCAATTTTTAAGAGTGGCAACCATAGTATTTCATGAATATCCAAGTGTTTGATATGTATTTGACTAGAATACGTATCTGACATGGAATTTTGGAGCCCAATGCGAGTGTCCAAGTAACATTGTAGTCTATGAGCTAATGAAGTTTCAGGATCTCCTACTCTTAACCTATCAAAGTCACAATCTAACCCTATCCTGGTTCACATGTTAGATCCACAACAGTTACAAAAAAATGGCTCCAAATTGATCATATTGTATGACTACCTTGATCAACTTCTGCCAACCAGACAATAATTTAAAAGAATTAACTCAAGAACACCTCCTTTGATCTTTGGACTTTCAGCAATATTTTGTGGGCGAACAATATAAGCATTGTGGCAATAGGCATGTTCTAGGCATTAAGCCAAGTATTATTAGATATTTGGATACTCATGAAATTCCATGGTTGCCACTTTCTAAGATTGGAGGAGAGTTGAATTCTTCCAACAATGAATTTTGACCCTCCATGTTCATGTTAGAAGTGAGTATTCATGCTCAGTAGTGATCGGCGTTGGATATAGGTATTGAAATAATTTTGCAAAATGTTATTTTTACTATAGCTTTAAGTTAATTGGGAAGTTTGAATGAGAAATGTGTATATTGAAAGACCTTGACAAACAATATCTTCTCATCCTTTATTTTTAATGTTCAAATAAATAATATTAAAGGTATACATATATAATTTAGTTAAAATTATAATTTGTCCTATGTATCCATGTATCTCCTCTCTCTTGCCAAGTCAAACATTTGGATACACATCCGAATCCGATTCTCGAATTTGTATCCATGTAACACTAGTTAAGCCACATGATGTGAGTAGAAATGTCTTAAATCTTAATGCATATTTCGTGCCAATAAATACAAAAGAATGAAAGGGTATCGATCCCATCCTTCCCTTGTGTGAAGGAGGTCGTCCTACTCGCGAAAAGGTTACAACGTTGCATTTAGAAAAATGAACCAAATGAATATGGTTAGGATATATATACTCAACTAAAGCTTTTGGTGACCATTGCCCGCCCACCCTCCGGCCTCAGCTTCTTCTTGAACTCAATGTTGATTGTACACAGACCATATAAAAGGAAATCTAAATCCCCATGAGTCATATAGAAGATCAACGAACAAGGAGAGGTAGCGTGATCCCCAACCCCCGCCCCAATTTCTTCTCGAACTCAATGTTGATTGTACACAGACTACATAAAAGGAAATCTAAATCCCATGAGTCATATAGAAGACCAACGAACAAGGAGAGGTAGCGTGATCCCCGCCCCCTGCCCCCCGCCCCAACTTCTTCTCGAACTCAATGTTGATTGTACACAGACTATATAAAAGGAAACCGAAACCCCCATGAGTCATATAGAAGACCAACGAACAAGGAAAGGTAGCATGAAAAAAGTACTAAATCCAAAGGTTGAATGAAGAGGGTGCAGCTCAAAGACACAAGCATATATATGAGCCACCAGCATTCACAAATTAAGATAACAGCAGTCACCAAAGACCAATGCTGTTTATGGTAAGCATTATCAAAAGCCATAGAATTGAACTTTACCCAAAACAAAAAAAATCCATAGAACTGTATGCATGCTTAGCGAAATTATGCAAAGCTAATAAAACCAAAGAAAGTCCCATGACAAGAAACAAGCAAAGATGTCACCTTCCTTGATGCAAAAGCCTTATGCATGCTGAATGCATGATCAACTTTTAAATATTGTTTAAGCCATGCTAGAAGTACAAAATTCATCACATCCAGCTTAATATAGATATGTCTTACATGCCATCTGATGATGAAGCAAACATTGGGAAGTTGCATGACATGCCCATTGCCCAACACAATTGCATGTCTGCCTCATTAACTATAGGCAATTCAGCACCTCCCCCGCCCACCCATGCAAAAAAAAAAGGAAAAAAAGACCAGCATGGCAGCAGCATTAATACCATCTAAACAGTGCAGTGTTATGAACATGAGGAGGACAATCACAGCCTACCAGTGAAAGGACCTGAAATTCCTCTTCCCTTGACCTGGCTGGGCCAATTTGGGAATTTTGAATTTTAGCCCGGTAACTAAGTAATGAAATTAATTCCCTTTGCCATCCTTTGATATCTTTGAAGTTACGAAACAAAAAATAGATGAAAAGACAGCATATTCCAGAATGTAGACATACCCACATTTTCTCAAAACAACATCAATCCCCCTAATTTGATATCCCATTCTCCATCAATTAAGATTACTGCAAAGATCTTGAAACGGACGATAACATGAACGAAACAACAGTCAAAAAAAGCTAATCTTGCAGAGCAAAACATCATTCCAGCTGATATTGAGTTACAATACACCACCATATTAAAACAAATAACAGGCCCAAACCCTAAAAGATTCGAGACTTAACCAGCAAGAGCAATGAGGGCAAAGCCACAAACCCTAGAAGATCCCAACCCTAAGGCATTGCATGAGGAAAAAAATATAAAAGATAAGCGGAGGAAAAAAGGAAGGTGGGATTAGGGTTTTACCTTCTACGAGGAGAATCCGCCTGCGAGGGAGAGAAAGAACAAGAAATCCCGAAGCATTAGAAGACGAGACGAGGAGCGAAAACCGAAGGGAGAAAAGGGAGGATATGAGTACCGTTTGGGGATGGAAGCAACGAAGACCCTTGAAGGCGGAAACGCGGGTATTAGCCTGATTTGGGTTTTTGTTTCTCTCTCTCTCTTTTTTCTAACAATGCAATCTTAGGACGCGAGCATAGAGATTTCTATGGAGCAAAAGTCTCCAACTATACCACTTTTACAGCAAAAAAATGAACGAGAGTAAACGAATCTCATGGCAGTTTTTACCGCCATTACGCTGTTGACGAGACCGCAAGAAACAACCGACTTTCCTTCAAAGCCCTCATTTATTTATTTCCGTTTTCTCTCCCCCACCTCTACTTCTCTCTTCCGGGAGCCAAACAAAAATCTTCTCCTCCTCCTCAACCGCCATGGAGTCCGTCGCGGGCCTCGCGGCCTCCGCAGCCATCCCCGCCTCCCCCTCCCCCATCTCTCTCTTCTCCCCCAATCGCGCCTTCTCCAAACGCCCTTCCTTCCTCCCCATCGCCTCCAAGCGTACTCACCCCCCCTTCCCGATTCCTTCTTCTCCTCCTCCTTTCAATCGATCCAAACCCTAATTTTCTCTTCTCTTCTCTGTCCAGATAAAGAGGACGAAGCCAATCTCCACTCCGACTCCAAGAGCACCAATATCATCCCCTTCCTCAACAACAGCACCTCCATTTCCCCCCTCTCCAAGGTAATCATCCAAACCCTCCTCCTCTTTCTCGTTTGATTCTGGTTTCGTTTGATTGTTGGGTCGATTCGTGGGTTCTTGGTAGGATGCGGCGATGGGCCTGGTTCTGAACGCTGTGGCCGGGAGAGGATGGACCACGGGATCCGGAATGGAAGGCCCTTCCATGCCTGCCGACCCGGAATCCCCCGATCGGACGGTCTCCACCGTCCCCTGGTCCCTCTTTACCAAGTCCCCCCGTCGCCGAATGCTGGTGGCCTTCACCTGTAACGTCTGCGGCCAGCGTACCACCCGCGCCATCAACCCCCACGCGTACACGGATGGCACCGTCTTCGTTCAGGTATGATCATCTGATGGGAATCCAATTATGTCTTTCTCTTTGCTTTTCTTTTCTTGTTTGTTGAAAAAGATCGAATCTTTGCGTAAAATTCTTGCTTTTGGGTTGGGTCAGTGCTGTGGATGCAATGTGTTCCATAAGCTGGTGGACAATCTGAATCTGTTTCACGGGATGAAGTGCTATGTGAATCCGAGCTTCCGTTATAAAGGCGACAAACCATTCAACTACCTGGACGAAGATGATGGTGATGATGAGAATATCATCCCCATATTGTGAGATGAAATAAGGAATGAGCGGTATAGATGATCTGTACATTGATGGTCTCTTTGTATGATACTAATAAATAACAGGAAGCATGTGTTACTATTTGAAGTGGTTTATTGACACTGTAGACTCTAAATTTTTCACAGATGTAAATATTCGTTACTTTTCTAGTGCAAAGCCTCATGGTCAACTATTAAATCATTCTTCACAGGCCTTCTATATGTTTGGCTTATTGGATCCTATATATATCTAACTCATTGAACATCATGTCAGAGAAAATAAATTTCATGACTGCATGTTGCTGTGAAGTTCTCCCACATTCTTCATTTAAGCTTATTGGAAGTTTCAATCTACATTAATGTTAGTGTATATGCTGATGATGTATTTCCTGTACATTTGTCTTGGTTATGAAAAATGGAGTGGGAGATCATTTTATTTCTTACCTTTCAACTGCACTAGTGAAAATTCAATGTTACCTTACTCTGATGATATTGGCATGACTATGGTGTTAGCATATTGCTACTTGCATGTGTTCTTTCTTTAATTACGAACTGCACTTTGTAATTATGCCTTGCCATGTCTTGGTCTAGATGCAGCTATCTGCAGCATGCTGTGTACAGATTTATGATTTTGATTCATGTTTGTTACATTTGAGAGGATTCAGCCATGTGATAATGCTTGTCAACAAAAAGCAAAAAATTAATCTTGGATTCTTATAATAATTAACTTTATCTTGCTCCAGGTAGTCTCTTCAAGCTGCCAACATTATATGCAGCCTAAGTATGTACATACTGTGTTTACTTCCCATGTAAAGAGAGAAAGTCTATGACTCTAGGGCAATCAGACAGATCTAGTTGATTCAGAGGCAGAATGGACAAGTAGGAAAGTCTTCTGGGAACATCTAGTTGTATGTTGCTTTCATGTGCATTTGTGGCTAGGCAGGAAATATTGTAGTTAGGGGCAAGCCAGCAATGTTGTATGGGCATGTTAAGTTGAGATCTACATAGGCTCCAAAAGGGGAGTGCTCAAGGTTGTGTTGTTTTAGAACAGAGGAGTTGTTGGACAATGAAATTAGAATGAATGTTGATCAACTTATATGAATAGCTTGAATTGACAAAATTCATAACCTTTGATAAGAATCAAGATGACATGTCCAAGAATGGCTGGAAAAGACAACTTTTTAGATGAGATGGCTCTTGTATTTAAAAGAAACATGTTTACGATGATAATCTTCCTCCAATGAAGTAAAGAAATTCTTCATTATGAAGGTTGTATGGCTGAGAGGAGTTTTTGTATATAACAAATGGATGAAGGGAAGCTTTAGTCATTGCAAACACAATACCTACATTTGAAAAATACAAAAGATATGATCAATTGTGATGGCATCCTGTGATCATCAAGAAGAATCTAGTGGTCATGTGATGCTTGGTGTGGTAAAGTGGAAATATTTTCCTTAGAGATAGACATGCTTCATGGTTTTGAAAAGTTTCATGCATTGTCATGGAATACTGTAATCAGCATAAGGGCTGTTGCGGGGCTGCTTAGTGCTTTGGCAGGTGTATAGAGGTCAAGGCAGCCAAATTTAATACATCAAAGATAATAATATAAGGAGAAACCTAAAATTAGTTAAAATATAGCATAACAAATAACATATAGTAAGTTAAGGATCAGTATCAATTTAGCAACAACCAATAATAATGCATAAATTGGTTTGGTCTTTCATAATCAGACATGACGTAATATATTGGGCAGGGCCTCTTAGGTGGCCAAGGTAGCCATCTTTTAAAATAGCGGTCTCATGTTATTAAGATGCATGGGTTGAAGAAAATCCTTTCTTCTTCCTGACCAGATCACCATTTGATAAGGATCCATGGATACCTATACAAATCCTTGGACCAAGTTAGCTATCAACCAATGATAATTTTATGAAACTCATTGAGCTTTCGGATGGTTTAAAAATCGAATGTATGTTATTTACTTGATCCAGTATAATCCTTCTTGTCTGCCTGGATGTTGTTGGCGTGATCCAATGTCTTTATTAGTGTTGCTACCATGAGAGAAGCTAATTCTTTTGTCCTTCAAATAATTGGTAGATTTCACTTTATTGTCTAAAAGAATTTTGCGTGGGAGATTTGGAATATTTGTCTCTTTAGCGCCAGTTGAGGTGATCAGCAAGAGCAATGGGTGCCAGAATCATGGATTTTGGATTATGGTATATTGGGTACTTGTAGTTACATTCTTTCTGTTTTCCTGAAATATATAGTCAAATTTCTTGTCGGTGGGAGGATACAGGAGAAATACATATTTGTTGCAATCTCAATTGCACCTAGAGATGATTAAGTTGGTGGATGTCGCTGTAATGGAGGTTTCGAAGCAGGGCTCTCACAAGGGAATTAATTTAAAAAGTCTCTTTATGTGCAAGTTTCCTAGTGATGTTCCAAACCAATTTACTGATCCATCAATGTATCCTTTTTTTCAAATGACCTTGGAGTGTAGAGACAGTTTCTGAAAATATTTCCTTTGGAACTATTCTGTAACCTGGTAGTTTTTCTAATATCCTTCATTACCTCTTTTTTCTAAGGGAAAAAAGGAAATATTTCTTAATTACATGATGGATCAATGCTACATTCCCTCATGTCCATGTTTGCCACCTGGCCCACTAGTTCGCTTTACCATACGTTTCAGGTTTGTGATGCCCTAAAACTTAATTTGGCTTGTTGCAAAAGTGCTGCTGCTCTGAAAACAAACTATTTTACTGAAGCCTTGAAGAGAGATCAGGTTCTTACTGCTGTTGGCAAGTTTGCTTCGGATCATGTCTAGTTTTCTCTATGTTGAATTCCTGGATTGCTGAACCTTATTTCCACGCTATTTCAATGACGAATTGCACCTTACACTATTGAACCTGTAAGATTTTATTATTCAAATTTCTAAATCAGACAGGAGCTAAAACTAGCTCCCTAGCACGAAGTAGAACATGGTTAAGCAATGTTGGACCTAATGCATAAAAAGAACCAAATTTAAAGTCAACTAAAATCATGCCTTGTTTGATCTCTATGGCAGTCTCCTTTTGGTAGCCAAAGAAAATCTCAGGTTATAAATTCCCACAGATGAGATGCATCTACAGATTATCCTAATATCAGCATTAGTATTACACCACCTTGCCTGAGAACTTTCTACAGCTAGAATTGCTAAGAGCTAGTAGTTGCTCGGGTTGTTTCAACTGGGGGGATTCCACACAGCCCATTTTAACAATGGTTGGTCCAAATACATTCAGGGTGTTCTAATAAATAGAGTTCAGAGGCCCTAGGCTAACCATGCCACTCTTGGACTTCTGGAATTCTAGCTAACAATAACTGTACTAATTAATAAACTAACATTGTAGTTAAAACTTACACGCTATTTCAATGACGGATTGCATCCCTGGCGCAGTCGAGATCAGGATCAGATTGCTTCGTGGTCGCAGCTCTGGCACGTTGATAGTTTCACTGCCAATCCCTCGGTTGAACCTCTCCAAACTGGAAATTCCACTGTCAGATACGAGACTCCGTGAAAGGCAAATAAGACATATGCGATAATTCTTTGTAGGGTTTCATCGATCCAAATCCGGTCTATTTATTAAATAGATAAAATAGGTTAGATGAATTTTTAACGGTTAGATGGATTTGAGCTAGTTAAGCAGGTTGGGTTAAACAGAAACAAAGTTTTTTAAATAGATTAAACGGATTCATGCAGCATATCTGGTTTATCATTGTTGGCTAGATAGAAACGCCCATGTGGTTAACGGTAGAGGAGCTTCCCCGAGGTTGGTGGTGGATAGAGCCCTATTCCTTGGTGGCGGAAGTTCTTGATACTATTGCATCGGCGTCCTTTGGGTTAGCTAGAGAAATCTAAAGCTCTCACTTCGCTCTAGCAGCGCCTATACTTATGCTTATATCCTGGAAGCCTCCACCCTCTAGTTTCCTCAAAGTAAACTTCGACTGTAGTGTCCAGAAGGATGGTTGTTGCGGCATCCGTTTTGTCATCAAGGACCATCCGGGCAGACTTGTGGCTGCCGGGGGTCGGCGTACCTTCAATCAATCTGTCGCGGGTGCCGAGGTTCGTGCTGCCTGGGAGGGGGCCTTTTACGCCAGATGCAGATCGCATCATACTTGAGGGGGACTTTGCCACGGTGATTGAGGGTATCTTAGAGCCCGGGAGTGACGTCAGGGAAATGCGTATGCTTCTTGATACTCACCGACTGTTAGGCAAATGTTTTGTTTTTCGGGCTATCCACATTTTCAGAGAGACCAATAGTGCTGCAGATTGGGTGGCATTCTATGTGACTCATCACTTATGTGCTTTTATTTAGGAGACCCACCACTTAGTTTTGTCTCCTTTGCAATCTCTTTAATCGTCTGACTTTTTGGGCTGTGCTCACACGTGGTGTAGGTGAGCTGCCAATGAACCGAAAAAAAAAAAAAAAAGATTGAGTTATGATCCTATATAATTACTAAACGATTAAAATGGGAGGAATTTATATATACCAAACCCAAATCTACATAAAGCGAAGGATCATTCGTGGATCAGGACAGTTCAGATCATAGATTGTCACCCCCAAGTCTTTGCCCGTTATGATCTCGATAACTCCCAGAGTCCTCCATCCAATCCGAAGCCCTCGTTGCTTACAACATATCAGCCATACATGCAATGCCAGAAAATATCATTTCATCCTATATATCCAGCCAAAGCTGAAGGTCCACAAGATAAACTCTCCCTCTCCCTACTACCCAGTCGTGTATTACTCCGCAAACTCCAGCCGCCCGCGGGCTCGCTCTTCTCCTCGTACACACCTTTCTTGTATATATATGTGGACTTGTAGATATTCCTGAATTCCTTCCAAATTCCCCTTGCAGTAGCCTCAGAATCCTCGATCATATCTCGCCACAGAGCATCCAGGAGAGAATAGGTAGCTAGCTAGCAACGGCCAGCTTGGCCGCTGCGGCAGCGACGTCCATTCCCTCCTTCACGGCCGGTCTGACGGCCGGCACGGCTGCCGCAAGAGTCAGCAGCAGCCCTGGCACATCTCTCAAGGAGCTCGGTGTGGCCGTCGCCGCCACCGCTCCTAGTGCGATGTTAATCGGCGAGCAACGCTCTCGCCATCGACGTGCTCCTCGGAGGCAGCAGCGACGGTTCGCTTGCTTTCATTCCCACTTCTCATCAGTTTCTCCCGGGGAGAAGATTGTGTTCATAAACAAACGCGGGTCGTGCTCCATGAGGATGAGATCCCCTCGGGTATGGATGCATCGGCCATCTCCATGAAGCAGGAGGCCGCCTCAATGGCCCAGGCGAGACCTACACCGTCACCTTGAATGCGAAGGGGGCCTACACCTTCTACCGTGCTCTCTCACCAGGGAGCTCGGATGCTGGGAAAGGTGACCGTTAATTAGGTCGTGGCGTGGTGTTTGTACCTCATGGTTCTTGATTTTTATTGTGGAATGGAGTGAATGGATGAGAAGATATTAGTTCCGTCTATCCATTAAGTTTCCGAAGGTTGGTGTTCTTGGTTTTTGCGACTATTAATCTAGAACTATGGCCCTCTCTCTCTCTCTCTCTCTCTCTCTCTCAATATTTCATGGTAAGCATTGCATTGGAGATGGACGGGACTCAAGGAACACGTCCAGTCCATAGCCTTATCGATGCAAATTATCTTTGAAGAAGACTCCAACTCTTTGTATTTGAGCAATATTGCTTACAAATAAGATCATGGTATGTTGTTTGTCCACATGAAATTTCTGTATTAATACTAACAAATAAGTCTGATCGAGTGCGCCGCACAAGCTAGGAGATGCTGAGAGCAAGGTTGGCGCTCAAGATTACAAACCAAGAGCAATACTCATATTTTTAATTGCAGCATCTCACAGATTACAAACAAAGACTACAATGGGATAATAATACAAAGAAGCAATAAATTTTTTTTTTTCCCCTTTTCCTTCAGAAGGGTATAACCTTTTCTTTTCCATGTTTTCATCATCCACAGGGAAATTACATTGTCAGTGTATCAGGGAGAGAAGTAGGTGATCCTAAAATTCTGCCACCAACATCAGGAAAGCACTCCTGGTTGGGTAAGGGACCAACCTTACCATCTACTTCCACCTTGACTGGGTACTTGAGAAGGTGTCCTGTCAAGGGTCTCACTTCCTCTGCTGAGTATCTTCCCCAGTTCTCATCGGCTATCTCATTCACAAATTTCACGCACTCTATACTGTTAGGCTCCTTGAAGTGCTCGTCTACCATGCCTAGATGCTCGGCCCACAGCGACATCCTGTATCCGTATACCTGCATCACAAAATTGTCGAGTTCAATGAAAATACATTTAGAATATGCGATGCTAGCCCAAAAAATTAGTTGCGATGCCAGCAAGAGTGTAGAAACTATTATCTTGCTACAGAAGTGAACTCAACAGTGATGCCCAATGGGTTGTTGGATTTGCCATGGTTTTCATCAAAAGCTTTCATAATGAACCATGGTAGTCTTTCGTTAGAACATGGAGCTTCCACTCACAAGGAATTAGCAAGACACAATACTAGGGTTGTACACAAGTATGAAGATTTATGAAGATTAAAGGACAAATGCATACATAGAAGAATATGCTGAATGAATATTAATGAAATGCACTATTATACCACCTTTTCTCTTCAGAAAAAAAGAGGGACATTAGTTAAAAGAAATGTGTGCTTTCCTATTGGCAGTCTCATAGGTCAGGCTTGATACTTACAAGCCTTTGATTACATGAGCAACTTCCTCAGCATTTGATTATATGCCTTGCAGAGTGCTTTTTATAACGAAGGTCAGAGTGGATTTTCCTCTACAAAGAGAATTTTAAATTGATACTTAGAAGGATAACTGTCTTGTCTATCTTATAGACATGATATATTGTATTTTTGTTACAAAAGCTAGGCTCAGCTGTATACAATAGATAACAATCTCCGGCATATTAAACTTGTAGAAGAAATATCAAGCTAAATTATGTATGAATTAGATGCATTATGTACTTGTTCCAGCTAATGCTTGTGGAAAGCACATACTTTGTTTAGTGAGCTGCAATAGTACTTCAATGATACAAGAAAGCAAAGTATGACAGAGAAGAAAACCAACCTGGCCATGTGGATGTCTTTTTGTCTCAGCCCGTGTATGATGGGGCTGGTACGCACCCATAGCAATTTCGGTGTCTCTTGAACCAGATAGAGATCTCTGATTGATGTTGGCAGACCCCAAAATCACATATTCATCATCTACTATCATCCCTTTTGCGTGAACATAAACCATGAACCGTCGAAATTTTTGGCAAAGGGCCTGATCACATTTGAAAACAAGGAGAAATAGTTTCAATGGGAATTATAACAAAAAATAATCTGGTCACAACTATACTTGAAAAGGAGAAAAATGCTAAACTAGAGTAACCCAGATGAAAAATCAGGTTAGCACTTGTTTAGGGGCTAAAGGGCCAATTGTCTGGGTAACAGACCCTCCTATAGAGCATTAGTGTCACCGACCCTGATTTGTCAGGGTTGTTCGTCAGGGCTCATGATAGTTTAGAACTTTCTGAGAAAGAATTGAAAAGAGCAAATACACACACACATGGACACACACACACATGCAACCTTTGGTCTTCCATGAAGTTTACCTATTATCGGCACTTAAAGGTAGAGGATCTAAAGCAACATATGTGCATCTTGGTGCAAAATAATAAAAAGTCATCTATGCAAGACAATAAATATAGCATATGAATAACATAAATGAGGATATTGCAACGTATGTACCGGTCCATACTGGTGCGCACTTGGGCATACCATACCATACCGGTATTGAACTAATACACGGTATAGGGGTGCACCGATATGCTGATCATCCATGAACAAAAGAGAAATCAGAAAGCCTAAGAGCAGACCAAAAAGGGGGAAAATGACTAGTAATTACAATGGTTCGATTAGGTTCAATAATAGGAGAATCAGCCCTGATGAAAAGCAGAGTTGGATTTTACACACGAAATTAAGTTGTTGATAGTACCGCTGCACTTTTTTCTGAAGGTTGATCATCTAATGGCAAGTCACCCTTGGGCAATTCTTCCCTGTTGCCAAGACAGTAGAAATTCAGGTAATCTTGCGGATGTGCATTCTCTACATTCATGGATTTGAGCTCCTGTCCGATGATTTCATACATCATTTGCATAGTCTGGCCCTGCAAATTCCGCAGCTAAAAGTTACAACAATTTCAACGATAATGATAAAGGCACAAAAAACAAAAGATGCACAAGCAGAGTAATGGCAGGCCACATCAACACAAGTCATCAATCAATTTTCTTGTCATATGGTAAACACTACAATTCCTCAATTTTATCCAATTGTAGCTGTGCCAGAACTGAAAAATACTCATTTGGTCTTCAAATCACCTATGATGCTGATGATTCTTCCCTATGAAGTATTAATACAAATAAGCAACTAATATAATGAGCTCACAAGAAAGTAAAGGTGCTTCAGAGACCAATTGGAGCATTTATGGGGTGTATGCGTGTGTATGTATGGGTCTGTGTATGTATGCATCAATATGGGGACACCTATGCAAAAATACTGACCATAACTTGAAGAAAATTCAATTATTAATAATGATCTCTCACCTAAAAAAATGATTTGAAAAGCTTCTGCCTATACAACAAGTACAAGATGCAAAATTTTGATGGCATGAGGTAGATTCTAATTAAGGCAAGACATCAAAAGATATTGATGAGCCACGCCACAATTTCTGCATTCTCACTACCAGCACCATCTATTATGTGTCCAGTTTGTACATGGATAAAAACATTTGAACTTTGACCAATAGTCTACTAAAACTTTCAAATTATCATTAACAGCAGAAGTTGTTGATTTCAACAGTTCATTATGCATTACGCCAATAGAATTCAGGCTCGAACACCCCTTGTAAAATTCTAGCTCAACACTATAAAATATACAGATAGTCTCTTTATCTCTCCTTGCATGTCAGTGAATAAATACTAATAATGGTACAACGAAGTAATTTAGCAATTTCATTGACGAATAGTAATATAGTATATATGCCTTTTAAAGGAGATACTACCTGCCAAAAAAGAATTTCTTGAACAGAGGCAGCAGTTGGAACTCCTTCAGGCCACATTGGTATAACTATGTACACTGCAAATCGCTCTCCAGCTCTAATTTTGCTAGCAACCTTTAAGGCTAATTCCATTGGTATCAAATTATCAGCACCTGTTGATGGAAACAAAGCTGTGAGTAGAGAAGCTTTGATAGATTATTCAAGCAGAAAATATTTAGAATTACATTTTGATGTGCTGCTACAACTGTTCTTACAGTTTTAGTGGAACATATGGAAGCCCAAAATTAACTGAAGGTTGTCAGAGAATATTGCTTTCCTAGATAACAAAGGCCAGAAAAGAACTAAAATTATTGACAAATAAGCAGCTCTGTAATGCTTGATAATACTTTGTTAATTTATATGCCAATAAATATGTAACTGTGGAAGCTTTGATATACAATACTAGCAGAAAATAGTAATCGATACATAATAACATCATCAATATGGCCCCGTTTCTGAACCATTATTGTTGGTCAGAATAATAGTAGCTGGTCATTATGATGCAAAAAATTGTTTCCTGGCTGTCAAAACAAATAGCTTCTCAGAAATGCTGGAAGTAATTAAGAAAGATGACCAACAAATAGACATCTGTCAATAATAATTCATATTATTTTATAGACAAAGGCTTCACAGGCACTCTTCCCAAACCTCCTGTTAAGTGGGAAGCCTTGCACCACCTTAAAGGCATAGACTTTACAGATCAAAGAATAAATTCCTAGGCACAAGAATAATAGATGGCCCTGAATCTGATGTCATGGCCAAGGAAAGATGATAAAGGAATGAAAAACCTATCCATTACACCCTTAGTTGAAGAGAGCAAACCTCCAAGATTTTGACACTCAGAAATAGTCCAAGTCAAGCATGCCTGCTTCGCAATCAAATCCACCTCCAAGGCTGCTCCCAACAAGAGTTATAAACTTTGGAAATTCCAGGCTAGAGAGTCAATAAATTATGCTGTCTAAACGTACAAGTACAGTCGGCTATGGCCTTCCATGCAACATATAACATACAATACCATACAAAGCAATATATATGCATGTACATAGTATTACATAAATCAATATTTTTAATCATTTTAGACATCTTGACTTATTTGGTGCTGATCATTTTTTTTGATCCATAAAATTATTTGCTTAATGGAGGTTTTGCATGCATTCAGTACATGCACTCCTTGCTGCTTGCTTATATCTTGAGATTCCTTTGTACTTGCATATGTCTTTGCTCTGAACAAAAAAATATAAAAGTAATTTGTCCAACACTTGCTCTTCAACATTCAACTTAAAGAGATATGCTTGACTTGGAAGTTGGATTAAATAAAAACTCGGCTAACTTCCACAGAAGCACCATTATCCGGAAGACTAAAGCACAACCTTGGTCTGATAAAGTTAAACAACCAACAACAACTGTTTTGCATCATTATTATATATCCATGTCTTCCATACGTTGATACTTTAGTGTGGTTTCTAGTTTATAGAAAGAGTCCTTTGGGATTGTAAAGATCTCCTTTCCCATGTTTGTCTTCCATATGTGATTAGAATAAAAAAAAAGAGTCAATTTTGATTTTCTGGAGCTAAAAAGTATGGTAAATATAGAATTCGTAGAAACTAAGATGGCCAAAGCAAAAATATTAACAAATCATTCATGGCATATAAAGGTCAACTAGATATTCAACAGGATATGTCTGACTGCACCAAGATGACTACCTAACCTCCACATATCAATTGAAAGTGATGCAAGAGTAACATGTTTGTTAGTTACGACATTTAATAATAGTGGTTAAGCAGACAATTTTAACATGTTACTTTAAAAAAATGTTCCTAAGTTTCAGGCCATAGAGTTTAGAGAACTTGCAACTTATACTTCAGAAAAGAGGGCTGCTTAATGGAATGTAAACACACAGAGTGTTCCATACCTGCATTTTTGTAGGATGGCCAACCGTAAGATGAACCAAGAAAATACTGATTTTCAATATAAATGAAGTGCTGTGCTGATCTGATGGCCTTTACATATGCTGTATGGATGCTCTTATCAATCACTAGATTCTTTCGACAAACAAGGTTCTGCAGTAGTCCAGAAAATTATTAGCTAATGAGACCTGAATAGTAAATTAAGACCTAGCATATAGTTTTTTGTAATGATATTGGGCCTAACAAATGCTTATATGAATTTTAGAGAAATTAGAAACATGTGTTACTGATAATCAATCACACGTAGAACTAATAATTACTTGATAAGCAACTGATGTACCATAGCAGAAGACAAACCTTCTCCAAAGCTTCATGAACATCCTTGGGAAATCCTTTAACTGATCCAGAGTCTATAGATCGGAAAATCTAACACACAGCGGAAAATTAATTAGTCTCTTCAAGTAACAACAGGATCAAGATAGAATTTACATATGGGTGAAGTGTTATACAACCTGCACATGCCAATTTTCAGAATCTTCTTCCTCGGAAACCCAAAGTTTTGGATCATTATTTGGAACAGTAGGCGAAGGACTAAGTATCCATGAAATTCGTTCTAGCTTTATTAGTGCATCATCACTCCAATGTGATACTCTTTTAAAACGTTTCCCAAATTCCTGCCATTTTGTCGCCTTCCGCCAGCGCTGCTCAAAATTCGTAAGGATATCATATGCAGCCGGACCTTCAATTTTGCAGTGTAAATCATGCCACGGCTGTCTCGGACCTTTTGTTGCTGCCTACACAAAACCAGAAGATAAAGAAAAAATGTGTTAGTTTAAAACCTCTTTTCACTGCAATAGGAACATGTACGAGTGGCCTGATGGATTCTTAGGCTAGATAAAAATGAGCTTGACATGTTGACACATGTCAATAATAAAAGCTGCATCATTTCTTTAATAGTTTTAATTATTACATCCAATATCTTGATCACTAGTTATATGTGCACATGCATGGGTACATCCATATCTGTGTGTATCAACTACACTTAGAAACTAGTAACAACAATAGAGCATGCGCATTTACAAAACAAGCCCAAAATCTTGGCACATTTCTAAGATAGTTGGCATTTATGAATTGAACATTCAGGTCCAATGTTGAGATGTCCAAAAGAGGGATTTGACATCAATCTTAAAGTCAATAAGATGATACTTCTGTCCAAGAATGCAGTCTACAGCAATCAGTGATTGCCAAACCGACCCATACCAAACCAAACCAAACCGTACCGTGGTTCTACCCGTACCAAACTGAACCTATGCCCAATCAGAACAATTCAGTAGATCACAGTGGTTTGGATACAAAATCCTTCCCCTCCCCTAGTTTGATAGTTATAGAGCTTTTGAGGGCTTTCTCATTCACTTCACTATCAGACGTCACTCACTGCCCTCTCTTCGATACCGACTATCATCGATAGGCCTCTTTCTCTATCTATCTCCCCCTCCCCCCCCCCTCTCGTGTCCACACAACAGCCCTCCTCCCTAGATTTTGGCCCTCCCTAGATTTTGGCCCTCCCTTGGCGAACATTAGCCCTCTTCCACGAGCTCCAAACCTCTGACAGTCCCGATAGGGGCCATCCCGCTAAATCCTAGCTGATTTGAGAGGATTCGCCGCTGTGCATGGTCTCCACACTCCAGGCATCACTAATAAGCCTCCCCCCCCTCTCTCCCCCTTCCTCCCTCTCTCCCTCTCTTCCTCTCTCTCCCCCTCTCTCTCCTTGTTTGGTACACTCCAGAACAGCATGATATGGGCCCATTCTGTACCGAACGCGTCTCCAGTTGGTACAGGCTCCAGTACCAGTTTGGCAGACCTTGACATCAATTGAAGTTTGTTAATCATACTAAAATCATTGAATCACTAAACTTAGAAGAATTGGAGATACAAAAGAACTTATATTATCTAATCTGAAATCATTTATAGTACTACCCCAAGGAGGTCTAGTTACAAGTTACAAGTTCCATATAGTTTGATTTTTGTATAGGTAATTTTTTCCCAAGTCATATACAGTTCGATTTGAACTTGTATAATTACATGATTTTGATATTATAATTTGTAAATCCACATGAACGTACACAAGCATACTAATGTATCTCTCCCTAATAATGTGCCTAGATTCTGGCAACTCTCCTGTCTCTATGCCTGACAATCATATCAATGTTGCCATGTGATGCATGCATACTCATCATATAAATCGATTCAATAGCAAGTATCTAAATAAAAAAAGTTATAATTTCAAGAAACCTTTACAGAACTCATATTTTTAATATGAATGCAAGTTTCATATGCTTCCTATCACATGATACATATTTCGACAAGCGAAAACCTTTAAGAACATGTAGAGGCAATACCAAGGCAAATTTAGTTGGAAGCTAAAAAATTTAACATCCCTAGCTTTACAATGCTAAGAGTAAACTTGCTGTTTCAAAACCTGAAGTCTACCTAATTATAAAAGTTTGATGAAAAAAGGAGGTGAGAACTTCAAAGAAGGAATCCCAAGGAGAAATATACATACAGCAAATGTGGGATTGTGAAAATCATTCAAAAATACACTGTCAAGATCAGAAAAAATTCTATGTTGTGGCGTATCATAGCGTCCATCACAAAGATCAAGACCCCCTATGAAAGCAGCGATTTTTCGGTTATTTCGAGAAGCCTGTGTATCAACCAACAAACATTTCTGATGGTGTGTAAAGAGGGTCCCCACAACCTGCACAATATTATAAAAAAAAAGGTTACTCCACAATGCAAGGGAAAAAATAGTTACTCAAAAGAACAACATAATTATATTTCTACTCCTTGGTTGAATTTTATATTGAATTTTAACTAATTACAGCCATCCATATGTTGTCTAAATGTATATAAACCCACAACTTGAAATTTTGACTAGGGTATGGCTTCTATTCATACATTTTGTTCTTGCTTCTTCAAGCTCATAATCATATATGTAATCATGTCTAATAGTTTCATACTTTGCAACATGCAAGACCAGCACCTTGGCCACTTCTAAGGTCCTATTTAATGTTTCCAAGACAAGGCTATGCTACACCTATTGGTTGGACCATGCAAAACCTATGAATCATTCAACATTGATGATCTTCCTGTCAAAATGGATGAACATGCTGAATAAGTCTGTTAGTGGCCAGGTTATATTTCATAAGCTAACTGTAAGAAAATAAAGAATTTTTGCATTACGCCATTCAAAAGTGCTTCTTGCTTATTTGTCCTCAAAAAGTGAAAATGCGCAATAAATATCCCTCCAAAAAGGTAAACAATACTATATTATCATACCTTCAATCCCTTTATGGATTTTCGTATATATGCTCCTCGAAAGGTGCTTACTTTTTTATTTTCTTGTTAAAAAAACAATTACAAACCTATAATATTGGCACAGAATTTTTATTATACCCCTCAAATTTTCAAAAAAGAATACACATATATGATAAATCTGGAAGTATTCAATCTTGAGTGGAGTTACATTTCATCCTAGTCAAACTAAGCTTAAAACTGCAAGAAGACATGAAGGTTATACATCTAATTTTAAAACTTTTAGCAGGGTATATATATCATTTCAACTTTTTAAAGAGTAAATACCCAAGTAAGGGAATTTTAAGGAGATATATGCAAAAATCCCTTTATAAAGTTATAGTTTCGTAAATCTTCATCCTCGTGATGGGCCAATATTCGAGATACAACAATTGGCACATAGTAACCAGATGATATAAGCTGACAAAGATTCAAGTTAAGATAAGCAATGATTGGAACAGGGAAAACAATTGAATAAGCTATTTTTCAAATGCATCAAACATACTTCTCATAAGACAGCATTGTATACAATATAACCATTTACATCATCAGAGTTATAGCATAATCCCTTACTAGTAAGAGGATACTAGTTCATAAAACAAGACAAAGGTGACTAAGAAATTAGCAATTATGATCAACCAAAACATCAAGAAAACTGATGTTGATCCCTGTGCTGTTAGACAGCACAGAAATGATTTTGCACTTGGCCCACACTATAGAACAAACCCTTACAACAAATTGTACCAACTTTGGGTACCCTAACCAAAGAGGGAACAAAAATAATTCTAGCCTCAGTTTCCCGTCAATTTTATTGAGAATCTGCAAGAATATGGGTACTTTTATATGCTTTATTTTGGGTGAAATTTTATAATGCCTTGGATAAATCAGTGCTACTTTCATATGAAACAACCTTCAAAATGAAACTACCAGGCTTTTGCTGACATCCAGTAAACCAAACCATGTTTGGAAGTGGTGTGGAGAAGAGGTATTCTCAGTTGTTGCCTATTATACTTCAGATGGCTATTTATTGTTGCAGTTGGCCATATTTACACTGATTCATGAATACATTGACATACTAAACCAAAGTATAGTAAATAGTTATAAGAATAGACCACAACCCTATCTCAAACATCTGTTTCTTTCTATGCATTTCTGCGGTTTCCAGTAGGTATCATGTCTCACAATCATACTCAATTATACTCTTAGATCATTCATAGCCTTTACTGTTGAAAAGTGTAAATTGGTGAGCACAATCTCGTTTGTAGCATAACCAGAATTGAGGCTCTAAACCTTGGGCATAATAAGGTACATACTTTCAGTCCTGCTGCTTCCAAAAAAGTTAGGTTTAGTTTCACAGACAACATAAGACAAGAATAATTAAAAAATTTAATGATACATGGATAACCATAGTATCAGCAAAGTGATCATTTAAACAATTTGTCTTATGAAAGTAAATCATATTAAGCTAACATAAATATGCCATAAAAGATTTGACAGAAGTAAAAGCATGGTTCGAAGCCTGCCTGCTGCTTGAAAATGCTAAGCTTACTGCTGGCATAACGAGGTGACAGCACACAAATGACAGAAGAATGCTTGAAAAATTTTCGAGTATCTTCGTCATGAGTTTGCATCACTCCTTCCTGCAAAGGACACCAGAATACCAAACCAAGGCACATCAATCAATTTCATCAATATACAAATAGCGAAAGGATAAAGAAAAAGAGAAAGATCACAACATGTTTATCAAATTATGAGGCATAATAGATACATCCTTCTTTGAATATCACTATAAATATGAGCTTCTTGAAGTGGTCATCGTATAGACGAATTAAAGTTTCCTAGAGAAAAGGCAGAAATCAGTATTCTAGATACAATAGTGCTATAATTAATGGTACACACAATAGTCACGAATGCTTCGAATGTGCCTAACCAATTTATAAGATAGAACTTAAAATTGTTGAGAAAGTCAATGTGAAGCAAGAATACATACATGATAATGAAGAATTGCTGCTAGAAGGAAAAAACATAGAGATGTAGAGAATAGATATTGTTCGTAGGTACATGACAATATATGCAGTATCATTATCATCGAGGCATGCCTTCAAAATGTGCTCAACCATGGTTCATAACTGTATATTGAGAAACTCAATGGACAGCATAAGTTGGTTTACAACTGTCTGTCAAATGAGTGCCACCTGTTTAAAAAAAACTTAGCACCAAATTTTAAGCAAGACAACCTTTGGAAAGAACCATGAAAATAGAAGGCTAATTAATCAATGAAAAGACCTGCAGTCAAGAAGCAACCCTGAAAAATTCCTTGGACTTGGAAAAATCTAAATAGCAAACAAGTCTAACAAGGTTATATAGGGAATTACAACCATCAATTGATATGACCAAGGATTACTGGCTGAAAAGGCCAACTGAAAAAATCAACACATCCAATGCCAAAAGAAACTACTAAGTGCCGACACGGAATCAGAGTGGGGTTCATGTTTAAAAAGGGATTAGTATTTAGGGCAGACTAACTAAAACTCAAAATCTCCATATTAAACTACACACTAAAGTACAGTAGAATACAGCACGGATTACTAAGGCCCTGTTTGAAGGAGCTGTTGGCAGTAAAGCTTTTGGAAGTAGAGCTGTCTGAAGTAGAGCGTTTATAAAAAGCTGTTTGCTATTTCGTAACTACATTTTTAAAGTGCTGTGGCGCTTTAACATGTGTTTGGTATACAAATTGAGAAAGTACTTTTGTGTGACAAAATGACCATAAAGGACATTACTAGTATTATACAACAAAGCATAATAAAATATAATATGTATTAATACATAAATATATGATATAATATAATATTAATATAATGTAATATAATATAGTACTATAACATTGTGTGTTATAGGATAATAATTTAATATAACATTAAATTATTTAACATAACACATCAATGTATTATGATATAATATAATATAATATTATATTTATAATATAATACAATAATAAATATATAAAATATTATAATTATTAGTATAAATTAATTTTTCACCCTTTTGATGACCATTTATCTCTCTAACAAATTTTTTAGTTAGATGATAAAATTGGTTAAATAATTATTAATATTTTTATTTATTTATTTATTTATTTAGATCAGATTATTTGCCACTCACTCATTATTTTTTTTTATTTATTTTATTTAGTTATTTATTTATTATTTTATTTCATTGAAATATATTTATTTATTATCTTATTTATTATTTATTCGTTCATTCGTATATATATTTATTTATGCATTTATTTTTTTCTTTTCTTTTTCTTTCCTTTTCTTTTTTTTTCTCTTTTTTTCTTTTCTTTTCTTTTTTTTTTCTTCTCTTTTTTCTTTCCTTTTCTTCTTTTTCTTTCCTTTTCTTTTTTTTCTTTTCTTTTTTCTTCTCTTCTTCTCCTTCCTTCCTCTCTTCCCTTATTTATTTATTTATTTATTTACTTTTCCTTTTCTTTCTTTTTCTTTTTTTTTTCTTTTTTTCTTTCCTTTTCTTTTTTTTCTTCTCTTTTTTTCTTTCCTTTTCTTCTTTTTTTTCTTTTCTTTTTTCTTCTCTTCTTCTCCTTCCTTCCTCTCTTCCGTTCTTCTCCTTTCTTATCCTCTCGCGAGGCCGGCGGCGCTGAAAGGGAGCCAGGCCGCGGCGGCCGCAGGAGGGGGCCTGGAAGGGGGCCAAGCCGCGGGAGGGGGCCTGGCCGTGGCCACGGTTCGCCATGGCCGGCGGCTGGCCGCGGCGCAGCGAAGACCCACGGCCAACCGCCATGGGGACTTCGCTGCCGCTGGCCTCCCCGGTCCCGCGGCTGGGACGCCGTTGTCGCACGGTTGGCGGAGGCCCGACCACCCCACAGCCGAGCCCGGCCACTCCACTAGCCAGCCGCGCACCACTGGTGGCATCGCGGTGACCTAAGAAGGGGTCGCCGGCCACGGGTGGTGGCCGGCATGGTGGCTGCCACCGTGGGCAGACATGGGTTCACCAAAAAAAAGAAAAGGAGACGGGCGGTGGCGTTGAGAAAAAAGAGAGAGAGAGGGAGAGAGAGAGAGGGAAGGGTGAGGAAGAGGAAGAGCATGGGGGCCGCAGTGGTGGCCGCCACTGTGGGCAGCCATGGGTTCACCAAAAAAAAAAAGGAGACGGGCGGCGGCGTTGAGAAGAAGGAGATAAAGAGGGAGAGAGAGAGGGAAGGGTGAGGGAGAGGAAGAGGCGCGGGATGGAGGATTTTGGAAGGAAATAAATAAGGATATTTTGGTCAAAAAAACAGCTTTCCGATAAAGCTGAAAACAGCGTTTTCGGAAAGCTCCAAAATAGAGCTTCTCCCAGAAATCTGTTTTCTGCTTTGTCGGAAAGCTGTAACAACTTTTCGAAATTTTTACCAAACATCTTTTTTCATTCAAAAATACTTTTAGAGGGCCAGAAAGTGCTTTTTGGCCCTCCAAAAGCTCCCCCAAATAGGGCCTAAATATATGATTTTGTGCCATCCTAGGAATTCGAAATCTCAGAGGTTCAAAAATTTGAGAGTTGATTGACTCTTAATGAATTTTGACAATTAGAGGGCCAGCTAGACAGAAAGTAGGAACTAGAGATGGCATGTAAATGGGGCATGCAATTTGATATAACTTTAGAACTTCATTGCAAATGGGCATTAGTTATATTAGCATCGGCCATTTGAAGGTTAAATGTTTTAAGAACTCCGATGGGTAAATCTGTCAACCAAAACAGATAGTAGGGTGAGCCATGGGAACTTTGCAAAGTAATGAGAAACTCATGGAATATCTATATCTATCTGCTCATAGGTTTCTTTGAAAGTTTGGCCAATGGTTCAAGCCACATTTGGGAGGATCACTTCTCCACAGATGTTCCCAAGGAAATTAGACAGTTTTAACTTGTAAATGATGCATAGGTGAAGTAATAATTACTTCTGGACATCACTATCAGCATTTAACCTTACCTCAAATTATGCATTAGTTTTGCTTCAGACAAATATGCAATTGCAGCTAATGTGGTCAAATTTGCTGCTAGTCTTGCAAAAAGTTGGATCTTATGGTCTTTTTCTTTTTTTTGAGGAAAAAATTATCATGTGAAGTCACTATCGTTCAATATGAACGAAAAACTGG
The DNA here is from genome assembly GCF_009389715.1 of Phoenix dactylifera. Lineage (NCBI taxonomy): Eukaryota > Viridiplantae > Streptophyta > Magnoliopsida > Arecales > Arecaceae > Phoenix > Phoenix dactylifera. The sequence goes on along the minus strand of NC_052409.1, from coordinate 5,432,093 downwards.
TAACAGAACCAAATCAAGAAACTGGTGCTGCGAACACTAAACACCACAGAATCCTAAGCATGAAATGGAGGATGAGAAAAGGTTAAGAAATTAAACCTATTGAAAAGTCATAGGCAGCATCTAATAATTCACATACCGTTTTAAAACAGAATTTATCATGCGAAGTCTTATCATCCCAAACCAGCAAGCAAACCCGAACCCCCTCCTGCGACTTGTACTTAAGCAGCTCCCCCAATGTGAAATTCTCCACTCCGGGCGGCAGCGGCCGGGTCGGCTCCCTGACCAGCTTCACCTTGTCATACACCGACCAACCGACGATATAGATCAAATGGTGAGCCTCAAGAATGGCATGGCAGATGTCCTCCCAGCACCTATTATGCTCAAATTTCGTTCCTTTTTCGAGCTCGATCTCCGGGAGCTCCCCCTCCCTCACATGGGCATCCTGGTAGAGCGTCACCAGACCTCCCTCTCGTATCGGGAAGTAGGTGTCCCTCACCCCGAGCTTCTCGGGATCGCCGGGGATGCCATGGTCGTAGATGGGGTTGCCGCCGACGGGCTTGTATTGGAGAGAGACGAGGAGAGCGGTTTCTGGCTTGTGGGGTTGGCCTGAGGGGCCGAGGACGGGGAACCAGTCGCGGACGAGCTCGCCGGAGGCGACGAGGGCGGCGGGGATGGAGACAGTGCCGATGAGGTCGGCGCCGAAGACGTCGTTGTCCTTGACCCGGAAAACGATGAAGAGGGAGCGGTGGGCGAGGGGGATCTTGAAGTGCTCGTTCCACTTGGGGTCCTGGGAGTTGGAGATGACGCGGGTGCGGGCCACGGTGGCGTCGGCGAGGGAGACGGTGACGTAAGGGTCGCTGGTGATGATCTTGGGGTGGCGGCGGTGGTGGTGATGGTGGGGGCGCTGGGAGCGGATGCAGGAGGAGGGGGAGGGGGGGCGGCAGGCGGTGAAGCAGCGTCGTAGGTGCTCGGAGAACATGTCCATGTTGGGGAGGCGGCGGGCCTCCAGGATCCAGAGGTCGAGGTCACCGTGGAGGAGAACGGATTGCTCCTTCGAGGAGCAGCCGTCGGATCCGGCCGTCCTCTCCGCCGCAGCGGTTGCGGACGTGTCGTAATCCATTAAAAGTCGCGGTGGAGACGGGAGGGATCTACGAAGAACAAGAGAAGGCGATGGAAAGGATTAAAAGGCCGAGATATCGCCGTCGCCCAAAACTAAAAAGGCCGGATAATGTGAACGCCGGCTCGCGTAACGGTCACTTGTAGTTGCATGCGTTATGATTCGGGAGGAGGACTTGGTGCCGTTCGTCAGGTGCATCGCGATTGTAGCACGGATCTTGAGGTAGAGTTACAGACCTGTCGCATGCGAGCGAGATCTCGGTTTCTTTTCTTTTTGCTTTTTTTTTGCTTTGGATCTCGGTTTCTTTATTCTTTTGAAAAGGTAAAGAAGATATCGGAGGTACGTCGGCGATCTTGTGGCGTACAGAAATATTTCTATGCGGGAGAGCAGATCATTCGTTAAATGGTTGCCGTGGTTCATCTTTCTCCGTCCACGTAAACGTCCGGTCCGTACACTAAGTTACACGGGGGCGCTCCGATTAGTAGCGGTGCGCACGTCACGTGTCATGGTGCCGCGTCCCACAGCGAGGGGTCCACGAGATAGGTCCCTCGATCCGCGACGCAGCCTGGCGTGGGGCCACAAAACTTTGCGTCGCCGAAACGCGTCAAGCGAAGAAGTCTCTCGAGATCCATGTCCGCAAAGAAGAGGTCTCTCGAGATTAGTGATATCACGGCCATCTATACAACATCAGATGGCTGGCTGTCCGTCAGGAGCCGCTGTCCTGTTGATCTATGTATTGTCTGTCTTCTTTTGGGTGAAGAAGATTGGGATCGAACCTCTTTGAATTTGAAACGCCATCTTAGTTGGATTAGATCCATCAGCTGTACATCAGGCCAACTAGACTCGGAGAAAAAAAAGGACTCTCCCTTTCTCCTTTTTCCGGCCACTAGGAGAGAAAGATGCCGGCAGAGCCGGTCCAACCCTTAGACGATTTAGGTAGTCGCTTAAAGCTCTAGCCCAAGGAAGGCTCATGGCAGAAAAAACTTTAAAAACAAAATAGAAAAAAAATTCTTGTGAACTTATTTTGGGCCGGCCCACTACAAAAAAAGCTTCAAAAACAAAACTGTCTTTAAGCTTCTAAATATATTGGGCTGCTCCTCATGACCGAAACATAGAGGTCGAAGCCGGATCGGGGGAGAGGGCCGAGGTGCCTGGCCCACTTCCACTTCCGAGCCCTTTTTCGTCCCATATTGGACTCTGGTTGGCATGATTTACAGCTCATGGTGGATATGATGTAACCAATAATTTTTCATGCCACATGGTGCACGTAGGTTATAATTTTCCTCCTTAGGATCGATGGTGCCACGTCAACTGTTACATGGTTAGGACCTATATCGTGTAAGCTTATCCTCGCATCTAATTTCTACCGCATACATCAACCCTTACGGTTATTGTAATTATTAATTTTTATAATAAATAAATTTGGGAGAACTGTCTCACTTCCCTCATTTTTATTATAAAAAAATTACAAAATCCCTCCAGGCTTACATCTAATAATTTATAAAATCTAGATTTACACTCAATTAAAGTAAATCCGTTTACCTCATTTAAAAAGTTAAAATTGTCTTGAATGAGCAGGAAGATGCATTCATTTTTTATGACCTTGTTGTCGTGTTATAAGATTATTTTGGTCATTTTTATTTTTTTTCTAATATAGCATGTGGATCATATTAAAAGTTAACAATTTGACTAACATTTTGTTAAGTTCTTGATTAAATAATTAAATAAAAATAAATAAAAATAATTTTTTATATTATTAAATATAAATATAATTTATTTTTAATCTCAAGAAAAATTTTTAATTTATTAAAAAAAGACTATTGGAGTTCGAAACAAAACTCTTTTTTTTTTTTTTTTGCTAAAGCAGGTATTTCATACATTACGTATACGAATATATCCAATAAAATCAGAAAACAAAAGATTGCGAAGTGTTCGAGGCAACTTTCCCTCCCCGGCCCATATGGTACTCTCAAAATGGCTGGCCACGTAGGTAGCTATCCAATCCGCAGCCTCGTTAGACTTTTTAAATACATGTTTGGCTTAGAAGGCTCCTCCATCTCTTACCATAACCTAGATGTCTCGAAGCAAGGGATGATCCAAGCCAGCACCCCTTGGGCCCAGGCACAAAACTCTTAGAAGCTCGCCAGAAACTTGTGTTCTTATACTGTGATTGACTCTCGTCTTTGGCAGCAAATCTCCAGGTTAATCCACTATAAAATCACATGTCGTCCGAAGCCACCGTCCAACAAAATCATCCAGAAGATTTAGGTGACCAGGCTCGTCTTTAGTCTTTATGTGCTCAAATATCATATCTTTGAAAAATGAAAAGGAATTTGGTAAGCTCATGTCCAAGTATCTGTTGCTCCAAGAGGTCCACAGTAACAGAGAGCCGGTGGCGAAAGTAGACTTGACAATTGACATCTACTAGACTCTTCTTTTTTAATCACTGATGTGCCCAAATCTCCATTCTTGAACAGGCACTTTGATTATTATGAATTTTAGTAATAATACCTAAAGGAGTACCAACCAAGAGCTTACGATGCGTTCGATGTAAAATAAACAAGGAAAGTTGTTGAAAGTATGAAGTCAATTACAAAGATATATTAAGGAGGTTAACCTTTAGTTTATGCTTTCATCTAATGATTATTTCTCCTTTATAAATCAAGGAGGCTAGGACTAAAATGCCACTAGAATAAACTTAATCAGTCATAGACTTGTTCTTCTATTTTTTTAATTCTTTTTTTTTAATTCTTCAAGGAAACAATGGGAAACTACCAGCTTTTTATTTGTTGGAGGCTATATATTTTTTATGTATTCTTTTTATTTGTGATGAAGTTTATTCTATATACGCTCTCCTGCAAAATTTTATTCTTCCTCTTTAATTATGAAACCATCTTATAACAAAAAGAATTTGTAGAATTTGGTCTGTGAAACAAAGAACAGACTAATAACGTGTTATAACATCTATAAAAAAGATCTACAAAAATTTGGATATTAATTACTAATTATTCAGGTCCAGGAGTATCTGTGATTACTTTTTTGGGGACACGTTGTAGAATAATTCTTTGTACCTATCTCATGACAGTAGACTTTTACAAAGTCAGGATAATTATAAAAACAAAAAATTATCCTCCCCATTTGGTAATTTAATTATCCTACAAGGTTGAATTCAGATTGCAGAGACGTAGCTCTCTGGTTACTGAGTAAAGAATCCTTATAACGGCACCGAAACCTTTTAACTTGTTCAATCTCAGGGAATCAAAAACCTTGTGAGCAAGACAAGCCGTAGGAGAAATCAATGGCAATCGAGCCTTGTACGTGTTTGCAGTTAATTTCTTCATCAAACTTGTACCAAGGAGAAGGCAACTCTCACCTGTCAATCAACAAAATCCCTTGCATGCATGCTTACGTTTCAAAAAGAAGGGTTTCCAAAAGCCAACATGCCCGTTACAAAATCCTTGAAATTTCTTACATGCAGTTTACGTTTCGATCCCACCTTATGAAAGGTCCGAAGACCAACAGCAACTAAATATGAGAGTGGAGAAAAGGAGGAGGAGGAGGAGGAGGAGGAGGAAAAAAGAAGGATTCCACTCTTCAGTTCAATTGAAGAGGAACGGGTGGAGCCAAGGTCCTTCTCTTCCAAAGGTTGACCTCCTTCCTTGGCTCCAAAGCCACCACTCCATCACCCACCACGATTGGTGCAGAGTGGTAAATGTCTTCATCAGAGTCCGACTCATCTCGATCCCCAGTCGCAGCCTCCTGCCTCCTCTCAACCTTCCTCCAATCGAAGTCATGTAACGTCCCACGCCCGCTGGTGAACCGCTTCATCTGGCCTAATGGTGGCGCTGTGCCAAGCACTGCAGGCCTCCCCTCGCTGCTCTCCGCCGCATCGGTTCTCCGGCTTGGCCTGACCATGCGTCGAAACATCCTGCGGATGATAAAAGTTCGCGGCTTCCGCTCTTGTTGGGGCGGCGACGACCGCTTCGACCGGCAAACTTTCTTGCGCTTGATTTGGCCGATGCACGAAACTTTCGGAGAGGTTGGCTCCTGCGCATCAAAGCTGCCTCCATTCTTCTCCTTACGTCGAGCCTCCACCGGTACGATCGATATGATCGGGCCCGAGAAAGCTTTGTTGTGGAAAGCCTTTGGCTTGGAAGCGTTCTCGCGACCGGGGCTGAGCGGAGGGTGAGAGACAGAGAAGGAGGTTGGCTTTGGAAGGAAACTGAAGATTTTGGTGGCCTTCGCTCTTCTTGGTTTCTCCATGGAACCCCCGCTCTCTCTCTCTCTCTCTCTCTCTCTCTCTCTCTCTCTCTCTCTCTCTCTTTCTCAGAGTCAAAATAAAGGATATATGGGTAGAATAAAGCACCGATATCCAAGAAAATAGACCTATATGGCTTGATATCGGTGATGCTTTTATAAGAAGGATGATAGGTTATGGAAGAAGAACAAGAAATTAAGGAGGTGTATTGGTGAATGATGATGAGAAGGAAAGAGAGAGAAAGGATTTCAGAGGGAAGAGAGAAGGTGAGGAGAGAACGGGTTTGGTCAAAAGGAAGAAGGGGTAAAGCTTTCCGCCGCTACTTGCCCACTATTAGTTTAATACTGGTAGAAGAGGTCTCAGCCTCGCCGGAACTGGGTGTTGCTTAATAATATGGAATTCAGTTCCTGCGATGACTTTCTCAGCGTTTTATGCGTGTAGTTTTTAATGCCGTGGTGTGATGCAGACAAAGTTTGTTTTGATGAGCCTTATCGTTGAACCGGCAACATCATCTTCGCTTTATTATTTTTGCCCCTCATAATGGCTTGATTTGGCCTTGTTAAGCTTGCTGAAATGGATGGGAATTTGGGAATGGTTGAATTCTGGCTAGGGTTGACTAACCGTTAGATTAGCTGTAATCGTCTGCGGGGTTGGCAGCTTTGTGTTCAAATAAGTAAACCATGTAGGGCAACCCGATTGACCAGGTTTAGGCTCGGTATGGGTCGATGATATTTAGTTCATGTCGGGCTTAGGATTAGGCATCAGAACACAAGTTTTGAACAGGTCAGGTTCAACTCAAAGCTATAACTCGAGATGCATCCTTTCTGAAGAGTCATTCTGAGTTCAGTTTATTGGTAGGATCAAACGCTGCGATGCCAAAGCATGCAACAACAAATTAATTTCGGCAATCGACAACATAATTAGTTTAAATTATGAACCAGGGAAGCCTTCAGACAACGTCAAATCCATTATTTTAAGGGCTAGCAAGCAAATCAAGAAAGAATAGTCGAGATTATTGGCTAGAAAAAATAGTAACTAGAGACCAATAAGGAAAATTCCGCGGTCCAAATTAGAAATATGAATCATCATGCTCTACTCCGTAATTTTTTGTTCAGCTCGCTAGAGCCAAGTTGGATTAGAAACATGATTCATCCATCAGGTGCATAGATGGAATTTAAGCTAAAACTACGATAGTTTTTCATAAGAATAAATTCTGTGCAAGCCAACAAGCTTGATTCCTGCAGAAAATCTTGGCTAATCATACTGAATTTTTCAAACATGTTCTTACAATTTTTATAATAATTATTAGAAGAATATAGTAGAGGATGGCACATGAGTTTCATGATGAGAGAGATTTTGAATGGCTTAACTCTATTCATTATGCTTCTTCCTTTGATATATATGCTCCCAACTTTGAGACAAGTGGCTCTCGTCTTTTCTCTTGCTCAAAATAAAATTTGAGCTGAGAGGAGTATACTTACTTTGAATGGGTGAAATAGTGTAAACATGGAATATCAAATGATAGCAATATTTAAAGTAGGATTTTAGAGTGTTTATCAGTAATATATATATATATATATGTGTGTGCGTGTGCGTGTGTGTGTGTGTGTTGGGGGGCGGGGGGGGGGGGGGGGGGGGGGGTGAGAATGCCATGTTAGATTTTTTAAAAAAATGACCAAAATTACCTTACAAAAATCCTCCTGAGGTTTAAATTTATTACACTTATACCGGATATTTTTTGAAACATATAGTTATACCCAGTTAAACTGACAGTATTAGTAAAACTATTTATCTATTTTAAAAAGTCAAAAATACCCTTATAAAAAAATAAGACTCATCTTTTACTTTTTTTGACTTCTCGTTCTCTTCAAAGTGTTCCGTCTTTAAAAGTTTTTTTTTCTTCGAAATTGAGTGGCTAGAATTTTTTCTTACTCTGCCACTCCACCATGAGCGTTTCTTTCCAATTAGCGACCGACGTCAAGCTTTCTTCCTAGCTTGCATCCAATGACAAACATCTTTAATTTCCGACCAATATTTAACAACGAACATTCTTTCTGATCATATTTTGGTCTCACTTTTCTGCCCACCATGTTACAAAGAATGGGGAAGCCAGTGTATCATTTACTTTTTCTGAGTTCTACTTGTTCAATACCATAGATATGATTTCTTAACATCATCATTGTGGATGAAAATTCCTATATCTACATAAAAAATTATGATAGCTCTGACAGCCTATCATCAAAAGGACCTAAGTTAGTATATGCGTGATAACTCTTCTTTTTAGAGTGTGATCAGCTGTTGTTCCATGGTTTGGCTTAGACCATGAATAATATGGCTTAAGCGACAAAACTCTTGATAATAGTTTCCTGCAACAAAAAATTTTAAAGGCTTCCACTTACCTCAAAGATCTAGATTGCTTTTTTCTTGGCATATAACTCTTTTCTGATGATTCATCAAGATCAAACTCCAAACCCATGGCACCTCATAACTCCTCCTTAGGTGGATATTATATCACTTAAGGCTAGTTTGGTCATCTTCTAAATTTTTTCTAATACGGCATTTAGGTCCCATTTAAGTTAACAATTTGGCTAACATTCTGTTAAGTTATAGGTTAAAGTATTAGATAAAAATAAACCTCCAGAGGATAACTTAGGTTTTTCAAACTATTGCATGTAGGTATAATTTACCCCTAATTTTAGAGTTTTTTTATAATTTATCATCACTCACGGAGAATTTTGACTTTTCATATTAGGTAAATGGATTTATTAACACCGTTAATTTAACTGGATGTGAGTGTAGGTTTTCCAAACTATTGAGTATAAGTATAATAAATACAAATTTTAAGAAAATTTTTTGTAATTTACTCAAATAAGAAAAGAGGAACCGATTAAATATATCAATCGGATTTTAATTATCATCAAGATTTTAACAAATAGGATCCACGGAAGAGCGAAAGGACCAACAAACTTAAGAACAACTTCATGAAATGCAGAACATGTGGTATATATAAAGTCACATGTATGTATTTAGTCCTATATCGGATTTATATTGGAGAGATTTCGAATACTTAAGCAAGAGTAAGGATCTCCACTAATAACCTTGTGACTACCCTTTCTAGATAAGGTATTGCATTGTTATACATAGTATCAGAGTCGACTTAACCTATAATCCATGTGACTAGAGGACACTACATTATCGACCTTTTTGGATCTCATTACAAACTAGTCATGGTGCTTCTTAGTTTTCATTATTAAACCCTTCTCTTAATGTCAATGCTTAAACTTGATAAAAATATCACGGTCACTAGATGCTAAGTTTGATTTGATCACCTATCTCAATCTAATTGCAAAGCCTAAAGTCATCCGAAAATGGATCAATCATTGGTCCAATTAGTATTGCCGTCTCAATTTTGAAATCAGTATTGCTCATCAGAATGGGGATGAACATGGTTTTGGAAAGGGATGTTTTGATCGTATAAGGTTCAAAAAGCACCCAAAAAAGCTTGGATATAGAATTTTTTGGTTCACATTTAATCAAAGCTTTAACCCAGTCATAGATTTAGACAAAACACCTAGCGATTCAACGGTAGACATCACCGGATGTCAAACTGCAGTACCGGGTATGAACTGAAATTATTTCATCATCAGATCAAATTGGTTTCCAAATTCCCTGTTTCTTGGAATTTCTCGCCTCCAATACTTGGGCAGTGCTGCTAAATTTGGCATCTTTAAGAACTCATGCTCGCTAAAAAACCAAACTTTGTGCATTCCCCAAGCGACATGGAACCTTAGCAAGTCTCTTGGCTTGTCCGCCGTCCGGCCATTGACGGCGACGAGGCCGGAGCAGGTGCTGGACTGACTCCGAGCTCGGCCAATGTCGTCCCCCTCTTCCAGCCGAACCCCCGCCACGGTTACCTCTGAGGTTTCGCTGCTGCCGAGAAGTAGCAGTAAAGGAGCAAAGCGCCTTCGAAACCCTAACCCTAGGGTTGCGACGGAGAAGGTCGAGTGAGGAGGAGAACGGTGAAGAAGAGCCAGCGGCCGGGAGCGAGGTCGAGCGACAGCATCCTCTCATGGGGGACATTTCGGTTCATCTTCCCCGGTTCGACTCGAGACTCGGCGGACCGGCTTATATACGTGATTACGAGTTGACTCTCGGACACGATGTCTATTTTGCCCTCATAGGTTCACGAGTAAGCCCGGTTTAAATATTGGAAGGGTGAGCTTCCAAGGGCGTGCCTGAATCCGTGCGATGCACGTGACGAGTTCTATGAACCCTTAACCGCCCACTTTTTCCCTCTCTTACTCTCTCTCTTTCTTCTGCGAGTCGATCGATCTCCGATGGCTGGCGACGGCGGCGGCGGTGGCGGCGGAGGGAGGACGAAGCCGAACATCCTGGTGACGGGGACGCCGGGGACGGGGAAGACGACGACGTGCTCGCTCCTCGCCGACGCCACCCACCTCCGCCACATCAACGTCGGCGACCTCGTCCGGGAGAAGGGCCTACACGACGGCTGGGACGAGGAGTTCGACTGCCATATCATCAACGAAAACCTGGTCGGTTCACTCACTGACCCGAACCCTAATGCTAGACTCTTAAAGTCCTAGGTTTCATGGGATCCTTGATTCAGCTTGATCATATGCTATATTTTATATTTATTCCACGAACTTGTCTGATCTAATTGATGTGTGACATTAATGACGTTTGTTATTGTTGCTGGAAATTGGACCCGGGGGCAACCTTCGGTCGAGGAGAGGAAACGACTGTTTGTTCTCACGGCGGGGCGGCGGTCTGTCGGCGGGCGGCGTCCTCCGTCCGGGGCGGTCGGAGAGAAGGAACAGCAGGTCCTCGCAGCGGGGCGGCGATCCGTTGGCTGGCGGCGTCCTCCGTCCGGGTGCCTGCACACGAACCGGTGGCCGGGTTCTCCGGCGCCGGCCCTCCGACGCTCAAGTCAGGGAGGGGGCAAATAGTGGGGAGAAGGAGATAAACAGTGATTTTTGGGTGTATGAATGTTCCGATCTCCTCTTGGGAGGCCAAGGCTCCCTTTTATATGCGGGGGTCGGTTTACCTGTGATGTAACAGGGCGAGGCCGTAGTACGGCTTGGCATGTTGTTCAGGTCGGCGCTCGGTCAGGCGAATCATTGCACTGATGTCGGCGGTATGGCCGAGATCAGAGACTTATCATAGTCGACTAGACCCTGCTGGGTCGATTTGCCATGGAGAGCCGGGGATCCGTAGATGTCAGGAGCCATGCGCATTTATTGTGGAGTAAGCCGGAGATCCGCATTTATTATGGAGTAAGCCGGAGATCCGCATTACTGGTGGAGTAAGCCGGAGATCCGCATTTATTATGGAGTAAGCCGGAAGATTACAGCGGCCATGCGCAATAAATGCCGGAGGGGTGTTAGAGTACGGTCCTCGGACATCGGGGTTTCTCTTAGGTCGGAGGTTTCGGGGTCGGTCGTCTTGTGGCCGAGCGTTCCGAGGTCGGACGCTGACTTCGGCTGTCCGGGGTCGGAGGTTGTACGGCTTCTTAGGGGTATTTATGTCATTTGGGGGGAAACTTTATTCCCCCAACACTACCCCCCGACTTCCGAGTTCGAGCGGCTTGTGGAGCTCGGACGTGGGAAGTAAAGTCTGTCACTAAGGTTGGGGGGAAGGTCTCGCCCGCCCCCTTGTGCTTTCCGGAGCTTTTATGGTGAGATATGCGCCCTTTGGCGTCTCGAGGCTGCTTAATTCGGTGAGCTAATGATGGAGCCCGTATCATCATGCTTCTTGAATCGCCAGGATCGTTTTACGGCGGATTAATAATGGGGGACCTCGAGCTCGTCGAGGCGGTGTCTCGATTCCGTAATCGATGTTTCTGGCTCATTAATGAGTGTGCCGTTACGGGGTTTGAAACGGACACGCGGCGCGACCCGAGGTCGGACGCTTTCGATTTCATGTTACTGGATCATAATTCCGAAGAAGTGGAGGCCTCATCGGGGCTCCACGTGTCCCAGATCTTATTAAACGAGGGGAGCGGGGGTTACGTCCGCTCGTTCCTCAGGACGATTTGATTCTGTGGGCCCATGATGAGGCCCCGAGATCCGATGGGACAACGCTTCGATTTCGTATCCGATTTATTAGATCGGAGTGAATACGGTGCCTCGGCTTCCGAGGTCGACACGTGGCGCAACCCGGGGGGATGGAAACCGACCCCGTCGATCTGGGCCGTCAGGGGGGTCTATATAAACCCCACGAGTCTGCCCTAAAGGTCTTGTTTGGCTGCCTCTTATTTTCGTCGTCTCTCCCCCCTGCTTTCTCCCTCAGCTGAGTCTTGCTGGTGGTGCCCGGAGCGATTTCCGGCAATGTTCAGTAGGTTTTCTTCCCGTTTTCACTAGGGTTTCCTCTTTTCTCCTCCTCGTCAACCTCCATTTTCTACTCTTAACTTTTGCTCCACTCTTCCGTGAGAATGGGTTCCGGTCCCGAAGAGGTTGGGTCGAGTCTGTCGGAAGAGGAGCTGGAGTTAATCCGCTCCCGTTTCTTCTTCCAGCCCGGGTTTCGCCTTGAAACCGCAGGGCCGGAAGACAGGGTGACGCAGCCGCCCCCAGGTCGGATCGCGGTTTACCGCGAGACACTTTGGGCGGGCCTGCGTTTTTCCGCCCATGAGTTCGTGAGCAACTTGCTGGCCGAGTACCAACTCGTCCCGGCGCAGTTGGCTCCGAACTCATGGAGGACCATAATTGGGTTTTTATCCCTGTGCCTCGGGCACGGAATCCCGATTTCGGTAGGCCTTTTTCGCCGGTGTTTTCTGTTAAAGAAAAATCCGGCGGACGTAGGGTGGTTATATTTCGCCTTTCGGGGCGGTATGTCACTCTTCCGGGGCGCCCCTTCCTCGATTCACGAGTGGAAGAGGAAGTTTTTCTTTCTGGCGTCTGCGGCGCCTTGGGGGTTCGAGCCAAGGTGGGGACACCCTCGGCTGAAGGCCCTCAACAAACTCTCCGAGCCCACGGGGAGGGAGCTGAGGACCCTGGACTCTTTGCGAGCCCTCGGGAGGGGCAACGACCTGACCGAGCTCCTACGGGAGGACGCCCTGGCGAGCGTGGGTCTGAGCTCGGCGCGCCCCGAGGGTAAGGGCGGTTGCATTATTCTATTTATTTATCTCTTGTTCTCCGTCTCTACGGTCACTGGTCTGACTCTTAACAAAATTTTTGATTTCAGATATTCCACGCATGCCGACCAGCAACACATCACTTTTCTCTCGCCTGAGGAGGCGAGAGGCCGAGGTCGGGGGCGCAGTGCCCCAGCCTCGGAAGAGGGCGAGGACGGACGGCGCTTCTTCGTCGGCCGGGACGAGTGGCCCCGAGGCGGGGGCCCCTGCAGCCGACCCGAGGCGGGAGCGGGTTGTTGGTGATGCGGGCCCGTCGGCCCCTCCTTGCCCTACCCCCCTTTCCCAGCGGGGGGAGCCGTCCGTGGTCCGGCCGCAGCAGCCAGGACCCGGGCTTACCCGAGGCACCGAGGCGAGCGGCTCCGGGACCTCGGGTTCGATCGTGCCGAGCTCTTCTCGGGCTTTCCGAGAAGAGTCGGCCGAGCCGGACTCTCCTACTCCCGAGGGGCTCTCGGCCTTTCAAGATGCCGAGGTCGCACGCTCCATGTTGCGGCGTGCGGTGCTTCCAGCGGACCGGGCCGTGTTCCGGGATATTTCGCTGGAGGAGGTCGTCGGCAGTGCTTACTGCAACACTGCCCGGGTAAGCTTTCTTCTTAATTTCCCCGAGTTTTTAGCATACATATGTGCTTTTCAACTCACAATACCCTCGTTTCTTCCTTTTCAGCATATCCTCGAGCTCGACACCATGGCGTTCATCGCCCATGGGTATCGGGAAGAAGTTCAACAGCTCGGCCAGCAACTGGAGCCGGCCAAGAAAAGAGTCGCCGAGCTGGAGGCGGCGTTGGCCGCGGCCGAGGCTCGGTGGACAGCCACCGAGGCTGAGCGCCTTGCCATGGTGGGGGCGCTTGAGGAGGAGAAGGCGGCTCATGCCCTGACCAGGGCAACCATGCGCGGCACGGAGGCGCGCTTAGGGGAGGTCCAGGCCAGGGTCGCGGCCCTCGAGTATGAGGAGGGGGTCTTGCGCCTCCGACTCGGGCAACTTGAGGCCCGGGAGAGGAGGGCCCTCGAACGAGCCGAGCATGCTGTGGAACTCTTCAAAGAGTCGCAAGAGTTCCGCGACATGTTGGAGGAGGAGACGGTCGACGGTTTCCTTCGAGGCTTCGAGAACTTCCGGGACCAGGTGCGCCGGTACTGCCCTCAGTACGACTTCTCGACGGTCCGTCCGAGGGAGGACCGGGGCTGGGGGTCCGACGTGCAAGCCCTTCCTGCCATCTTGACGTCCGAGGCGGGAATATACGAGCAGGACCCCGCCGAGCCTTCGACGGGGGTAGCCGAGGCGGACGGTGTCATGGAGGCGGCTCCGGCGGCCGAGATCGATGCGGTCCCGGAGGCGGCACCCGAAGCTCCTGCTCCCGGCCCCGAGCCTGTTCCGGAGGAAGATCATGAGGTCATCAATGTGCCGGATGACCCCCCGGATGTGGCCCCCGCCGCTTAGGACTTAAGCATATTTTTCTTTTCTTTTTCATTGTATCCGGGGTCGGCCCTTGAGTGGCCGACTTCCAATTTTGTAATTGGCCTTCCGGCCCTTTGTTAATGACGAAATGTTTGTCATTCTGTGTTCATCTTTCCCTCTGTTGTCGTGGATGAGGCTAGAACCTTGGCTAACCGCCTCGACGACCTCTAACTTCGTATTTTAATCTTTGGGCTGCTTAACGAAGATGCCCTTTTCCCTGGCTATATCTTAGCCTTCTCGGATTCCAGTCGTCTCGACCAAAGGGAGCTCCGAGTTTAGGTTTCTAGAAAATTTCTCTAAGTCCTATAACTCGGATCTTAGAGTCGTGGGAGTTGCCACGTTTGGCCTTTAGGAAAATCTTAAGGCACCGAGGTCGGGCCTTAGCCCTTCAAGTGGGACCGCAATAGGTCTATTCGTGCCGCTATTCGGGGAGTTTAGTCGGGTTTCCGAACTCAACTCCGAACCTCTCACAGGGAGCGTGGGCTAATAAACAAGTTATTGCCGAAGGTTTTCATAGTTATCGTCCTCGGACCCTGCCGAGATTTCGGTGAACAAGGCTGGGATTCCCAAAGATCGCCTTGGTACCTGTGCTTGGCTGGTACATTCGTGACCGGGACCACTTTCCCAGCTAGACGTCGGAGTTTACTTAGAAGAGCCGAGTTGGGCCCTACTTTATAGAGCCTTAGTACGGATTACGGAGACTTGACGAACAGAGCAGGCATAATGAGGTTGGGAGGTCGGTCTTAAGCCGACCCAGCGAAGAAGCCCGGCTTTGGGGCAAAATAAGACTCCAACATTGGACGAGATTCCCGCTTGGCAATATGTAGATAAAATTTGACAAGGAGGGCGTCTAGTTGGGTGTACCTCTTGCATTCTCGGGGTCATGCTTCGCATGGTGGAGTAGGTCGCTTCCCTTCCTCGTCGACCTCCGGAGTCATTTTTGACTGGTAAAAGGGGCCCGGGCTTCCCACGGACCCGGCGACTCTTGCCGGAGTTGAGAGGATCTGGGGAGGCTCTGTTAATTTGTAGCCCTTTTTGAGATCGAGGGGGCTTAAGACCCTATGGTCGGACTTCGGAGCGCCTCAGCCTTGGTCGAGGGATCTCACATCAGGTCGGCGGGTTTGTGGACGCCTTGCTGACCTGTGATACCTCCCGAGGTCGAGGGAGTCTGGTTCTCTACGGTCGACTCTCGGGGCATCCCGACCTTAGTCGAGGGATCGCTCGCTTCGGGGGTCGGGGATCGTCGACCGCTCCCGGGGGTCCACTTTGTGGCGCCCCGGGTGGAGCCACCCTTTCCACCCCTCACGGCGCCTTCCCGAGGTCGAGGGAGTCTGGTTCTCTACGGTCGACCCTCGGGGCATCCCGACCTTAGTCGAGGGATCGTTCGTCAGGTCGGCTGGTCTGGGCACGCTCTACCGACCGGTGACGCTTCCCGAGGTCGAGGGAGTCTGGTTCTCTACGGTCGACCCTCGGGGCATCCCGACCTTAGTCGAGGGATCGCTCGCTTCGGGGATCGGGGATCGTCGACCGCTCCCGGGGGTCCACTTTGTGGCGCCCCGGGTGGAGCCACCCTTTCCACCCCTCACGGCGCCTTCCCGAGGTCGAGGGAGTCTAGTTCTCTACGGTCGACCCTCGGGGCATCCCGACCTTAGTCGAGGGATCGTTCGTCAGGTCGGCTGGTCTGGGCACGCTCTACCGACCGGCGACGCTTCCCGAGGTCGAGGGAGTCTGGTTCTCTACGGTCGACCCTCGGGGCATCCCGACCTTAGTCGAGGGATCGCTCGCTTCGGGGATCGGGGATCGTCGACCGCTCCCGGGGGTCCACTTTGTGGCGCCCCGGGTGGAGCCACCCTTTCCACCCCTCACGGCGCCTTCCCAAGGTCGAGGGAGTCTGGTTCTCTACGGTCGACCCTCGGGGCATCCCGACCTTAGTCGAGGGATCGTTCGTCAGGTCGGCTGGTCTGGGCACGCTCTACCGACCGGCGACGCTTCCCGAGGTCGAGGGAGTCTGGTTCTCTACGGTCGACCCTCGGGGCATCCCGACCTTAGTCGAGGGATCGCTCGCTTCGGGGATCGGGGATCGTCGACCGCTCCCGGGGGTCCACTTTGTGGCGCCCCGGGTGGAGCCACCCTTTCCACCCCTCACGGCGCCTTCCCGAGGTCGAGGGAGTCTGGTTCTCTACGGTCGACCCTCGGGGCATCCCGACCTTAGTCGAGGAGGCGCTACGGGGGGCCGCGAAGGTACTACCCCGTTGTTGGTGTCGAGCGCCACGGGGGACTGCGAAGGTACTACCCCGTCTTTCCGAAGTGTCGAGGGGTCTAGGCACGCACTGTCGACACTCGGGGCATCTCGACCTTAGTCGAGGAATCTCGCTCCAGTCGACGTTTCACCGTCCTGCGATTCTTCCCGAGGTCGAGGGAGTTTGGGACTCTACGGTCGAGCCTCGAGACATCCCGATTTTGGCCGGGGGATCTGAGGATCACAGACGACCCAATATTAGAAGAGGATTACAGTCATCAAAATGAGAGGAATATTTGCAGAAAAAGGAGCTGAGTCCATTATCCTGATTATCTTGAACCCCTTGGGGTTTCACTGGTAGTACATTCGTAAATTCTCGGAGTTCCAGCTTCGTGGGATCAGAGTCCCTTCCAGGGACTTCAATTTGTACGCCCCTGGCCGTTGTACCCGGGCGATTTGATACGGTCCTTCCCAGTTTGGGGCGAGCTTTCCTTGCTCGGTTGGTTGGGAAGCCTCGGCTTTCCTGAGGACGAGGTCCCCTACCTTGAAGAGCTTGGGCTTAACTCTGGAGTTGTAGTATTGGGCCGTTCGCTGTTGATATCTTGCCATGCGCACCCGGGCGACCTCTCTTGTCTCTTCGACGAGGTCCAAATTGCTCCTGAGTTGGGAGGAATTGGTATCGGGGTCGTAATGCTCCACCCTCAGAGAAGGCAAGCCGATCTCCAATGGGATGACGGCCTCAGTGCCGTATGCTAGGTTGAAGGGGGTCTCTCCCGTGGGCAATCGGAACGTGGTCCGGTACGCCCAAAGGACATTGTACAAGTCCTCGACCCACTGTCCTTTGGACCGATCAAGCCTAGCTTTGAGTCCCTGCAAAATAGTTCGGTTAGTTACCTCAGTTTCCCCGTTTGTCTAGGGATGGGCAACCGAGGTGAAGCGATGATCAATGCCGAGCTCAGAGCAAAACTCCCTGAAATGAACATTGTCAAATTGTCGACCATTGTCAGATATAAGGATACGGGGTAGTCGCGGCGGCCAGGGCCTGGACTTGCTGTGCCAGGGCATTGAACTGTTCCGGCTGGACCTGAGGAGCTGGGTCAGCCGGAGTTGGGGAATTCTGGACGGAGTGTCCAGGACTTTGCGGGGGACGCCGGGAGACGTTAGAGGTTCCCTTACTTCTCAACTTCATGACTGCTACTCGGTCCCTTCCTCTAGCGCCAACTGTTGCTGGAAATTGGACCCGGGGGCAACCTTCGGTCGAGGAGAGGAAACGACTGTTTGTTCTCACGGCGGGGCGGCGGTCTGTCGGCGGGCGGCGTCCTCCGTCCGGGGCGGTCGGAGAGAAGGAACAGCAGGTCCTCGCAGCGGGGCGGCGATCCGTTGGCTGGCGGCGTCCTCCGTCCGGGTGCCTGCACACGAACCGGTGGCCGGGTTCTCCGGCGCCGGCCCTCCGACGCTCAAGTCAGGGAGGGGGCAAATAGTGGGGAGAAGGAGATAAACAGTGATTTTTGGGTGTATGAATGTTCCGATCTCCTCTTGGGAGGCCAAGGCTCCCTTTTATATGCGGGGGTCGGTTTACCTGTGATGTAACAGGGCGAGGCCGTAGTACGGCTTGGCATGTTGTTCAGGTCGGCGCTCGGTCAGGCGAATCATTGCACTGATGTCGGCGGTATGGCCGAGATCAGAGACTTATCATAGTCGACTAGACCCTGCTGGGTCGATTTGCCGTGGAGAGCCGGGGATCCGTAGATGTCAGGAGCCATGCGCATTTATTGTGGAGTAAGCCGGAGATCCGCATTTATTATGGAGTAAGCCGGAGATCCGCATTACTGGTGGAGTAAGCCGGAGATCCGCATTTATTATGGAGTAAGCCGGAAGATTACAGCGGCCATGCGCAATAAATGCCGGAGGGGTGTTAGAGTACGGTCCTCGGACATCGGGGTTTCTCTTAGGTCGGAGGTTTCGGGGTCGGTCGTCTTGTGGCCGAGCGTTCCGAGGTCGGACGCTGACTTCGGCTGTCCGGGGTCGGAGGTTGTACGGCTTCTTAGGGGTATTTATGTCATTTGGGGGGAAACTTTATTCCCCCCAACAGTTATACTGAATTTTATGCTTATTATTCATAGATTATTAGGAAATTTTGCGCTTGTTGATAATTCTTACTCAAGCGAAATGAAAAATGCTGGCTTTTGTTTTACTGAAGGTGAATTAGTTGAGGTTGGGAGTGTGAGGACCATGCGGTTATTTGTCGTGGAGATCTCGAGTACTTATATAGGACTAAGGAGCCAAAAAAAAAAAAAAAATACTTTTCAGCTAGTCTTTTTGAGTGAGGTCTTGGGTTATTACAAATGGTATCAAAGCGAACTCGACCCATAGCTTATGTGGACTAGGGAACACTACAACACGGATTTATGAAGGCTGACCACGGGCCGATCGTGGTGCTTGTGATTAGATTTGAATAGATTTGAACTCTTAGCCTGACGAGGATGTCAGGACTTGAACAGGGAAGTATGTGAGAACC
Source organism: Phoenix dactylifera (assembly GCF_009389715.1). Taxonomy (NCBI): domain Eukaryota; kingdom Viridiplantae; phylum Streptophyta; class Magnoliopsida; order Arecales; family Arecaceae; genus Phoenix; species Phoenix dactylifera. The sequence goes on along the minus strand of NC_052409.1, from coordinate 5,413,361 downwards.
CGTGCGAACGTATATTTAGTCCCATATCGGTTATTCGCTGAGAAAATCTTGGGTACTTATACAGAACTAAGGACATGACTAAGAAGCCCAAAAGAATAACTTCTAGCTAGTTTTTTTGGATGAGGTCCTGAGTTGTTACATGGAGAGTGTGGGAATTTTGTGGAGGTTATACGTTCGGAGGATTTTTTCCCCTTTCGATAGTGGCTAGGAAGTAGCTTTTTTGTTTTTGAAAAAAAAATGTGGTGATGATGTGGTTAATTGGATATCTCTCTCTGGTTAAGCTTCTTTTCTGTGTTATTTATTATGAGAGGGTGTAGTGTTGTTGTTTACCTTAATAATCTTGATGTTGGAGGAGACGGAGCTTGGTTTGAAATTTGCATGAGGCAATATAACAATTACATTGGCATTAGACCTCATTTAGCAATCGGTAGCTTGTTTGTTATGTAGATTGTGTGTTGACATGTGGGTGAAGGGGCTCCAAAAGGGTATCACGGGAAGATTTTTAGAAGTGAATAGATGGAGTTTGGAGAGGAGGAAAATAGAGGAGCTATGTGTTCTAAGTGACTAGCAAGTGGTGTCTTGAATGGCATTCTGATGCGTGGGTGACTAGGTGGTTGCATAATGCGTAGGCAGAAGACCTGCATCTTGGCATATTGTGTAAATCAATTATAAAGTTAAAAATTACAAACTAAGCAAACATATTAAGAATTAGAAATATTTATAAAAAGTCTACCAACAATTGCCTTTAAAGTTATTTAACAACCTAGTTTAGTATCACATGACGTGTTAACTTGTAAAATGATAGTCTGCCCTACCATTTACCAATTAGACAAATAAAAATGCTATTGTCCAAAACATTTCTCGGCCATTAAGGTGATTTAATATAATCAAGAAATAGTGAACCTTGGTATACCTCAAGAACCAGTTTTATAGGAATTAGATTAGGCAGAAACACTCTTCATTCTCCTTTTCTATAAGTTACATCCTAATCTCTAATAATCCAAGTTGTCCCTCTCTTTTCTTCTTCATATTCACACTTTGTACAAAATCTATCACCAGATGAGGACATATTTCTTTGCAGAAATTTTTTGATGGGGCTTGAAGTACTCTTCGTGTGTCTAGTCTAATGTTTTATTGATGTTTCAGAAAAACTGTTCCACCTTGCCTGCCTAAATGCATGCCTTGGCAGTGGGCTTAACAACTATCGAGGCACCTGCTTTAATGTCTTGCATCTGGGTTGAATATGGGGATGAGATTGGTTTATGAACTAGCATTGAACATTACCAAGTTTGTACTTTTTATTGACTTCAGCTTAAGTAATATGTTATTTTTCATTATTTGGATTTTATTTTTTTTAATATTTTGTTAATATTTTTAGTTTCTTGAAATTATTATATTTGGCCTGCCTTGACTCTTGACCTCCCGATGTGGACCTAAAGCCTAGCGTATAGGAGGTCCTATGGCTGCCTGTCTGCTGCATGTGATCTTTTCGAACACTCATTTGTTCCTAACACTAAAAATAAACATTTTCCCATCATTTTCTAATTCAATTTCCGTTTTCTGTGATTAAAAATTAAATAAATTGAAACTTTACATGTTAATCAGCCAATAGCCCTCCATATTCTTCTCTACTTTCCACTTACATATTACATCCTACAAAATCGATTCCTGTCCCCTTTTTAAGCCTACTGCCAGATCTATTTTGTTAGTTTTCTCAGCATTTAGTGAAGCCTTCTCATAAAGTTCATTCCACTATCAAAATTACCAATTTTTATATGTTGTAGTATGTGTAGACCATGATTAAAAGATTTGGATCTTCAAATCATATGGCCTATCATGTATGTAGCATATAAGCACAATCTTATTCATCCTTTTCTGCATCTGCTTGATTTATAGGTAGGAGACTACCAATATATTTGTTTCTTTAGTTTATAAACATTATTAGTGTTGTAGATTATGATCAGTGGTGTGGCTGCAAATAGAATAACCATCATTAAACCTTTCATACAATATTTAACATTAATAATGTAGTCTAACCCATATAAATCTGTATTATGTATGTATACTATATGTATTTAGTGAATTAATGATGCTAAACATGTTTGATAGTAAAAGTTAAACCAAACAAACACAATAAGACTCGCAGCCCAGCAAACTGACTCCACGTATAATCAAAACTGTACTCAATGGTGAAAGCACTGAGAAATGTTCAACACTATCTATTGCCAAAGGATTCGTAGTGTACAAGGACCATCAAGCATTGAGGTTCAACCAGTCTCAAGAGTTGCACACAAGGAAACATATGCAAACACCTAAATAGTTTCAGCCACACACATTGATTGTTACACAAACACATACAGGTCATGGCGTGCATGGACACAGACAACAAACTCACATAACACATACACATACAAGAGATAGAATATTCACAGTATGCACAAAAGACTTGCAGCCATTCGCAATCACATAAATATGCACAACATAGTCATAGACGCATGCTTCTTTTTTTTTTAGCACCTTTGTGCCTCAGCAAGGCACTCATAAGGTGTGCTTCTTGAGCATCTTGACAAAATCGCCTCATCTTGAGATAGGCTGACATGCTGAGGTTGCACCTGGGTGTGCCTTATGCCTTTGGTGTGACTTTAACAACATTGGCGAGCAGATCTTCTCTTTCTCTTCATTTCTCCATGTTTGTTCTAGAAAGTCTGGATAGTTAATTAAATTATAACTATGCATATAGATTGCCTGAAACATGACTTTTGTTCTTCTCAGTAAGGTTATAGATGAAAGGTTTGCCATATGCATCAGTAAATTGTTCTTCTCATACTGTGGTCATCTAAAACTATGGTGAATTTGCATGGGAACCCATCTATGTACTCTATTGTACTAAAGGCATGGAGAGAATATTGTGCAGAGATTTATGTTTTAAATGCTTTCCAACATAGGGTGGCAATCAAACATGGGATCATATTCAGTAACCATATGTCTGAGAGCTATCTTAATTGGTGATGCCCTTTGAGCTATTATGGTTGCTTTAGAAGTCCTTGAACTGTGCACGTCCATTTTTACTGGTTACTATTTTTACATCTTTAGATAAAGAGAGTTAATGGCTTGAGCAAGGTTCCAAATCCCAGTTTTGGTCAAGCCGAAGGATGTTTGGTCTTGCTAGGCTTAGAGTTTCAGATTTGTGGCCAAATAATAATAAAAAAAGTAAACTCTGAAAAAAGTGAAACAACTTTGTAATATTATCTGAGGCCCTTTAGAAACTGTTACTAACATTTAAAACAAAAAAAGGAGAAAATTTATGAAAAAAGAAAAAAAAAATCAAGTTAGAAATCAAATTAGGCACCATTTTAAAATCATATATATTATTTGGTGAGGTCCATGGAATGCCGTACCGGCCCGTACCGACCGATACGGGCCGGTACGTACCGGTCCGGCCGTGGACCGGTACCGGAACGGATAAAAAACCGGTATTTCCCGGTTTTTTATCCGAACCGGCCAGTACGGGTACCGGCCGGTTCGGAGCCCGTACCGGCCGGTTCGGAGCCCGTACCGGCCGGTACGGAGCCCGTACCGGCCGGTACCGGCCTCGTACCGGTGCGAACCGGCCGGTTCGCACCGGTACGATTTTTTTTTTTTTTTTAGAACCACAGCGCCGCGCGCTGTGGTTTTTGAAACCACCCCGTACCGACCGGTACGGGACCGGTACCAGCCGGTACGTACCGGACCGGACCGGTACCGTACCGGTCCGGCCGGCCACCGGTACGCCGACAGGTACCGGTACGGCGGACCTTGGTGAGGTCTTATACACCAGATGTATCAGTTCATGTTAATAGTATGGGTTTAGCACTATATATCTGCTTCTTACTCTAATAACTTATATTTGCTCTCAAATCTACTCAGAATATGTGTACCAAAAAAAGAAATCTACCCTGACCTCAGAAAATCTTGACGTCAGACTTGTGGACATACTTCAAAATGTTAAAATCAAGAAATAATCTCACAATAATACTTTTAGCCTTGTATATTAATTTCAGACAAAACAATGGAAACTGAACCAATATTGGCTGAAATTATTGAAACTAGGGAATTTCATATTTGTTCTGGCTAGCCTTATCATGTGGAATCCTAGTGTTTAGTATTTGTCATAATAACTTAAAATCTTTATTTTTGACTTTTACCTTAATGGCTGGATGCAGTTTAGTGGCATATTGGGTCTTTCTGATATCCCTGCAGTCTTGAATCGGAAATTGATGATAAACTTGCGTGCACTGATTATCTTTTGTTTACTGTTGCAGGTGTGTGATGAGCTCGAAGACATGATGGAAGAGGGTGGGAATATTGTAGATTATCATGGTTGTGATTTCTTCCCTGAACGTTGGTTTGACAGCGTGGTCGTCCTTCAAACCGACATTTCCATTTTGCATGATCGCTTGACTAGTAGGTAACAAGACAACTATCTGTTAACAAATCTTTGACAAGGTTGCTATTTGATACCGTCCTGATTTGTTTTCAGGAAAGCATTTTTATAGCAGATATTCAGACTAGCGAAAATATTTCCTACATATTGGAGTTTGCTTGAATGAAAACCAACACCAACTTGCTGTATCTTTTTCTCCATGAAATGCTATTCCTGGATATTTCATCAGCAACCTCACCTCAACTCTGCTAGCATAAATTACTCATTCTTAACAAATGCAATTAATCTGTGCAGAGGTTACATGGGTCCAAAGCTTACTAATAATATTGAGTGTGAGATCTTTCAAGTGCTATTGGAGGAGGCAAAAACAAGCTATTCAGAGGACATTGTGATGGCATTGCAGAGCGACAGTGTTGAAGACATCAGTAGGAATGTGGCTACATTAACAGAGTGTGTAAATAACTGGAGGCCAGTCAGGTCCTCCTAATAGCATTATTTCATTATGAAGGGTTCTGGTTGGTAGTATGAAACATAAATTTTAGTAGGATTGCCTGAAGTGAGGAAGTCTAGCAAATGAAAAGTTTGTTGTTTGGAGTGTGAATCTGTAGTATTTTTACCCATCCGGTTCGATGGTGGATTCTGCGAACAATGCCTGATGAGTTTTGAGTTTTTAATGGATAATCACTGTTTGATAATTTGATCTTCTTTTCCCCTTTTCCCATTTGCATTTGCCAACTGCAAAAGCAGTGAGATGGAGATGGCCTTTCAGATGTCAGCGGTTACCACTAATTGCCCTTTTAGGAACTTCTATCTGCTTCTAATTGGCTTCTGCCAATCACATTGTGATATCCCTGTTTTACCAGCTGTTACTCGGTATGCTGTGTTTTTGAATCAGTACTCAGCAGTCTAATAACCAGAATTTATCTGATCCGAACTAGTTTTCATTCTTCCTGTTTACATTTTGAACTCTTGCACTGCATAGATTTCTCAGCTTTGATCAGAAGCCAGAGTGATTATTTGAAGTAAGAATCAAGCAGGAACAGTTCTTGACAATCATCAATCTAAAATTAATTTAACTAGAGATTATGAAGAATACATCTGCTTCACTTGTTGATAACTAGGTCTGGAAAACTGATGAACTGAAAGTAGACGAGACACATACAAGAAAGATCGATAATGTAGATATAGAACAACAAATCGATGATTTATTTACTTGAAGATCATTATTTATATGGTTGCGAATGCTAAGAACTACTGAAGATTTGTCCGTTTATATATCATCATACTTCTTTAGACTTTGACCATATAGGGACCATTGGACTAGGATGCTGGAAGGAATCAAGCCATCCCCAAACCGAGTAAGACCTAGACCATACCCAACATTAAGATCCTGGGCTGGCCACTGGTCCCAAATTAAGACTGCCCTCCAATAATATCAGGCATGGATCTTACAAAATCGAACCCAAGATGAACGATTCCTATAAGATTGACACTAGCCCTCTGCTTGATCTCGATAAAATTTTCACTTGCCAGTACCAGCTGGCATGACTTTGTATCGAACACAAGAATCTATCTCAAATGTATTGTCCTTTTTCACTCCCCAGACACTGTCAATTAAGTTATTGGTCCATATCTCTAAATTCGCACTCCCTACTGTTAGTTTTTAACATTAACCTTCTGCTTAACTTCAATAATATTTTCAATTATCAACAAAGTCTAGCATGACCATGTATTGCACATGAGAGCATGTCTTCAACATTGTCTTTTTCACTCCATTCAGAGCATCCAATTGCATGAGATCTCTCAAAAACTTATCAAATCAGAAATTTCTTAATACGAAGCATGAAATATATATTGTTAGGAGAGGGGGATCTTCTGTGTGTTGTATCACTAAGGAGTTTAAATATGCTTAGTTCTTTTGGTTGGCTTGCTTTTTCTCAGATCCCTTCCGCACGATATTGCTTCAATTAAGTTGCTTGTCGAGAAGCTCCAAATTTGAACCGATCTTCTCAATCGTAGAATATATATATATCACTAGATTGGCCATGTGATCTATGTCCTGCTCGAAACTCATGAACGATGCTTCTCCCTCAGTCGTAGAAGATATATCACTAGATTGCTTGACACCCATCTCATCAATCACCTTACATACCTCATGGAATCTTCTATCTACCAATCATATAATAAATGTTTAAGAATGCAAAGTGCCGACCCTCTTCCCATGGTTCAAGCTCCGTTAAGACACTGCAGCTCCCGGAACAAGATCAAAATAGCCATAAGTGAAGCAACCATGTAGCAAGTCACCACAAGCACAAGCAACAGATTCGAATTAAAGGATGCCCCACACGAGAAAGAATACCCACCATGCAACATGCAATGAAAGCATCTTCGAGCATGATCGACAGGGCACCAATCAGTGTCACCTCATTAGGTCTCAACATGGAAATCTGCATTCCCCGAAATAGTTCAAGAGAGTCCTTTGGGAGGCCAAATTGAGCATAGCCAGTTATCATCGCATTCCAAGCGATCGTCAAATCTTTTACATTCATCTCATTGAACAAGACCCTAGCTTTAGCAACGTCACCGTGCTCAACATAGACCTTGGGCATGGCAGTTTTGAGTGTTGGATCCTTCCCACTGGCTCCATCAAACACTTGCTGAGATTAGAAACCAAGGAGAGAGCTTGTAACAAATCTATGATAGGCTTCTAGTCCGGCTTTGAGGATGCGGGCATGGATGGCTCTGCCTTCCGGGGTGGATTGGAGGAGGGAGCATGCTCTCAATGGCGGAGATGAAGCCATAAAGGTAATAAGGAAGGGCAGCATCAACACCTGGGGTTTGGGAATTCGACCGTTGGTTCGGTCGTAGGTTTATAGGAAGCTTGGAGGAGGGAGGGAGCGGGGGTGGAGACTCGAAAGGAAGCCTTGCCGACACCTTTGCGTTCTGTCCGGAGGAAAATTCGACCGTTGGTTGGAATCTGGGAGGGATCCGAGCCCGGAGTCTAAGCGGCCGTCTGATGCCCACTCTTGACGCGTGGCATTTATCGAGGTAGCCTTCGTTCAGCTCGAAACTGAAAAAGGCTACAAGCCAAGCCTGACCACCAAATTGAGCCTTTTTTTTTTTTTTTTTTTGCCCTTTTCTTTTTCCTCCTCCTCCTCCTCCTCCTCCTCCTCCTTTTTTTTTTTTCTTTTTTTTTTTTTTGGCTAGAACGGGCGATTCATATCTAACATGTATGAATGCACTCAATAAAATCAGAAAACATAATATCATGGAATGTCTGAGGTAGCTCCTCATCTCTAGCCCACACGGTACTATCCGTATAGTTAGCCACATAGGCGGCCACCTAATCCACAGCCCCATTAGTTTCATGAAAGACATGTTTGGCCTAAAAGGTCACTCCATCTCTCGTTGCGGCTCAGATGTCATAAAACAGAGGGTGGTCGTCATCTGCACCCCTCGAACCTCTTGGATTCATCTGATAACCGTGGCCGAGTCGCCCTCCATAATGATTGAGTAAGCTCGCAAACCTAGCCGGATATGTCGAAGGCCTGCCCACGCAGCCCTCAACTCTGCATCAAAAACTGAAACATCGAATAGCTGACAACCACCTACTGCTATCATCCTGACGTTTAGGTTTCTGATAACAAACTCCGTACTACCCCGCGTACCTCCATCTGAGATAGATTTCATCAAATTGACCTTGAGGAAGCTCGAGGATGGAGACTCCTAGGTGAAGAACAAAAAAAATTGAGACTTTTTCAAATGCAAAAGAAGACACCGCTAATACTAGCATTCGGCACGTGGAAGAGAAGATAAATTAACTGTGATCATATGACTGACGGCAAAAAATGGTATTTTTTTTATTGGGGTTTCAAATTTATTTGTGAGTATTTATAAAACTAATTATATATTTTTATTAAAATAAAAGCATATGTTCAGAATCTTTAACAGATTTTGAAAGCGAATTGACTTTGTTGATAAAGTCATCACTTTTGATACAGATAATCTGGATTAGGGTTGTATCTTCCCTCAATTTCAACTAGCCTTCCTTTAATTCTTAAAAAAGAATATTCTAATAGATATCAAGGCTCGGACTAATTTTTGTTATAATGCTGGAGTTTTTGATTTCTAAAGTGGAGGGATAGCAGCTAATAAATTGATTCCTTCCTTCCATGCGCAAAATGCGAATATTATTTCTAGTGAGAGAGAGAGAGAGAGAGAGCATAGCTTACTAACTTAGGCTATGAAAAAGGGTTTTTTTTATAAAAAAAAAAAATCCTATAACCAATACCTTATACCTCCTCAAGAGGCTATATGCATGTGAGAAATTAGTGCCACTATGCCAACCAACAATTAAGGATGCAAATAAGTCTGGTCGGATCGGATCCGGTCAGATTATAACTGACCTCAACTCAAGTCTATTTTTTATTCGAATTCTAATTTTGGATCCAGACCCAATCAAATAAAAGATCATGTAGGGTTGGGTCCACCGCTACAATTTTTAATCTAACGAGTCATTCGGATTGGGTTGGGTCTATGTATAATCCGAATCCAACCCAAAAAATCGGGTCCGATTCGGATCAACCCATCCATGACTTCAAAACTTGTGTTTGCACCCAGCTCGCGGGCCCAAACAATTTTATAGATTCGAGTCGGATCGATTCTTGTCATAATATTGAAAACTTGAAATTTGAACGGATCGGATCGGGTCTGAATTCAGTAAATCTAAATTTGATCCGAAAAATAAAAAGGGTCTAATATTAGAACCCGATCCAGCCCGAAAAATGAAAAGAGTTCAATGTTAGGACCTGATCTAGCCTCATGAGTCCTCTAAAATGAATAAGATCGGATCAGGCAATGGTTCAGCCTGACCCAATTGTAGCCTTACCAACCATATTGTCTGCCTTTTATGGGCTCATTTATCATCTTGGTGATTCATCTGCAGAAAAAGTGATTGACGTAGAGGACCGCCACGTTGGTACAGGTGGTGTGGACTATAATTGCCAACGCCCCAACTTGTACCCACGAAGGTGACCCATGACAACCATCGGTGCCATTTAGAGAAAAAAAAAAAGAGGACCCGCTCGTACGATAACCCAGTACCGGCAATTCCCATTGAAATCCAAACCGAGGGGCCCAAGCAACCGTTGTTTATGGCCTTCCATTTGCTCCCAGTGACAGTTTTTCTTATGTTTTTTTATTCAGTATTGTTTCTCGTGATTGTTTACAGGTGAGTTAGGCTTGAACCCACGATCCAAAGAGTGTGATTGGGAGGAGAGGAATGACTTTATATTGAAATAGACATGACTTATAATAATTACATTGGACTAAGGCTGATTTATTGTGCTCTAAGTTTTGATTTGATTAATTATGCTTTAAGTTTTGATTCATAAAGATGAAGAGTCATGTCTGGTCTAGGAAGCTGTTGTGTGATAGCTACAAGTCTCCTTGTTTTTTAATGGTCTAAAACACAAGACAACTCCATGGACATGACATGCTGACGGTTAATGAAGTGAGAGATCATCTGCAACCACCATACCATAACATCTCATGAAGTTCATCTTAGCTGTTCATTTATGTAACAACTCAGAATCTCATTTAAAATAATTAGTCAAAAAATATTATTTTGATTTGTTAATTCTGTATAAATTTTCAATATCTATTCAACGAATAATCGATGTGGGACTAAATACACGCTCTCACTCTTACGGATCCTCACACTTCGTCTTATAATCTATGACTAATGCAAGAGATGAACAAATAAAATTATATTCCAGAACATGATAGATATCAATATTAGCAGAGAGATTCCACCCAGATCTATGCACATCCTACCTGTTCTTTCTTTCTAGACTTTTTCTAAGTCCGATAAATTTTTAGTTTTGAAAGCTTGCACCGGTGAAAGGACCTAATGATCTTACTATCATCATGTTATCAACAAGAAAAAGTGCAAATAATGGCTCAAAATTAGTAAAAGGCTGGTTGTATTCTCTCTAATTTCATATAGTTAATGAAATCAAATTGTGGTCCCAACGTCCACCTTAGGGAAAAACAAATTGTCTTTGTTCATGCCCCGACAGATACCTGTAAAATTCTTAGCAACAACAGAAGAACAAGAGCAACGCATTAACAGAATGGTGATTCAAATAAGAGATTATAAGAAATTTTGTAGATTGCCAAAAATGTTCAATATGCTAGCTTCAAATGCTTAATGAAAAAGCGACGTTTATTTTTCAAGATGGAGATCAATTGAGTTACTGAATGCCCTAGACATTTCTCAAATGGAGAGATGTGCCAACTAGCTAAGATAAGATTGGTTCATTAATGTTATTGCATAATGTTATAAAAAATTTCAATCCTTTCTCTATCAATTACCTCAAGGATCTTTAAGCTAAATCACCTAAAAAGTACCCGAAAACCTATGATGGATCGATTGCTAGGTGATCTCCGATTATGAAGTCAAAAGCCAATGCATTTCCAAAATTCCGGCTGATTCATTAACAAAAATATGGGTAGTTTAACTAAACCAACCCAAAGATAATCCAAAACCGGTTTCTTGGCCCTTTCGCGATGCAGTGTTCAAGTGTTCATTTGACTATTTGGACAAGACAAGAGTTTGTCGGTCAACAGAACCTTCCTCGACTCCTCTGCATCCAAGGAAAGATATTTTTTTCTTCTCTGAGATGAATACCGGACTCACCGCGTGTGAGACAGACGGCATTAATTGTGAGGTTGGTTGGGTTACCGACTTTTCCTTTCCCCGTTCTTTCTTCTACCCCTGCTTCTCTTAACGACCAAGGTTTCTAACAGCCAATCGCTCTCTCCTCCCTTGGATCCTTATATATTCCGGATCAACTTTTCCCCTGAGCCCATCTCACGAATACGAACAGCCATGGATTTCTCTGATGCTACTTCCTATCCCTTCTCTTCCTCTTCTTCTACTCTTTCTGGAAACAGGGGTGGCAGGGGAAGAGACAGGTGGTGCTCCGTGGGTTCCCGAATAGCAGGAAGACTCTTCTGTGGCATGGTTACATGCATCTTTGCCATAGGTTTGTTGCTTGGCCCTCTTTTCTGTTGCTTTCCTGTCGTTTTGGGCTGCAATTTCGCAAAAAAGTCAAATCTTGGTCGATGCTAGTACTCAACAGAGCGCTGCTTTTGGATCTACTTCTGTACCTAAATGGAATTTTTGTCCGGTTTTATTGGGGGTTTCTGTTCTTTTATGTTTTTAACGGCATTTCCGTGGATTCTATTCGAAAAAGATGGAGTCTTGGAGATGGAAATTGATTGGGCATGGAAAACAGAGTGATTAAAAGGAAAAAGATTGGAAATTTTTTGTTTTTTTTTTCTGATGAAATTGACGATGTTTATATATCCTTCATTGATTCTGAACTCTATGATGAATACAAAAAATTTTGGTTTTTGAAGGATTTTGCTCTAAACTCAGAACTTCATCTTGTAATTTTCACTTTCAGTTTAGCTGTTGTTCTCTATGAAGACCAATCTAACTTAGTCAGATTTTAATTCCGCTTTGTTGTTTCTTCTTCTGTTTTTTTTTTTGGCTGCAGTGGGTTTATTTGTAGGGGCGGTGACTGGCGGTTTGATAGGCCTAGCAACGGAGAGCGGTGTATTCCGGGGGATTGGAGTTGGAGCTATTTCTGGAGCTCTTTTCTCCATGGAAGTTGTTGAAAAATCTGTGACCCTGTGGCGTTCCAATGAATCAGGAATCTTGAGTATCCTGTATGTGGTAAGTCGAAATCATCAGAAACAAACTCTGGAATAGAGAGAGAATATCTAAAACAGCATCCCGTATACTTGTATCTAGCAATCCTCTTGAAGTGGAAGCAACTTGTTTATAGACTTGAAAGATCCTTTAGCTTCCTTAAAGCCAGTGTTACTTCTCTTGCCTTGTTTTAGATTTTAATCATACCCAGTGTCAGCATTGCTTGTGACATAATTCTTGAACTACAGCACGCAAGATATTTGATTGGAAAACTTGATGCATGCCAAATAATGAAATAATGCCTTCATTATAATACTTTCTGATTCAGATTTGATACCTTGATATTTTCAGATTGACATAATCTGTAGTCTTTTGAGTGGAAGGCTTGTTCGCGACAAGGTCAATCCAGCAGTGCAGAGTGCAGTGCAGAGTCAGGTATCAACAACTTTAGGCAACTTAAATTTTGCTAGATTGAAGAGAAACAGTTCCATATATTACAGGACCTCTTGATAATTTGTGTCATATTGAGCAGATGAGTGCTGTGAGCTCACCCTTCAGAGAGGCTCTCGATATCTTCGAAACTGGGGGTGTGAAAGGCATGGAAAAGGCTTCTGTGGACAGGCTCCCCAAGATCAAAATCACAATGGAGGACAATGTGGATGCCTCCGGGGAGAGAATTGTGTGTGCTGTCTGCCTTCAGGTTGGCCCTCCTGTGAGATTCTTAGGATATTGCATTTTTTTTTTTTGCTTCGACTGAGAGGTGGTTCTTCGATAGCTGATGATCCAAAAATGATCTTGTTTCCCTCTTTTTTTTTCAGGACTTTCAGACTGGAGAAACAGCAAGGAGCTTGCCTCATTGCCGGCACATCTTCCACTTACCATGCATTGATAGCTGGCTCATCAAGCATGGTTCTTGTCCACTATGTAGGCGCGATTTCTAGTCTCATTTTGTAAATTATGGCTGAGATGAAGACTAGTAGTTTTTATTGACCATTCTGTAAATCATAAGAGCATGATGTGTGCATGTTCTTGTTCGTATGAATCATTTCGTTATTTCATTGATAAATTTTGCTTCTTGCCAGAACTGAACGTCCAATTATAGATACTAGAAAGAATGATCTATGAACATCTTGACACCAATTTCCCTATAGTCTTGCAAGTTTGGCAATCTAAAGAATTCAATCAGAGTTCATATCAGTTGGTTTTTCTAGTATTTTGGAAGAGAGGGAAACATTTTACAGTCATCGGCATGCCTGTTTTACTGCTTCTGAACTCGCTGTGGGATGTGTCCTTGTTTTTGGAAGTGAAGTAAACCACAGAACCACTTACTATGTACTGCATCTGAGGTGAAGTTTGTCACTGGTCTTGCCTCAGATATTCTGATCGCAACCTCATGTGGAAATGTATCTTAGACTTATTTTGTGGCTAGTAACTAATTTGTGTTGAGTATGTCTTAAGTTATAAGTTCTAGAAGATCGAATCTATATTCAGATACCAGTTCAAGTATACATCGACTTAGAACACTGGTTATATATTAAGTTCTAGAAGATCGAATCTATATTCAGATACCAGTTCAAGTATACATCGACTTAGAACACTGGTTATATATTAGCTTAACTTGATTCTTGTAGGGATACTAGTTTGAGTTTAATTCAATTTACTATATTATATATATCTCTTGAAATCCTAAGAGAAGAGAACAATTGAGTATTCTAGAGATCGGGCGTATTATAGGCTAGAGTTTGTAAGATAATCTTATACTCTTTAATCTTCAGATATATTTTTTTTTTTTGATAATGAAACTTTTGTATTGTTTGTGTCTGTGGATGTATGTCAATAGACTAAACCACATAAATTTTGTGTGCTCTTGTCCTTCTCTTATTTTTTTCTTTTTGTTCTTCTTGTTTTGTTATTCTCCCTAAGGTGTCGCAACAATTTGAATTCTAGTAACTCAAAGATGCTGAACAATTAGAGTTATTTGAGGCTCCAATTACAGCAATGGCATGATTACATAAAAGAGGGCCCCTCCCCTTCTTTTATGTGCACCCTTAATCTTCCTTCTTATTCCACTATATTTTTGGCTCCTCTTCTATAAAACTTGAAAGGGGGTTCAGGCTGTGAAATTTACCTTTCCAATGTAAGAAGAACATTTTAGTCTTTGCTTATTTTCGCATGCAAGTGGCATTCTTTCCTCGTAAAAATATCTATAGTTATGTCTTCAACACCAAAGTTCTATCAATTATTCTTGCCTTGAAACTGTGGGTCAATTCGGATCACCTAACATAGAAATTCTATACCATTTGGCCTTTGGAAGATTCCTTAAGGTCAATACGCCTTCCGAGCTGCATAATAACACATTAATATCCCATCTATAAAGAGATGTAAGCTATATCAGTCCGTTTGTTTGGGTGGTTACTGTAGGGCTGAAAGATCCTTCATGAAGGGGTTATTTGTTCATGTACATGGGTAGACCAAAAACACCTGCTGATTTTTACTTGGATCGCAAAAACTTATCCGATATCAAAGGATTATGCAATTGGTTATAAGAGGACATAGCTTTAGCTCTTTCTGGGTTCTCACTTTTAATGCAAAAGGGACCTGACTTTGTCTCAGCTAGCTCGGTAGCCATAGCTTTTGAGTATACTTGTGCATCATCGAGCATAGCATTGGAAACTTAGGACTGCAAAAAAAGAAGAGAGAAAGTGTGGCTAATGAAAAAACCAAGAAAGACCTCTTTTTTGATTGAAGTTTTCAAAGAAGAGATATAGAAAAGTTGCATTTCCATGGGAATAAGATTTCCATGTTTCATGAGAAAGAAAAATCTATGAGAGTTATGAAAAGCTACTTTCCCACTGGTTGAAAATTGAGGTCTTTTTTTCCAAAACTATCCTTAAGCTATCAAAATCCATGAATAAAGTCTTTCCGTTTATTAAGGATATAATTGATATTTCACATAACTTTTGCAGAAATTTTGTAAAAGAAAAGTAGATGCTCAATCAAACATGCCAAAATTATGTTTCTATGCATCATATTTCCAAAAATCAGTCTTTTAGAAAAAGTATTCTACTAAGAAAATTTTTTTCTCGCAAACCTAACGAATTTATGAGCACTCTTGCCTACCGTAAACCTAATACACGTACTCTTCAGCAGCACCTCGGTCCTTGTCTTCCCTTGCCCCTAGGTTTTTGTTAGGTGCATGGCATTTTTTTGCATAACAATAATTCCACTGTACTAGAATCTCTTGCAGGTACAAACTATCTCATCCACACTAGAACCATGCCACCACTAGACTACAACCCTTCTACCAAAACCATCCCAATTAATACATCCCATCCCACTTACTAATTTCTCCAGCTTCTCTTGGTCCACCATGATCATTTTAATCAAGTCCTACCAACACTAACTAATTGCCCTTCAATTCGTTCACATAATTTTTGTTTTAACTACAAATTTTCTTATCTTGATCCTTGATGTCAGGGCACCTAGGGTTGGCCTAAAAGCAGAATTAGTTATGCTGTTGTGCTTGGCCTTTAATATTGGAAGTCTCACTGGTAGTTCTGCAGTGCAGGAGGATATACAAATTGCTTGGGATGGGTCCAAAATGTTGCAAATTGTACACACCAATTACCATGATATATTTAATGCTCCATAATTATTAGCTGTAGTTTCTTTTTTCAAAGAGATGGGAAGGCATAAAAATGAAAAGAACAAAGAGTGGCTCTAAGTGCCCACTGCCCCAAATCCAAATTGAAACAACTATTTAGTTTTATCTGCTGAATTATTTCTTTAGTACATAATTTGAACAAAAATCCCAGTACCCTCATATTTTCAGGATCTTCTTCAGTCTCTTCCATTGAGGAAAAAGATGAAAACCAGAAATCCAGGGGCTCTTTTTATCATTCAGCAGAAACCAAACTATTTCTATGCTTTCAGCCTTGGGACAATAAAGAACCAAAAATTGGACACAGGCGAATTTTTTATGGTGGGATACCATAACGACATTTTTAACCTTTGTGGGGAAAAACATAAACATAAAGATCTTATTTTTTTAGTGGGATTCCATGCCAGCATCTTAAACTCTTTTCACTGTTGCATTATTTTTTCACTGTTACATTATTAAAGAATATATCTTGCTCAAATAAGAGGGATGCCTTTTTCCATTTTTCAGAGTAAAGAAATATACAGAGAAGTATGGGCAGAGGTTTTAGCTGGGATGCTAGATTGCTGAACAGCATCATGCAACCTTAAAATCTGGAAATATTCTTCCTTCTTCTCTGTGATAGAGCCTCAAACATTAAAAGAAATGCTTCCTTGTGGAGACATAAAATATGGGTCCCTAGCGGCCTACCTGACTATAAAATCAGAATCATATCGGCTATATATCGAATATCCATATCGGGTATACATCCGATATCGATACTTGTTAGATGTTTTTTAGATGTTTATATCGTGTCCATATCGGGTATATATCGAATATCAATAATCACTACCTCTTTTTATCATCTACTGCAAGTTTATAACAATTTTTATGCACTAATCCTCATACTTGAGGTATTTAGTGTGTTCATAGTGATTCTAATGCCCGAGATGATGGCTCTCTGGAAATTCGAATTCCCAAAATTACACATCCATACCCTACTTGTAGGGATTTAGCATGTTGAATCACAGTTGATTATGATTGACACGAGAAATTTTAGAGAAACGGCCTCTTTACCACCACCTTGATTATGATTGTAGGGAAATTTTTTTTATTTTAAAGAAATAACCAGGTTTTGATTTTTTTAGACACTGTTGTTCCTAACTCCATGTATACACTATGCGCGGCCAAGACTCGAAATACCTGTACAGACATTTACTGCAAAAACAAATATTCAATTATGCTTAAAAATATGACTAGACTATACCCATTTTAATCAGGATACTGCAAAATTTTAAAGCTAGACCAGTTCTGCCGGATACCGAGCGTAAGTTCACCTCTGAGTGTTGAGTAATTACTTCTACCTCAAAACCGATCTACGCTATATCATTAGCTGTTTACTAACAAACACGGTAGAGTTTGTTGCTCTATAAGCCAGATAAATTTTTTTTCGACTCTCTTACGCTGCCTTTGCTCCTTCCAAGCTTCCTCCTATTCCATGAGAGTGTTGTTTTAGCCATCGGAAAGACCCTCGTCGGACATACTCTAGTAGGTAAACTTTATTGTTTTGTTGTTTTATATCAGAGCTAGTATCAGAGCGCTCCCCAAAGCCATTATCCAACTCCACTATAGCATCGCCACAGAAATGTGCAGCGATCCAATCTAATCTTTTTGGTTCGAACAGCAGACGAGCCAGATACTTTAACAGATCCAATCCAATCTTTTGGATCCGAAGAGCCAGATACTTCAATGACCACCAGCAACTTGACACCTGGTTCGGACCAGTTTACAGCAACCCTCATTGTACTTACTTCAAACACTTCTCGCTGTTAGAACCCCTATTAGTCATTACTCCAGCATTCCTGAAAAGTCCAGGATTTGGAGGCCTCGACCAAGACCTCCGTAGCATACCGCATCTGGTCTGTCATTAACCAACATTCAGAGCCAAGCAACAAGAGACCCATCAAAATTACTGGTAAAGGAAACAGTTAATTATGAACAAAGAAATAGAACTGCAAGGATGGGTTCGTGTTCTTGGAATTTACATACCAAAAGAAAGAAGAAAATAAAACAAATGAGATTTTAATTGAAGAGTCCTAGTAAACACTTAGCCTAGAATCTGCTTTCCCTGCTACTTGGACTTCAAGATAGGACCTCATCGAGTTCATATGAAGCACAACAGAAGGAATGCATATTAGTGTCACAGTATAACAGATGACAGATACAAAGCTGCTCTGTCTCCCTACTTTTACATCATTGGGGGCATGATCATGGGAGTCATTCTGGCTGTGTAATTTAGTACAGAATAGGGAAAGATGAGCTGAGCTGGCTTAATCAGGTAGCACCAAGTTCTGTGGGTGTCGCACAAGGTGCAAGAGATTTTGCTGGCAGATTGATCCCACCTCCTCTTACAGAAAGTGAAGGGCCCTTGTGCGAGCTGGCTTTGCTTACAAGATTTGAGTCAAGGAACACAACAATGACAGTTATATCGTCGTGGAAATGCCGACGGATCCCACGATCAATCTTCTTGAGATCAGAGTACCTCATCTCTCTTTTCCTTGCTGCTTCATGAAGTGCAGCTTTCACAAGCCTCCGAGCACTACCCTGCAGGAATTCAAGACAAAAGTGATTCATACCGTTTGCAGAGTGCACTCATATGCAAGCCACGGTAGAATTGTTTCAAAAACAAGCAAACCTAGCAACCATTGTAGTCGAACAAAAGCTGCATCCTCTGTATTTCAAGTTGGCTCTACAGCTTGTAATTTGTTCCTTGGGGAATGCAATCATTATTCACTCAGGGAACCTTAATGCTATCAGACAGAAGAAAGGCACTAGTCTTTGTTGAGGCAACGACAACTCAAAACTCATCCAAAACTAGGAAGGATGAGAAATATATACATCTACAGAATAGCACCCTACCTCAATTCACACCCAAGTATCTCTTAATCAAGCAGTCAAATGATACAATTCTTTCCATTATGTTTGCTACAAGGGCCTTTAAGAGGCAAGGCAAGAACTTACACATGGCTAAAAATGCGTTAATAAGTAACCCATCAGAAACATATTCTTTGTCCCGTCCTTAAAATTGCGTTCAAGGATGAAGGTTCCCTTTTCTGATTTCATATCATTCAAGTTCTTAAAATAAGCCCTCATACACCCTCGATCCATTGACTCACCACTGATGAATCTTCATCCTAGCTCCAGAATCAAAGTCATCAGACAGAATACCCAACAAGGTAAACCCAGAAGCAACAGGGTAGTTCCCACATACTTGGCCTGGATTTATGTTCCCTGATTGTGTTGAATCCACATTCAACACAAGGTTTCTTGAGCCCTCTCCAACCTCCATGTTTTTTTTTCCTTCTTAACATGATCATGACATCTCCATCAGTTTTCTGTCCCTTAATTATGCTAGTGTAAACTCACCTAAGCTTAATTCAATGATCAAGACTGATACCTAACTCCTCCCCAGTTTGTAAGACACATTCAACCAGAATTCCATCTCTGCAATTCCAATTTTATATGCTTACATGCTGCTGATTGATCAATAATCTTAGCCATGCATTGCGGTGGGTCTTATCCAAACTAACAAAATCTTCATTTAGCCCTGCTTGTAATAATCAATAATGCTCCAGATGTGAATTCTATAGTTTACTAAAAAACCTCTTTAAGTAATTAATTCTTTTATCTGGTATAGGATGCCAGTATGTTGGACTATTTCTATCTGGAGAAGGAATAATGATACACTGCAGAACAAGTAAAAAACATTAATTCTATTAATTCTCAGTGGATTAGTAAGTCAGTTCAACTAGGGTATTTCAACTAGGGCTCACCCAAATCATGTCCACAAAGTACAACAATGCATATTACTTGAGCCAATATGTTCTTCCATACCCATGTTTTTCCACTTAAAAAGTCAAAATATAAGAAGAAAAACTCACACTGTGAGGATTGTTATGAACAATATCAACTGCTGCTTGGTTGCTAAGCTGCTCCCAGAGTCCATCAGATGCAAATATGAGAAACTGATCATGTGGTTGTAATGGTTGCACAGAAATTGATGGTTCTGAACTAAGTATTGGCTTTTTGAAAGGTTCACGAAGGCGAAATTTTACATATAATGGCTCCCGGTTAAACTCTGCCTTTTTTAGGTATACATCACCGATTGACCTTGTGACCTGCAATACAGGGTTGGACACTCTTGAGCAAAAATATAATAAATTTGTTAAGAAATGGGAAAAGAAAATGGAACCTATATCAAGTATTGTACTGCCAACACTATTTCCATCATAATGAACATCAAGCAACAGTTTTCATGGATGGCTGGTGTAATATTATATAACATTCTCCTCAACAAAGATGTGTTGAGTATTTACTTCCAACATCATGTATTTGATGGGCAACAAACAAAAAGAATAATCTAACTGTGAAAAGAGTAGGCATTTAGTAAGCAAGCAGTCGCATTGCTTGTCTACTTAATAATGTCAAATGAGTTCTTACAATACCCAAATGAATGATGCTGCAACACAAAATTCAGATGTCTCATTCACGAAGATGGAGAAAACTAGAGAATAAAGACAGGTATTTCTTGTATTAAAATTCTGTTCTGAAAGGTGTGTTGGATTTGATTCCAATACCAAAATGTGGCGAAAACCCTGAAAACTAGCTGTTGTATGAGCCCAAACTCAAAACAGAAATATATTAATAGAAACTTAGAAAACATTCAAGTACATCTGATTTGGAGGTCACGGATACAAAAGACGGAAACAACCTCCCTGCATATGGGGGTAAGGCTGCGTATATCCAACCCTCCCCAAGCCCCGCAATAGCAGAAGCCTCGTGCATTGGGCCACTCTTTTCTTTAAACTTAGAAAATGTCCAACAAAAAATTATTAGTAACTAATTTAAACATATTTGCATATCTATATACTGCAAAAGGTTTGAATCCATCCGTCACTGGAATTGGACATTGTCCTAATCTTATATATATATATATACATATATATATATATATATATATATATATATATATATATATATATATATATGTATATATATATATATATATCCCAAGCACAAGCTTCTCCCATCTCAGATATTTCATATATGTGATAGACATGTATTTTAACAGGAAACAAATTAGGGTTTGCTTCTCATATCTTTTCCTTGAGAATCTCTCCCATGGATCTTTTATTTGAATTGGAAAAGAAAGAATAGGTGGGTCTTTCAACAACAAAGAGGCATAGCTGAGTTGGGAAAAGAAGGCAATAGATTCAGACTGAAAATGTAGATACCTACCTCTCTCGTATCCTAAACACATGTACAGCACATGCCAGATTCTAGACAGCATAACCGGTATGATAGATGTCCAGACAACATGCGAAATTGGTAATGCGCATCCGAAGTACATGTTTAATTGTACATGATGTATCAAAAAAGCATATATAAATGACATGTTAGATGTCTAGACAGCACAAGAAATTGGTAAAGATGTCCAATGTACAATTTTGTATATGATGTATCAAAAAAGCATAGAACTATCTGATACTAAATTTTTAATAAGTTATAAAACTAATTTATGGGATTTTTCTGTAACAGGCATAAAATAACACTTAGAATATTTTTTCTTAAATCTATATATAATATTTGGGTTTGCAGCTTTGATTAGTATATAAATCTACTATGCCTGCATCTCAGCACTTTATATAGCAGAATACCATCTCTTTCAGAAATAAGAAGCTTGCTTAAAAAACAAAGTCGAAATACATTAGTTAGTTGGAAGGGCAATTATTTTTCTCCTGATGGTGGAATAAGGTCTCTTGAGTTTCTCAGAAACCTACCATTGTATTTTCTTTCCTATTTACGTGTTCATTTTTTCCCTAAATTTTTTCTTTCCCATTTTTCTCTTGACGGTGGAATAAGGTCTCTCAGTGGGAATTTGAACAGTTGAAGAGAAAGCAGCATTTCCCTATGAGGAATCGCGGAAACTAGCTAAGGACAGGCTGTTTGCAGAAATGGTGAACAAAAGCAAAGTACTACATAGTGATAGGCAATAATCAAACTCATTTTCATTTCCTTGGAAACGGGTAATGAATCAGAGTCTATAAGATTGGGGTGGATTTGAAGTGGGAGACACTGATAAGGTAACTGTTAGACATCAATGCTTTATTACAGGCCTTAATAAGCTCTCCCCCAGCTCTACATGACAAATATACAAAGGCATCAAACTACAGGTACATGAAAAATATTGGATATGCTTGGTCATTTTGGAAAATAAATATTGCAAGTAAGAAAGAGATAGGTGACTTGCTTGGCTTTTGAGTGACTGCTATGTCTCCCCTAACAAAGAAGAAGAAATGGAAATGATGCAGATCTGTTCTCTTCCATTATAGAATTTTCAGCGACCATAATGACAGGGATGTATCGCCCTGCTTCCAAAAATGGAGATGTTAATACGCACTTGAAAGTTGCATGCCTTCATGCAAACAATGAACTAAGAGTCCTGTTACATGAAAACCTGAGAATTAGAAGTGGCATTGGGCAAGCAGATGCTCTGTATCTCTTGCAGAGTTTATGACCTCATCTCTCTATCACTGGCCTGTTACTCATAAAGCACAACCCTCCTACAAGTTTGTGATTCATCAACCTAGCAGTGGAAGCTTTTTGAATTTGCATCTCTGTATCCGGCAGCAAGAGGCCAAAACATGCTCCACAAACCTTATCAGAGGTAAGCATCACCATCATGTGCTTGGTCTATGGGTTGCAGGCTTATGAATTCTTCTGTTTGCACTACCATGTTTGGTGTCCTTGAGCAAGTAAATACATAGCAATAAATTAAAAGACGCCTTTTAAACCTTTGTTATATGTGCTTGAAAGTATTTGGCTCATCATGTTTAAGCTAAAGCTTATGTCTATACATGAGAATGCTTTCTTATACTACCTCCAACATTTGTCATCCTCTTGCTTTTATTCGACATACATGGAAAATATCCCGAGCATAAGTGGAGTAGTGGACAAAGTACTTCTTTATGAAAATGCGTGCTTGCAAAGTTGCAATTGGTTTCTCCATCAGCCATGACCAAGCCTTGTCTTGCACATCATATAAGAAAAGATATCACCCAACAGATAAATCAGAATTAACAACTCTAGACTGCCCACATCTATAATTATCACAAGGCTACAACTTATCAAATTTCAATTCAAGTTCTAGGACCCCTGAACATGAGAAATGAAAATGTGAAGACTGATTAAGAAACCAACTAAGATTTGAGTCACAGAATCAAAGAAGAGGTGAGTGGGGTATGACCTAAGAAAACATAAAGTTGTGATAACATTTGAAAAAGCTGGTATACTAGAGGCTATAAGTCCTGATTGTGTTATATGATGAGAGAGATTGATAACCAACCTATAATGGCTGAAGTAGCTGTTGATGGAAATGGTGATCACATGGTTCACAACAAACTCCAGATAGCATCGGTGAGGCTTATATGATAAATCATCTTTCCATTCAAACCATCTAATTAGTATTTTTTAACCTTAAAAAAATCCTCAAAAAATCGTCATACCCAGCAAGTTTTATCTCAATTATCTGGGGAGAAATTTAAGAATCCCTCTCTCCACTTGTTCTATTAATGGCTATATCAAAAAAAAAAAAAACTTTCATATTCTTTAATTAACTTTCATGTACCTTAGTTTAGGCCCTTCAAGCGCCTTGCCTTGTAAGGGACTCTACAAACTAACATTGCATCAGCATAAATGGATTAGCTGTTATGGTGTAACTCAAGTTAAGTCATCCAAACGAGGAAAGACACCAAGGTAATATGAGAATATGCCAAAGAAAATGCATATCATACCCCCTAGGTATCTTCAAGAATCCTTGACTCCAGACAAATGAGATAGAATGAGAATAGAGTTAACAGATGATGGCCATAAATAGGAGAATGAGATGTACAAGGTGGATCAGAAAGATATTGCAGCCCCAAGTAGGTTGAGTTTTTTTTTTTCCAAAAAAAAAAAAAGAAAAAAAGAGAGAGAATATGAATGAATACTGTGCACTAATTGCTGGTGCTTTTAGAAGATTTCTTTTATTGGAGGCAGAGAGTCATTGCATTAAGTTATAACTCAAAATTAATGCGCTGCAGGAAGTAGCAATTTTATTACATGTTTCTGTTCAGTAGAGAAAATTCAGTGACAACATTTAAAAACATTACTAGGCTACTCCACAAGAGCTAGATGATTGGGCTTCTAGATCAACTTATCTTCAATGGATGCGGACTGGAAAGGATTGCATTGAAACTAGTAGAAGATGTACTTCCAATGAAAATACACATAATAACCATGCTTTGTGATAGAATCTAAAAGAAAAAAAAAATCTCTTAAGATGATGTAGGACTAGAGCATATTGTATGAAACATTTTTTAATAAATTTCAGTGGTATTCTGGATGAGCCACAATATTTGCAAAACCTAAGGCAAAAAGGGCAATCAAACAGTTGGAGAAATGAATGTCCAGTGATTCCTTGAGAAGACCAGTCTGGGAAATCTGGATCCTGTTTACTAGTCATTGGAGGGAGGGGTGGATGGGGACGGGATATGCTTTTATTCCAATCTAATTATGAGTATCAAAGCAAACTTATCAGCTTTTTTTCCCAGAAAAAGTGACAATGAAACCCAAAAATGATATGCCTGATCTGAACTCTATATGCTAGTTACACTTTTTCAGATATAGAACTATATTTCCAACATGATAAATACCACACGATGGTTTGAGTCAATATGAAGCTTTCCAGCATCAAGGATGGTAAACAAATGCATCATGGTTTTTCTTTTCCCTTTTTTCCTCCGAAAATATATACTGCCACAAAGGGCTCTATGATCCTTCAAAATCAGCTGCAACCAAAATCAATTTCTGGCAATCTAAAAATAGCACACAACCTACCAAAAATTCTTTAGGTTATGCAAATCTTGAGAACGCCATGTGAAGGATGTAATACTGTAAAATATGAATGTTGACCATTTCAAATGTTTTGAGGGGGGAAATGAGCAATATGGCTATAGCTTCCCTCATTTTTATTCAAAAGATAAACTGTTCAAATATATGAATCCTTAGGGGAAGGATCCACGGCTAGAAAATTTGGACTCCTATCAGTGATTATAAAAATTAGTGTAAGGTAATGGATAAAGAGCAATCAAAATTCCCATTGAAGATATTGAAATTTTCACCATTATAGCCTGCTTTCCAGTCAAAAACCATCCTCCCCAAATAGACACTTGGACAGGAAAAAAAGCCATCCGGAAGAACAAATGTAATAATAGTCGATGAAAAAAAAATATGACATGTAAATCGGCAACTGTTGCTGAATTGCCATCCCTAGACATTCCAAAAACACCTTCAACTCAGTAAAAACCTACAAGGTAGCTAAGGTAAAGCAGGTCTAAGGACAATGCTTGTAAAGGCAATAAACAAGTTACAAAGGAACTACCGAGCATCAGTAATTGCCAAATAAATGTATCATCAGAAACTGTTAAACATTATAACATTGTTGCATCAATAAAATCACATCATAAACACACATATACACGCACATATAGTCAAACGATTCTTACACTTCAAAGAAACTTGAAAAGCATGTAGCCAGAAACGATTAAAAAGAAATTCAGTTATCATGCCGGCATCACACCGAATGTTCTGATAAGGATAAACAAGCAAGGGTGGGTTTAGACTTTAGAGACTGTCGAATGAGTGTAGGACTATAAATATTCTTAACCTTTAATTTGGTAGTACAAGATGTTGAATTTCTTTGATCTTCCAATAACATAAAACTATCAGTCTTCCTTAGGGCTATCAAAATTTAAAAATTACCATTTGGGAAAACCCAAAAAGAGGTGAAAGAAGTTGGAGCACAAAAGTAGCAAAATATAAATGCCAATCATTCAACCTACATGATGCTTTGTACATTGCAAGTAGCAAATCCTTTAAAAGGGTATCCACATAGTTGATTCAGTGGCTACATGAAATTTTAAAGCAGGTCAGAGCACTTGAGAAGCAATCTCAAGAGGAATTGCATGAATATTTCTAAAGATCCTGATAGGCTTGCATACAAAAGAAAATCTAGATGACAATAATCAGCTAAACCTTTTTTATGATGAGAACTTTGATTGGATTAACTATTGTAGATTGTGTATAATGTATGAGAGGTATTCACATGATAAGCACCTGAATGAGGCCCTTCACACGCCAAACATTATGCTTCAAAACCAACTATTTGTGAATCATCTGGGTGCAATGACTGCAACTCTTGTCGCACAGACTCAATACCTGCATTATGCTCTGATGACAACTGGACAGCCAAAACCTCTCCAGTTGCTTTGACAAGTTTCCCTAAAACAGCACGGGAGTCCCCAACATTGGCTATGTATAACATACCACCACAGATCACACCAACCAGACAGCATGAGCCAACAGCAGCAATCTGGGGTTTCGTAGGCCATTGTCTGGTGACCAGAGAACTAAAGCCCTCTTCAGTAGCCTGATATGCCTTCCGTATTACATCAGCTGACATTGACTGCTGCTCGGATGTAAATCCTGCGAGGCAGAGGCTCTATTGTCACATAAGGTACAAAATTGAAACAACTCTTGCTATGGCTGAACGAGTATCTTTAGCATTATTAGTTGGTTATCAAACAATATATGTACAATTAGAAATTCACTTCAAGCAGAAAAGTTGCATGTACCACAAAATTTGACCCGATGCAAGCAAAGAAAATTGAGACATGATCAGGAACTAGCCAAGTCTATGTTTATAATATATATCCAGATATTACTAAAGATGTCAAATGGGGTAAGAAGAAGCTTTACTGCTGCTCAGATAAGTTTCAAAGGCCAGAACGATCAAGCAGCATACAAAAGACCCCTGGAATAAAATCGATAACCATACTGTTTCTTTCTTTATTTCTTTCTCTCTTTTTTTAAAACTTGAGTGGGGGCAGAAGCAGAGCCCCTCCTTTTATTACAAAGAAGGTGGGACTTTAACTCAGGCTGCCAGTACCAAGCCCAGTGACTTTGCCAACTCAGCAATTTGCATGTTCCGATGGTTGCACTCTTCATATTTAGTCAAGATAGCAGATATAATTAAGTTCAACTGAGATAATACTAAGCCGATGGAAAAGTAAATGACATTACAATTAAAACTCCATAGATATAGGACAAAGGCAGTATGCGAAATAACGAAACTAAATACACATTTGATTGCTGAAGAAGTTGCACCATAAGCATGTATAAAGGTCTTTGGACTCACAAATTGTACAACAAGAGAATTAAGAGTAGTATTAACTACAGGCAAAATAGCTAAGTCTTCCAAAGCTGAAACAGCAAAAGGATCACCCAGATATGCAATACAGTACATTCAGTAGCTAATTCATGACACACATGGAAAAAGACCAATTCATAAAGTCAGCAGCTGTTACAAGGGCTAAGCACAGAACTCTCAGGTTCAGTACTTACTCTTAAGATGGTGGAAGAGATGATCATTGATATAGCGGGATGTTTCCGGACCACCATGGCCATCATAGATCCCGATGAAGGTCCCATACGGGCGGACTCGAGCGAGCTCAGCAGGCCCGACTCCATCTGGCTCTGGTCCTCAAGCAAGCTGTTTGCTTGGACCACGGCCATAGAGAATTCTCCATTCATGTGCTGCCCAGTGTCCTTGTACCACAGAAGCCCATCCTGCCGGCCAACCGTATCGGAGCCTGTGTGCACATACCGATCTGACGACGGCCGCCAGCAGGCCTTCAGGAAGTTCATCAACCTTGCTAACATCCCTCATCTCACCCAGGCCGGCGTCCGAGTTCTCAACATCTAGCCCGAAGCAAACTTATGATATCCAAAGCGCAAAGACCCCAAGCTCCCCCTTTTCCTACTCTGTACAAATTGCATCATCAATTACATAAAATACAAGTAGAGCAACGACGACAACAACGACCGAAGCAGCTAAAGTTGCTGTTATTGAGAGAGAGAGAGAGAGAGAGAGAGATGAGGATAGATTCCAGAGAGAAAGAACAAAACAACCCCAACTTGCTATCATTAATTTGAAGAAAGTTCAATGTTTAAAAAGAAGAAAGGCAAAAAAAAAAAAAAACTAATTGGAGGCTGGGTAAAACACACTCTCTGTCCTCTTTCGTTCATTATCCAAAAGGGATGAATCCTATGCAACTGGACATATAGTAGATCATAAAAAATCCACGACAGAAAACAGAATATTTATAGTTCTCTTTGGTTACCTCAAACACAATCCAAGTTCTGACAGGAGAAACAAGGACAATTTCTTCCACTTCGACCTTAAAAGGGCCTTCCCCTTCGTTGCTCCGAATCAGATGGAACCGAGACAAGGTATCACAAACTCACTACCCTCTATCGCACAACAATGTGAAAACCCCAAAAAACATCAATCAGAAATCGTGCCAACGAGCCATGTCATATCCCCAATCTTCACCTCACGAACACATCTATCCATTGACTCAAACAAAAGCTCTCAGCTTTGAAAGAAAACTCAAACCCCAACCCTAAATCCACCATCAACCACCCCAAATCCGACGCATTAGACAGAAACAAACAGGAAAAAACCCACCTTTGCCTCGGAATTGACTCCAAATAGCTCCCAATCGATTCGCTCCGGTGGTAGACGACGCCGCCTCAGATCTGGAGACGACGCTAGAGAGAAAAAATGGATCAGCCGATTTAGGCGACGCGACCACGCCTCTCTTCCTCTCTCTCTCGCTCGCTCCCTCTGGCTCTCCGAGGGTTCCAAAAGCCATAAAAACACAACATGGTGAGGCCAAGGCCAGCGAGGCAGAGAGGCAGCTCTGGGCTCCACCACCACGCCCCGAGAAGGGGCGAGTCTGGGAGGGGCATTTAGGGAAGACAGGAGGGACAGATCAGGAATAAGATTGTGAGAGATAGGGGCAATCGGGGCATTGGGTGCCCTCCTCATTTTGTCGAACATGTGCGTGCTTGGACCGAATAGGAGTTGTATAGAAGGATTCATCTTCCTTTGCGCGAATCCACCATTGGATCGCGTAATTTCTGCTTCCAGATCTGTGTCGATGATGAATGCAAGAATTCGGACAGCTCTCAGATCTGTGCGGGGCACAATCCAACGGTCTACGTTTCGTAATAAGACGAATCATTCTTCCGCACGGAATATACAACCCGGAGCCCGCTTGGAACCAACATTAACGGTCCGTTCAAGAAACCCTATCCTGTATCGTTTTTTTTTTAACCACATTGGACCGCCTTTGGACCGTGCCAGACCACCAAGTACCGTACACGTGTAACGATCATTAAATGTCGCAATAAAGTCGTAGGCGATGTTAAAGGACTTACGTACTTGGGGTTGGGGACCCGTAGAAAAATTCGACTGTAACTGTTTTCATCCACTGTCGTAGGAGTAGATGACTGGGTAAATTAAGACTTTAGTGGGAACATATGGATGGAATAAGACCATGAGTGTGCTAAGGTCCCTGGCGGGCACCGTATATCGTCGAGATATGTAGTAGAGTGTGCTTATACACAAACAAAAAAGCTCAATTACGAGATCTCGTCAGGTAGACTTATAATAGTTCATGATATATGGGGCTTCCATTCCGCTCAATGCAGCGTCTCGTTTGGTGTTTTTTACCTGCAAGCTTCCCACTTCCGAGCTTTCTCAAGATTAACTTTGACGGATCGGTACATGATGGTGAAAGTAGAGGGGGCACGGGGTTCGTCATTAGGGACTCGAGCTCTCGTGTAGTAGCGGCTGGTGGCTGTCAGCTGGTAGAGACCTCGGTTCCCAGCGTCAAGCTGAGGGCTGCATAGGAGGGCCTTTGATATGCGAGGCGAGTGTTGCAGGTCCGCTCCATTATTATGGAGGGCGACTCGGCTACTATTATAGGGTGGATCCAGAAGGGTTCGAGGGTGTCGAGATGGATAATCCCTACTCTAAAATATTTGGACCATGGGTAGAGATGGGGACGCCTTCCTGACCACACATGTCTATAGGGAGGCTAATGGGGCCGCTGACTGGGTGGCCTCTTACGTGGCCAGTCATTCAGGCGGCACTTTGTGGATGCAGGGGGAATAGCTGCCCACGACTCTCTATGATATAGTATTTCTAACTTTATTGGGTATCTCCGTACTAGCGTACTGTGAAACGCCCGCCTAAGTAACAAAAAAAAAAACACTTCACTATCCAATTTGGATTTGCTAGTAGGATCGACCAAGACTTTTGCATAAGATCTTGATTAGACCTATTGTTGATCCACGTGTCAGGGTTAGCTCTGCAATCTAGACCTGGACTCTGATTCAGCATAAGTCTTGTGAAACAATCACTGGAATCACAGGCATCCCTTGATCTTGATTTACTCATTGATTGGTGACAAGAGCAGGTAGCTTTGATAGCACAAGATGGATGCTAGTTTTAGATTATGCTACGTTACGAAGTTATAGGGTTGACCGGCTTAGATTGTTGACAATCATGTGGGGAGGAAAATCTAACGCCAATGTCTCGAGTACAAATATTTATAATTGATAACTATTAGTTCGGTGAGTTGGCAGCTCTTCTCTAAAAATTAGACAGAGATCTAAAATTTAGATCCTCAATGCATGTTGTTTGAAGAAAATAAATTCTGTAATTCCTTGCATATCATGTAAATTCTATGATGCTATATTTTGTTGTGAAATGCATTGTGAGTTCTACCTTAAGCGCAATGATTTGGTGATATTTGTTCTTCTATATTTTAAAAAAAAAAATCTATCATGTTTATTTCATATTTCATTTCTATATTGTTGATTGCATCTTAATATATCAAAAGGGTTAGTTAAAACCTCTCAATATTTTTTTAAGTGTAAGAAAGAGATGTGCCAAGCCAAATTTCATCAAGGAAGATGTGATCTTCTCTCTAGGTTTTTTATCAGGTGAATATAAATTTAATAGCCAACTAAATAATAATATCTATCTATCTATCTATCTATATTTTCAACAGCAGTTTGCAGAATATCTTATTGATATTTTAAATAGAGAACGATCATGTTGTACCCCCCAAACAAAAAAGAAAAAAACAAATATTTCTCACCTCTATCAATAAAATTTTCTCATGCATGATCATTGCTCAACTTGACAACGACCCGAAGCTGGCAAGGATGGGCCTTCACTTCCCATGGGAGGCCCCTTCATCCTTTGGTTTTGTTTGAGAGATTTATTGCAGAGGGATCGAACCCTATTCAAAGCCCTTAAATAATGGAAGGTTTCCACGCAGTACGAACACACACCCCTTGCATCCTCCTTAACTCAGTGTCCCCAGTCGCAAGAACTCTGCCGTGTCTTTGATGGAATGGAATGATGGTTGGATAGTTCATGAGGTGCAAGGGAGATGTGTCCTCTTGCCTAACCTCTTTTTTTTTCTTTTTTTTTTTTTTTTTGCGGTGGTTGGCTTTGATTAGATTAATGATAGTTTGCCAGCCCATGCATGCTAAACCTGCAGGAAATATGGACAGGAGAGGAGTAGTTATCTTGGTCATTTCTTTCTCACCCAAAACTTTGGAATGAACGTGTTAGCTCAACAATGTTTGTTTGTTGAATAACATTGTATGCATGTAGTATTTTGCACATGAAATGTTTGTATTTTAATAATCTATAGGTTTATTTGGATTTTTATTTTCTTGGAACTATAGATGAAAAAATCCAATCAAAATTAAGATGACTGAGCGATCGAACCTGGATTATTTGTATCCAATATCAACGTGTTCTTTGTGAAGTAAATTTGGCGGATATTTTTTATTTTCACTTAATGTGCTTTGGTTGCATGGAGGGGTGTATTCATTAAAAAAAAGTGCAGGCTTGAGGAGGGAGGGGGGAGAATGAAATTATATATTTGGTTAGGATAGATAGGCATGGTCTAGTTCTCTCCAGTTTATACTATATACTTATAATACACACACACCACACACACACATATATATATATATGTAATTGTATATATGTATGCATGTACACACGCGCAATTACATAGACTTTGGCTCATTAGTTTAATGAGCACCTCTTTTGTGTTGGTAAGAGGTTCTTCATTTCATATCGAGGATTACAACCAAAAATATTCTATATGCTCTTCTATTAGATTTTTAAAATCGACAACCAACTAGCACCTAATTTGATCTTTCGTCGCATCCAACATATGATTATAACCTCCACTCTTACAAGATAGAATTCGAATTATTGAAATAACATATATACAATGGTGAGGGCGACATAAAACGAGATGTATAGCCAATCAAAATTTGGTACTTTGATAGTTACATATGCCTCCCTAGATATTCCATCCTAATATACAGCATTCAACGGTCAAGATACAGGTTTATTCACATAACTTTAACTGTAGTGCACAGGCTCAATGGGCATGCAAGTGTTGGGTTTTGACGTGAACCGTGCTGACCAAGGAGAACCGGTATACGTGTTGTCGGTTGACAGCTGGAGGATGTCCGAAGATTAGAAGATCCCCTACGTCACTCATTGGTTGATGCCTTCCCTCGTCGTCCCTTGTAGATTTGATGACACGTGTTTTAGATTTTATAGCATGTCACCTTCTGGAAATCACCGTCCTCGGTCATCGCCGTTTCTCTTTCAAAAGCTCGGGATTTTTTTCCCCCTCCCTCATCATGTCGCACTTAACTCGCTGATGCATGCATCTTTGTCAAAACTCTCTCTGTCTCTCTACTTTTCTCGTTAATGGTTTTGTTAGGTAAAATTTTGACCATAAGTCATGGCCTCCCCATCCACAAAGTTCAAAAGGCCTACGTGCTCGAGTGATCACCATCCATGGTTGGAGAAATATCAACTCAACTTCATTTACCAAGAACAGCTGCACAAGGGTGAGTGAATAGTCCTCCACACCCATGGTTGGCAAACTACAACCTTTGACGTCAAGCATGGTTGCCAAATGAGAAGTCTCATCTTTCAGCAAAAAAAAAAAAAAAGAGAAGTCTCATCTCCCCTTGGCTTGGTTTCAACATCTCTGAGAGAACCCCCTTTAACTTCTGCTACAATGTATTGCTTGTTGCAATAATTACTATCATAATTAGCAGTTAAAGTAGGAAATAAAAGACAATAATAACAGGATAATTTATTATATTTCGAGCGAAAGATAATGGTATTATTATGTGATGATGTCATTATATTAATTCACTGAAACATTATTTCGTAAATTAAAACAAAGTCTTTTTCTTATTCTAATACTAAATGAAAATTTTCAAATGGCATCCTTTAATTTATCCCTATTAGATATATAGCAGTTATAATAAATGGAACAAGTTAACAACTTTATAGTAATAATTTGTTAGATTTTCCTTATATGCTACCTATTGTGATGGGAGATCCTTTGTAGCCAGACTCCTTGTTATCAAGAGGAATGGGGGCCATTGGTCCATAGCCATGTCTGTTTCCCAACAAAAGTCTCCATTTTGTCTTGATGTCCTCTTTATAGAATACTTGTTTTTTTTTTTTTAATTTTCAGAAAGATAGATCCTTGATTCTGTTGGAAATGCAGTTCTCTTGTTTCTGTTTCTTGCTTCTGGTGGATGTGTTCACTAATGGGGAAGCATGCAAACAATCTACTTCCATGCCTATCATCTCTGGCTAAAAGAGAGAGGCCAAAATAAATGCATCAGCAAAACAGAGAGAGGCCAAGCAAAAAAATGCAGCAAATTAAGATTCTGATGACTGAATTACGTTCTTCATTGTGTAAAATGCATCAACAAAACAGGAAATATTATTTGCTAATATTAGTTTTGATAACATATATTTACCTATTTGTTTATATTTTGAGCTTAAGCCAGTTTT
Source organism: Phoenix dactylifera (assembly GCF_009389715.1). Lineage (NCBI taxonomy): Eukaryota > Viridiplantae > Streptophyta > Magnoliopsida > Arecales > Arecaceae > Phoenix > Phoenix dactylifera. The sequence continues at coordinate 5,379,709 of NC_052409.1, read as the reverse complement.
GGACCTGATCAACATAAGCTTTGTTTGACTGCGCCCTGCTAGCTTATGAGTTCCATCACAATATTTTTTTCAGAGATGGTTTTATTGTGTACAACATTTTTAGGTGGTATATAAATATTATACATGCGCAAGTGTACAAATATGAGTTTGGGTTTTCATAGGTCGGGTTAGGGCAGGCTTGGAACTTATTCTGTTCGAGCTTTTTTGTCGAAACAGACTTCATTTAGTTTTAGATCTTGTGTGCCATTGCACCTGAAGCTCCTAAACTATGCAACCTTGACTCAGATGATTAAATATGGACAATGGGGGTGGCTGCAGGGCCTCTAGTTCAAGGCAACGTGTAGTTGGTAAAGTCACACCGAGCCCACCGACGAATGAAGAGGTCAACTTGCATCAATATCTCCAGGCAAATGGTTCCTCAAGTCCAACTTTTACATGACATTAGAAGAGTATAAAGTTTGGTTTTTATCTCTAACAAGGGAAGATTAGGCAAAGTCAGCATAATTGTCTGCTTTTCATGCTTGGGGAAGCACTTTGAAGGCTTCAACATGGAGAAATGTTTAGAACAGCAAGGCCGAAGAAGGATTCACATGAAAGCTGCTACTTTTTCTCCTCTTTGGCTGAAAGCAAGTTGAGACCAAACTACTGAAATTGAGTCCTTGACTTTTTTTTTCTTTTAGACAAAAACTGAATTGATTTAAGCTGCAATTCAAGGAAATGAATGATTACATTTCCAAGCACTTCCAAGGGTTGATGTGTCCGTCGGATTGGTTGGTGCATGATAAATACTTCATGATCCAAATGGAGCATCTCTACTCAACTTCAAGATATATAACCACTTCTCACACAATTGCAAGTGGTAAGATCTCCAAAAGAACTTACCAAGCTGGTGAAGTAGCAGTACAAGAAACTTGTTTTGATGATCAGAGGTCTTCATTATTTAGGGAAGGGCTGCATAAGCATGCCTCCTAGCCTTTTCTAGACATCATGGAAGGAGAAAGAAGTACTAAGTTCATTGATACATGACAGCCATAAGAATGGACATTAAGGAACATATATCATGATCTAATCGCAATTCCACTAAGGCATGTCTTTTGTAGAAAATGGACATCCTTGAGGAAATGGCTGATCAAATTAGTCATGAAGAAATATCTTCAATGGTGACACTTGATTGAAAATAAGGTGTCATTTAAGAGATTTTGGCACGATGTCATCCAAAGATGGACCCAAAGATCGTATTGTCAAGATGGCGATGGTATGTCTAATGTCATACAAGGATGGAGCCAAAGAGCTTGTTTGGCATAATAAATGATTTAAACTAGTAGCTACCTTGGCATTCAAATACTACATTTCTAAGATTAAAATAGGAATGCTTACATCAAATGTCTGATTTCTTTCTTAGGTTCCATGTAATCTTCCAACATCTTTCAAATTCTTGGTATTGTCATCATTTAAGTTCTGCATGACTAGGATGGTGAATTGGTTAGTCCCCGAGCCTGGCCCACATGTCGTCCTGTCCTTTTTTTTTTTTTTTTTGGGGGGGGGGGGGGGGGGGGGGGGGGGGGGGGGGGGGGGGGGGGGGGGTGGGGGGGGGGGGGGGGGGGGGGGGGGGGGGGGGGGGGGGGGGGGGGGGGGGGGGGGGGGGGGGGGGGGGGGGGGGGGGGGGGGGGGGGGGGGGGGGGGGATGACTAAGTTCAGATTGGGTCTAAATGTGGAGAAATCTGACTCTATGCCAGTTATATTTAGGGAATTAAAATTGTGTAATTGATATGGTTTCTGGTTGAAACCCTTTTGTCTAGATCGAGACTCAAGTGAACTAGATATAAACTTGTAGTGGTTGATTTGATCAGAGCCTGAGTGAGCTGGAAAATAATGGACATCCAAAATTGGGTGGATCCAAAATTGTGGATTGGGAAAATAATGGACATCTACTCTTGACACATTTGAGCCAATCTAGGTTCATTAGATACGATATTGGCCCCCATATTAGCCTCAACTAGAGCTGACATGACTCTGTTTTGAGTTTTTAGCAGATCAGCTATAGTCTACTTACCTACAAAGGTTGAGCAGGAGCTGGTGATGGGTATAGCTGCTGCTAGCTCTTTTGTTGAGCCTATCTATGCACGCCCCTGATCCAATCTGTAGCAATCTACAGTATAAATTCCTCCTTTTTTTTTTTTCTTTTTTTGTAGGATAGCGTGGTAGGACAGCCTTTGAGTAATAATAACAACTAGTTACAATCACCTGTAAAACATCCCTTCGAGGGATGACTGCCGGAGCCAACTCACATATAATGGAACCTGAAATGGTGTGCTATATAGGAGGCATCTTAGTCTGCTGCACTGTTTGCATAAATTAAAGATATAGCAACTAACTACAATTAGTAACTAGGTTTTTCCAGTCCATTCATGGCACTAAATTGAAAGCATATATTAGAAGGACTGCTAATGTTATTGCACTTTGCTCAGTAAGAGTTGTGCACTCGTGCAAGGGACCACACTGCATTGGACCGACTCAACCCCCGAACTCTGTATCCATTTCCTGGATGAATGTCGGGTCACCTTAGAGTCCACTTGGACTCGGGCTCGGATTCTGCATCCAAGTTTTGTATGCCAATTCCACATCTAAACTTAACCCAAAATGCTCTCTAATGTTAAGCCAAGGACAAAAGAATATAGGCGGCAGAGAACCCACTCAAATTAAAGAAAAAACTACTCCTCTAACTCGCTCGGGAAAACCTCGCTCGGGACTCAAACCCAACCGATATCGGAATACCATCCTCCCCGCCGGAGATGGCATTCAATACCTGTAACCAGTAACCGAGGGAGATGGCTGCAGCCGGGGTTCTCAAACGGCGAAGTCTTAGGGCGTGGGGTCCCTCTCAAACGGCGAGGCCTTGTTTACCTCTCCCCTCCCTCAAGGTCGGTCGAGTTGGCACCAGAATACAGAGAGATTTTGTAGGGAAGTAGTCAACTTATTTTTTGACATTAACATCAGTTCAGATCCTTCTGTAACTTAAATTGGCTGCTCTAGATGACCAATATTGAGGAGGTGGTATTTAACCCCTGCGACCATATATCTTTTTATCTATTGAAGTTCATAGAGTTAAGGCTGGGAACTAATTCTTCCTTTGTTTTACCACATAGATATTGAATGTAGGCAAGGAACAGCCTGGGATAACCCAAGCCACAAACCCATGATGGTGAGTCTAAAACTGAGCTACTATGATTGCTAAGGCATCATATGTGCTTGATGCTCGTCCAGTCCGGCATTGCAATAAACGAAATAAAATTTTATGAAGGTTTTTGAAAACTTTATTTAGAGTATGAGAACATCTATAAATAAATCTACTATCAAAGTATTCTCACTCCACTTGGTGCATGGTGTAAATCCAGCGCATAGGGCTTGATTCAATTCAACCCAATCATCCATCTTCCACCTTCACCACTGCCACAGCTGTGACCAAACCATAACCACCATCATATATCCTCCTACTGCATCTCCACTGGCTATGGCTCTCCCATTCATCCCCTTATGATCAGGATGGTGTCATGGTAGCCAATGTGGCGGTATGGTAACATGGATGTATGGTATCGAAGTGGTAGTGATGATGGTAATAGTTGTAATAGTGGTGATTATGATGATGTGATACGATGATGATAGTGGTAGTGGTAATAGTGGTGGCGAGGATAGAAGATGGTGATGGTGGTGGCGGCAATCATAGCGATGGCAGCTGTATAATGATAGTGGTGATTGCCGGTAGTAGTAGTTATGATAATGATGGGTGATGCTTGCGGTTGCGGCAATTATAGTGATTTTGAATCATTATTGATGAAGGTGGCCAAGGTGATATGGTGCTGGTGGTGGTTATCGTGCCAAATTTTTGAAAATAAATAAAAATTTTTCATGAATTTTATTTTGATCATATCCAAATAATTGGAGATACGGAATAATTGTTGTAAATTTTTTGGGGAGTATTGGTGTGATGTGCTACTAGGCAAATTCTATTCTTTGAGACTTTTTCAAAAAAATATTCAATAGTATTTTCTTGTATACATCACATGAGCTGAGTAGTGTTCAATGAATTAATTAAAGTCCATAATACATATTTTGTTTGGGTCAGCCCTTTCGAATCATTGCAATATAATCACTAAGTATAGAAGTGGTAGTTTACTTTACTCTATCGGATATCCGACCCGACCTACAATGGATTCTAGGCAGTTGTAGAAATTGATAAAATCCGCTCCGAATTCCGATTTGGATATATAAAACTCTTCACAAATTTTCAATCTCATCTTTTGTTCCGATCGTTCTACTTGTAAAAATATATTAAATATGTAAAAATATTACAGGCTATGTTCAATTTTTTTTAGTTGATTGTTTTTCTTAAACTTCTTTAAAAATATTATTTTTTATTTATTATATGTTCTATTATTATTAAAAAATTTGATTGATTATATTTTATATTCTTTGATTTTTATTTTTATTTAATATAATATGAAGTAATTGATAAATTATTTTTATAATTTTATTATTTAATATATATGTCTAAAAAAAATAGTTTTATAGTTTAATTCCATCCTATTTATACTTTACCTGTCCCACCCTATCCCAAGGTAAGACTGTACCCAACCCATTGCCATTGGAAAAGACTACATGCGACTACCTATGGTGGGTCCACGTAAAGATTATGTGGTCCCTCGCCCTATCCTTGTATATGCGCAAGCCTACGCTACGCTGTGACCATTTTTTATGTTGACCATTTTTTTAATGTTGACCAGTACTTTGTCCTGGAGTTGCCGGACAGCTAATCTTAGCTATCACGCACGTGGCCACACCAAATAAAAAAATCAACAAATGACCGAAGTCAAAAGTGTAACAGTTGAGATAGGCATGCACAGGGCTACTAGGGAAGAAAAAGATTGGGTGGAAAAAAGAAAAGAAAGAAAAAAAAAAGAATCCATGCAGATGCTTCAAAATGAACAGAATAATTATTCTTTTCACAATAAGCCATAGTTTTAATTAAGTTTGATGTATTATTAAAGCATTCTCCGTAAGTTTAAGTCTTTGGGCTCATTTAGTTAATTAGTATGATATGAGAGCATACATTTGTTAAAAATTAAAGAAATTTTTTCTTGCCACAAAAATTGATCACTTAATGATACCCAGTATTTTTAGATATGTAATGTATATCCCAAAGCATTAATGTTAAAAGGCTTGGATGCTTTAGTTTTGTCATGATGACAAAAAGTGAATTGTTAACTACTTAAACTAAAAACTGCATGCCCGCATTAATGCTAAAGTAGTTAATTTGAATCTACTTCAACTAACTAATATATAGGAAATTCTAGTAATTGAGGTTGCCATAATTTTGTTTTAAAATCCTAAGCTATGATCAGTGCAATTTTGGTGGATGGTAGGTTTGGTGCGCATTTAATTATTTGAGGTCCAATGCAACACCAACTACTAATTACATTTAATATTCAAGAATATAGAATGCTGAGGCACCCATGCCAGAGTGAGGTGAACGTGGATGCCCAAACTTTGATACATGATATGTGGATAATATGATAAGACAAAAAGCACTTAACCTAACCAAACCTTCATCAGTACGCAATCTATTTGTTTTCAATTAAAAGAGTTAATCTTCAACCACATCTTTCTAGCCATATCAATTACTCTTTTGTATCCAAAGTCCACCTAACTTTACATTCCTCTAGATTTGTCTCATGGAGGGATCAATGGAGGATTTATGCCTCTAATGCTTTTAATAAACTGAAAGCCTAGCATTAATATTGATCGCTCATCATTTTAAAAAAAAACATAACACATAAAAACAAGAATAATCCTAACCCCAAAACCCTAAACCCTAATCCTAATCCCCTCCTCTTCCCATCACACCCCCCTCATCCCCAATAGAAGTTAATATATAATTGAAAAAAAATATATATAATAAAGCAATAAATAAAGAATATATATAATATATATTATATATATATATATTATATATATATAATATAATGGAGTCATTCTTTTTTCAAAAAAAAATTTCATGAATTTCTTTTATTTTTTCTTGAATTTTAGAGAGGGCTTTTAACTTTCACTGTCCTTCCCATTTAATAATTGGTATACTGCAGATACTCTCATTCTATCATGAGGACCTGCTTGAGAAAATGGAAACTGATAAGTGGTCCCCATAGGTGCACCATTTTTACTAGCCCTTTGGACATCAAGAGCTTCTTCTTCGAAGAACTATATACATAACATACAAGGCTACAATCCAAAGGTCATGCAGATCATTTCTCTAATGATATAATGGACATCGAGGTCCAATGTGGTCTTTTGATTTTGTATGACGACTAATTGCTCTTATGGATCTCATTGGTTTGATGTTATCATTAAATTACGTTCATCAAGTATAAAGTAGTTGCCTAACGGTCCCCTAGCCTCACCTCTCTGAATATATATGCACTCTTACGGGCAGGAGGAGAGACGCATTTTTTTAATGGATGCCAAAATTCATAGTTCTAAGAGAGATGCTTCGATGACGCTGCCGACGGCTTCTTGGAGGCCACCGCTGCCACCGGCGATGATGTTGTTCTTGGAGAGGTCGTCGTTGATGAGGTTGATGAAGTGATGGGAGGGAGGAGAAGGAAGAGAGAGAGGAGAGGAGGAGGAGGAGGAGGAAAGGACGACTGGTGGGGGTGCTGGCTGTGTATGGGGAGGCCCGCTGCCGACGACGGCGCTAATTCGGAGAGGTTGTTGTTGACGAGGCTGATGAAGGATCGGAGGAGGAAGGGAAGCGGATAAAGAGAGAGAGAGAGAGAGAGTGGATACAACAAATTGATCATACGTATGCCGCCATGCAAGTTTCTTGGTAGTGCATGGAAGTGGCGGCAATGGAAGAAGAGAAGGCTCCAAGAGAGGGAGGAAAGGAAGACATGGCCGTAGAACAGCTGGAGGACCCTCTACTTGGGAGAAGCAAAAGAGAGAGAGAAGACCTGGGGGAGATGAAGAGCTTGGGTCGGTTTGTGAAGGAGATGGCCTAGGAGAACAAGAGGCTGTGGTGCCCAGCAGGGCCGGCCTTGCCTTCGGCATCATGCTATTTTTTTTTCTTCAAAAAACTACATCATGGTATTAAAGGCATCATGTATTTTAAATTAATAACATGGTACCTGAACATGATATATCGAGAATTCTGTTCATTGTTTTTTTATAAAAATTTTCTTTGTTAGATTGCTATTATAATTTAAATTATGCTACTTGATGAGGGTAGCTTGGCATTTTTTCAAAAAAATCTGGTACCATATATTGCTAGTCCAACTTGTCTTCCCAAGAGAACATGCCGAGCATCTACGAAATACATCTCTGTGGGAAGGAGAAATTATATCCTACACCATGTATAGCATGTAGCTTTGTATCATGCTAATCAGGAAGCAGATGAGCTGATTGATATGATGCATGGCCATGTTGGTGCACCTGATGCAAGTATAATTTGCCTTAAGGAAGACAGATAATTGTGATTCCCTAAGGCCACTTCAAATCCCAGAGAAGAAAAGGAGTATCAAATCCAGTATGTTACTATATAAGTATCATATTTCTACAACCTAAACAGAGGATCCTCTGCAATCCGAGTTGCACAATGTTTCTACAACTTGGGAACAAGGTAGATTTTGATAGGCCGAAGCAAAAATATATTCTTCCTATTTCATACCATGATCTCGAGAAGATCTCGGAGCTTGCTGGGACTCTTTCACTGTATATGATTCCTCAGCTCTTCCCAATATATGATCCCTCAAGTTCTTCTTGCAGGCCCAGAGCAAGGCCATGGCCATGGCCGCAGTCTCAGCAAGTGGCCTTGGTATCTCCCATATTCCTCAGCTGGCTTCTGACAGTTCACTTCAAGTTGGGCCCTTGTAGGTGCAGCTGCCTCCCTCAACATAGCTAGTGCTTGGACTGGCTTCAGCTGGGGTTTTCAGGGACCTGGAAGCCTTTGCCCGGCTCTCCATAGGTTCTGCTATCATGATGGCTTCATAGCCTCTGCTCTCATGGTTCCACTTCACCCATTTGTTTCATTAACTTCTCTCCTTCGTATTGCTGACTTATAATTCCATTCGTCAGACTAACCCAGCCTAGAATTCTGGTTCTATATGTTTCTCTCTTAGCAGTAGCTGCTGTATCCATCTGGTAAGTTTTCAAGGACCCAACCCTGTTTTCCATATTAAAGAACAGAGATTCCCTTAACATTCTTCAATTTGCCTGTGGCAGTAACAATTTATGGGCGGGGGAGCTCATGGTGTTCTTAGGCTTTAATGCTGCAATCAGGTGATGATGCTTGCTTAGATCTCTTAGCATTCAGCATAGATGGAATCTATGAATATTTGTTAAAGTGCATTGCAGTGATATGTTTGAGATGCTAAATATAATATGTTCTCTCTCAGTGTGAGGATATTAACTGAGCTCGGAGGTGGAAGGCCAAGGGTAGCCAAGGTCTAAATACTGGTGTGGTCAGTCCTTTGTCTTGCTGGCTCTCTTCTTTTTTTCTTAAAACTTATCCTATACCTAATTTTTCTCGATTTATTTTTTAATATAATTTTTAGTTGGGGAGGGATAAATATTTATGTAGTTTGAGAAAATCATTGATGTCGAACTATCGATTCCTTCCATCTTTGCTTGTCTGTATATAAATTCTCTTTTACCTATAAATTTTTATTAATCTATTTATTAAACTTGATACGTAGAAATTGCATTGCGAAGGATCCAAACATCACCCGCTAGTTGTTCCCTTCACCATCTATTCAGGGCCAACACTCTCTCCTAGGGCTATAAATAGACTAAACTTGTGCTCGATCCATGCGACGTTCGCAACGCATATAATGAGACATATCGTTAAAAAAGTTAAGCTCTAAACTTGAATCAAAACCCCGACTAATAGTTTAATTCAAGTTCAGGTTCAAATTTTCTATTTCAATTTGGCACATGATTTTATCTTATCTTTCTTCATGCTATTATTATTTTTTTTTTAATTTTTTGTTCTTCTTCTATCTCATTAGAAAATAATATTTAATAACATTATAACTTGAAAAATTATTACCGACAACAAACATAGTGATTGATATACTCTCATTCTTACAAAATAGCAAAGGCCAAGTGAACATTCCATTAGTAATATTACAATAAATCGCAAAACCGGCCCACCAAAATAGCAAAAGCTCACTAATTTTCAAAAAAAAAAAAATCAAATAACTCTTTAAAATATCACTGTGACTTGATCATTTTAATGGAATAAGGCTTTCTTCTTCCAAACTTAGAAGCAGCTTCAAGAAAAAGGTCATTGTTTTAATAAACTAGGTGGGAATGGTTTAGTGGGCCAATTAATTAAGAGTCAACATTTTTCTAAAGTACTTATAGTACATAGCACAAAATTAGAAAAAAAAAGAGATTTCCAAAAAAAATCTAATCACTTTTAGACAGATTTAAGTTTCCAATTATATTTCATTTGATTAGTAAAATTAAAATAAGTCAGCTAGGATTTGGGAGTTGAAAAAGAATCGCCAGGATCCTGTGGCAAGGGAAGAAAGAATTACTCGGTATACTTCGAAACTTGTTATCTTTGACTTTTTTGAGGTGTATTCGTATTCGACATGTATGATATATCTATTTTAGTAAAAAAAAAAATTATTCACCCCCGGGCGGCACCAGCGCACTACGGCTGGGTGGGGTTATGTGGCCATGAAAAGAGATTAAGTGGAACAAATAGGATGGCCGGGTGGTAAAGTCGTGGAAACACTTGTTCTAGTCGCGACCAAAGAGAGCGTACCATCTTTGATAGTTGTCGTGTTGTAGTCGGTCCTCAACGGTCGACAAAATCTCTGGTATAATATTATTTCCGCTAGACTTGAACCTAACAAAAATAACAAATCCATTTTTTGATTTATTTCATCTATTGCATGACTGGAACAAAGAGGGATACATGTTACACCACGATTTTGAATCAGAAGAGAGATTCCAAGAAACCAATCACAAGTTTTATGTTCGATGCAGTACTCAAACTGAAAATTACGATCAAGAATTGCAGTCTCAGATTTCAGATTTATAAGCAGATTGAAAACGAAAATGAATATGACTAGCCCGTGCGAGAGTTCCCCTCCCAACACTGGAATGGTTGACTTCATCTCAAAAAAAAAAATCTCCTAAAGTTGAGACCGGTATACTATATATATATATATGTATATATTATATTATATATATATATAATATATATATATATATATTATGTTATATAATATAATGTAATGTATATATAATATAATATATTTATATATATTATATATTAGTTGATCGTGTAATTTCTATATTTAGTTAGGGAAAACCGGAAAGCCTAAGTTAGATAAGAACGTTATCGTAAGCCTGAGTTGAGCTTTCTCCGAACTCTTGCCCCAAAACCCTTCCACACCTCCCGGGACTCTTGTTTCACCGTACCCAATCAAGAAGAACGAAGAGCCATGGCGATGGAAGCCGCCGTTGCTCTCCCTTTGTTGCTGTTCCTCCTCTTCTCTTGCTGTGTTCCAATAGCTCTCTTGCTCAGACCCCGATCCCACGCAGGCCCGACGGATTCGTCTACGAGGGCGACCCGCTTGTCACCGATTCCATCGAGGTGGACGCCTTCCTGGATCCCCTGTGCCCCGACAGCAGAGACTCGTGGATGCCGCTCAAACAGGCGGTGGAGTTCTACTTCCCTCGCCTCTCCCTCGTCGTCCACCCTTTCCCCCTTCCCGTACGTGCTCTCCTGTCTCTTTCTGGCTTCCATTTCCTTCTGTCTGCCGATTTCTTCTCCGTTCTTCAGCTATCGAGTAATTGGGAATTGTTTTCATGACTATTCTGAGATGGATGACCGATTACGTTTTAGACTGTGTTTGTGTGGAGTTTTGATTGTAAGTGCTTCTGCTGATTATGAAACTAGGCGTTCCCAAATGGTTTTACATAAAAATATCGAATTTTGTGAAGTTTTTAATTATTCGTGCATGCTAATTGGGTTACTGGCAAGGCTTATTCATGTGAAGGTTGCGATTATAACCGCTCTTAGTTGTTGTTTACTGTTGTCTACTTTGGTGCATGACTGTTTGGACCCGTATGCCATTTTGGATAGATGGGCTTGAATTCCTATTGCAAGATTTGGCAGTAAAGCTCTTTGAAAACTGGGGCTGTATGCAATGAAATATAATGTCTCTAACTACCTAGATACAATTGTGCAGTGTGATCTCTATGTTGTTTTTTTCAGACAAATTATCTCATTATGAAAGAACATTGAACCATAATGCCTCTAACTACATGTACAGGAATGCAGAGTTTGATCTTTATGTAGTTTCTTTTGAAACCAATTTATCTCATTGTGGAAGAACATTGAACCTGTTGCTGGAAATTGGACCCGGGGGCCGCCGCGAAGCCGGGGAAGGAGGAGCTCCGCTGCTATAGGGGGCGGACGGCGGTGCGCCGGCCGGCTGCGTCCTCCGCTGCGGGGGGGTGTGCAAGTCCTGCAAGGAAAATCGGTGGCCGGGCTCCCCGACGCCGGCCCTCCGATGCCTAAGTCAGAGGGGGCAAGTATGTGGAGAGAGCAGGGAAGAGAGTATATGGAGAAGACAGCAAGAACATTTGGATAAGATAAAGAAGACGAAGAGGATGATGTCCTCAATTGTGTCTATGCTTCCCAGCGGGTTCAGTCCCGGGGATCTGTTTCCGTTTTTTGTTTGTTCCCCCCCCCCTTGGTTCTCCCAGCTTCCCTTTTATAGGAGGGGATTACGTTACCTGGGAGGTAACCGGGGGATTTGTCCCTGTCTGTGATAATTGGGCACGATTTGGCCCATTTATGGCATAGTGGAGAACAGGGCCGAATCAGACCGGAATCAGGGAGTTGTCACGGTCGATCGGACCTGTGGAGTGGTTGAACCGCCGGCCGTAGCGGGCCTGGGGTCTGTGGATGGTAAGTGCATTTATTACCGAATGAACCGGCGGTCAGGGTAGAGCCATGCGCTCTGATGGTCAGTGATCCGGAGATCGTCTTGGGCCGTGTTCATTAAATGACTGAGTGCATCGGAGACTTGAGAGAGTCTCGTGCATTAATGGCAGGTCGTGCCGAATACCTGCGAAGATCTTATGCCTTGATGGCTTGGAGATAGTGGCAGGTCGCAAGCCGTAGGAGTTGTCAGTCCCTTGGACTTTAGGCGGAGGTGAACATTTGGTTAAGGCATCGGCTCGGCAAGAGTGCCGAGCCGGGCTGGTCGCCCAATGGGGCACCCTGTGGCGGGGTTGCTTCAAGTACTCCTGGTCGGCGCCCTTTAGGCGAGCACCTTCTAGCAGAGCGCCTTGGCGCTGTCTTTGGTCGGCACTTTCTAACCGAGCAGCTTTGGGTGGGGCACCTCTTGGCGCGCGCTCTGGTCGACGCCCTCTAGTCGAGCGCCTTCCTGGTCGGCATCCTTTGGCCGGCAGCTTTCCGGTCGGCGCTCTTCGGCGAGCGGCTTTCCGGTCTGGCGCTCTTTGGCCGAGCGCCTCTGTGGATATATGACTTAGGGTTTTTCCCCAAACAGAACCTTTCTGAACCATACACTCCTATAGCTTAAAGTAAGCCAGGGTTTAAAGCCTTCTTCATTGATGTCATCAAAGTTATTCGCAGTAGTCTTGGGGAATGGGTGTAGCAACGCAACTTTCTTCAATTTCTATCCTTCACACCTCTTACGGAGGCAAAGGATGTTTTAGATAGTGCACAGGGGAAGACTAAATGATAAGGTGGTTGCAAGTTACGTGCATTGCTGTCCAAGAGCCAATGATGTGGTGGAACTCAGATACTGCAGGGCTTAAATAATGTCAGTTTTTAAACAGAAGCAGATAATTTCAAGTAAACTAAATATTGGCTTGATTGGTTCCAAACTCGGGTACTTTTGTTTGTTTCTAAAAAATTGGGTATCTTTTACATAGGAGGACTTTGACAACTTTTGATTACTGCAGTGATGCTGGCTCATGTTCTTCATCCCAATGTGACATTTTGATTGTCTTGGATATTTTATATAGAAGAATGAAGAATAGATCAAAACATATTAAATAAAATTTATAGTCTAGTGAAAGGATTGAAAAGGTGCTTGTGGGGTGTAGGCATGTTACATCTTTCATTTGAAATTAGTGGAATAACTTTATAGACTATAATGGGGCTGGCTAGTTTGAATGGTTTAGAATGTTAGGCAATTAAGAGGGTGTAAAGTGTAAGCCCACAAAAAGCACGGAAAGCCGAGAACAGTTATGAGCATATGATGAAGAGTGCCATGCATTGTAAGGACTGTAAAAGGTTGCTTCAGAAAAAGACAAAACGATGGAGGATGATAAGATGTGTGCACAGCTGCAACGAAGACACGAAGTAGTCCTACATGGAAAATGTCTTCAGAAAGGGTGATTGTGACAATGTCTTAAACCCTAATAAGAATGAACTGCAAAGAATAACAAAGCTGACTTCTAATTGTTGGTATGAAAACTTATCAGTTACAATCTTGTTGTTTGGGGACTTTATATATCAAGAACTGGAATGTAATTTCCCTAAGGCTGTTGACATGGGTTTTGTCAGATTCGTCTGTTCTCATGACTGAGCATTTTGTTACTTATTGCAAAAGTAATAAGCACAAGTGGTGGAAAATTACATTTTCCTGAATTGAAGTTCTTATTGGTGCATCTTAGCTTTCTAGTTTTGACTTTCTGCACGACAACAGGTTTGGAGTCTGTGGGCTTAAAAGTCATTGTGACGGAACTGTGACAAAACATGAGACAATGTCCATTAGTTCTGAAAAAATACTTAACAACTGCTTCACAGATTGTCTCTTTTATGATATGTTTTATCTGGGTCACCCCTGTTCTCCATTGTTGTTTGAACATGCAAATGCCTTTTCTCAACTAATTGCAATCAAGGAGGATTACATCAATAATTTTTATATGTGCAATGAAACATTGAATGAATTAAAGGATTTGCTGACCAACTTTTTTTATTTACCTATTCCCTTTATGGAAATTGCAGTTACCACAATAATGCTTTTCTTGCCTGTCGTGCACTTCATATTGCAAACAACTTGAATGAATCCTCGACATTTCCCTTATTGGAGCTATTCTTTAAATATCAGGTCTGAATCTTTTTAATACTAAAAGCTATTTCAGTTAAGATGGTTTTTATTTTTTCTATTTGGTACATAGCAAAGTCTCTGTAGTTTCACCATAGCTATGAATGGCATTCATGTAGTCAAACAACTTAAAACTTTTCATTGAGATTCACCAATCTATTTGTGAATGAAGGTGTTCCAAAGAATGTCTTGGGGCTGAAATTTTTCTATCATTATAGTTTTTCCCAAGTCGTTGAGGTGACATGCAACCAATTCATAATTCCTTGCAGTGCCACTAGAAAGAAGCATGCATGAGGCAATAGTAATCCTAAATAGGATTATTATGGTACTTTTTCCCAATACTTGATTTTTTTTTGAACAAATATATTTTAGCATGCAAGCCTTGCTCATTTTTAGTTTTTATTTATTTCTTCTGCAAGAACTTGGGGCTAATCCTTCCTGAGAGCCATCTTTCCATGTTTTCTTAGGTCTTTTTGGTTGTGTTTTATTCCCATGCCCACCCTTGCACACAGTTCATGGGGTGCAGGTGTGCACTGGCACCAGGGTGCCGGCAGCCTCCTGTTTTCATTGTTGAACAAGCACATAATGACTAGTTTGGTTCTTCATTACATCAGGCAAATCTTGGTGTTTCTTACCTGTGGCCACATATCCACCTTAACATTCTTATATTTTGTTTCTGACCCTCAGTATACCCAACACTTCGTCCAATGCAGTGTCAGTCTTACTGCTGTGCCCTGCCAGGTACTGTAGCCACAGTTTCAAAATAACCAACTCTCTATTTCATCTTTTGCATTCAAGATTGGTGGTATAGGATTTTCTAGGTGGAAATCTTGAAGCTCTTGTTATGTTTAAATTCTTCGTTCTTGTCATCATAGTGGTCAAACCACCCAGGGCGATGGGCTTATCCTAGAGCCTAACGTGCCCAAGCAATTGCCAAGTCCACTGACTTAATCACCCTTGTTATATCTACTTCAATTAATTAACAAACACTTTAACATGTCTCTCGAAGTAAGCAATGAAGATTTTTTGTACAAATACTCATCAACAATGAACAACGCTTGTTAAGATATGTAATAAATTGAAAATCTATGCTAAAATCATAAGCAACATATGATATATGAATAGCATTTGCCATCATTATTTAGCTCAAGTATTAGAGACAGCTTAGCTACTTTGGTTATTGAACTTGCTTGAGGTTGGGCTCAGCTCTACAATTTTAAAGGAAAGAACTTTTCCAATGCTTCTGTGAGATGAAACAATTAAAACAAACACACATTGTATTCTACACACAAATAGACATAAATACAAGTGTCATATAAGTCAGCAGTACATGTACATGCATACATATGCACATTCACATGCACTTTACATGTGCATGCGCCTATACCAGTACACATGCAGGCACATGTATCCATATTCATATACCTGCAGACATCTTCATAAACACATGGACATGTATATGCATGAAAATATGGACACACGCACGCACACACAGGTAAAAAATTGCTACTATGGCAGCTCAAAGGCTGCTAGTGGGCTGAAAAGCCTTCACAGCTTGAAGGCTCTTATCAAAGAAAGAAATAATCCTGCTTTAGTTTTAGGCTATTGGGCTTGACCTGGGCTTAAAAGGTTTTGGTAAAAGTAGAACTGAGCTTGATTTGAGCCCAATCCTGGCTGAGAAGAAAAACTCAGGCCAGAGTTTAGGCTTGGTACCCCAGGACAGCTTATGGCCTGTTTCAATCCTGAGGTTTCAACACAAGCTGAAATTGCAGTGGGGCCAGGCCTGGCCCGACTCATTGACACCCCAGGTGACTCCCATATCATCATGATCTATGCGACAATAGCTAGGCTTCCAAGACCCATCAACTGCTGAGGCACCAAGTCAACATGCCTGACATTTGTTAATAATAGTGTTTGTTTGGACCATGTCACACTTTATTCTTTCAAAACTTCTGGTAAAATGTTTTAAGGACTACATTTTTTTTTTTGTATCAATCTTAATTAATAACATTCCCTTTGAAAAGTTTAACGAACTAGAACAATGTAAAATTAATCCCACAAGTCAATGACATAGAGTTGTGCAAAGATAACTTTATCTTTTAGTTGGATTCCTTTGTATCTATCATATTATTAAAATTTGAAAATATTCTATAAGATTGGTAGATATCGAGAAGAATATTACTGCTATTGTTGTTTTGCATCAATTATATTACTAACTCAGCATATTTTAAAGGCTTATGAGAATCTAAAATGATTGAATGTACTGAAGACGACTTCAAGCAAGTTTGAGTCTTTCTGTTCCTTTAGGTTTTATGATCAGGTGTTAGAAGGAGGAAGAGTAGTTTAGATGAATGATTAGTCAATTATCTTATTCACCTTTTTGCAGCTTTTTAATGCTATTCTCTTGGCCAGCTATGCATACTGAATTTCACGCTTGTCTACTTTGTGATTCTAAAGTTATTTGTGTTGTCTAATGAGTATTAGCTCTCTTTGACATTAGAAGAAACCAGCTTTTCCTTTTTCCAATGCGGCTGATTACAGTGTGCTATGCCAATTTTTTCCTCCCCTTTTATTAACGGATTTTCCATGTGTAATATCAAAGAAATTTAAATGATCTTCTCTGGACTTGAATACCTCATTCAAGATTTTTTTTTGATCCAACCCATAGAAATCAATAGAAGAGCCAAATCCCCTATGATACACCAAATCCAGTTTAGTTGTTGATTGGGAGAATAGATCTACAACTCATGTTACTCTTCTAATTTCTGCATCTAAATTGCAATTCTGAGCTTGTTTTTTTTATAGAAAAAATGGGGAAGATATGATGAGAAGCACAGTTGTATAGATTAATTTAGTAAGGATGAGTCCCTTTATGCATAGATCAGACAGAAATATATTATGTTGGCAAGTCATAAACCCATATACCTTCCTGCATTTGTCATCCTTAATATCTAACATTATGAATGCATTCAGTAGTTCATTTTTGAAGCTCCATACTGGAAGCTGGTTTATTAAATAGGAAAAGTATTACAATGCACCAACACAAAACATGTCAAGGGCCTCCATAATCGATGATATGGCAAAGCTTGCTGGGACTGTTGTTGGGAGCTCCTTGTCTGAATTTCTATCAGGCTTTCAAGATTCGGAGACTGATACCGCGGCAAGAATTTCCTTCAAGGTGAGAAAACAAGCTGGTTCCTATGGCCTGAATTTGGTGTGATTTTATTTGATTTATCTAATAAGTTTTTGGTTTATGGCCTTCTAGTATGGGTGTTCGAGAGGGGTGAGTGGTGCACCCTTCTTCTTCGTTAATGGATTCCTCCTACCTAATTCTGGCTCGGCCTCTCGATTATTTGGAATGGAGAAGAATCATCGACCCGATTTTGGGAATTGAAGTTTCAGACCACGTGTTCTCTTACTAATGATATATATCAGCAAAAAAAATGTAAAAGTATCTAGTTTTCGTACCATGGCCATTGTTTATTAGTGTAAAGCTCAATATAACTCATAGAACGCTTGTTTATGTAGAGTTGACATCTTGGAACCCCTCCTTTGAGGTAATGCTGCTGTCAGGGAGCATTTTTCATTTGACTGGATGCCCTTCAAATACTGTTCTCTCAAGAAGCTCTTTATTAAATAAGTTTGATATATGCTCTTTTTTCTTAATTTACTAACTAATAAAATGTCTATGATATCTTTTGGGGGTTGTGATGGATAACTAATAAAATTGCTTGTTAACCTGCAAGTTGGTTTCTCTCACTCTATGGGCATTTCTGATATTTACACTGTATGACAAATTACACAGTTATAAAGCCCCAGATAATCTCATCTTCAGGAGAGGTAATTCCTCATTTAAAAGGCCAAACAGGAAGGGAAACAAACTAATAAGTAATCTTGTCACTTCAATGACCTGTTCGAATGCAGCAGAACAAAAATAAATAACATCTGAAGCTGTTTTTCTGTAGCAGATATAACAATGTTTATGGATGAGTCACAATCATGGTAGCTATTAGATTTGAAGAACCAATCCAAACCAGACTAATCTTATCAGGTTTCATAGCTAGATTTGGATCCATAGTGATAGCCTCATAGGTAATATCATCCGAATGTATGAATGGGCCAAACCTATGGGTTCTACAACAAATATTTGTTGACTAAGTTTGTTCATGAGCAGTCACAGCTTTAAAAATAAGAGACATGAACATGGCTGTATGGAGGTATAGATGCCCAAGCTGTATCTAGCAGTAGCAGGAATCGTCCCATAGAGTCAACACCTTTATTAATTAAGTTGGTTGTACTTTGTAATAACCTTTATTAATTAAATGGGTGGCTGTTTGTGCTGGACCATTCCAGAGCCACCAAATAGAGTGGTTGATGGCTCTGGTGGAGAAAGGACAACGCATCGCGTCCCACAGACCCAACTCTACCTGGAAACGGAGAGAGCCCCGCGGCTTCATTTGTGGTGGTGGTTGGGCTATTTGTCCTTGTCCACTTTCCTGGCCCTACTCCTTAGCCAAGCTCTCGCTTTCATCTCTTAACTTCTACATTGGGTTTTGGGGGGGTCCTAGTCTCGGACACCCACACAAGTCCTCTCTTGCTTGTGCTGGAAAGGCTCGAAATGTCTACATCTTTGAGGTGGTTGTAATCTTCATTTTTGGATGGTCCTGATAAGCAAAAATATATTTGATTTGGTAAAGGCAAATAAATATCCTGTTTTAGAGTTATTTAGATGCTTCGGTTAAAATTATCTAGGAACCAAACAAGGCCTAAGTTAACTAAGGGCTCGTTTGGTTCGCGGAAAAGAAAGAAGGAAAGTGTGGTCAACAGAAAGTAATGAGATAGCTCTTGTTTGGTAGGAGTTTTCAAAGAAGAGATGAAAAGTTGTATTCTCATGAGAATAATGATTCCCACGTTTCATAGGAACCATTTTTATTTTTTCTCAAAAATCCCTTAAGTATTAAAGAGGTATTAAAGACCTAATTTTTATTAAGGATATAATAGAAATTATACATAATTTTTTCAGAAAAGTGGATGGTCAACCAAACATAAGCACTCTAAAATCTGTCACTTTCTCATTGTCTACCAAATATGGCAAAAGTACTTTTCCAGATATGCTTTTCTTAAGAATTTACTTTCCAGAAATCATATTCTAGGAAAGAAAATGTTTCCCCGTGAACCAAACGAGCCCCTAATTGTCATTTCTTCTTAAATCTTGCATGGGTTGTTGATAATATATATACAACTTTTCTAATTTATGGGAGATTTATGATATTTATGGTAAATTTGAAAGGCATCATGAATGAACCATTGAAGCTAATTTGGGCGTATTGTCAATTTTGGATCTCGAGATTAAGTAGTTAACCTGCATCTAATTTGGTATTTTAAAATTCTCATAATTGTCTATCTTCTATGCCAATATTAATTTAGATTTAGAGCATGCCAATGAGAAGATTGGCAATTGCTTTATTGCTAAAAGCAATAGCATAAAAAATGTAATGGCTTGTAATATGATGCTCCACAAAAAGGGACGAATCACACCTTTCTTCTAAAAACTGTTTTAATACTCGTGGTGGCAAGTATTATCTTAAATGTCCAACCTATAGTACTCGAACAACCAAGACTACATCAAGAAAACCTTTTAATCTCATCTATAAAATTGCTTTTAAGATGATATCAATGTAATGTTTTATCATGGTAATTGTGCGGGCCTTCCGACCTGACAACAGCACAGTCCCAACCAATTAATGATAGAGAACGGTCCGCGTCCCTCACGAGGTATTGTCCGCTCTGGGACTCTGGCCCGCGCTTCCAGCGCTACGGGAAGAATTTTTTTCGGCCCGCGCGTCCAGCGTTGACGGGGGATACCCGCACGGTTTTGCCATTCAAAAGGTGGCTCGTGAGGAAAAAGGTTTCCCCTCCTTATAAGCACAGACCTTTCCACTGCCTAGTCGGTATGGAACTAAATTCAGGCCCTTCCCACAACATAGCCCCCCCAGTAGGCGGTTTTACCCGTGACAGCCCCTCAGGCCCAGAGAGATTTTCTATGTGCGGGTGGCCCTCCTTCTAGTGCCATCTGTTGCAGGCCTTCCGACCCGACAACAGCACAGTCCCAACTAACTGACGACAAAGAACGGCCCGCATCCCCCACGAAGTATTGTCCGCTCTGGGACTCTGGCCCGCGCGTCCAGCGCTACGACGGGAATTTTTTCCGACCCGCGCGTCCAGCGCTGACGGGGGATACCCGCACGGTTTTGCCCTTCAAAAAGATGCTCGTGAGAAAAGAGGTTTCCCCTCCTTATAAGGCATAGACTTTTCGACTGCCTAGTCGATATGGGACTAAGGCCCTGTTTGGGGGAGCTTGTTGGCAGTAGAGCTGTTAGAAAGTAGAGCTGTTGGAAGTAGAGCTGTCTGAAGTAGAGCTGTTATAAAAAGCTATTTGCTGTTTGGTAACTACATTCGTAAAGGTGCTGTGGTACTTTGTTTTGTGTTTGGTAAACAAACTGAGAAAGTACTTTATATGACAAAATTACCAATAAAGGACATTGCATAGTATTATACAACAGAACATAATAAAACATAACATAAATTATACATAAATATACGATATAGTATAATATTATTGTAATATAAAATAATATTATGTTAATATAGCATACTAGTAATATAATTATTAGAGTAAATTAATATTTGGTAATATAACATAATATTAAATTATTTAACATAACATATTAAGGTATTATGAATATAATGTAATATATATTATATTTATAGTATATACAATAATAAAGTATAAATAGTATAATTATTAGTATAATTAATTTCTCATAATATAACATAATATTAAATTATTTAAAATAACATATTAATGTATTATAATGTAATGTAATATAATACAATATTTATAGTATAATACAATAATAAAAGTATAAAATATTATAATTATTGTTATAAATTAATTTTTCATAATATAACATAATATTTAATTATTTAAAATAACATATTAATGTATTATAATGTAATGTAATATAATATAATATTTATAGTATAATACAATAATAAAGGTATAAAATATTATAATTATTAGTATAAATTAATTTTCCATAATATAACATAATATTAAATTATTTAACATGACATATTAATGTATTATGATATAATATAATATGATATTATATTTATAGTATAATACAAAATAAAGGTATAAAATATTATAATTATTAGTATAAATTAATTTTTCATAATATAACATAATATTAAATTATTTAACATAACATATTAATGTATTATGATATAATATAATATGATATTATATTTATAGTATAATACAAAAATAAAGGTATAAAATATTATAATTATTAGTATAAAATAATTTTCATAAAAAATTTCCATAATTTCCCATAAAATAATTTCTCGCGGTCTAGGGCTCTTCTTCGTGGTCCACGCTCGAGGAGGACCTCAGCGTGGGCCGCGAGGTTGATGATAAAAAAAACAATAGATTGATTTTGGAAAGGTATGAAAAAGGATTAAATTTTTTTCTTCTAAAATGTGGTTCAAGAGATGCATACAAAAATTGAAAAGAAAAATACTTTTTCTTACGGAAGGGAGTCTGACGGCTAGGGTTCTTGGCTCCAGCAGATTTTTAGGTTTATAAAGGGACAAACTATGTAATTATGTTATTTTAATATGAGCATTTTTGTCAAAAATACAGCTTTCCGAAAAAAGCTGAAACAGCTTCCTCCCAAAAGCTCCAAATTGGAGCTTCCTCCCAAAAGCTGTTTTCAGCTTCCCGCAAAAGCTGAAACAGCTTTTTGAAAAATTTACCAACACAGTTTTTCAATCTAAAAGTACTTTTGGAGGGCCAGAAAGTGCTTTCTGACCCTCCAAAGCTCCCCCAAACAGGACCTAAATTCAGGCCCTTCCCACGACAGTAATAATCACTATATTATCTATACTCCACTTAAATTGCATGCATATCCATATTTTTTAAACCACAGAAGCCTCAAACCATGTTGAGCAGGGCCACCAATCCTTGTAATTCTGGCATGATGAGTAGGCCTTTAATGAATATGCAATCCATCTATACAAAATATTTTTTTGTAATCCTTCAGCATAAGCCTGGCTCATTGATTTGCTTAATATCTCTGACCACAATAGGGCCGTAATGGACTGCACATCTTCCTCACCTTTTACACTAAAATAACACACCCTTACCTAACCCAAGCCTGTCATTCTTTTTTCCCGAGAAGGCTCTACCCCAATGACCAAATTTTAGCCAAAATTCCAAGGCATACAGAATCTAATCAAAGTGGCAAGCTTCCCAAGAAAAATCCAACCTCACTCGATCCTGCCCCGATCCAAACGAGTCACATAAGCGACACTTGAGCAGTGGGGTCCATTCTAAAAGTACATCCATGTAAAAGGGGCTTTCCGTCCCAGGCCAGCCTCCCCGAAGATAACGTACGTGGCCTTGTTCCATTGGTTGAGCTTTTGGGCACCACCACCATTCCTACTCGAAGGAGCAAAACGCGCGCGCCGCGAGAGAGAGAGATGGGGGAGGCTTTGACGTCCTTGGGCCTCCCCTACGTCACCCGTCACCGTCGTGGCAACGCGTCGGCCGCCTCCGACTGTTGACTTCGCCCCGGCGTCGAGCAGACGCCATTAACCCTATTTGAACCTCTCTTCTCCTCTCCTCTTCTTCTCGCTCTCTTCTCCTAAGTTTCTTCCATGGCTTCCTCTCCTTCTCTTCTTCTTATTCTTCTTTTCGCCGCCGCCGGCGTCTTCCTGGAAATAGCCGGCCCCGCAGCCGGCGCCACCTCGGGCTCGACTTCCACCACCGCTTCTCAGACCGGCGTGCGGCGGTGGGTGGAGGCACATGGCGGGCACCGGGTGCCTGGTGGCCCGAGAAGGGCTCGGTTGAGTACTACGCCGCCCTCGTCCGCCATGACCGCGCCCTCCGCGGCCGCATCCTCGCCGGTGGCAGCGACCCGACGAGGAGCTCTTCTTCGCCGATGGCAACGCCACCGTCCTTGTCAACTCGCTGGGAAAGTACGCCCCCTTCCTCCCTCCCTCTCTTCCTATGATTTTGTAGGATTTAGGGTTTTGAACTTGGGGATTTTGAATTCTTTTTGGGCGATTAATCTGATGGGATTTTGCTGGGGACTAGCTTGCATTACGCGATTGTGGCGTTGGGGACGCCGAACGTGACGTTTCTGGTGGCGCTGGACACGGGGAGCGATATATTTTGGGTGCCCTGTGATTGTGTTGCCTGCGCTCCCACCTCTTCACCTGAATATGGAGTACGATTCTAGATCTTATCCTTTTCAAGTTCCAATTTTAGATCTGATTTGAAGTAGTTACGAATTCTCATTAATATTTGCATTTGTGGACTCAGGTGCAAATTTCTCGTTTTGATTGTTGAATTTATTCGTTGGTTGGGTGCATGAGTGATTGGGTTTTGGAGATCTGGATAAATAAGATCGTACGTTTGTTCATTGGTTCTCATGCTTCCGGCCGGGTTCAAATGTTGTGATTTACTGTTTTTGGATAACTTGTGCCAATGAATATATTTTAAGCTAGATGAAGTTTAGTACCATGGTTAGTCCATGTTTTGATTCATCAAATTGTAATGCGTTAATAATTGCACTGGAGATGATAACAAAGGAAGAACAAAAAAAGAGATAAATTTTAGTAGATAAATGATAATAGTGAACTTGCCAAAAAAAAGGAGGGAATAGTGAATATCTGGAAGGATTATAATGAGATTAGCATCAAGTTGATTGCTACTTTTTTTTTTTGTGAAACGAAATTGCACTTGAATTTGTTTCTGCTTCATGCTAATATGCAATATGTTGTCCGATTTAGATTAAGTAACTTGGTTTTCCTATGGAATAGGATCACTTTTTTTTTTCCTGCTGAAGATGTTCCTAGAAGCAAAGCCCATAAGTTGGTAATTTGTTAGTGGTTTGACCTTCTCAAACTATGACAATTAGCAAATTCATTGTCCTATCCCTATACTAAGTTTAGATGGTAATATTGTCCTCCTTACTGTGCTTAAATAAACAATTCTAAAGCGAATGTTTGTTCTGCAACTTAGTTGCTCTGTTGGGAACTTTTTTTTTTTTTTTTTGATATATATATAAACAAGAAGAATGGATTAGACCTGAAAACCCCAACAAATGAGACCCTGAAAGCAGGAACTGACCAACCTCCACCTTCTCCTTAGTATTAACTTCAATCCAATGTTGTCATAAAAACTTGGATGTACAGTTGCCATTAGGAGAATGTGTGATCTTCATATCTAGCAGTGAAGGCTTAAAGTTTATGATCTCTTGGAATGAGACTAAACTTGTAACTTCAATGTTTTGCTAATATTTGGAATTATACTTTGGGGCATCAATTTCTAAGTATCTCACTTAGATGTGTAACTAGCAGTCCAACATGTCTTCCTTGTGCCATTTCTGATGTAATGGTGGGGGGTGGTTTGGTATCTTTAAAGAATACCTATTGTTCTAATAATTATTGCTCATGTTTCTATTTTTAAGCAAAACCTTTCTTTTCTTCTCTTTCTTTTTTTTAAAAAAAATCGTTTTGTGCACCATGTCTTTTATGTTATCTGTCTGCATGCATGTTTTGCACTCCTTGCTACCCTTTCAGTGCGGAAATTTGTCTTTTGCCTCCTATTTGCTACTTGTGCATTTTATTCTATTGTGGGACAATTTTTATCTGTAAATCTGGGCATCTGCGATCTCATCTAATGACTTACATTGCAACAGAACATCAAGTTCGACATCTACAGTCCCTCTGAGTCATCAACAAGCCAAAAGGTTCCTTGCAATAGCAGTTTCTGTGAAGTGAAAAGGTCATGCTCTGCAGCAACTAGCAGTTGCCCTTATGCAGTTGAGTATGTTTCTGATAACACTTTCATCTGCTGGGGTCTTAGTTGAGGACATTTTACTACTTTAAAACAGAGGAGACTATTCCAAAAGTCGTTAAAGCACCGATTGTGTTTGGGTATGTTTTCTTCTTACAACCTACGTACTATTTCAACGGTTTAGTACAATTAATTGATTCGGTAATCTTATTCATCTCATGGGATCCTCTTGCCAATCAATTATGCAGCTGTGGACAGGTTCAGACTGGTGCATTTCTGGATGGTGCAGCTCCTAACGGTCTGTTTGGGCTTGGTATGGACAAGGTATCTGTTTCCTAGTGTTTTGGCAAGTAAAGGATACACTTCGAATTCCTTCTCCATGTGCTTCAGAAGTTGATGGTATGGGGGAGAATCTATTTTGGAGATAAAGGTAGCTCAGACCAGGAAGAACTCCATTCGATGTTAATCACAGCCAGTAAGTGTTTTTTGTTTTGTGTACTGCTGGTCATATTTGCACTGTAGTTGGAAAGGAATTGCTTTTCATATTTTTCTTTCACTTTCTTTAATAAACATGTTCATTTTCTTTTACTTTGTAACATTGTTATCCAGCCCGACATACAATATCAGCTTAACTGGAATGGTAGTAAGGGAATAGTTCGATTGACGTGAAGTCTAGTGCTATTGTTGACTCTGGCACCTCCTTCACAACTTTGGCCGATCCATTGTATACTGACCTCTCTGAAGCGTAAGTAATGTGCTAGATGATGAAGCCGAACAGCTTCAGATCCTTAAAAAAGTATATATGTATAAATTCTTAAAGTTGTTTTTCTTCTGTAGTTTCACACACAGGTACAAGAGAACAGGCACAAATCTGATCCTGATATCCCGTTTGAGTATTGCTATGATTTGAGGTCATTATCATTTACTACATGCACATTCTATTTTAATAATAATCTTTATACTTTGTCTCATGTGTTTATTGATGCTTGCTGCAGTCCCAATCAAACTTTACTCAGGCTACCTGAAATAAATCTAACAACGAAAGGTGGAAGCCAGTTTCCTATAAATGATCCAATAGTTGTCATATCCAATGAGGTAAAGGATAGCGATGTCATAGCTCTAGAAGCTTGGGAAACTATTACTAATTTTTGTTTTATTTTGTGATGTGCAGCGAAGCAGTATTTATTGTCTAGCTATTGCCAGGAGTAGCAAACTGAATATTATTGGGCGTAAGTTCTTACATGCTCCATTTTTACTAATACATCGCGACAGGATGTCACAGGCTCCATTCTACTTATAGAGATGCAGTTACTTTGCAATTCTTACATCAAACCTGTTACTTTTCCCCCTCTTTAGACTGTTTCCACAGTAGAGGAATTTTGGAGGCTTGTTTCTACTTCAATGAGCTTATTCTATGGCCAATAGGAATGCCTCCTAATAATTGGTCTTTTGAGTTTTGAGTTTCATGATGGGCCCAGCCAAGATTCGCAAAACGTAGTTAGAGGGATGACACTAAGTTGGTGGTTGATCATAAGGATTTGCTCTTTTTTGGAGCTTTCTCGACTCAGATTTTTGCTCAATAATTGACCACAATATGAGAAAAAACTTGACTTGTGGCGTGGTTTCTTTCTATTTCGTATTTTGCACCAATTGGCACTTGTAGACTGAATCTTACCTGAGGTCATATGCTTCATTTTATTATGCAGAAAATTTTATGACCGGCCTCCGCATCGTCTTTGATCGTGAGAGACTGGTCTTAGGTTGGAAGAAGTCTGATTGTAAGTATACACTCACCTATAAGTTATATAATGCATCCATATGTAGCAAACATGATAACACCTGCTTTTATATTATTCAGGTTATGCTGCTGAGGATTCCAGCACTCTCCCTGTTAACCGAAACGGATCCGCAATAGCTCCTGCACCTGCTTTTGGACCAGGCAGGTACAACCCGGAAGCCACAAAGCAGGGGGGACACTACTCAGGGCACAGTGTTGACGCCCTCGGCGCATTCCATCTTACATCCGAACTCCATGAAGAGTCTCTTCTTGATATTGATCGTGCTCTCTTTGGCCATTCAGTGATTTTTTTCATCCCAGGCTGCTTTCAGCCCTTGCCGAGTTTTCTCAGCTACATATTATAGCATTCATTTGCTGAGTTTCCATTTTGGCTCGGATCTACACCATACTATAGTTGCAGAGTTCGGCCATTTCATGTAATAGTTTTTCTTTTTTCATTTTCTTTGTTTCATATATATATTTTTTCCCCATGCAATTTATTTTGCACGCTTGATGTAGATATTGCAAATACTGGATGATTTGTTGTACTCAATAAGTTTGTAAACAGATAAACTATAATCATGACATAGTGGCATTGAAATTTCTATAATTCTAGTAATCCTTGCGCATTAGCCTCCTGTGCTCGTCTATTACAAGTATATCAGGGCCTCGTCTCACTCAAGGGCCTCTTTTGATTCTCTAGTAACCCATATAGTTTAATTGTGCATCAGACTGGTAGTTGACACGCAAGAATATATTTGGTCCACAGTCAGAATCAGAATGGATTTGGAATAAGAATCAGAATAGTCATATTCTTCAATATATTTGGTTCATGATTAGAATCGAAATTGGAATGAGATTTAAATACTAGAGATTAGATTTTGGGACATTAAGGCATTTTTATTTTCTTATAAGATCACATTGGACATTAGATTCTCTCCAACCAAATGGTTGAAATGAGAGTCATCCATTCTTGTTTTTTTAAAACTCTTCTTGACCATGCCGCTAAATACCGATAAAGGTTAACACATGTTATATTGTGACCTATTATACAGAACATTTCAATTAAGGTGAAGAGTATTTGGTCTGTGGTTTCAATCACATCAATCAATAATAACATTTTGAGATATGATAATTATTAAATAATTACACTCTTACTTTTGACAGCTGTAATTTTTTTTTTCCTCCAGGACATCAGATTTATTAGATAACTAGATGGAATCAAGAGACCTAGGTATATATTAGAAAAGGTGGAGCATATCGCAGAGGTTTCACAGCGTAGCTTTCTTTTCATCTTTGCCAGTCTGTTGTTTTTTATATAATAATTATAACCATGCATCAAAGTATTTCAATCTCTCTCTCTTTTGTTTTGTGGCGCTTATCTTAAGATTTTTTTTAAAAGATATTCACTGCACCTGATCTTAAGCAAAGGGTTTCTTTTCATTTCTTTCTTTTTTTTTAAAAAAAAAATGAAGAGTGTTTGGTATGTTAACGTATCTGGAGATGCTGATGCATTTCCTTATTCTCGGTACCTGAATATTTGAACTCTGAACATATCACATATTCCAGCTCATCTCCTAAAGACTCTCCGATGGATTAGTTCAAAGATCTCAATACTTGTATTAGTTTTTGTAATCTGTTTGTTATGCAAATTGTTTGTTATGCAAACTCAAAGTCCTATAAATTACATGAATAGAGCACCATCGGGGTACTGAACATCAAAACATTTTTCCAGAATCTGTGTATTCTTTCATGGTATCAGAGCATATATAAGCCTAACGCTTTTAGATCCTACTTGTGTTTCACCAATGGCCATCTCTACTGACAATGCTTCCGCTGATGTGTTCGTTCCTCCGAATGTTGGCGGTATGATTTCCGTCAATTGGATGGTGAGGCAACCTATTGCATGGTCTTCACAATTTATTCCTGTTCTCAACTACAATTCACTGATGGGCTCGTTGATGGTTCTGAACCGAGCCCTCCTCAATTTCTTCCTCCTTCTGCCGGGCAGACTACTAGTGATATTAACCCGGCCTATGTCTTGTGGCATCGCAAGGATCAGTTTGTTTTGGTCTCTGATTCGAGCCACCCTCTCTCCTAAACTTTGTCTACTGTCTACGGTTTCACCACTGCTCAACAGGTCTGGACCTCTCTGTCTCATCGCTTTGCTTCTCAATCTTGCACTCGCATTAACAACTTGCAGCGTCAACTGCGAAGCTTGCGACTAGACAACCGTACTTGCTCTGAATTCTTGGCCTATGCCAAGTGTCTTGCTGACCAGCTCTCCTCTGCTGGTAAGCCGTTTGATGAAGAAGAACTGGTGTCCATTCTTTTGGGTGGTTTAAGTGCAGCATATATTCCTTTTCATAATTCTATCAGCATTGCTACTAGGGACAAACCTATGTCCTTTGATGCTTTCAAGCAAGAATTGCTTGCGTTTGAAGCTCTATCTTGACTCTCATCAGAAATCTGCTTTCTCCTGAGCATTCATTTGCCTTTGCTGCTCGCCACCTTTCTCAACCTTCCACCCGTGGCAATGGCAGGTTTAAGCCCCCTTACAAATCTGGTGCCTCTTCATCCCACTCGGGTGCTCCTTTGCTGCCCACGCCCCAATCCTCACCACCATGCAGCGACACCATTAATCCAAGAGCTTGTCAAATTTGTGGGAAATTGAGTCATCGTGCCCTGGATTGTTTTCACAGGTTTGACTTCTCCTATCAAGGCAGGCATCGCCACAAACTCTAGCTGCTATGGTGCTCAACTGAATGATGCTTTTCTAGCAAAACTCAATGATACTTCTAGTGGTGGAATTTGGTATGCGGACAGCGGTGGCAAATCAGCATATTACTGCAAATTTGGAACACCTCTCCCTGAAGCAGCCGTACACAGGAGGTGACAATATTGCTGTCGGCAATGGCACTGGCTTACAAATTGCTCACACTGGTTCTGTCCTTATCAACACTCCTTCAAATCTTTCCATGCCTCGTGTCTTTCACTGTCCTCAGGCCTTTGCCAATCTCTTGTCAATTAACCAGTTTTGCATTGATAACAATTGTTACTTCATACTTACTGGTACTCATTATTTTGTTCATGATGTGCAGACGGGCAAGATGCTACTCCAGGGAAAGAGTGAAGGTGGCCTTTATCCAATTCAGCTGCGGAAGGATTTCTTCACTCACACATGTCCGTTTACTGCTTTTCTTGGTATCAAAGTCCCTGTTTCAATTTGGCATTCTAGATTAGGACATCCGTCCCCTCCTATTGTTTCCAGAATAATTAAGGATTTCACCTTACCTGTTAGTGGATCCTTAAAAGACATAGGTGTTTGTGTTCCCTGTCAGTTAGGTAAACACAAACAGCATCCTTTTCATGAATCTAGTCGTCTGTCAACTGTCCCTCTTGCTCTTATTCATTCGGACGTATGGTCTTGTTCCACCCGTTCCAATGGTGGTTGTATTGCTTATGTTTTATTTATTGATGATTTTTCGCGATTCACTTGGGTTTATCCATTGCAATCCAAAGCTGACGTATATTCATGCTTTATCCGATTTAAATTATTAGTTGAAAATCAATTTTCCATGAAAATTAAACAACTACAATCGGACAATGGTGGTGAATATATCTCAGCTCGTTTTAAACAGTTCTTGGCTGACAATGGTATCCTCCAACGTTTAAGTTGTCCTTACACAGCTCAACAAAACGGATTAGCAGAACGAAAACACAGACACATAATGGACATGGGTTTATCTCTCCTTGCCCAATCTGGTCTTCCCATGGAATTTTGGGTTGATGCATTTTTAACCTCCACGTTTTTAATCAATCGCTTACCCACTCCAGTTTTGGATCATTTATCTCCTTTTTTTAAACTTTTCGGAAAACAACCAGATTACTCTTTTCTACGTACCTTTGGGTGTGCATGTTACCCTCTTTTACGTCCTTATTGCCTCTCATAAACTCACGTTCCGTAGCAAGCAATGCATTCTCCTCGGTTATAGCTCCAGTCATTCAAGGGTATCGATGTTTTTGATCCTGTCACAAAACGTGTCTACATATCCCGTCATGTTGTGTTTGATGAAGGATTGTTTCCCGCTTTGGATAATTCCACTCACTCGGCCTCCACTACATCTCGCCCGTGCCTCATGACTCTGGTGAGCTTCCTGTTGGCCCTCCAACACTACCAGGTAATGATCCTTTGAATTCTTCTCCTCCTTTATTTCTCCTACTATTTCTCTTACTCATAACCTCTTACGTTGCCTATTAGCCCTACCACTGAACCTCCCCATATTTCTATTACCTCTCCTACTATATCCCCACCACCAAATCTAGGCCCTATCGAATCCTTGACCCCTCCTCCTACCAATAATGACTCAGCTGCTTCACATGAGTCATCTCCTACAGACAACCAACTTCACCCCTACCACTTCTCCAGCTAATATCAATTCACTTGTGCCCCGTGCTATTACACGTTCACAAACTGGCAGTCTTCGTCCTAAACTTTTTTCCGGATTACCATGTTTATTATTCTACTCGTCATCCCCTCAAAGCCCTGCATACTGTCACCTTACCCCCTGAGCCGACATGCTTTTCTAAGGCAGTGCAATCACCGGAGTGGCGTGCTGCGATGGGAGAGGAGTTTGATGCGTTGATTGCTAATGGTACCTGGTCTCTTTGTCCTAGGCCCTCTCATCATAATGTTGTTCGTAATAAATGGGTTTACAGGATTAAACAGAAGCAGGATGGCTCCATTGACCGCTTCAAAGCAAGACTTGTGGCGAAAAGGATTTGATCAGTGCAGTGGTGTTGATTTCACTGAGACTTTTAGTCCAGTAATCAAACCTTCCACAGTCCGGGTTCTTTTGACATTGGCTGTTCAGTTTGATTGGGGTATTCATCAACTGGACGTTTCTAATGCCTTTTTGAATGGTGTCTTAACAGAGGAAGTATATATGGAGCAGCCTAAGGGCTTTATGGATCCTCAATATCCAGATCATGTGTGTCGCTTACACAAGGCTTTGTATGGCCTTAAACAAGCACCTCGTGCTTGGTTTACCAGACTTCGGGATTCTCTTCTTGAGTTTGGGCTTCTTCTGCTCAGCGGTGGACTCTTCTCTCTTTTTGTATCATCTTCGTGATGTTCATATCTTTGTTCTAGTATATGTCGATGATATACTAGTTACTGGCTCTCACCCTTCGGTTATTTCATCTATTATTGCCAGCCTTCAGAAGGAGTTTCGGCTAAAGGATCTTGGTCAGTTAAATTTTTTTCTTGGCATTCAGGCTTTTCGTGACTCTGATGGTATTCACTTACGCCAATCAAAATATATTAGTGATCTTTTGAGTCGTGCTCGCATGGTGGGTGCTAAGCCCATTGCCTCTCCATGTATTATTGGCTCTAAAATGTCCACTTTGGATGGTGATTTGCTTGTTGATGATGATGTTACTGAGTATCGAAAAATTGTGGGGGCATTACAGTATTGCACACTCACACGACCTGACATTTCCTACTCAGTTAACCAGTTGTGTCAACACATGCATCGCCCTTCCAACGACTCATTGGTCTGCTGCTAAACGTGTTCTAACGGTACCTTAAGGAACCATAAATTATGGTATCTGGTTTTCGAAAGGGTTCTCTCCATCTTCAAGCATTTTGTGATTCTGATGTGGGCTGGTAATCCCGATGATCGCCGATCTACCTCTGGCTATGGTGTTTTCTTTGGTCCCTGCTTAGTTTCATGGTCTGCTAAGAAACAATCTGTGGTTTCCCGGTCAAGTACCGAGGCTGAATATAGATCTCTTGCTCTTGCCACAGCAGAGTTGTATTGGTTAAGGATGCTCCTGCGCGAACTTCAGCTCCCCTTGTCTTCCACTCCTGTTCTATGGTGTGACAATGTGAGTGCCATCTCCTTGGCTTCCAATCCTGTCTTTCACGCTCGTACAAAACATGTGGAGGTGGATTTCCATTTTATCAGAGAAAAAGTTGTCAATGGCGACATTACTGTGAATATGTTAGTACTCATGATCAATTGGCAGATCTGTTCACCAAGGGACTTACTACTCATCGGTTCTCTTATTTGCGAGGCAAGCTGATGGTGCTTCCACCCCCGCTCAGCTTGAGGGGGGCTGTTAACGTATCTGGAGATGCTGATGGCATTTCCTTATTCCTCGGTACCTGAATATTTGAACTCTGAACATATCACATATTCCAGCTCATCTCCTAAAGACTCTCCGATGGATTAGTTCAAAGATCTCAATACTTGTATCTAGTTTTTGTAATCTGTTTGTTATGCAAATCTGTTTGTTATGCAAACTCAAAGTCCCTATAAATATACATGAATAGAGCACCATCGGGGTAACTGAACATCAAAACATTTTTCCAGAATCTGTGTATTCTTTCATGGTATAGCAGAGGAGATTGAATAATCTGTTTGTCTCAGTTTGGGCTCCGCCCGAGCCAACTTGTACTTGCGTGGCTTTTTAATTCGGGTCCGGTTCTTGTGATGCTAACCAGTGCCAACTCTTGGACCATCAGTCTTGTGTTTAAACCATTGGATCATGTAGGGTCCGATTACACTGGAGCGATTCCTGACTTGATCGAAGGTTTGTATTAGAGATACCCGAATCACATGCCAATCATTGTGAGTTGGCACCAGTAACCAGGATTTGATCCTGCCTGCACCTAGGTCTGGATTGTAAACCCTTCTTATTTTTGAATTTGATTCCGTTGTGCAAGCTCTCCAATCTTCGTATTCAATACCGTACCGGTACTTTACTAGTTCGGTACTATACGCATCCATACCGAAACATCTCTCCAACCATTTTTTTGATTTTTTATTCGTTATATCTCGATACAATTTGGCACGCACTTTGGTATAGGGCAATGTGGGAATTGGGATGGTATGAGATTTGTATCGATCTAAGCTTGAGTTTTATACTAGTTTCTACCTATTATGGTATGGCATGCTCCGTGCCAGATGGTACAAGACGGTACAGCAATCCATATTTATATGCTCTCTTCGTTGTTTTAGAGCTCCACGCTGGTCCTTTCCAAAATTTCTTGCTTTGTATGCATGTATCGTATAGTTGGTTGCATTTCAATGGTAGTTAGTAGTCGTGTATTTGCAAATAGTTTTAGAATATCGTAATGCAGAATATTGTTTTAGAGAGTGAATGTTGCGAGCCTGCTTAATTACTTGTTACCGTTGCTTGAAGTTTTGAGATTATCGGCATTTTCGTTGCATTTTCAGAGGAGAAACTTTTGTTCATTGCAAAACAAGTGAAAAATGTGAAACCTTTTCCCTTTCTCCGTTTTGGCAGCTGGTATTCTGTACCGAGATGGCCATCATAGGTGTATCCAAAACAACGACTAGATCAGTGGGTTCTGGAGACATTGATGATATTTGGAGGGCTTTTGGTGCAAGTTGTTCAGGTGATCATCTCTAATGTGAGGGAAATCAGGTAGTTTACTGGTTAAGCAAGGGTCATCAATGTGCACCAAGTGAGACTAAAAGATTAATGTGCTGGTAATGGAACCTTAGAGAAGCTTTCAAATCCTCGCGAAAAAATCTGATATATCAAAACCTATTTCAATTAAATTAAGTTCACCAAATTAGTAATCTACTTGATAGGGTTATCCTTTAATCTCCGCAGCTTAGGACACAAGTTGGTTGAGTAGGGTTAGAATGAGTGAAAGAGGTCACTCAAACCCCAACGTTGGAAAGGATCGAAGCCAATAAGTTGTACCATGTTAACCTAATCTTAACAAGCTTTGCAATCTTCCTGGTCGGGGTAATTCTAATAGTCATATCCATTTGCATATCAAGTATCGAATTTAGTTTCGAATGATTGCCAAATATTCAGTTTTGGATGCCTCTCTTTCTTTCTCTTGAAAATAAAATAAAATTCTTTTGGTTGGGTTTGCCAAGTTAGGTTTTGGATGGAGAAATGGTTCTTGGAGGATTCAAGTACGACACAATCCTAGAACATTTGGGAACTTCAAGATAATGGTGTTTTTTTTTTGACAAATAAAGAACTAATTGTGAAATTTTAAACATATTGCAATGCAATATTTACAAAAAAAAATAGTTTGTAGCTCTTATTTTACATCCTATCAATTCATGTACAAATCATAATCATTTAAGAACATGCCTTGATTTATGCAAACTATATTGTATCAATTAGAGCTGAAAGTTGAGTCGATACCATGAGGGGAGATTATGGGCACATTTTGTGCCGATTAATCTTAATCTATGCCAATTATTTCTTCATACATTTAAGATCTTGTTGAAATGTTAATAACCTCGTGAAAAACAACACGCAACATGTTTACCATATTATCACAATATTATGGATTAAAAAAACAATCACATGATCCTAAGAATGCTCATATTTCTTTGCTTGTTTTACATAATCTTAATGGGCATTTAACAAATGTTCCATTTCCGGATTTTGTTATAACTCCATAACATTTAAGAATTAAGATGTTTAATGTCTCCTATATTTTTTTTCATTGACATAGCCCTAGAAAAAAATTTGGTACCATGAACCAAAGTCTAATACATGCGCCGGTCCAATCCAGAAAGCCCGGGTGGTTTGTTAGGGTTGATTTCGGGTTCGCCGGACCCACGCCATGGACCCTGATCGCATCACTCATCACTATCCATCCGTTCGGCTGATCCACATCATAGGTGGGTGATTACTGATTTGAAGTTGTGCCTTGATGGTAATTGCTCAAATATGCAGGGTGATTGGGTAAATCCGAACGAACCCTAGCCAGAAGAAGACCGGTTCGCTCCCTCGGGGACTCTCTATAAAGCTCGGACGGTTGCGAAAGAGGGTTTTCAGGGCGAAAAAGAAAGAAACAAGCCGTGGAAGAGGCGCAGGCGGAGCGAAGAGAGGTAAAAATAGAAATCTAAAATAAAATCGCAATAGAAGTCTTCTTTATTCTTCCTGGCGTTGCGAGAAACCCTGGTTTTTCTGTCAGTCATGAAGCAAATCTGGTCCCTTTCTGGCTCACTCCTCTTCATTCCCTCTCTCTGGGCTCCAAGTTTCTCGCTTGGGCACTCTTCCCTCGATTTTATCTGATTTTTATGTGATTTTCTTGAGTTTCACGGATTTGTTTCTCAGGATTTGATTCCTTTTTTTCTTGAAGTTTGTTTTTCTTGTTCGTCTGCCTTTTATCTGCACGTCATATGGATTTTTGAAAGAACTAGGTTTTTTTTTTTAATGATAAGGTTAGCTCCTTTTATGTATTTTCTTTGACTTATTTGTTGTTGTGATATTTGTATTTTTGGTTGGTCGCTTTTTTGACAAATTTTGGTGTGTGGAAAGATGGATCGGTACCAGAGGGTGGAGAAGCCACGGGACGAGACGCTGACCAAGGAGAATGAGATCCGTGTTACAAGTCAAGGGAGAATGCGCAGCTACATCACATATGCCACCAGCCTACTTCAGGTGAACGCCATTTATAGAACAAAATCTTTCCTTGTGGCTTTTATAAAGTCACCTTTATTTCGTTCTTGTCTCATTGCTTATGGTTGTAATTTCGGAAGTTTAAGAAGTGGTAGGGATTTTGCATTTGTTTGGGACAGATAAATGTGATCATGGTAAGTTGTTTTGATTTGCAAGGCAAGTCCAGAAAATTAAAACTTGTTTTTTTTTATTTCAGAAGAAAAAAATCTTGGGAATGTCTAGGATCATTAATTATGCATTGGCCCATTTAAGCGTATTTTTAGGAGCCATCGATTTATATGCTATTTCGCAACCCTGTTCAACCTCAAGTGGAATACTCTTCTTATTTAAAATATTAGCAACATCCTATTTAAACAGATGCTTGTAGGAACAGAAACATATGAGTATTGATTTATTGCTGCTGCTGATGCTGTCTAAGACACTGTTTCTCATAATGGTGAGATGAGACTTTATATAATGATATGTTAGCTCAGTGAGGCTATAATCAATTAATTATTAAATAACTCCACTGAAATATTAAATTGCGAGAAATTAAAATCAAAGCAAAAGGCATTTTCCTTATGAAGGGAGACAGTGCAAGTTATTGGGGACATGGACATCATGTGCATCTGAGTTGTCTCGGTATTCATCGGGAAGTCTGTTTTCCTAAAAGCGATACCTGATATAAGAATAGTGTATAGGAATACAAGAACTCTAAATTCAGCTGTTCTTTGGTATGATGATGCATTTTTTGCACTGTCATTTGGATGACAATGCTAAACTTCATTAAACATTTTGCACTGTCGTCCTATAGTTTGGTATCTGACCTGTGGGAATATTTTCAGTGAGGAAAGATAAAATTTTGATATATGAATTTTCCAATTCATATAGTTACAAACTTTTATAGTGAGATAAAAGAGAAGGAAATGTGAAACCAGAGGAGTTATTGAAACGAGATGGCCATATTCTGTTCATGTCATTTAAGTGTTTATTTTGAAAAGAAAAGATCTTTGTGTATACAAGAAAGATGCAAAGCAGAAGGGGAAAATGAGGTAGACATGCTCTGAAAAATGTGGTAAATTCAATCTGTATTGAGGGAAATGTGTGTCTACAGCTGCTACAGGAATGATGTAAACATGCTCAGTTTGCATCATTTATTGTTTATTTGGAAAAAATATGTTGGCATAGATAAGAAAGATTTTACACAGAAAGAGACGATGAATTTTGTATCATTGGTATGCAGGTTCTCTTGTCCCATCATATGAAAGTTGCATACGACAAACTAAATTTCTGGTAATCAGGTGTCTTTCCAGGTTTCTTTGTCATGCATCTAGACCATATCTGTTCTGATGAGTTGTCTTGGATCATACCAGTGAGTGCGGTATAGGTAGAAAGTGCTGTGTTATGGTAGTGAACTAACAAGGTACTTCGAGGGACCTGTATCCTCCAAACAAGTTAACACAATATTTGAATGAAAGTAGTCGTGCCTTTCTCATTGCATGGGAATCAATAAATAGACGACATTACATGGGAGTAAACTAACTAGCTAAAATGTAGCTTACTGGCCTAGCACTACAATAGGAAACTAACCTTAGCTAACGGAGAATATCTCTCTGTGGGACCTGGTCAACGATAACAATAACAAGAAAATAACAGCAAAGCAAATAATAAGGGCACGTAACACGAGGCATGCAACCACTTTTTTGGCACGTTGGTGAGTGGGGAGGAACACGTAGCACCCCATGCATCCACCATGCAACCACGTAGCAGTGGCACGTAACACAAGGCATGCAACCACTTCTTTGGCATGTTGGTGAGTGGGGAGGAACATGTAGCACCTTATGCATCCACCATGCAACCATGTAGCAGAGCACGTAACCCGAGGCATGCAACCACTTCTTTGGCAACGTTGGTGAGGAACATGTAGACCCCATGCATCCACCCAGTAACCACCTTGTAGCACGTAACATTTATCCTTCCCTCCAAAAAACCATGTCCTCATGGTTTGGGAACTTCCGCTGGAATTGTTTATAATCTTCCCACGTGGCATCGTCGACCGTGGTTCCCACCCATTTGACCAGCACCTCAGTGGCTGCCCGATTTCTCTTACGGACCATTCTGCGATCTAAAATTGTCTTCGGCTCCGGGTGTAATGCTCCTTCAGGAGTGATCGGGGGTAGAGTTGGCCGAACTGGGATGTTGGTACCGAGTTTGCGTTTGAGGCAGGAAATATGGAACACTGGGTGGATTTTGCAGTCCTTCGGAAGAGACAGCTTATAGGCCACCTGCCCGATACGTTGGAGCACATGAAAAGGCTCGCAAAATCGAGGGGAGAGCTTGAAATTATGGCAGAGGGCCAAAGAATGTTGGCGATAGGGCTGCAAGCGGAGGAAAACCCAATTGTCTACAGAGAAGGTTCGCTCGGTGCGGAGATGATCGGCTTGTCGCTTTATACGTGCTTGAGCTTCCTGGAGGTTGTTTTGCAGAAGAGATAAAATTTGGGCTCGTGTACGTAGGATCTCTTCCATTGCTGCCACACGAGTAGTGCCCGAGACATACGAAATAAGCTTCGGGGGAGGGACACCGTAGACCGCTTGATGAGTAGTGACTTTCGTTGCTTCATGGGTGTTGGTATTATACCAAAATTCTGCCAAGGATAACCAGGAAGACCAATCTTGTGGCCGAGAGCCTGCAAAGGTGCGAAGGTAGTGCTCCACGCTCTTGTTCACAATTTCTGTTTGGCCGTCAGTTTGTGGGTGATATGAGGAGCTATGAGCAAGCGTAATGCCCTGGAGCCGGAAACAACTCTTGCCAAAAATGGCCGGTAAAAACAGGGGTCTCGATTACTTATGAGTCTTTTTCGACAACCACAAAGATTACGCTGGACCCTTTGGATGGCGAAAGTCCTTCAATAAAATCCATGGACAGCTCCGACCATATACATTGTGGAATGGGGAGTGGCTGAAGAAGGCTCGCTGGTTTGAGGTTCTCGACTTTATTTCGTTGGCAGACATCACACTCGCGTACATGCTGCTTAACATCCCGTCACAAGCCTTTCCAAAAAGAATTCTCTCTTCAAGCATTGAAGCGTCTTGTGAAAACCAGACTGTCCTCCCTGCGGGCTATCATGCATTTGGCAGAGGAGTTGTTGCTTTAAGTGGGGCTGGTCACCAATTAAAACTTGGTCTTTTATAAAATATGAGCCCATTCTGCAATTGATATTTAGGAGAATCCATTGTACCTTGCTCCAAAT
The DNA here is from genome assembly GCF_009389715.1 of Phoenix dactylifera. Lineage (NCBI taxonomy): Eukaryota > Viridiplantae > Streptophyta > Magnoliopsida > Arecales > Arecaceae > Phoenix > Phoenix dactylifera. The sequence continues at coordinate 5,340,209 of NC_052409.1, read as the reverse complement.
GAGCTTTGATAGCTCTTAATGCTGGATCTGTGAGGTAGGCGACCTTTAAGTCGTCAGACCAAGTTGCAATAGGACCTGTAATAGCTGAGAGAGAGTGTCGTTCTTCCCTTCGTGATAGTGCATCTGCGACACAGTTCTCCTCCCCTGCTTTGTACTCCACATATAAGTCATAGCCAATTAACTTAGTTACCCACCTTTGCTGCATAGGCGTTTCGATTTGCTGCTCCAAGAGATACTTCAAAGATTGTTGATCAGTCCGTACGATAAAGGGCTTCCCAAGGAGGTAAGGTCGCCACTTTTTAACGGCCACCACTAAGGCAAGTAACTCCTTCTCGTAGGTGGAGAGGTGCTGATTTCTGCCTTTAAGAGCATGACTAAGAAAGGCTATTGGCCGTCTGGCTTGCATTAAGACCGCCCCAATGCCAACTCCCTATGCATCGCACTCCACGGTGAAAGGCTTCGAGAAATCTGGAAGAGCTAAGACCGGTGGAGATGTTATTGCCCTCTTAAGTTGGTTGAAGGTGGTAATCCTCGGGAGTCCAATGAAAAGTATTTTTCTTTAGTAAGGAAGTAAGAGGGGCTGCAATCTTACCATAATCGCGAATAAATTTTCGGTAATAACCGGTGAGTCCCAAAAATCCTCTAAGAGACTTCAAAGAAGTAGGAATTGGCCAAGCGAGCATAGAATCAATCTTGTCGGGATTGGCTTGAACTCCTTTGGAAATGAGGTGGCCAAGATAGTCGTTTAGGGTACACCCGAACTTGCACTTGGAAAGTTTGGCGAATAGGTGGTGCTTCTGCAGTAGGCCAAGAACAATATGCAAGCGATTGAGATGCTCTTCTCGGGTCTTGCTATACACCAAAATGTCGTCAAAAAATACTAAGACATAAAAAGGGACGAAAAATGTCATTCATTAAATCTTGAAAGGTAGAAGGAGCATTAGTTAAGCCAAAGGGCATTACGAGAAATTCGTAGTGTCCTTGGTAGTGCGAAAAGCAGTTTTGTGCACGTCTTCGGGTTTCACTCGGATTTGATGGTATCCTGAGCGTAGATCCAATTTGGAAAATATCACTGCCTTGGAGCTCGTTTAGAAGCTCATCCACAACTAGGATTGGGTATTTGTCTTTAATCGTCTTGCGGTTGAGTGCGCGATAATCAATACAAAACCTCCAACTACCGTCCGCCTTGCGAACAAGCAACACCGGATATGAATATGGGCTTTGGCTCGGGCGAATGTTGCTGGAATCAAGCATTTCCCAGACAATTCATTCTATTTCCTCCTTTTGGTAGTAAGGGTATCGGTAAGGTCTAACACAAACTGGTTTGGCTCCCTCTTGAAGGGGAATGTGATGATCATGGCTTCTAGGGGGAGGTAGGCCTTTGGGCTCACCAAATAAATCTCGAAATTGATCAAACAGTAATTGAAATTCTGGCTCAAGGGTTACCTTATCACTGTTTGGGCTGATGGTTGTCTCAGGTTGGGTCTCATCACTCGTAGGAGTCATGAGTAATTGAAAGAACAAGCCCTTCGCTGGAGTTTTAATAACTTTTTTCAATGCATCGTTTGAATGAACTCCAAATCAGTGGACGATTTGCCTTGCAATTGGATAGTCTGCCTGTGGAGCTGGAATTTTATAGTGAGATGCATGAACTTCCAGAGAATAGGTTCGAGTGTACACAACCATTGGATTCCGAGGACTAGATCACATCTTGTGTCTTTGCACTGCCAGTCGAATCTGCGCGCACCTTCTCGAACTGGTGAGCTCTTCCTTGTTTCCAACCATTACTTGAACTGGTTCACTGTGTTGCACTTTTAGCTGGGCACGGCGAACGATTGCCGGATCAATGAAGTTATACGTGCTCTCGGAGTCCAGTAAGATGACCACTGCCTGGCTGCAAATGGTGCCTGACAACCTCATGATTTTTGGCATCGGCGTACCGAAGAGAGTGTTAAGAGATATCTAAGGAGCTGGGCCATCCTCCAGTTCTGGTTGAAACTCTTCCATGCGCACTTCTGTGTTTGGCTGGTGAGAAGATGCAACAGAAGATTCGGTGTTGGAGTCATCAACTTCATCCAAATCTGAGGCTTCCATAAGAAAAACCCATGGGCCCTTGCATCGATGGCCCTGTGACCATTTTTCATCGCAGTTGTAGCAAAGACCTCGGTTGCCTCGTTCGCGCATCTGGGCTTGGGAGAGACGCGGAACTGGGATGGGCTGTTGGCATGGAAGGGTCGTGGTAATAGTTGTAGATGAAGTCGGCACAATGGCAGTGCTGGACGGGGCCAGCAAAGCCCGAATGTTTCTCCTCAAATTGTTGTTGTGCTTCTCCTGAATTTTAGCAAGGCCAAAGGCAGCAGTAAAGGAAGTAGGTGAAGGGTTTTAGCATGTTATAATGCGCAGCGGAAGCTAGGAATTTTAAAAATTTCTTGATAAAGTTTTTTAACATAAAACCCTTATAAGCCAAGATCACCTTAATGGAAGCAATCAAATAATATAATATAAATGCAGAAATAGAAGAATACCTCTAACGCTAATCCAATATGCAGAATTTCCGCTAGGTGCCCAAGTGTTCACCCTCCAACGTTGATCCACACGAAAACTTGATTTAAGTCTTAAGCTCCAAAGACTTTGATCCTTAATGCAGAATTCTTAAAGAACTCTAATGGCTTGCTTTCCTTTCTATTTTTCTTTAACCTTCTAAAATTACTTCTAATCCTTTTGTCCTAAAGAAGACCACCTTGTCTTGGCTTAGGACACACTAGAAGCAATGCTAGAAAGAAAGAAGAGAGGAGTGGGGTGGAGTTAGAATGATGAAATCCATGGAGTGCTAGCCTATTTATAATAGGTGTAGGGATGCATCTCCAAGGGATGCATCCCATCCACACATCCTTTTATGAAAGGACATCATCTAAGGGCCATATCAAATAAGAGGAGGTGCAGATCAAGTGAAGAGGTATATCAAATGATATGTCCTTTCATGTGGTGCCATATTTTGACCAAGTCAACATCACATGCTAATCACATGTCCATCACGCCTCACCTCTTGATCTTTCATGATGATGATCCAAGGGCTCCAATGCAAGGCGCCATTTACTTGACCCATTATGTCTTCATCCAATGGTGGGATTAAGATCCAATGGTCAATTATGATAGCCATCCTCTAACCCAATCCAATTGGGTTAAACCAACTCTCCATTATGTCTTCATCCAACGGTAGATCAAGATCTAATGGTCTTAGATTGAATGATTTATTAAATCTAATCCAATTAGACTCAAACCAAGCCAATTAGGTGCCAACTCTTGGCTAACCCATATTAGAATATGATCTAATCAAATTAGATCAATTAAGAATCAGATTCGAATCCAATTCGAATTAGGAGCTAAGGTTTGCAACACCTGCTAGGATGTTTATCTTGCAAACATGATCTAATCCAATTAGACTCTTGATAAGTTTTCTTGTGTGTGACCCATTGGGTTCCATACTTAGCCAGTAATAGGTGTGAGTGCGAGTTGACCCAACTTGATTAGAACTCTTCTAATCGATTTAAGTCCAAACTGCGCGAACCCGAATTTAACAATTAGAATCCTTTCTAATTGGTGATCGAATTAAACTCTTTAATTTGATCAAACCTATAAAACAAGATTGACGTCTAGCAACGTGTCATGTCTACCCGGAAAATATGGAATTTGGTGGAAATACCAAAATACCCTTCAGTGGCAAGTTACCATGCAATTCAATCTTTTAATCAAACTGCATCCCAAATATGTATATGAGTATGAATATATGTCAAACTCAATTTCATATTCATATTTTTTTCAATCTTTTAATGATAATTCAAATAATGAAACATTAGAAACTCTTTCTAATTTTCATTCTGCTTTGATCAAAGGCTTCCTGAATTATCATATGATTAGAATAAATAGGATGCTATCTTCTCTTACTAGAAGTGATTAATTCCTTGTTGACCTACTCATCTTCGTACACAATTCACCATATCCAGAAGACCTCGTACATAACTTATTGTCATGAATGAGTGTAAACCAAAATATGGGTTCATGTGCACAAGATACCATGGTGATCTCAGGTCATAGGATCAGTTGCACAACTCCCACTAAGAGAATCATCTTTTGACATGTAAGTAAGACTTCATAAGATTTCTCTTTGTAGGTCAATTCAGTGAACTCATTCCTCTAATGAGCACCCACATCTTTGTATTAGTGTCTCCACACAAATGATTGTGAGATCAATCATCCTCTGCATCGAGCATACATAAGACATGCCAGTCTTTCCGGTAATCATTGATCCCCGACTCAATGTACCAATGACTGAGAATATTTAAGATTAGGATTTTAGGATTTTAAGTCTCACTAGTATGATCTCATCATAGTCTTAAAACCATTGCCCTAATCTAAGGAGTTTATCATAAATATAATCAACAGCATATGATAAAACATAACGCCTTTATTCATATTTAAATGTCATGTACATGATTTGGACAAATCAAAAGAAAAACCTTTCGCAATACATATTGCGATTGGCTTGTAGGGCATCTACTCTTTCAATCTCCCACTTGCACTAAAGCCAATCGCTCTTATATTTATCCCCATACAATCGAGGTGGCGATCGAACTGCTGTTGTGGTAGAGCTTTAGTGAACGGGTCTGCTAAGTTGTTCTTGTGTTTACTCGTTCAATGACTATATCTTGTCTCTCGACGATCTCTCGAACGAGGTGGAAGCGTCTTAGAATGTGCTTGGATTTGTGATGAGATCTTGGTTCCTTTGCTTGAGGAACAGCTCCAGTGTTGTCACAATAAACTGAAACTGGTCCAGCAATCTCAGGAACTACTCCCAACTCAGCGATGAACTTCTTCATCCAGACAGCTTCCTTAGCGGCTTCACTTACAGCGATGTATTCTGCCTCAGTAGTTGAGTCAGCTACAGTTTGCTGCTTGGAACTCTTCCAGCTCACTGCACCACCATTTAGGGTAAAGACATACCCTGAAGTGGACTTGCTATCATCTGGATCTGATTGAAAACTAGAATCAGAAAATCCTTCTAGTTTCAACTCAGATCCTCCATAAACTAGAAAAATATCTTTAGTCCTTCTTAAGTACTTAAGAATATTTTTCACAGCTATCCAATGATTTTCTCCTGGATCAGCCTGGAATCTGCTTGTTATGCCTAAGGCATAAGCAACATCAGGCCTAGTACATAGCATAGCATACATAATTGATCCTACTGCCGAAGCATAGGGAATAGAATTCATTCTATTCCTCTCTTCAGATGTCTTAGGAGACATCTTCTTAGAGAGACGTATACCATGACTCATAGGTAAGTAACCTCTTTTACTTCCTTCCATGCTGAATCTTTTCAGCACACGATCTATGTACTTAGACTGGGACAAGCCTAGCATCCTTTTAGATCTATCCCTATAGATCTTTATACCAAGTATATAGGATGCTTCTCCCAAGTCTTTCATGGAAAAGCTTTTTGATAGCCAAGTCTTGACCGATTGTAACATTGGAATATCATTTCCAATGATTAGTATGTCATCTACATACAATATTAAGAAGACAACGGCACTCCCACTAGTCTTCTTGTACACACATGGTTCATCCACATTTTTGATAAAACCAAACTCTTTGACTGTTGTATCAAAACGGGTGTTCCAACTCCTCGATGCTTGCTTTAATCCATAAATGGATCTCTTAAGCTTGCATACTTGATTTGCTCTCCCACTTGAGACAAATCCTTCTGGCTGTGTCATGTAAACCTCTTCCTCAAGATAACCATTAAGGAAGGCGGTTTTGACATCCATCTGCCAAATTTCATAATCATAGTATGCAGCTATTGCAAGCAAAATCCGAATAGATTTAAGCATGGCAACTGGTGAAAAAGTTTCATCATAGTCAATTCCTTGCTTTTGCCTGAAACCTTTTGCCACCAATCTAGCCTTGTAGGTTTCTACTTGGCCATCTGCTCCAATCTTCTTCTTATAGACCCATTTGCAACCTATAGGGTTTACACCTTCTGGTGCATCAACCAAAGTCCATACTTGGTTGGTATACATAGAGTCTATTTCGGATTTCATAGCTTCTAACCATTTGTTAGAGTCATTACTCATGATAACTTCCGAATAGGTCAGAGGATCATCATTTTCGACGATGTGGGCTTCATCATTCTCAATGACAAACCCATATCTCTTAGGTGCATTTCGCACTCTATCTGACCTTTGGAGAGGAGATGTGTGTTGTGGTTGTACTTCATCAATGGGTACATCTGGTTGAAGAATTTCTTGTGTTTCTATTTGTAGGTCTTGAACTTCATTAAGTTCAATTCTTCTTTCACTGCCCTTTTCTAAGATAAACTCTTTTTCTAAGAAAGTGGCATGCCTACTAACAAGTACCTTTTGTTCAGTAGGGTGATAGAAGAGATATCCAATACTTTCTTTGGAATAACCTATAAATGTACATTTATCTGATCTAGCACTTAGCTTATGTCCAAAATTTCTTTTGACATATGCTTGGCAGCCCCATATTTTAAAATATTTAAGATTGGGCTTTCTACCTCTCCATATCTCATATGGAGTACTAGATACAGATTTTGAAGGTATCCTGTTTAGCACATATGTAGCAGTTTCTAAGGCATAACCCCAGAAGGAAATAGGAAGATCTGTAAAGCACATCATGGACCTTACCATATCTAATAGAGTACGATTCCTCCGTTCAGCTACACCATTTAGTTGTGGCGTATACGGAGGTGTCCATTCAGAGAGAATGCCCTTTTCTTTAAGATGATTTAAAAATTCACTAGAAAGGTATTCACCTCCTCGATCAGATCGAAGGATTTTAATACACTTTCCGGTTTGTTTTTCAACCATACTTTGATACTCTTTAAACTTATCAAAGGCTTCGTATTTATGTTTCATAAGATACACAAATCCGAACCTTGATAAATCATCAGTGAATGTGATGAAGTAAGAGTATCCACCTCTAGCTGGAGTTGTCATAGGACCACATACATCTGTTTGTATAAGTCCTAATAACTCACTTGCCCTTTCTCCATGTCCAGTGAATGGAGACTTGGTCATTTTTTCCATAAGACAAGATTCACAAGTTCCTAATGATTCATAATCATAAGGATCAAAGAACTCTTCTTTGTATAACTTGTTGATTCTTGATTCACTTATGTGACCAAGTCGGCAATGCCAAAGGAGGATATTATTCACTTCCTCTCTCTTTCTTTTATTGCTTTTATTAATATGAAAGACATTGTCATTAAGTAATAAAACTAGAAGACCATTTTCTATAATGCCATTGCAAAGATGCTTATTAGAAAAATAAATAGAGCAACCATTGCCCTTTCCATTAATTTCAAAACCTTTTTTTAACAACAAAGGAATGGAAATTACATTTCTAATAATTTTGGGCATATAATAACAATCTTCTAATTGTAGGAGCTTTTCCGAAGGCAATTCCAAGTTGTAGGTTCCAACAGCTTCAGCCTGGATGGACTCTCCTCCAGCGCCATACAGCTCGAAGTCACCTTTCTTCAAAATTTTAATTTTCTGTAGTCCATGCAAAGATTTGCAAATGTGAAAACCACAGCCGGTATCCAATACCCATGAATTTGAATTTGAAGAACTTAATGACAAGTTGGCATGTAACATAAACATACCTTTTGATGCAACTCTTGCATCGGTCTTCATACTTGCAAGAAAACTCTTGCAATTCCTTTTCCATTGGCCAGCTTTGCCGCAATGAAAACAGGTACTTGATTCGGAGTTTTTCTTTCCTTTTTTCTTTTTGATGCTACTCTTGGGGTTCAATCGTTTCTTAGAACCCTTATTTCCCGATTTCCTCATAGAGGTGCTATTTATAAGAAGGAGTGGACCTTTATCCTTCTTAATATGCCCTTCAGCTGTTTGAGCATATTTAACAGCTCAGGCAGGGAGGTGTTCAGCTTGTTCATGTGAAAGTTCACTTCAAACTGAGAGAATGAATCAGGCAGTGATTGCAGGATCAAATCCTGACTGAGCTCACTATCCATAGCAAAACCTAATTGACTTAATCTGGTGATCAAGTCTATAACCATAAGAACATGGTTTTGCACTAGAGTTCCTTCATTCATTCTAGCACGGAACAACTGCTTAGATATCTCATACCTAGCAGTCCTGCTTTGTTCTCCATACAACTCTTTTAAATTGAGAAGTATGGATTGAGTGTCCATGCCTTCATGTTGCCTCTGTAATTCATTGTTCATAGAGGCAAGTATGATACATTTGACAGTCACACTGTCATTTTTCCACATCTTATGTGTGGCAACCTCCTCTTCTGTAGCATCATCCCCTAGATCTCCAAGATCAGGGGTTTCAAGTATATAGAAAATTTTCTCCTGAGTGAGTACTATCTTTAAATTCCTCAACCAGTCCACATAGTTTGGTCCGGTCAACTTGTTGGCATCTAAGATGCCTCTTAGTGAAAGTGAAGAAGCCATTTAATAATTCTACATATGCAAGAACAAAACTAATATAAGCAGACCAATCATGATGACATGTTTGCAACTAGATAAGGACTTTAATCTAATTTGTCTCCTACTATTTTTATCGAATATCATAGCCCTCTCCTATGATAAACGTGAAAATATAATTTTTCTTAGTAGGGTTGAGATCCTAATTCATCATAAAAAGCCTTGTGTTTACACAACAAACTCTTATGAGTTCAAAGGTAGGAAACTCTTTCCAATTGCATCTCATGCAATTCTCAACTTTATCTTGTCCTCTTAAAATACTTATTGCCTTGTGTTAGCACAACAAACAATAATATTTTAGTTAAGTCAAACCCTTCATTTCCATATAGTCATATTCGAATAATATTGCCCTTGTGGTTGCACAACAAGGCAATATATTAAAATATGCCATAAGCATCTTAATGCACCAAGACAGTATAACATCAGTCCCCATTGCAAGTCTTGTGTTAGCACAACAAACTAGCATGGATCCTGACATAATAATATCGAGGCATGAAGGAAGGCTATCAATAGTGTTATATCAATATTAAGCTTATCCATAATAGGCAATCAAACAATTGGCTAGGTAAGCAGGTGGGAGGCTCCCCTTACTCAGAGAGTAAGGTCTTAATTAAGTAACCACCTTTAGTGCTTTCCTTAGACACCAATTAGATTAATTGTTCTAGAATGGATTAGCTCAAAGTTTTTCAACACTATGACTTAATATAATTTTTATTGAGGGCTTACTAGTCTCTAGCACATTCTTTAATTGTAACATACATTTAACATGTCTAAAATAAACTATTATGCATCATGGCTATCTCATAGCATGTATAAATCATAAGCAATTAATTAACATGCTTCAACATATTTTCATATGGAAAATTTCATATCATGATATTTTATTACATAACATATCATATATTAATCATACATTTCAGCATTTCTCTAAGCATATGACATTACTATCTCATAGTAAATTAATAATCATACATCATACATAATTATTTGATTGAACCAATTAAGGATGGCTCTGATACCACTGAAGGGTTTTAGCATGTTATAATGCGCAGCGGAAGTTAGGAATTTTAAAAATTTTTTGATAAAGTTCCTTAACATAAAACCCTTATAAGCCAAGATCACCTTAATGGAAGCAATCAAATAATATAATATAAATGCAGAAATAGAAGAATACCTCTAACGCTAATCCAATATGCAGAATTTCTACTAGGTGCCCAAGTGTTCACCCTCCAACGTTGATCCACACGAAAACTTGATTTAAGTCTTAAGCTCCAAAGACTTTGATCCTTAATGCAGAATTCTTAAAGAACTCTAATGGCTTGCTTTCCTTTCTATTTTTCTTTAACCTTCTAAAATCACTTCTAATCCTTTTGTCCTAAAGAAGACCACCTTGTCTTGGCTTAGGACACACTAGAAGCAATGCTAGAAAGAAAGAAGAGAGGAGTGGGGTGGAGTTAGAATGATGAAACCCATGGAGTGCTAGCCTATTTATAATAGGTGTAGGGATGCATCTTCAAGGGATGCATCCCATCCACACATCCTTTCATGAAAGGACATCATCTGAGGGCCATATCAAATAAGAGGAGGTGCAGATCAAGTGAAGAGGTATATCAAATGATATGTCCTTTCATGTGGTGCCATATTTTGACCAAGTCAACATCACATGCTAATCACATGTCCATCATGCCTCACCTCTTGATCTTTCATGATGATGATCCAAGGGCTCCAATGCAAGGCGCCATTTACTTGACCCATTATGTCTTCATCCAATGGTGGGATTAAGATCCAATGGTCAATTATGATAGCCATCCTCTAACCCAATCCAATTGGGTTAAACCAACTCTCCATTATGTCTTCATCCAACGGTAGATCAAGATCTAATGGTCTTAAATTGAATGATTTATTAAATCTAATCCAATTAGACTCAAACCAAGCCAATTAGGTGCCAACTCTTGGCTAACCCATATTAGAATATGATCTAATCAAATTAGATCAATTAAGAATCAGATTCGAATCCAATTCGAATTAGGAGCTAAGGTTTGCAACACCTGCTAGGATGTTTATCTTGCAAACATGATCTAATCCAATTAGACCCTTGATAAGTTTCCTTGTGTGTGACCCATTGGGTTCCATACTTAGCCAGCAATAGGTGTGAGTGCGAGTTGACCCAACTTGATTAGAACTCTTCTAATCGATTTAAGTCCAAACTGCGCGAACCCGAACTTAACAATTAGAATCCTTTCTAATTGGTGATCGAATTAAACTCTTTAATTTGATCAAACCTATAAAACAAGATTGACGTCTAGCAACGTGTCATGTCTACCCGGAAAATATGGAATTTGGTGGAAATACCAAAATACCCTTCAGTGGCAAGTTACCATGCAATTCAATCTTTTAATCAAACTGCATCCCAAATATGTATATGAGTATGAATATATGTCAAACTCAATTTCATATTCATATTTTTCTCAATCTTTTAATGATAATTCAAATAATGAAACATTAGAAACTCTTTCTAATTTTCATTCTGCTTTGATCAAAGGCTTCCTGAATTATCATATGATTAGAATAAATAGGATGCTATCTTCTCTTACTAGAAGTGATTAATTCCTTGTTGACCTACTTATAATCTTCGTACACAATTCACCATATCCAGAAGACCTCGTACATAACTTATTGTCATGAATGAGTGTAAACCAAAATATGGGTTCATGTGCACAAGATACCATGGTGATCTCAGGTCATAGGATCAGTTGCACAACTCCCACTAAGAGAATCATCTTTTGACATGTAAGTAAGACTTCATAAGATTTCTCTTTGTAGGTCAATTCAGTGAACTCATTTCCTCTAATGAGCACCCACATCTTTGTATTAGTGTCTCCACACAAATGATTGTGAGATCAATCATCCTCTGCATCGAGCATACATAAGACATGCCAGTCTTTCCGGTAATCATTGATCCCCGACTCAATGTACCAATGACTGAGAATATTTAAGATTAGGATTTTAGGATTTTAAGTCTCACTAGTATGATCTCATCATAGTCTTAAAACCATTGCCCTAATCTAAGGAGTTTATCATAAATATAATCAACAGCATATGATAAAACATAACGCCTTTATTCATATTTAAATGTCATGTACATGATTTGGACAAATCAAAAGAAAAAACCTTTCGCAATACATATTGCGATTGGCTTGTAGGGCATCTACTCTTTCAGTAGGCTGGAGCATTCTTACCGACAAGCAGATATCATCCCGGAGCCAGCCAAGGAACCAGCTCAACTTATATTGTTCATCTAGCTGGGGCAAGCGGTTGGTGAGAGCTCCAAAGCTGGTTTTGTAGACCTCCACAGTAGAGATTTGGTGTAACTTTGTTAATTCCTCCATCGGATCATCGTACACTGAAGGCTCAAACCGAGTTAACAATGCCTTTGTGAAGGCATCCCAGCTTGTCAGATTACCGGACTCCTTCATATCTTGAAACCAGGTGGGAGCTTGACCCTCCATGTGGAATGAAGAAATCAAGATGCGGTGCAATGGATTGGTCTGGTGATATGCAAAAAATTGATTCGCCCTATAGATCCAACCAGAAGGATTAGTGCTATCAAATTTAGGAAATTCTAACCGTATAGTTCGTGATTGGATGCCTGGGTGTCCGCCATAGAGAGGGTCTTCTTGTCGGTTGGACGACCTGCCTTGATCCTCAAGTGGTTGCTTGTCTCTCTGTCAGCTGACACTCTCAAAGCTTGTTGCCAACTGCTGAATCTGGTGCGAGAGCTCTTGTATGGCGCATTGGTGAGCTTCACTCTGCCGCTCCTGTTGTTGTTTAACGTTTGCTAATGATTATGCTAATTGAGAATAGCGAGTACCCGTTCCTTCGGCCATCGAAGTGCCTGCTCTGATACAGTGATACCAAATGTTATGGTAATGAACTAACCAGGTACTTCGACGGACCTGTATCCTTCAAACAAGTTAACACAATATTTGAATGAAAGTAGTCATGCCTTTCTCATTGCATGGGAATCAAATAAATAGACGGCATTACATGGGAGTAAACTAACTAGCTAAAATGTAGCTTACTGGCCTAGCGCTGCAATATGAAACTAACCATAGCTAACGGAGAATATCTCTCCTTGGGACCTGGTCAACAATAATAATAATAAGGAAATAACAGCTAAGCAAATAATAAGGCACGTAACACAAGGCATGCAACCACTTCTTTGGCACGTTGGTGAGTGGGGAGGAACACGTAGCATCCCATGCATCCACCATGAAACCACATAGCAGAGGCATGTAACACGAGGCATGCAACCACTTCTTTGGCACGTTGGTGAGTGGGGGGGAACACGTAGCACCCCATGCATCCACCATGAAACCATGTAGCAGAGGCACGTAACACGAGGCATGCAACCGCTTCTTTGGCAATGTTGGTGAGGAACATGTAGACCCCATGCATCCACCCTGCAACCACCACGTAGCACGTAACATGCTGGTATAGAAAAAGCTTCTGTATCAGGTTCGAAATGGTGAATTGAGGTAGAGTACACCGATGATCCTGTAGTCATTTGGCCAGGTATGGAAAGAAAAAACTTGCATCTGCTCCCCCTAATTTATATCTGGTCCCATCTCTCTCCAAACGTAATGGGGTAGTTTCCCATTATAGGGCTTTCTATATGTAAATTGAGCCATTACTAACGAGTATAGGTCAGCATAAGTTGAATAGAATAGATACTTTGCCACATTAATTGACTTTCTTTTATTGGCAACAGTTAAATGTGAGATGCATGCAACAAGCAGACATGCTCTCCGAATGACTCCATGGTGACATACTCTCATGGACGTACTTGCACCTTTTATCTGCTAAAGAAAACCTTTCATGAATTCTCATGGTGGGAGGAATGACTTTGCTTTTCTGTGCATGCGCAGACTGATAGATACAGATAATTAGCTATGCTAAAGAGTACCTATCATTTTCTTTTAATGTTGCAAGTTCATAGTTTCATTCTTTTCTGTTGATTATATTGCCTTCTGATTTGTTGCATATTTATTTTCAAGGAGAAAGATTCAATTGAAATTGTCTTCAAGGCAATGGGAAGAGCTATCAACAAAACCGTCATGATTGTGGAACTGATAAAGGTATTATTCTGATCTTTTTATTCATTTGAATGATTAAATCAGTCCCTGGTTCTCTCAAAGAATTATTTTGATCTGTCTGTGAATTGATCCTTGGTCATCTTTCTTCCTTAGAACCAAAGTACATGTTGTGATTGGTGATTGGTCCGACTTATAATTTTTGTAATATACTGGTGATGCAGAGAAGGATCGTTGGTCTCCATCAAAACACTGCTATTGGATCTATCGACATAACTGATACATGGGAACCATTAGAGGAAGGCCTACTTCCGTAAGAAGTTCTAATTCTTTATTTTAAAAATAGAAGGTTGCTTCCATATAGACTTTTTTGGCCATGTAGCATGGGGTTTAGGTTTTGCTAGTTAGTTGAATATTTGAATCTTCACCTAATCTGTTTCTGACAGTAATCTGTTTTCATAGGCTTGAGACCACTAGGCATGTGTCTATGGTCACGATAACTTTGTCCAAGAAGGAGCTTGATACATCCTCTGTTGGGTGAGTATGAAAAAGCTTCTGTTTTCCCACCTGCAGTTCTACATCATGCACTTCAAGTTTGATTAAAGTAGGTGCAAGCTCTCATTGTTTGCAAAAATTTAATCAAGAGAATGGTATATGATTTTTTCAAGAATTGTTTTTGCTGCACTAGAGACCTTTTGAATTTAATCGTGGGGTCTACTACAGTTTTCCTGTTGCTTCTTCAATTATTTTCCTCCCCTTTTGATGCGTGGATCTAAAATAGGTAAAAATTGTTCCTTGCAATTGGTTTGCTACCAACTGCCATCTTAGATCTCATGTATTAGACTTCTTCTCAAGAAGCCGCACTCATTTCAGAAAATTAATTCGTAGCATCTTATTCTAAGTTTATAAGCCTTGAGGCATAGTTTGTTGGTGGCTGATGTATATATTATCTTGTGTTGGCCAGGTTAACAAATTGGTGGCCCATTGTCATTGCTTGTTTTCCATTTTTTGGATATTAGAGTATTTTGTCCATCTTGTAGCTGATCTGCATACACGAATCTGAAAGCAAAGTAGTGAGCAGAAATTAAGGAAACATGTCTATTAGCACATGAAGAGTCCACATCCAGTCAGCTCATTTCTTATAATGGAACTACATAATTGATCATATGGTGGGCTGACTTTTTTTGACAACTTTGCTGATTTTCAATTGGGACACCATTTTTCCTTTTGTACTATGTGTTTTCTTACTTTATGAAGTGACTAGAAATAGCATAGGTTTCACATTTATTGAGAAGTTTCTCGACACCAGCCTTTGGAGATCATCGTTGTTTATCGCATAGCACACCAAATCGATCTAATTGAAGTGAATGATAACTTTTCTATGTTAAAAAATTCAGTTAATGGGCTTGCTAATCTGGATTTCTGTGCTATAATTGCATGGTCTGGATGAAGACATGCCACAAATGAATACCCCAAAATAATGATGCTTATTATAAAAACAACTTCAAATGCCTTCTATGTTAAGCATTGACACTAATGCTTACCATCATACTGATTTCATATGTGCAGAAGATCTGGATTTAAAATTAAATGTTTTCCTATTCTATCAAGTTAGATTGCATGTAGTTGGTAATAATGCTGGAAGCATGCAGTTAAAAAATGATTCTAGTCTTAGACATTTGGCAGAGTACAGTGAGCTTGTGAAAGTGGGTATGGTGACAGTCAACTATGGTGAAGCTTTTTTCTTTTTGTTTTTTCGCTAAAAAAGAGTGCTTAAGTTCAACTGCTGAGAATTGATTGTGGAACATTTTTTACTTGAAACCATTTCTTGAAAGTAAGAGGAGAATATATAATCTACATTACATGTTGGTTCCTTATTTTGGGTGCAGTTTTTGTCTACCTGTTGGATCCTTTTAATGTCTAAGAATTTCTTTTGTGGGGCTGTTTTTGAATGCTATGCTAATATCCAAATATGTGCCAAGTGATAGTACCTAGGGATAAATCAAGGGGTCTAGGTAACATAAGATGTAATTGAGATGCATTGATTACCAGGCGTACATTTAAATGCTTGGGGCTGTCCTCTGCCTGCTCTCGTGATATCAAAAGCTGTGTAAATATCTTTAATTGTTTGTGTAAGTTCAGTGTAACATATCCAACAACTCCTGGTTTGACATTTCAATCTGGCATTCATGAAAGGGGTGGAATAAAGGCACATGTAACATGAGCCAGCGTACATTCCAACAACACGTGAGTAACATGAGCCTCTCTATATGACGTATGTGCTTCGCTTGATGTTGGCTGACTTGTGATGTCATATGAGTTGCCTAAAGACGTGACACAAGAACAGTTTGAAATAATCTCTTTTTAATAACGTTTCTACTTTGCGACATTTCAATTTTCTTTATGATCTTCAGCACCATGTCCAAATCATGAACTTTATATCTCCCTGTCCTCTATGGTGAACCTACTACCAGAGATAACATCTCAATTTTACACTTTGAGAGGCTAACATAATCCTTTGTTCTCTTCGTTGCATCCTAATTAAATCAATAACATTTTACTCCATTTGTGACTCCAAGCGCGAAGCCTGCTAGCAAATAAACAGAAGTGATACTCTTCACCATATCTTTCTCGCAAATGGAGTATCTTCCTCAGGTTCTAAAAGAGCCGTGGATCCTTACCTTTCCTGGGGCCAATAAGACTTTCTGCTTCCCTGTGTTTGCACTCTACTGAAGTCAAATATAACCAGAGTGGATTCTTAAATGAATTACTTGGTAACCACAAGTGTTGGCTACCTGAATTTACTTAAACTAGAACTAATCTTGCAATTCTTGCGAAAGCACTGAATAATTAAAACAAAAAGAAGATATCTTCTAAGATCTTGCATGCATGTTTTCTTCATGTTTGTTAGTCATTCTTTGCATCATGTGATTACGTTAAATTTTATCATCCTGTTTTCCTGTTGAAATTCTGGAGAATGCTCTTTCTTACTTTTGTTATCAGATGCCATGAAAAAAATTAATTGCTTACCATCACTTTTACCAGGTATCAACCTCCTTTACCCGCAGATCAGGTGAAACCATTACCTGAATTTGACTATGAAGGAGGTAAATTTGCAATCCACTGGGTTTATCTAGGTTTTTTTTATGCTCATTTTCACTAGCATTTTATCTATGATGCAGAGGGCTTACCTCCTGGTCGAGGTAGAGGCCGCAGTGGTCGTGGCAGAGGGAGGGCTCGTGGTAAGTTTTATGATATGGAAATGGGTCTCTTAGTTCAGCTTTTCATTTTTTATATTTAGTATTTACAAGTTATGCTCAGGTAATGGCACTGTGGACTACGGTGATGGAGGCTGGGATAATAGAGGTCGTGGATATAGTAGAGGTGGATATCCCCGTGGCAGGGGCCGTGGTTTCCGGGGCCATGGTAGAGGAGGCGGGTATGGTGGCCGACCTGATTATCAGCAAGAAATGGGTGGTTATTACAGTGTGGAACCTGTTCCCATCCAGGGCCGAGGTATGTTATTGACTCAGCTCTTTTCTTGGGTAAAAACCTTGAACCATGCATTCAAACGTATACCTTGAGCTGCATGAATGGATTGGTCCTTTAGTCTCGAGGAAGGCCCTAAACCTAATAGTCAACCAAGTATTGTGAACACCACCTTGAATGGATCAAGAGCACCCAGATAATTTCGATTTGTTCTGGTCTTCATCCTATTTTTTCCCACTGTTTGGATATGGTAAATTCCAATCCCATCTATTCTTCTAATGGTTTAACTGCGAACATAGATGTGAATCTTAGGGCAACAAGATGACATATATATAATCTTGCTCTAGCATTAAGCTGGTATTAAGCCAGCAAGCTTTTCCTTGTTAGAGTAGCTTGTCATTTATATATCAAAGATCATTTGGTTGCAGGTCGCGGTCGTGGGAGGGGACAAACCCGAGGAAGGGGACGTGATTCTAGATCAAATGGACCGATCCATGCAGATATTAGTGGGGTGTAACTGAATCACAGTTCAAGCAAAATTTCTTGTCTGACTTGTTGGATGCCTGCTCCTTTATAAAGGCTTGTCATTTGTCCTTTCGTTATAGATTAACGATAGTTTGTGTAGGCTGTCGTGCCATGTTCTGGCAGTGGTGTCTCTATGATCATGTAGGCTTAGTAGCTGTTCCATTTTTCATTCTTATTAGATTGAACTAATTGTAGGATTCAATAATTAGAGCAGTACATTCTTTTATTTTTCCAAGCTGGCTTGATAAAATATACCAGTGTTATCAATCTCTTACTAATGATTTTCCCAGACGTTGGCTGTCTGTCTAAGTGTGTTTTTCTCTTCATAAAAAAATATTATCAAAATGACCATTTTGTTTTTTTGCATGTTATATGAGGCAAAATTTGTGTTTATGGTGCACAAACAATGAAATAAAACTTTCCTCTAAAGGCTGTTTCTTCTAGTGCCAGCATGTCTTTCTTGCTTTCCTTTATTTTTTGCCAACTTATCAATTCTGGTGCGACTGTCCACTATAACATTAGTGTTGGTGATGCTATTCGGTTGCAAATTGGAGTCGGTTGGAAGTAATGTATCATCTCCGTCACTTCAAAATGGGTCATTATTTGGATAGCCCATTTATGATGGGGATTGGATTGGTTTGGTTCGGTTCATTTTATATGTTCCTTTATATTTACAAATTTTGAGTTCTTAATGTTAGATCCTGCACCTTAAATATTTCGTTTCTATAGCAGTTCTTCTGTTTAAATATAATTATAGGTATATTGTTTTTAAGGGATTAGGTATGATAAAGATTGAAATAACATTTATGATGGTTCTAATAGGCATGCTTGGTGAATGAGGATATACTTAGTTGGCTTCAAAATAGCTGGATGATGTTGGATGGTAACACTTAAGGTTGCATATCGATGAATTTGCCTTATATTTCATGTGGCACCATGGCTTTGGCAGTTTGTCATATTTACCGAATCCACATCCACATTAATTTCAATAATCACCTGTATCTGATGGCTATAGAAGCCAAATGTTCTAATGGGCCTAATGCTTGTCATCGTGCTTACCTCTTTCCTTCCCAAGGGGCTGAGATGCTACTTCGCTGTTTTATGAGGAAATTTGGGGATACTTTATTCTTACACTTGGAATAGGGATCTTTAGTAGTGAGAACTGGGAACAGAGAAAAAAAAAAGTACCACCATTCATACATTCTGCATTGCTGCTGCAAAGTGATAATTGTATTCATCCATGGCTACATTCAATTACTCAAAATGTCTTCAACTGTTTGATTTATGGTTATGTTCAAAATGTTGCTTGCTCGGGGTTTGCACGCAGGTTGTTTGCCTCAGGCACCTTCGAAGAATTTATTCATGAGGAACACCATGATTGGTTTGCATTTGTAATTCTGATTGAAAACAGAAGGGCTAGATTTCTTATTTGTTCAGATGGATCTGACCACCTTTACTCGGTTGATTGACGGGCATGCAAGAGACTGAATACGAAGAGACTCTGCATGATCAACGGGCTCTGTGTTTTTCTGCATGATCAAATGACGCAACTCCCTCAAGTAATCCTTTCTTTCCTTTATATTATATAATTAAGTATGAAAAGAGAGATGCCAATTCACCAACAATTTTATCAATAATCAAATTAGCTACATAAAAATAGGAAAACAAAAGTCATAATGTGGGGTGAAGGGTGGCAGACTTTTCTGATCTTCTATGTATGAAGGAGTTGATATCCCTCCCCCACCTGCTTATGGATTTGCCTCCATCCTAAAGCTGTAGCACTAGTAATTTTCTATTTATTCTTAGCCTTTTGTTTCAAATTTTTATTCGCAAGTGACCCACCCTTACTCCACCGTAGTTCTGGAGTTCTGACTCTAACCATTTCCTTCTTCCCTCGATGTTCATATGATGTGGAGGATTAAGGCTTTTCAGCTTGTAATTGCACTTTACAGCGACCTACTAGTTTTGAAAACGTTGACAGTTGAAGTGCCCATCAGGATCTTCAGATTTTATGATCCGGTCAAACATTCGGCATCCATATAAGTGGAATCTATATTAATTAAAGAGAGAAGTATACCCCATATTGGATTTGGCCTCGTCAATTTTTCTGGTTAGAATCACCTTAACCGCATGAAGTTAGATATATAACATCATCATTATGAAGGGGTTTTAACGGCGCTTATCAGCTGCAGATGGCGTCAAAATCCTTGATACAACAATTTTGATGGTAGAACTCTGCGCTGCATGGGAGAGGCTAATTTATGCAAGACATATATTGAAGGCTTCGCATATTTATTTAGAAAGTGGCTCTTTGACAGTTATTAGATACCTTTCAAATTCACACCGTGCTGTGGTTAGAACTTATCCCCTTCTATAGGTAAACAATGTGCACGTTGCTCCCTTCTGAAACTTCACATATCTACAGTGAAGCTACTATTGTATCATAAGATTCTGCAGTTGATTTTCTGGCTCAATTTTGGAATATTTTTTTTGATTTTCATAGATATATTTATACTAGAATGGTTTAATTTTTCTGATTCACCAAAAAGAAATATTAGATTTTATAACCTACGTGCCCCTAGACATTCCAAACTAGTTGGACTCTATTAGAAAAATATATCTTCATTTGTATTGCTTGATCAGATCCTTCTGTTCTCTGTTCTGTTTATATCTCATGCATACGAATCTACTAACACCAACTATTTTTTCACTCTCACCCTCTATTCTCTCTATGGGGTGCTTCGTGTTCCGGGAAGCGATTGGTCTCAGTGATGATGAACGAGAATCCGGTCTATGCCTGGATACCACTAGAGTTCTATTACCACCTTGCCTGGATACCATTACGAGGTAGTGTAACTTTGCTACTCTTTGGAAGCAATTTGTGCCGCTGTAGACTCTATCTCTTATTATCATAATGATAATTATTTATTTATTTATTTCTAGAGTGAAATTTACGCATTTGTGATTGTGATATTTAAAGAAAACTACTCAGTAGAGTTGGTACTTAAGCAATAGAATAGCATTACACTTTATTAGTCTGTTGGTTGCTATGTCTCTAGGTCTTAGCACAAGGGGACAGCAAAGATGTTACCTGTTTCTCTTCCAAGTATGATGTATGCAGATTTCTCATTTTTAAGTTTGAAGTTCTGTAAAATTTTGAGATATATATAGGTGCTTTGATTGTATAAAGTTTTACTTAATTTAGGTGTCGCCTTTTCATTTACTTGATTTTTAAAAAATAGTCATTACTTCTTTCTAAAACTTTTTTTTTATTTATTAAACTTATATTTCAGATTTATATTTTTATTTTATATTTCAGATAATTTAATTTATTTACTGTTTTTATTTATCTATTACTTTTTAAAACTTGTGTTCCATGTGCTCTATTTTTTTCTTATTTATAATCTGTATAGTTTGAAATGCTTTGTATCTCAAATTTTTATATATTTATTTTGTATTTTGGTTTAATATTTTATATTTATTTTTATCCAATTCTCTCTTATTTTAATTTTTTTAACATATTTTAATTAAAATCCCAATAACTCATGATTGTTTTTTAATCCTATTTATTAATTTTTCTTTGGCACGCATTACGCATGTGAGATTGCTACTTTAGTAATTAGATTTTTAATAAGAGTTGCATAGAGGATTATTAGTGGTTGTGAACCTAAGTAATAAATATATAATAACTTTTAGGCCATATATTTTCTAACTCAGGCTAAATTTTTAGAATAATATTTTTTAAAAAATATATAGAATATCTCATGATTCACAATGATGCCATTTCACTCAAGACAAAGAGATTGCTGAGCATTGTCAACATTTTAATAGTAAAATATAATTGATCGAACATGGCTAGATATATAAAAACGAATCAAAAATGATTCAACTTTATGGTATTTTCGATCCTTTTGCTTCTTGTTGATTTTAGTAATCATGCATTGCCCTGCATTATTAAAAGTTTAAAACTACTCAGGCTTAGCCTATTTCAAGAACCAAACATAATCCAATTTCAGACTTTCATTACTGATTAGTTTCTCGATTTTTTTTTTTTTTAAAGATCGTTGTCTTCCTACAACCCTAATGTAAGATCAAAAAAATAAAAAAAAGGAAAACGAGAAGAAAATAAAGCTGGGAGGGTATTTTCGTCGTCATGATATTCTCACCCTCTCATTGTACACCTCCAGGCACCAGTGTTTGGTTATTCCGAGGGTGCCCAAATCCTTTCTTCCCACATTCCATCGATCATCTCCGATCTCTCACCGAGAGAGAGAAAGAAAAAGAGAGAAAACGATGACCCAAGATGTGGAGATGACGGAGCCCCAGGCGGCGCCGCTGGCCGCCGCTGCTTCCTCCAACTCCGCCTCCTCCGCCACCGCCTCCTCCGCCCTCCAGCGTAAGAACCCTGCAACCCTAAACCCTAGCTCCGTTCTCTTCTTCTTCTTCTTCTTGTCGATCGCGGTTGCGATGAGACGATGATGCCTTGAATCGGGGAATGGTGCCAGATTTGAAGGAGATCGCGGCGCTGATCGGGAACGGGGCGTACGCCAAGGAGGTCCGGCGGATTGTCCGGGCCGTGCGCCTCACCATGTTGCTCCGCCGCAAGCTCCGGGCTCCCGCGGTCGCCGCCTTCCTCACATTCGCCCTTCCCCCCGGCTCCGAGGCCCAATCCCGGCTCTCCTCCTATCTTCCCAAGGTTATTCCAATGCAATGCCCGTCCTTCTTGATTTGCTGTTACCAAGTGTCTTGATTGTTCAATTTCTGATCTTTAAGAAGAATAGTGGTTGATTGGGTCAGTGATTATCGGATAGCTGCTCCGTTGTCACGAGATGATCTATGAAAGCTACAAAATTTCTATCTTTTGATTGCTTATATGTCGGTTGAATGGCAGAAACAGTAGTTCATTCAGTGTTGTGGAGCCGATAAGGTGGGTGACATTGGTTGAAATACGTAAAATTTTGGAGGATTGGTTAGTCATTCATGCAGCGATGTGGTTCATGTGGGTTAGGGTTTTACAATTGGGTGAAGGATGGTTTCAGGTTGTTAAAAATAGAAAAAAAAAAGAGTTGTGCGTTGGGAAATCTAAAGAAGCGGTGATAGAAAATCGAGGTTTGATTATTTGCAAAGCTTGTCTGTAAATATAAAGCTGAAATCAGATCTGCCTTTGTGAGGATATAGTTTTTGGGGCGGATTTGTGCTACTTTAATGTTCGGCTCACTGGGGCTGGACAGGAGAACAAGCTTTGTGCTAACATAGCACCTTACCTTTTAGCCCCTCCAATTCCAAGTCTAATTGTCATTTGAACAACAATTGTTTCCATCAACAATATCTTTACAGATAATGGAACTGTACAAATTTTCTTTTGTGTCTATAACACTGTAATAACTTCCTTTATTCACCTCTTTTCCCCAAGCTTCTTATGGCCTATCCTCCTTTACTATTGTCCTATCAAAGCTCCATTCTTCTTACTTGGACCTTTGACATCTAGGTTTCCTCCATTGACCTACACAATTGCGACTTTCCACCCAGTGAATTTTATCCCAACCATTGATCTGCTCTCGCTCGGCAAGACACTAACTACAACTATTTAAGGCTATCAGCCATTATAAATGGAATATTTTTTGTTTGGAAGGTGATTTCCAGAAATGATACACTTACTAAGCATGATGTGGAACTAGTTATTCTCTTGCTGCATGGCAGCTTCTTGCAGTCATATTATCATTTGTGCTATGATGATCCTAAATGTGATAGTTATGCTTCTATTATTTCCTTTAGTCATCATGAGGAAGATTAACATTACGCGTAGGTGTGGATGGAGGCTTCTTATTTCTTGTGTGTGAGACAGAACCCATTTTCCATGTGTGAGATGCTTGTACTTGGTATGAGCCTTTCACCAAAATGTTGTGCATGTGTTGTATACATGGCATTTAAGTGCAAACAATCTACACACACATGTACATATAGAAAGCTATCATCATTGTCATCGTCAAAATTATGAGTTGAAAACTTCTGATAAGTTAATTAATGATAACCACTAAAAAGATAACATTATTTAGAAAGGTTAGAAGCTGCAACCGATTGACCATGCCGCGTCAACATTGTTCAATTAAATGGACTAGCAGTTTTAATCAGCTGAGAATATTTATAATGAACATATTTGTCTTAATTTGAGAAAATTAAATTTCTTGATGGAAAACTTCATAAGCTTGAAATCAATATTTATGATTATTTTGGATGCAATATATTCAGTGCAAGATCTTTACGTGGGAAACATTTTAAGATTTGGATAGGACATCATAAAAGTGAAGCTTTTTTTTTAATTTTTAATTTTTTTTATAAGTGGTGGGCCCTCCTATTATCTTATCTTATTTATTCTGTCATCCTGTCAATTACCTGTCTTGCGGCAAACACCAATAATTCTTCTTTTTGTTATGGTCATTCTATCTTACCTTGGTTCTCATTAATCAATGCTTTCCTTATCTTGATCAAATATGAAAAGACAAACTCCTGAGAAGGAAGAGAAATTGGCCATGCACCAAAGAATTGGGGTCAATATGTAGCTTGATGAAGACATGATTGACAACTTGGAATGGCGAGTTGAAACATCTACACCTAAGTCTAAAATGGTGAATATGTAACTGTTCCCATAATTAAATGATGCTTGATTATTTTTTTGGCAACTCCTATGGCTTGTCTAGCTCCTGTTGTAGCCATTTTTTCTTTTTCAGTCAGCCTTGGTTTGTTATTTTTATAGAGGCATAACATGGTGTGAAGGCTAATATTGATGCCTTTTATGTTCAAGGGTTTGTCTAGGGCAATGAAGGTAGTTGAAGCTTTGATTATGAAAGCCAAGTTACAGTCCTTAAGAGTTCCTTCTATTTGGTAATTTAAGACTGAAATTAAAGAAAAATGTGCTGCATTTTCCCAAATCATGTAGGTCATATTGTCTACTATTCATGTTTTGGCTAGTGTAAAATGAGTTCTCTTCTGGTTTTTGATACTTTGCTTGCCAGGGTTCTGTATATATGGAGGAGCTTTAATTATTATTTTGTTTTGTTTATTTATTCTTTTGGTTTTGATTAGTTTGTACTTGTATCTTTAATTTCTATCGATGAATTGGTAGAGCTTTACCAAATCCCCCATCCCCTCTTGCATGGTTTTCTGAAATTAAAAAAATTTGTAGGCACAATAAGGTCTACCACCAAGGAGCAAAAGCCAATTCCTCAAGTTAAAATGATGCTGCTGATCCTGGTGATGTGCTCTGTTTCAAAAGATTATAACCGCTAAACAGGCAGTGCCTAGCTAGGCCCTAGGTGGGTGCCTAAAGGTCAAGGTGGCTGGAAAGTAATAGATCATAAAAAAAATAATAAATGCAAGGAGAAAGTGAAGAAGATAGTTATAATCCTACAAATGAAGCCTAACATAGCAAATAAGATATGTCAGTGGTAAGTAATAATGAGGCAAAATTCTATACTAATTTATAAGTCAATCTTGTCCTCTATACTCAAACATGATACAAACATGTCAAGATTGACACCTAGGCAGACAAGGTGGCCATCATCTGAAACAGTGCTATGTGCCATTTCTTCATAGTGACTTGTGCAGGAACTACATGTTGATGTTTCTGTTGGATAATTCATTGAACCACATAATTAGGAATTCAATTACATCTACTTATTGCAGGTACAACCGGCAACAATGTAATATCCAGCTCTGAAATTTCTGTGGAGCATTTGCAATGATAGTGCTTATCATTATCATGCTGAACACTGTAAAAAAACTCTCTCTATGACCTTTAATTTAATCTTTGTTTGAAATTGTCACCATGGCCACCACTTGACCTTGAGATTAGTTACAACCAACCAATGAAAGACATGATTAATCAGAACTATTGCTCCTAACTATTATATCGGTTTGGTACATGCTAATCTGTTTTATGTGGTATCAAAAGATCTGCATAAAGAAAGCAGTTGATTTTATGATAGATAAGGGGATGATTTTCTATGTATTACGTATACATTGAACTAATGGCAAAGCATATATCATTTCAATATTTGTTTGAACAAGTTATGACTATGAGTAACAAATCTTTGAGTAAATTTTTTATTTAACAAATCTATATCATCATATTTACAACTTATTTGAAAAAAACAAATGTCTCTTGAGCCCAAACCTAAGATATTCAATAAAGAAAGCATAAAATTGAAAACATCAAAATGGATGCTGCTGTTGTCTCTTGAAACAGTAATATAGTAGCTTGACCTTAAATCCTATTGTTTTTTAGGCTCTATGTTGCATTCTTAAAATTTTAAAAATTTAGAGATAAGATAAAACAAATTAAAAAGACTGTGGAATATCTTGTACACTTTAAAATACATATCCACACATGCCCTGAAGCAATGATTTATCAAACAATAGGGATGGGAACAAGCCAAATGTATCCTGCCCCATCCCTTGGCCCCCATCCCTTGGCTTGGACATTTGACATGCCCCATCCTGAGTCCAATTGCTGATATTTAAGTAGTGATGAAAAAGGGTCGGATATTATCCAATTGGATTTGTTTCCATATCCAGTTAGGATCAGATTTGGATAGGAATATTTGAAACCGATGGGATTCCGATTCAGATACTCATTCATAGATTTCGCCAGATACGCATCCAGATTCAGATGTTGAAGATTTTCTAGATGCGGATATCCGCTAGAAATATCTATAATCCCACTCTTATCAAGGATCAAACCTGTGTCCTGTGACTTAGTCACCAACCACCTGCCATTCAGACAACATTCATTCCTAGTTTCCTACTTTATGTTGAAGTTTTATTATGTTCCTTTAAAACTTATTCACATCATAAAATAGCATTTTTCATATGCTATTTATTAATTCCATTTATAAAAAATCGATCCTTTTTACTATGATAATAAAATACTTTACTTTTCTCCTTATTATATTTTCAAAACCTTATTGTTTAAAATATTTAAAAATATCAATACATGTAACATCTTCTTACATCTATGCATAACTTTTTTGCAAGTTCTTTAAAAACAGATAATTCTTGTTATTTTGTATATTCTATATTTTATTTAAAAAATAATATCTACTATCTATTTAATACATATCTAACTGGACAAATGATCAAGACCCTTGGTTGGGTTGGTCTCCATGTGAATTTAATTACTATGATTTAGACCTTGACCTAGTTAGCTATGCATCATGTGCAACCTTGATATTGCATTCTCCACCCTTTTTTCATGACCATGTCATTTATGTTGGGTTTCATTATTGAAATCTGCTCAAAATCTGATTTATATCTGAATTATATCCATACTTGAATAGAGAAATAAGGTATAACTAATATCCGACTTGTATCTATGTATGTTAGAACAAATATAGATATAGTCGATATTTGATTTGTATTCGTATCCATTTAAAACAAATATGGATACTGATCTTGATGTCTATTTAATGTCTTTATCTGCATTCATACCCATTGAAAAAATGTGGATATGGAATTTGATTTCCTAATATTTGATCTGTATCCGATCTATTTTCGGCCCTAATTTTGGGCTGGGCCTAAGCTCAGTCTGAGCCCACCTAATCAAGAGGCGAGTAAGGTTGGGTTGGGTTGAGTGTATTAAAACCGTCCATTTTGGCACCCACTTGATGATTAGGTTAGAGACTACCAAAACACATGAATTTGGGGTTTGAGGCATTTTTTATAGTATAAATTATGTTCAATGGTTTGGATCTTGGATTTTGTCTGTCATTAATTTGAATCATTAACTCATCCTTGTTGAGCAAGAGTTGGTTATTTGGTCCTTAGGTCAACATTGTGCTGGAACAAAAGCTCATTTTGCCATCAAAAAGCCTGGCCTCATTAAGACTTCGCCAGACAGACCTAAGGGTGGGCCAGGCCCATTATCACCTTTAGTCTCATAACAGGTCATATATCACCCATAGCTTTGGACTTTACATTATGCAATGCTATATTTACTGTTAGATCTGATCTCATTATCCCATACAAGTCTTCCCTTCTCTGAGATAATCTCATTGTTTGCTTGATAAGCTACTTTCATTCTTGACCAGATGATTTGTTTGAGAACTTCATCCATGTTTCGATATATTTGGAAGATCTTTTTGCTTGATAGATCTTTTAGATATTCGTAGTCTTTATTGCATTAACTTGATCTAACCATCTGCAGTAAGATTAAACCATCTGCAGTAAGATTAATCCATCTGCCTGTCCCCTCAACTTATTATTATGTGGCACTTTTGGTTTCTGATGAAGTTGGAGATGCAGTAGTCTGTTCAGTTTTAAAGGATTTGATGAATTTTCCTTTAATTCTATCTCTTGTTCTCTTCTCTTCAAAGTCGTAATTCTGCTTCACCGAATGTCCCCTGTTGATTATTTCCTGACATATTGCTTTCTTGTTATGCTTCTTCTTGTGAAGAATGGAAGACCTTTGAATTTCGTTATTATATCCACATTATTTCAAGTACTGTGAGGCCCCTGATTGGGAAATAAAATTAATCAGTTGACATAAATAATATAAGTGATACATTTATACTTGAAACACTGGGCTAACTCATGCCATTTCCTCTAGCATATTTACTGCAGAATTCCTACATTATTACATACTCATGACACTATACTTAGAAGAATTCTCATTTTGTACACCCTTTGGTACTGCTACATTTTACATGATGCAATAACCTTTCGTGTTTTTAATGACTTTTGTGCAACAGTAGTCCTGGATTAGAATTGGTGCTGCTGCCTTGCTGCAAAATTTACTTGTGTTTATACAAGTGTTTTTTCCATCCTGTCAATATTATTTATCTTAGTTGGGTGGATTGTATTATGCATTGAGACTTGTAATGATGGAATGGTTCTCACTCAACTGTGGAAATCTTCCACTTAAATATAATTTGTGACTTGTAATTTTGATTTCAGGAAGACGAACATGAAATGGATGTGGATATGGCAACTTCGGCTGGTCAAGTTCCTTTTAAGAACTCTCTACCAGAGCTTGAGATCTACTGTTATTTGCTTGTGGTGATATTTTTGATTGACCAAAAGCGATACAATGAGGTAACTTTTGTCTAGACTGTAACTTGCCTATTATTTTACTTTGCTTATGCACAAAAGGTTCTTTGCCTTTTCTTCTCCCTCCCAGGCTAAAGCTTGTTCCTCTGCAAGTATTGCTCGCCTTAAGAATATGAATAGAAGAACTGTTGACGTTTTAGCTTCTCGGCTGTACTTTTATTATTCCTACAGTTATGAACTTACAAACAGTCTAGCTGAAATTCGTGGGTGAGTTAGTTTTCATATCCAAGATGCGGTTCTCATGACTGAGACAGCATCATACTGATGAAGTACCTCAAAGTTAAAATTCTGATATCTCAGTGATTTGGTGTAGTTGTTATAGCTTCTTCTCACACAGTGATCTTGTCTTGTCAGGCCCCTCCTTGCCTTGCATCGCATGGCCACCTTACGGCGTGATGAGCTGGGTCAGGTTTGTTGCTTTACAGAGATATTTTATGATACATTTATCTGCTGAAACTTACTAATTATACCGGTGAGATGCAGGAAACCCTTCTCAACCTGCTACTTCGCAATTACCTTCATTATAACTTGTATGACCAGGCCGAGAAACTGAGGTCAAAGGCCCCGCGTTTCGAAGCACATTCCAATCAGCAGGCAATACTTTTGCTTGTGACTCCATGAAATTACCTTTAGACTTCATTCTCGTTGTGAAACAAATATATATGCTAACCTTGAGGTTTTTTCTCCTATAGTTCTGCCGCTACCTGTTCTACTTAGGAAAGATCAGGACCATTCAGTTGGAATATACTGATGCCAAAGAAAGCCTTCTGCAAGCTGCTCGAAAAGCTCCTGCTGGAGCATGGGGTTTTCGAATCCAATGCAACAAGTGGGCTGTGATAGTCCGCTTACTTCTAGGGGAAATCCCTGAGAAAACTGTTTTTATGCAGAAAGGCATGAAGAAGGCTTTGACACCCTATTTTGAGCTTACAAATGTGAGATTGTCATTGTCACTCAAATAGCACAACATTTGTCCTAGTCTATATTATTATTGTTCTAATAATTTAATATTCTGATCTTAGGCTGTGCGAATTGGAGATCTGGAGCTGTTTAGGACCGTCGCAGAGAAGTTTGCTGGCACTTTCAGTTCAGATAGAACCAATAATTTGATTGTGAGGCTGCGCCATAATGTGATCCGAACTGGGCTCCGCAACATTAGCATTTCTTACTCGCGCGTATCCCTGTCTGATATAGCCAGAAAGTTGAGATTGGACTCTGATAATCCAGTGGCAGATGCTGAGAGCATTGTAGCCAAGGCCATTAGAGATGGGGCAATTGATGCCACAATCGATCATGCAAATGGATGGATGGTATCCAAGGAGACTGGTGATGTCTACTCCACAAATGAGCCACAGATTGCATTCAATTCGAGGATTGCCTTTTGCCTTAACATGCACAATGATGCAGTTAGAGCACTGAGGTTTCCGCCAAACTCTCACAAGGAGAAAGAAAGTGCGGAGAAGAGACGAGAGAGGCAACAGCAGGAGCAGGAGCTTGCCAAACATATTGAAGAGGATGATGATGATGAGTTTTGAATGGGACTTTTAATCGTCTTTTGTGTGGTTGATGCTGTTTGAGTAATTTATTTTTCGTTGAAGTAATGGCGAGGACCAAACTTTATTTCAAGAACCGGCGTTGCAACTTTTTGTAACTTCATTACAAGTTTTTATCTGATAATACTTATGGATTGACCACCTGTTCACATTTCTGTTGAGCAAATGGCTCATCCTTCCGGCATTGTTTTTCTTGATTCAATTTGTTTGAATGTTTGCTGTTGAATGATATGGTTAATGGGACATGCTCCAGAATTCTGAGGCGTAAGTCAAATTTGTTGTTGATGGCTAGAAAGACACCTGGAATTACATGGTTAGATGTATGGCTATCAATCTCTTATATTGGATGAATGATATACAGGGAAGGAACTGAATAATTTCGATAAATAAAACCAGATCAAGTTTAGCTGTCTTCTTTTAGGTAGCTCGAAATGATGGTGCACATGAATGTGGAATTGACACGGTTTGTGGAATTAAATTTGTGATGTGAAATTGAGGAATATGGAATTAAATTTGTGATGTGAAATTGAGGAATGTGTACTCTATAAAATGCAACATGGTCCTTCGTCATAATGAATCTGCTTTGACACTTGCATCGCCCTTGTTCTCGTTCTGACATGTCCAAATGACCAAGCATTTAAAGAGAGGTATTGAAGTGCAAATATTTGAATAAGAACTTTAGCCTTGACCTCGATAACGTATCCTGGTATGACAATAATTTTTTTTTAAAAAAATCTTTAAGCTTGTGTCGCATTGGATCTTGTAACGTTGGCAAAGAAAGTTTCCCAATGGGATTATTCAATGATTGAAACTAGAGTCCAAGCAGTACATGTCATGCCCAGATCGATTTTTAAAAGTTTCACTCTTGCTATTCTGATATTAGATGCATATTCAGAAAAAAAGGGTAATTCTTTCAGAACAAATGAAATAAAAAAATATGGCAGTGTTTTATTGAACCTTGTTTCTTCGTTGAAACCATGTTTCACTAATAAAAGAGAGAAGAAACCTTGTTTTATCTCTTTGATTTTATGCAAAGTCTTAAAACAAATGTCTCGTGAAAAGAAAAGGAAAAAAAAGCTTGAAATACGTCCTATATTTAATAAACGCCTTGTGGCTTTTCCATTTCATGCAGCTAAACTACAGAATTTTTTTTTTTTTTTTGGGTACAAACCCACAAAAAGATTTTTAACAGAGAGTGTGGCCTTAGAAATTGGGTGCCTTCTTTATTGGTGAAGGTAGGTGGAAGAAATACTGAAGGAAATGCAGAATGAAACATAAGGGTAAGCCAGAAAGAAATTTTAAGATATCACGGTGCCTCCAACTCAAGACAGGAAAAATGTAATAGATTCATTTAAGGAATGCATCAATCTGAAATCCAGATGCAAACATCATGCATCAATTGGAATTCATGCTAAACCAGTAAGATTCTATTTAATAAACATTATACAAAATGGGTCAATTTTGATTGATGTAGAAGTATCCATGTCAATTAGCAAGAATTTTTTTTCTTAAGTTTCATGCTTCTAGCCAAAGAAATAAAAAGCATGGAGGAGTAGGATTCACCATGGATGGAAGGGACTACTTTGAACCCATCCTCATGACCAACGTCGCGGCACTGGATCAATCCAATCCATGGCTGTCAAGGGTGCCAAGACTGTGTGACAACCCAGGACCTCACCCAAAATGGCTAGCCGGAAGGTATTATTTGAGTTCATTGATCCTGTATAAATACCCAAGATCTACCCAGCAAATAACCGATGTGGGACTAAACACACGCCCGCACGGATCCTCATATACTCCCCCCGTTCAAGTCCTGACGTCCTCGTCAGGCTAAGGGTTCAAATCTATTCAAATCTAATCACAAACACCACGATTGGCCCGTAGTCAGCCCCAATGGATCCGTGCTGCAGTGTCCCCTAGTCCACATAGGCTATGGGCCGGGTCGGCTCTGATACCATTTGTAACAACCCAGGATCTCACCCAAAATGGCTAGCCGGAAGGTATTATTTGGGTTCATTGATCCTGTATAAATACCCAAGATCTACCCAGCAAATAACCGATGTGAGACTAAACACACGCCCGCACGGGTCCTCACAGACTGGCTGCACTTCGATGTCGAGGAAATACTTGGGGGCAAACTGGCAATCCAATGCCTATCTTAATTGGCCAGCCCCTCTCCTTCAGAGTCACTACTACTACTACTGATGGCCAAACTTCGGTTGGACTTTCTCTAGCGGCTTGCATTTTCAGCTCTAAGGGTCAAAGTTGGAGACTATAGATGGCAGAGGCATGCCTAATATTTTGCTCGAGTTGTCCGCCATCCTAGTGCTGCTAATCCTCAGTCGAACCTATAATTCCAAGCGTCAAAACCTTCAGATTGACATCTGGTTTTGAGGCTTGTTAAGAGGTCATTGTTTAGTTTTCACTCAATAACTAAAGATCCAGTAGTGCATGGTAATGAAAATATCTGCTTTCCATAATCTAAATCTTCCTATGTATGAGAAATCATATATATATATATATATATATATGATAAGGAGTATTATCTGTATCGTCAAATCTGGACACTTCCTATTGAGATTAACAAGCTGGTCATCTAAAGAGGCACTCGAGAGGTTAGATTATATTGTAGCGTTCATGGCTAATTGAGATGTGTCATAGGTGTTAACTGGAGGTATACATTTGATTCCTTGATATTGGTAATGTTCTAATAGACTGACTTCATACTAATGTTTCTCAATAAAACCTTGTTACGAAGACTCGGATACAACTAGGTAAAGTTCTTAGTCCCTGAAGAGATTGAAAAGCTGATAAAAGATCTCAGTGAAGAGCTAGAGCTTTGGCTTCACTTCGAGTTCTCCAAAGAGGCTTGAGTTGTACAAGCCAAGACTACATATTTCCGTATCCGGATCACTTCAACTCACTGGCTATTGTTAGTTCACTAATGACAACCACGACAAGGAAGATGGTCAAAAACCAAGAGATTTTTTTTTTATTATTTTAGAAAAAACAGAGATAGAAGCCTTCAAGTTCAACGTCATGGCTACAAAAATGTCGCAATTATAATGTTTCTCTTTTTTTCTTTTCGCTTGAATCTACCCTCTATTGAATCTTACAAACTTACCCTGTCCTAGCATGTAAAAGGGATTCTGTGCGTCCGAGTGTGTTCATCATGGTATGTTATAGTTTCATAAATTTCAATTAGTATGTTCTCTGTAGATACTTTTCTGATAAATATATTAAAGGGAAAAAATATTACAGTTATTTTTCATTATCATCCATTATTTTTTCATCATAACACTATGATAATCTGCTATTTTGATGATTATTTTTAATACTAAAGATTTAAGAATCACTTTTTGAGATAAACTATGATTGTTATATGAGAGTGATGAGTTATTTTAAAACCTCTACCCATACAAACATATTCACATCAAATTCAAATGCTCGATCTCAATTCAAAAATCCTGCTCTCATTAAAGGATGTTGCTTTTCTCCAAAGCCATCTGAAGGGCTCCTCCCTTCCTGTATTTGTCCAATGGTTTTTTATGGCGTACATTGTGATGCCCGTCATAGCTTATACGCATGCTTTCTTGTGCTGCAGATCTAAAGTTTATAGTGAAGTATGATGAAGCAAATTGTGCTTTGTTTTGCTAAGTTCTCATGGATCTCTTCATCTTCTACGAACCTGAATGCATCAACCGTTGGTTGGGCCGCTATGACCGTAAATCCAAGTTGTCCCTTCTACCAATTTGTCTCATGAGGCAGTGGAACTTTAAAATTTTTTAAGTTCCAGTGTTGGAGTTTTAAATTTTGAAAAGATTTAAAATTTTAAAAATAAAAAACTAATCTTATCCTCTAATTAGTAGTTATTTCAGAAGCTTTATTTTTTTTTTCTTTTTAGTCCGAGATCGGATACGTGAAAGCAAGTTTTCTGACTTAAATGGAAATACTATCCCATCCCAGGAAGCCCAAGTTAGGCTTTGACGGACTGGTGACCACAACCACACGCACGCTCGGCTGTGTTACATACATCACATACCTCGATGTAGGCGAGAAAAATCTTTTCATTTTTTTTGATTTTCTTGTTTGTAGATTTTTCTACTTCAAAAAGTGCCATCTAATAACTATCATAAAGTCTCCCTCTAAATAAATTTATCAAGTTCTTAATGTGTATATAGCATAATTCAAACCACCCTCGTGTCTTAACCATTGGCTTAGATTGTGGATCAAGCCAAACAATGAAGAAATTTTTATTCCAATGGATTTCCAGGGAGCTCACTTTTCATTAACATATGGCTGCGTGGGATCGGATTGAGGCATTAAACATCTTTGTTCTTTCTTGAAAACAAGAAAACATTTTTTCCTTATCTCTGATTTATGCCTTTCTCTTTTCTCATTTCGGATTTAGTATGATGATGGTTCCTGGACTGTTAAACAGATGTGGTGAAGAATTAGGCAATGTATCATGAAGATAGGATTCCTGAAGGTCCGTTTTCATCTACTAGAGAGAAAAATCAATATCATGAGAACAACACTTTAATTTGCATGCATGCCGAAGTTAATTTCTATTTTTTTTTTCGACTGCTGAATCTCTTTCTATGCTAGCTCTATTCTCCA
The DNA here is from genome assembly GCF_009389715.1 of Phoenix dactylifera. Taxonomy (NCBI): domain Eukaryota; kingdom Viridiplantae; phylum Streptophyta; class Magnoliopsida; order Arecales; family Arecaceae; genus Phoenix; species Phoenix dactylifera. The sequence continues at coordinate 5,305,296 of NC_052409.1, read as the reverse complement.
TCTTCTTCCAGTAAATAATTACTTTAATCTAAACACCTGCAACATAGCCAATTCCCAGTTACTTGATATCTAACTTAAGCCAGTGTTCTGCACATTGTCAGGACTTAGGCATGTTTGTACATAGTTGTACCACTTTTTATACCCATACGAACAAATCAGAGGTTAAACATAAAACGATCATTGAAATCAAGGATTAGCTATAAAATTTTCAATCAACAGTGGATAAACATAAAATAGTAATGGATTTAGGACGAGGGCCTCGTTCGATAAGGATCATATGTGAAATCTAGTCCTATATGAAATCAACTCTCTCTCTCTCTCTATATAAAGATAGATAGATAGATAGATAGATAGATAGATGATTAGGCCCAAAATCTAATAGCTTAAACTTTTTAAGAGAAGTTTCAACTGAAGTCTTGCTGGGATTAGAACTCCTTGCCTCCCAACACTTGACTGATATGAGATATCTTCAAAGATTTTAAAAGTACTACCTTTGATGCTTAAATTATCCTCTTGATGGCTATACTTGAAATCCAGATTTGATTCATCAAAATTTAAAGCAGCCCAAGAGCAAAGGTATTTTCTTTCGACAGAAAATTCAAGTACGTCATTTCTATAAAATGGTAAGATTTTTGATAGTTGAGACAAAGGAAGGTTGGACTTATTCCTAAATTGAGACGAATGAGTGAGAAGAGAGACACTAAACCTGTTCATACAACGACACATCCATATGATATGCTCGGAAGCCTGTATCCAACTTTACCAGTAGGGTTTTGGGTTTAATTTCAAACCAAAATTCTAAGTATTGGGTTGGTTCTGATTCAAGTTAGTGGGGCCATTGACTATTGGCTCACATTACCACCCATACCCATCCTTCCAAGATCACAATGGCTAGGTTGTAGATTGCTACCAATTACCAGGGTTCGATCAGCAAGTGGGCCAAAGCACCATTTAGTGTGGCTAAATGTAGAGATAAGCAACCTAGGTCTAATCAAGAATCAAAGCAATAAATGACCTGCAAAATAGCAATTCCAAATATCAGTATCTACATATAGGAAGATATGGGAAAGCTATCACGAAAAAGAGGTTGAAATCTCATTGCTTTTGGCATGCCTCAATAACACATTTCAAGCATCATGGCCTCTCAGACTATATTTCAGCTACATGAGCAATGAGGATGCTTTATGCATTCTATCTGTATACCCGATTTGGGGAATGCATCTTGGATGGATTGGACCGGACTAAACTGGTAATTGAGATGAAGCGAGATTGATATGATGCGTTCAAGCTATGGCTGTTGAACAAGTTTCTTATCAAGCCGAGCCCGGGGGAGGGAGAGGTCCTCCTCATTTTTGCAAGTGAGAGATATTTGAGCTCGGCTCAGCAACTTGTTGAGTGTCACAGTCCTCACAAAAAAATTGCTAACCAAATTTTAGTACAGTTTTGTACAGAAGCACTGCCTGGTACAGTATCACCGCCCAATAATTCAGAGCTTTTAAGCTCTCACATTCCACATGGGCCACTAAAAAGCAGCTGATGCACTGGGATACAAAATGAATGATTTTAACCTAAAAGTTATTGTACAGAACCAGGGATCAATTCAGAAAATTGGATATAGTTTTGCATTGTGGAAACTTAAACATCTGGAGGGTCATGAGAAAGAAGAAAGGGGAAAAGAATAGGAAGAGCAAAGATAGGATAAACAGTTTTGGCAAGAATCTCAAGTGCAGCTCCACTACAAAACACTAAATTTACAACAATTTATATCCAATCAGATATATTAGAGAGGCAGAAGCAACACAGGACAGGGGATGAACTCTGCCAACAAATTTCCATCAACATGCTTTGAATGGATTGCTTCCATGCTTAAGACTACAAGATCTAAGTTCAAGTCATCAGCAACCTCACCTATAATAGCAGTTGGCTTCTTTCCTTCTCCAAGCCGCTCCATCAAACTGAATTCCTTAAAACCACCTGACAAAGAAAGAGCCTCAATCATATGTGACTGGTTCTAACTACTGGAGAGACAATTAAACAAAACCAACCTTCTGAAAGGTGCCATCTAATACTAGACAGTTGAGTGTCATGCTCTGGGATGGACTCTTTCAGCTTATCATCAATAACTGCAGGGAAGATCAAGTTCTATATCCCTTGAAATCCTTCATTCAAAGGACTATGCCACCAAAATAATTGTAAACAACTTGTGTATCTCTAGTAAAGTAGTTGCAACTGAAAATTCATACCCACGACTGTGATGTCCGCTCCATACTTTTTGGCCAGAGCAGTGGTGGTTGCTGCAGCCTGCCAAAGACAAAATTTTATCAAAGAAAACAAAATACAAAGAAAGAAAATTGTTACGAAAGGTGTAAGGGTTTAAATGTAATGTCCATGGAGCAAGAAAATTATCCTCACTAGATTCTTGAAAAAAAAAAGATTTTCTAAAGCTTAATATCTTTGGTAAGATGTCAGACTGGGTTTTAGGTCAAACAGGGATCTTGCAAAACCTAAAATTATATTTTGCGAGATACCTATACACCCTCTTTTGGCCCTCTAAACAAGTTTCCTTCAATCTAAAATTCCACATTAAAAACCAAATTTTCCATATCCAACCATATCCTTCCATCACAAGGAATGGTTCAATCACAAAAGCCATATACAACACAGGTATGCTTTCCTCCTTTCTTCTTCCTTTGCTTCGTCGACCTCCACTAGCTCCTGTGTACATCTCTCCCTCCCACTTCATGGGCCTGCTCATTCTCTGCTCCTCACTCCTCCAGTCATCCCGCAGGTTTTTTCTTCTTATCAGGTTTTTCCAGTCTCATCCACTATCCTCCCCACCCCTCCTCTCCCTCCTTCAAACTGTCCTTCCTATTTCTCTCTTTCCATAGAAAAGAAAAATTTTCACATTTTTCCTAAGCAGGCATAGATGCAGTGATCAATGGGTATATTGAGGACTGTGAGAAATAGAAAGAACCTGTCTTGTTCCCTCTGAAAGGTAAGGATTCCGATCAGTAACCGGAAGAAGCACATGCTTGACATTTGTGAAAGCATCTACAGCCAAAGCGCTTTCAGATTCATGCATCTCTGCCCTTGCTGAAAAGGTGACAGAAGAAGGATTTAGCTTTAAATCATATCACTTTAACTATAACAGCATCTATTCCACGTTTATCGGGTTCATGAATTCTAATATGCTTTCTAGGCACCTGCATCAACCCCCCCCCCCCCCAAAAAAAAAAAAAAAAAAAAAATCCTTTTCCCTTGAAACACATACATACAGGGGAAAGAAAATGCGCACACATACACACAACACAATCTCATAAACATCTGAATTTGATGTGTTCACCATTCACTTGGATATATGTACTTTTCTTCTTTATTTTTTCATAATAAATTAAAAGAATTGTTTACAAATAATATAAAGAATAAACTATCCATTCCAGAAGGAAAGAAGAATCCATACAGAGGCCATCACTAGTAATTTATCTCCAAGAGAGAGAGAATCTGTTAAAATAGAGGGCCACAAAAAGCTGGAATAACAAAAAACAACAACGAGATTTCCTACATTTTATGCACAGGTAATGCTAAAATAAAAGATTTAGTCCATACATCTTAAGCTACTAGTCAGCATTATAAGCTTGATTGACAAATGAACGCTTAACACACTTGGCACATTACCTCCTATACCAAAAAAAAAAATTAGAAAAACTATATTTTCATAAATATCTAAAAAAAAAAAAGGATAGACAAGGTACCACCGTACAATCAACTGTTGCCACATGGAATGAAATTCATGCAATTTCCATGTGCTCTAAAGATTGTTTAGAAGACTAGCAATTTTGATGTAGCAATGTCATAAATTACTTCTACCTGGAATGAAAGCCCTGAGCAAACCACTAATGCGACAGATAAGATTTTTGTTTAAGAGCCCATTTGGATGCACAGGAAGAAAATAAAATAGGATTAAAATCTGTAGTAAAGGACTGATGGTTTTGAGAGAATCCTTCAGGCAAAACCCATTCTGGTACTCATTACATGGATGATAAAAGGAAATTACACAGGGAAAGAAAATTGAAATCAGAACTAGATTAGCTATTAGAGAATTATATAGGGACAAGTTTTTGGATAGAATTGCGAGCACTGAACACTCTCCTAGTCTCCTTACTCCAAAATATTTTACTTCCAACATCAAATCCATATACAATATTATTAGATAGGTCCACATATCATCTCTTAGAACAAACTAGGGTCGACAAGAAACAAGAATTATCACCAAAAATCCTATTTGTTACGGATGGGCCACAGTTCATTTTTTATCATATCCGTGAAAGTTGAAACTTCATCCCTGCTGCATTCACCTTCTCTTTCACATTTTAAAGCCATAAGATGACCACCATCATGGATATCTAATAGCTCTAATATGAATCCTGCATAGATATTCAACTTCAAGGAAATAAATGTTTAAAGACGGAAAAGAAGAAAAGACAATAAAAAGAAACTAAACTAACTTATATACCACGTTCTAGACCCTTTGGATTAAGAGAGAAATGGTGGATGCAAGACCAAGCAATCAATTCCTTCCTTGCACAAATAAGCAGATGTTGAGAATCCAACCACTTGAGAAATGTAAATAGAAAGAAGAAACACAGAAAGAAACACCACCATATCCCATCAGCACAGTCATGTCCATCATATTATCTCCTTCCCCTTTGCATGACCTTGAATCAGGTAGGCTCAGCACCAAGGATACGTGGAAGGGAGTAGACGAGAACTGAGGGTTTAGGTGTGATGGGCAAGACTGTAGGACAATACCATGTTGCAGGCAGCAGACTCAAGGACGAAGGTGGAGATGGATTTTTTCAGGTAGAAAGCTGGGGATTCTGACAACTTGGCTGAGTGGTTTGGGAATGGAGAATAGAGATAGAGGCATTTGGAAAGTGGTGGAATTGCTAGAAATATTGCAGCGATGGATGGGTTGTCTTCGGGGTATGATGGGAATGGGGGAAGTGGTTTAAGCCCCTATGACATATCTTCATCTGCAAAGAATTTTCGATGTAAAAACAAAGAGACAAAGGGCTCATCTTTGAATAAGATAAAGAGTGGATACACAATGTCCCAAATGAATTGGCATGGAGAAAGGGACTTCATCTAACATGTAGAATTTATATTTGCAATGTACTGACCTGCATGCATGTAAAAGAAAAGAAAGCCAAGCATATTTTACCACATTATCACCTATTTATTAAGTCACTTTTCACCATAAAAGTAATCCAAACACTTTGCATGGTATGTATGTATGTACACCTTAAAAGTAATCCAAACACTTTGCATGGTATGTATGTATGTACACCTTAAAAGTAATCCAAACACTAGTCTTTTAGATTTACCATGAAAAAAGTACTGATGTTTGCAGATTTATGGTATTTAAAGGTATCCAAAAAGACCTCAAGTATATAATCTGTCCTTATTTAAGACGTTCAAGTTTCCAAATTGCACCATCTTAAACTTGACCCTACCACTAGGGAAAGGACCTCAAGTAATTCATCCACTGGCAGTTTATGGCACAGACATCCCTCAAAGCACCGTTCTAAAGAGTTTGACGTTTATGCCCTCCCCGAAGATGTCGCATTCCAAAAGATTAGATACATCATATGTTATTTTGTGGATTGAGTAATGATTCTTTTTATGGAAAAGAAATTCTTATTTTTTTATAGCACGGCTTTAAATAAAGTTGTCTCAAAGATAGGTTTTAAATAAAGTTGTCTAAAGCACTCTACTTATTTATTTAAGTTCCTCCCAATGACCTTGTCAAAGAGATCCTTCATTTTTCTCATGAAAATCTAAGACACGCTGAAAAGCTCAATGTGAACTATGCACTCAAGTATACCAAAAATGAAAAAGAAAAAGAGATGATCCAGTGTTTCTTCATTTTTATGTACATATCACACAGATAAGAAATCTTAAGAACATCTCCATGAAATGCTTTTTGGTATATGAATAGTATCAATCTTCTTTCCACCTGTAATCCCCTAAAACCCCACCATAGGTGAGACACTAATATTTCATACACAGGCTTTAGTTACTTAGCTCTAATAATCTAATTACATGGTCTAAAACTACATATAAGCAGTTAGTATCATATTCTTTTTCAGGTTGGTCATATGGACTCTACCATCTAACTGGTTTTATTCATGTCCAAATCCTCTCAAGTAGTATATTAAGATCACTTCCCACTACTTTCACCCCTCTTTTGTCTCCTTCCCTACATTCCTACTCATCTATATACAACGGCTTAATAGAGATTGTTCATGGTGCTGATCACATCTCAGGAAAAAAGTAATCAAATGATGCTTTATGTTAGCATTTGTGCTGTTCATATTGGCCTTTTGAGTGTATCAATACATAATGGACCTCGCTATTTTGAGTTTGTAACTACTTGCAGCCTGAAAAAGGGTAGTGTTGCCGCTCATTTTCCTCAAGTAGGATCTTAATTAGAAAAAAAAAAAAAGTTTAACCATATAAAGTCATAAACTAGAAATGACCGTTAAAAATGTATGCACATTCACTCTTTCTCTCTTTCATCTTAATCATTCTCTTTTCTCATATTCCTCTACAACTGTTGAAATCCTTTAGCGTCCCTATCAAGGTGTACAAGAAAACATGAGGTCTCTCGAACAAGACCATATCTTGCAACAACTTCCAAACCTTTTCTCTCCAATAGAGTCAAGAAAATGCCAACCCATGTTGATTATAAAAGCAAAAAAATGTTAAAGACTGTCTTGTTAATAAATTGTTGACCCTGTATCACTAACCATGTGGTAAAAACATATGGAACAAAAAAATTGGCAACAACATCATATAGCCATTCTTTATTCAACAATCAATGGTCATGAGACACTCTTTGTAGCCAATAAACCATAATCAACATCATTTGCCAAAGCTAAAGCATCCCCAATTCCATCACCATACCTTCCATCCAACTTGAAACAGTTTTTCATCACAAACTCCTTGATGCAGATTCAAGTCAATCTCTTCAAACTTTTGTTAGATAGGATCCCCATGCCATCAAGCATGATTCTTCATTTTTTTTTTAAAAAAAAAAAAACTCTATGATTCTTTTCAAGTTTTACCACATCCAAAAACACCTATCTTTGTATACCTAGTACATGCATGGACCCTATGTGCTTATACCGATTTGAGTCATAAAACACTATGACCCTGTTTTTGTCATTTTTTTTGCTTTTATAATCAAGTTAGGGTGGCATAGAACTAATGCAGGTCAGATCTACTTTTCCAGCCGAAAGGAAAAAAGTTTCAACCACGCGGCCAAGTGAGGGTACATGACCATCTCTGAGCTTTGCATCAAGAACATGATGCCACCAGGCTACTTTGTTGATGCGCTGGAAGGTGATAATGCTCTTAGATTGAATCTAGAAAGCTTATTGGGTACATAGCACAGATCTACAGTAGAAAAAAGTTTCTGACCAACAGCAGAGTCAACCTATGCTATCACAAAAATCACATAACACTTCTAAGCGCTCGCATTCTGTTCAACATAAATTCATCTCTCTCTCTCTCTCTCTCTCTCTCTCTCTCTCTCTCTCTCCATTTTTTTGGATAATGAAATAAATCGTTAGACAAGAATCAATTAAGAAAAAGTTCACCTTAAATCTCAAAATTGGACATAATCGACTACATTAAACAAGGGACAAAAGGAAGAAATAAAAGTCTCCAGAAATCCTTAAGCATAAGGGGGAAAAGGTATTATAAGAACTTAAAGATCTCGCCAAGCATCTAATTAACAAAATGACCATTCTCTAGCTATAGCCTAACGATCCATGGATCAAAAATGCCAGCAATAAAGAAACTATAATCGAATACATCCACTAAGAGGCGATGCAATGGGCTATAAAAATAGCTGGATTAGCTGATACCTCTGTGCTGGTCTCCGCGGGAAGTGGAGAAGGGGTTGGCCGCCTTGGCCCGGAAGGGAGGCGGAGGGGGATGAGAAGAAGAGAGAGGGAACGAGAGGCGATTCATAGGCATCGATAGTGACCAAGGATCGGAAGCGGAATTGGGGTTGGGGCGTGCCAGAGGCAAGCGCGGCAGAGAGCAAGCGAGAGCCATGGGAAAGATTTCGAAGCACCTTTTCTTCTAACCCCTCTTCCTTTTTTTTTTCTTTTTTTTTTTTTTTTTTTTTTTTTTTTTTTTTTTTTTTGATGAAACGGGCATTTCATACAACTCGGGTACGAATACACCCAATAGAGTCAGAAGACAAAATGCTCCGAAGAGCTCCGGGCAACTCATACTCGCCTGACCATAGGGTACCTCCTGAGTGGCTCGCAACAAATGCCGCCACCCAATCGGCCGCCCCATTGGCCTCGCGATATACATGCATAGCCTGGAAACTAACCCCTCTTCCTTCGACGAGAGAGCGACAGCGAGAGAGAGGATTGGGATGGTTGGCACTTTGGTTCTGGATGTTATTTTATATTAAGCGAAGGGCGTGAGCAGCTTCGAGAAGTACAGAGATGGAGAGAATAAAGTAATCCAAGCGAGGAGAAGCGACTCATCCTGGATTCAGCCGAGATGAACAAACGGGCCGGCCCAGCCCAAAATGTTTTGGTTGGGCTAGATTTGGATATCATTGGAATTAGCTCCTCCTCCTCCTCCTCTTCTCTCATGTTACAAGAGAACCTGTCCCTCCATTAGTGGAAACAATGAAGGCTCGTGGAGAACCTAGATCTAATCTTTTACGGTGGATCCGTAACAATCAAATCTAAGGAGCTAGTGATTTTTTTTTTTTTTGAAAACGAGCACGTCATACAATCCGAGTACAGATACAACTAATAAAAGCAAAAATAGGAAGTCTCATGATGCTCTCGGCAACTCTTTCTTTTCGATTCATAAAATATATGAAGTAATTGATCGTATAAAAAGCCATCGAGTCTGCAATCCTGTTAGCCTCTCTAAATATTTGTCTAGTGAAGGCCACTGCGTCACTTTTGTAGCGTAGCTTCTGAAATTTCCAAAACCTAGCAACCCCAATAAAACCCTAATAAAACAGAATTGGCAAGGGCTCTCGACCGTAATTCTCGGTGGAGGAACTCAAAACCCTAATAAAACCCTAGACGTTCTTTCGGGCTCTCTACGAAAACCCTGACGCTAACCCTAATCTCGCCGGGGATGGCGTACACGGGGAGGATGCGGGAGCTGATGAAGAAGTACGGGAAGGTGGCGCTGGGCGTCCACTTCTCCAGCTCGGCCGCCTCCATCACCGGCCTTTACATCGCCATCAAGAACAGCGTCGACGTCGAGTCCCTCTTGCAGAAGGTTGGCCTCCTCAGCAAGGAACCCTTCGCCTCCTCCTCCGGCGGCGGCGGAGACCCGTCCGGCGACCCCGCCGTCGCGTTGGACAGCAACGATGCCCCTGCTCCGCCGCCTCCCGTTGGGGAGGAGAAGAAGAGGAACAGGACGGCGGAGTTGGCGGCATCGAGCGGCGGAGCGCTCGCGCTGGCGATCCTCTGCAACAAGGCTCTTTTTCCGGTGAGGGTTCCGATCACCATTGCCCTCACGCCGCCCATTGCCAGATTTTTGGCGAGGAGGAAGCTCGTCAAAATTCAAGTATGAGCATCTTTTGAATTTTATTTGTGGAAACAAGATTGAGCATCATAAAATTGGGTTTCTTGGTTGGTGCTTGCCAAGCCATTTGGATTTCAAGTTTAATCTATCACCATTTTGTGTACATACATATATATATATATGCATATGTATATATATATATGTGTGTGTGTGTACAAATACATATATATATATATATATATATATATATATATATATATATATATATATATGTGCATACATATATATGTATATATATAAATATGTAGATGTATATATGTATATGCAAATACATATACATATATATGCATATATATATATGTATGTATATATATAAATATGTAGATGTATATATGTATATGCAAATACATATACATATATATGCATATATATATATGTATGTATATATATGTATGTATATATATGTATATATAAAAGATTCTAGTAGTGTTTGCACTTTCACTTCTAAGAGTCTGCATCTTTATTTCATAGCCCCTACATGATTATATGGAGAAAGCAATGCCTGGGAAAAACATGCTCCAATGATACTGTTCAACCAAGCATTTTCTCAAGGGACAACTCTATGCTTATATTTTAAATCAAAGCCCCAAACAACATTAACGACCATGAAAAAAGGCCCAAGTAACATTATAGGAATTTGCGGACATTATAAATGTCAAAGTGGTGAACATGAGAAAACAGTAAGCTAATCCTAAGCAGAGAATAGAATACAGAGAGAGGATAAGTTTAAATAATTTGCAAAAAATAATAGGAAGGTTTTAAAGTTCCCACTCACTAATATTTATGCTAGCACTTACTGATTTTTTGCCCTTATAGACAAGTAACAACATGCATCTCGTACCAGAGTTCATTTGAAAGATGAAGTCTTCTTTACTTCCAGCTCTCTTTATTCACCATCCACACACAAAGGCATAAACACAAGTCCAAAATGCTAAATTAAAACATTCACAGTAATCACGATCGATCTAATCACCTTTGCCCATTAACCACCCTGCAGTCCAACCGCACTTCTTGTCCACCTGTTATTTCACTCATTTTGATCATAGACCTGACAAATGCTTCATTGAATGCTTCTTGCGAGCTAGCAAATTTGGAAACCAACCCTTTGGTCTTGGGATGAGTTAGAAGGGCTTGGTCTGAAGAGAACAGACTCTTCCCTTGCAGGAGTAGCTTGTAATAGACATTGTCGAATGTTGTGGTTGTGGAGTCCATAGTTGATCCTGCATTTTTCACCTTGTTATGAGTAGGGCACACCTTCTGAAGGCTTGCTGCGAAGGAAGGATTCATCGAAGGGTCGAGATCATGGCTAGCATCAAAGTTATGTATTCTGTTCTGGAAGGAGGAGCAATGAGAGAACCCTAGGGTGTGTCCACCTACAATACATGCACGAAGAATGCTTTAGCCATGAGAAATTGTGGAATGACTTGCAAATCTGTTCTGAAGGAAAACAAAGACGGGAAAATGTGAGAGTTTGTAAGATGTCGATCTTAAAATAGCAAAAAAAGGTACCACATCAGCGGAGTAAGATTTTTGAGCTGTTCTGGCATTCTTATATATATATATATATATATATATATATATATATATATATCACATGGATTGGATTGTAGGAGAGCTGTCAATTGGTTACCCTTGGAGCTAGATCTCCTCCCATCAAAAGGGAGGAGATGCAACAACCAAGAGACAGAGTAAAAGCTTTCTTTTCTAGGCTTCAACAGTGGAAACCTCAAGACCAACTCATGGTTGTCCCACAAATGGGGATTGTTTTTATTAGATAAGGAACATGGAACATGTTCCACCTCTGGCGTTTATTGTGTCACTACCTGAGAGTGCCACCAGATCTTCTGTGCAAAGGCCTCTCTGAGAGAAGCTTTGCTTCAGTTGGGAGAAGTTGAAGGTGGGAGCTGGCAATTGTTTCGTCTCGCTGGCCTTGGACACCCTCCCATCTAGTCTTCCTTTAGGAACCTCCCATGTGGGACCCCCAGACTGCAGAGGAATAAAAAGTCATCATGGTTATGAACGGATTTACATGTTGATGAATAGTTTATCTCACTCATAAGCTTGCATCTTAAAATATGGTTAGCTAAGTTACACAGGAAGATTAATAAACTCTTAGGACTCGTTTGGATTGCGGGAAGAGGAGGAAGGAAAGTGTGGTCAAAGAAAAAATGGAGAAATGTTTCATGTTTGGTTATAGTTTTCAAAGGAGAGATGAAAAAATAGCTTTTCTATGGGAATAAGAATCTCATATTTCATATGAAAGAAAAACTTATGTGGGATATGGAAAAGTACAATTTCCATCGGCTGGGAATTAGGATAATTTTTTTTCCAAAAATACCTTTAAGCTTTTAGAAATAGAATGAAATAAGGTCTTTCCCTTTATTAAGGGTATAATAGGTATTTTACATAATTTTTTCAAAAAAATATATGCTCAACTAAATATAAGCCACTCTAGAATATGCTACTTTTTCATGGTCAACCAAACATATAAAAAGCACTTTCCAAGCATCCAAGCATCAGCTTTTCAGAAAAAACATTTGGGTGAAGGAAAATTGTTCTTGCAAACCAAATGAGTCGTTATTGCATTTCGACAAGAAGAGGGTTGCGCAGCTTTAGGGCTTGTGGAATGTGAGGATGGATTAGGTAGGATCAGAATACAAGATGAGGCTTTGACCCTAAAAAGAACATGTCCTGTTGGAAGTTGATTGCTAACTGTTTTTTGTTTTTTTTTCCCCCATCTTGTCCTGATATATAATGGGTATTAACTAGCTTGCTAGGGTCATATTTAAATATAATTTATTGGTGATTATACCATATATTTGAAGCAAATCATTATTTCATTAGAATTAGGAGATATAGAGATAAGATATAGAGATATTCAAAAGAGTGCTGTCCCTGTTGTATATCTCAAAATTGCCTGCTGGACATATATTAAAGAACAGGGGACAGTCTATTTGTCATGCACATAAACCTAATAGCCCTCAGATTAGGAATCTCAGTCAGCAAGTTGCAAGGGTGGGTTGTCAGCTCAGTTAATTAGTATCAAGGCCTACTAGTGTTATAAAAAGCTCATAGATGGACTTCCCTCATAGGTCATGTAAACTTAGATTTTATTAAAACTTAACATGTTGTTGAAAAACATATGTTTCCAAATAATAGAATTAATTTGTCACACAAGCTTTTATCAGTGAAAAAAGTCCAAGTGCAGAAGAGGCTTAGATTCTGGCCTCACTTTGGTGGCAAATGGTTTGGATGAGTCTGAGCCTCAGCAGACACAGGAAGGATGCGAGGCCACAACAGACCTTGGCAACGATTTACTTACCAGGACCACTGCGTCTCTTGCAGCCAGAGCCAATATATCCGCACATGAGACCACACCTGGGCACGCTGCTTCCACTGCTTTCTTGGCATTGTCGATCACATAGAAGGCATGCAATGAGATGTTGGGAGGCCCATCCTTCTCTGCTGTGTTATTCCCCTCTGAGTTCAGTAACACTGAACCATCACAACCCTTCAACAAATAACAGATGCATATTGTTAGAAAGGCAGTTCAATTTCAGCATAATTTAGAGACAGAGACAGAGAGAGAGAGAGACCCTAATGAAACAATCATGGAAATGCATGCGAAGCAAGGCTGCAGAAGCTGTTCGGTCATTAGCCATTGCTTTCTTCACTGCCTTCGTTACCGCCGTCTCGACATGGGGGCAGGTCTTGGCATAGTAATTTACACTCAGAGCATGACCAACATGAACAAGGGAGAGGATGAGAAGAGAAGAGATCAATGCAGCCATCTCCTCTGCTTTTCTTTCAAATTTTTCTTCGACGTGGAAGGGGTGAGGAGAGATGGTGTATATATATAGTAGTGACAAGGGAAGATGTGTTGATTCTGGTGTTGTTACAGTCTATTGAAGGTAACTTAATTAAAAGTGTTTGGTGAGCAAGAATATTTCGTGATAATGGAGTACTGTTCTTGTTTTCTTCCTCGCAGTGTGAGTTTGCTCTTTTTTTTAAAAAAATTCTTTATGAAGTGTATGTGAGCTTCTGGATGATAGGATGACTGGATATCGTTAACTATGAGAAGAAAGAAATAATTTGACTTTTAACTTAGATTTCATTTGGATAAAATCACAGCTGGATTGAATTAAGATATAGGATGGTGATTTATTTTTTTTTTAATGTAACGGCATATGGAAGTAATTTTTTTTACTGGACTAAGGGATTGCTACCGATCTACCACCAGACACTGATATAGAGTTATGAATCATGATAGAGAACTGGATGCTTAGAATCATGTCACTCTGCTGAGATCGAGAATCTTTCTGCCGACATTGTGTTCGACAATGCTACCCATGTCAATAACAAAACAAAACTGGAAATCAACCATGCTTCTAAATTTGAGATGCAAATTGTATGGTAGCAGCAGGCCATGATTCTAGCATGACACCCAAATTTGATTGATATAAAACAGTGAATATCCATTCGTTATTCTCGAAAACAAACAATGAGTCTCCATTTGTTGTCGTCTTTGTTGTCGTCGTTGTATGATTTGGTTGCTATTCTTTTAAGAAATATATGTTGTTGCGACTACAACATGCTTGATTCTGAAGGAGTCTTAAGATTAAATAAGATGAGACAAGTACTTGGATTCTAGAATAATTGCCAACACAAACGCAGCAACCATTTCCTTTGTCACTTCAGATTGGTACTTGCACCCTTAAACGGATTTTACCCTTTTTTTTCATAATAACAGTGCATTGTCACCTCCCTCTGTTCACGATAATGCCATGAAGGTCTTATTTTGCTAAATTCAACAAGCAAAGCACCTAACTTAGCTATGTCGCTTCACTTACAGCCATAACTTGCATCCCTTAAGGAGGAACATGGTGGGTAGAGTTGAGGTATCAAATGGCTTCGAGCTAGAAAGCTTTGTCCACAAGCCTCTTAACTTTATTATTATTCCCCACATCTACGTCGAGTCACTATTACGAGAAAGGTGATGGGATTTGGGTAAGTTTGGAGTAGGAGGAGACTGAAATACCAACAGCATGTCTTTACTCGTTCATGGGGTTCATGGATATCCGGAATTAAAATAGTAAGGCAGAGTTGGCCTATAAGATTTATGGAAGGAACTCGAGGGTCATATCATTCTTTGCTTCCACTTCATCTACTGATTCATGGACGATGCATTGTAAAGCGATTCTCGTGGTCATGGTTAGTTACGAGTTAAAAGGAATATCTTCCTTGGCTTGGAAGAGCATTTGACGCAGACACGGTACCGAGCCTGTGGATTTATCATTGCTTCCTTGACTTGTAATTTTGGATATCCAATGATTTGGCAAGTATTCACACCAAACTTGTACTTTCAATAATGAGTGTTTTTCAGGGTAATTCTACATTGCAGATCACTTTTTCTTCTTTACTCCTGGGGTGGAAGATGGGAAGATCAATTTAACTTTGTATTGATCAGGCTGTTTTTCCTTGTTATTTGGATCCTACTACAAGTATCTCCTTTTTGAGAAATCTGATGCATAATATAGTTTTTTTTTAATGAAAAACATGCACTTTTTTTTTTGTTGTTGCATAATATGATGGAGTTTTTTTAATTTGAAAAGATTTATATTTCAAATAAAAATAAAACCAACCTTATCCAACAATTTTTTGCCTGTTTAAATGCTTTAAAATACTTCTTTTTTTCATCCAATATCGAATATGTGAAGGTAAGTTTTATTGCTTAAATGAAAATCCGATCTTATGAAGTCTAAGTCGGACTTTTAGAGAAGTGAGCTGATGACCACACATACATACGTGCTTGGTGGGGTTGGCCGTGGGGCGCTTTAGAACAAATCTTTTATTTTTTTTTCCGAAGTGCTATGACCCTTCTGTTTCTACTATTATTTTTTTTTTCAATTATCTTCCTCTTTCCTCTTTCTTGGAGCGAGATCGGCGTAGACCTATACATAGGAGGCGAATCACATTCTTAGGGCAATGCTCTCACACGCATCAATTTAGGCAAACTTTCAACCAATTAATTTTCAAAGTTTTATAGATATAAAATTTTAATTCAATTTATTATTTCCAAGAAAAATAGCAATTTTTAGATGCCATTCTACCAACATAGGATATGCTGGTGCCTTCTACTCTCTCTCTCTTTTTCCCCTCATTTTTATAAGGGCAACACATTGCAATATTTCATTCATTTTGAAAGATGAAGCCAAATTTTTGAATGGTTTGCACATCCACTTTTTATATGCACATAGTTTTGTTCCTTTTTTAAAAAAAAATTGTCATTGCAAAACCATGCAACATTTGTTTTGTGCATGGCATGTGAATGTAGAAATGTGTTATCTAAATAGAGGAAGAGAATTGAGTGACAAACTAGTGCCATGAATGAGGTCTAACAATACCAGTTAGGGTATGTTATCAAGGTTCAACTCCAAAAATAAGAGAGCTCTAACGAGCCACGGTGGCCTACCGGCCTCAAAACATTTCATCCGGTTTGAATGGACACTAACAAAATACAATTTTCAAGCTTCCATAACCCTTTTAGCAACCAAGGATGTTACGTATTGAATTACTAGGATGCACACTTCACAATCACAAGAAGACAACGAACAGCGGCCACTCTTGCCATGTATTGAACTAACTGCCATATGGGATGATGGATTTGAAATAAAAATGGTGGATAAGATGCTAGAAAAAGTAATAACAGAGCAAGAGGACAACACTTTTGAATGATTAATGACTTTGGAGAGGTAGGTTCTTAGTGAAATCAGTTGATTATAGACATCGCCATGGCTGTTGGTGTATTTAACCCATCTTGCAAGAGCATAAACGTGTGCACTTGGAGCTTTTTGAAGTGGTGAAACTTGAGCAAAATGTTATAATATAAAAAAGATAGTGATTGCAGTTTAAAATATGCAAATAAGTACTTTTGATGCTTTAACATAAAAAGATTCCCCTGTGTTGATGATTGAAGCAAAAATGAAGTTGCTACATTTGTTTACCTTCGTTTTTTCCTTTGTTAAGGGATAATGTATCTTTGGTCCCTAGTTTTTTTTTTTTAATACTTTGTTTGATGATTCCAGAATGGAAGAGAAAAGTTGGGTTCTCTTTACAAATGTTCAATGGGCTGGGCCAAGATTTCAGACTCTACGACCCGTCTAGACCGGAAGCCCAGGGAGTCCGAAATAGTCAGATTCTCTTACGACACGTTTCAGATTCTTGTTTGCCAAATCTGCTACGCAGTGGGCTGGCCCATGCAGCAAAGATCTGTCAATAGCCCATCGCGGTGGAGATCGGACTCCCGCCCCCCTCTCCTCTCTGCGAGCCCCGAACTCCGAGATCGTCCGGCCGCCGCCGCCGCCTCGAAAAGATGATCGTCTGCGTCGCCGTCGTCGGCCACGAGGTCCGTACTCCCATCTCACGCTCTCTTGCCCCTTGCCCTCTTAGTTTTCATCTGACGGCCGTGATCCGTGGCACAGAACAATCCGCTGTACCTGCAGAGCTTCACGGAAGCCGACGATGCGCTGAAGCTCCACCACATCGTCCACTCCTCCTTGGACGTCATCGACGAGCGAGGTCCTCTCTTTCCTTCTCCCATTCACCTTCGATCGAGTCAAGAATCCTTTTCTATAGGGCCTTCTTTGTGAAGACGGCAAATGGATCACCGGATTGCTATTCTTTTTTTTTTTTTTGTACATGGTTCGCGGATTGTGCATCGATATGGTGAAGCACAATCTTGAGTCCCATTATCGTGATCTTTGTTTATGCGAGGTAAGATTGCTAAATCTCCATGTACATGGGAGATTTAGCAGTAGAATGATAACATTTTGTAGGAATTTGTAGTAATTCTTGTATGAATGGTTTTTGGTGTGCGTATTCCACCTACCCTATAAATCAACATATTGAAAAACTTCATAACTTACGGCATGTTTCTGTTTTTGTTCTCAAAAACACAAGAAGAAAAATGAAATAGACTGAACAACATGTATGATCAAATCCTTTTGCTTTTTTTTTTTGTTTGTTTATTGAATTTTTAGAGGTTTTGGCAATTGGCAGCAAGATTTATTGCTTTCAAAGAGAGTGAAAATAAAAGCAAGAAATAGCAAGAGTCTTGTGCAAATGCTATCTTCAACATCCATCTCTATGTGGTGTTTTACTAATATGATGAGACAAAAATATAAAAACAACAACAGCACCAAACAGGCCCTCAGCTCCCCCCACCGCCGCCCCACCAAAGAAAACCTCTAAGTTAAAGCCACATCAATGTTTTACTTTTTTCGGTGCATTTAGCATTACTGTCTTTTTATTTCATTTCAGGAAAAGAAGGGAAAAAAAAAGCTTTGCTCATCAGAATCTCTTTTAGATGTCATACACAGCTATCATATTCTCGAGTGAAGTTTCAACACTCTGTTTCTCCTATATTGCTTGATTACATACACCAATATTTGGTCATTTTTGCTTTTTCCAACATCAAATGCATATGCCTATGCTCAACCCAACTGAATGAGATTTATTGACTTTCAAAGTAATTGGCCATTGTTTTAGAAAGGCTGCATACTTGTTGTTACAATTATCTATGGATAGGTTGAGGTACTGTAAATTGGAGTATAAGATAAGCATTACATTGACTCCAGTCTTTACTGCATTGATATGTTCTATTTGTGCCTTGCTACCTACTATATTATGATGCTTGAATGTTGTTTTTCTAGTTTTTTGTTGCTCCTTGATTCCAAATATGTACGTTGTTGGACATGAATGTTGCCTTGGGGACATAGATATGGCGTCAGATTTGCTATCAAACATCACAACATGGACACATATGTTTTCCTTGTGATTGTCGGTTTCTGAACTTCACTGTTCCATTGGAAGAGTCTTTGTGAAGATTTTAGATGTTTCTGTGTCCAGTTAGTGTTCTTGCTCTAGTTTTGTTGGCTTAGTACTGCAGATCTCACCAGACTCCATAGAGGAGCATGCCTCTTTTTAATACATAAACCATTTAAGATGATCCACTTTTTGATATGTTTTCTGAAGTGAAATGGATTTATCTCAACGTTCGTATTCTATATGCAAGCAATACTGCTACCATACACTCATGGAATTTGAAAAACTTAAATTGATTGGCGAGCCTTGCAAGCTGTGATGCCATGTGCTACTCATAAAGCCTCCAACATAAATCCAACTCTATTATCATGCATGAGTTAAGTCACGAACAGAAAGCTTATTTTTTGATGAGTACAGATGTTATGGCATCATGGAGAGGGAAACTATCAACATATTTTCAGAGGAATAAATAATTAAAAAATAACTTAATAATGGATATATTTCATAACAAAACTATGTATATATGCATATTCTCATAGCTAGGTTCTGATGGATGAAACGAATGCTGCAAATTGTTCACCAGAAAGGACACGGAGACAATATCTTCATTTCTTTGTCCTTAATTAAGGTGCAAATCTTAAAACATTAATTGTTTGTATCTGAATATAACTTATTTTCTAGATCAGTTAAAAACATATTTTACAGTTATGTAAACAACTGACATTAATTCTTTATTGATACTCAATTTTTTTCCAAAAGAACTGACAAAAAAATGTGTAAAAATTGGATTATGAGAGAAAAAAAATAAGAGCTTTGTTCATTTGACGTCTTGGCTTTTAAAAGATCAAATGTTATTGAAATTTTTTGGAAGTAGCGGGCATGGCATTTTATTAGAAGTATCAAGTGGTCCACGCAGTTAAATGATGCCATCATTACATGTTAGAATAAAGGTCAAAGATTGTTATGTCACATCATGGAGTATACATTGATCCAGAAGTTCTGGCATTTGTAGCTATGCGGACATTTAAGTGCAAAACTGTTAATGCTTTTATTCACCAAGTCAATAAAATTATATTTTAGTGCATGCCCAGTTAAGGGCCCATTAATCACTAAACTTTGACTAACTTTATGCTTGGTTCACAATTACAGATTTTGTCAGTAATCTTGTTGGATTGGTTTTAGGAATCTAAAATTCAAGATTATGAAAGACTTGTTCTTCAAGTTTGTTGGGCTACCTCAGTAGAATGGAGGCCAAAACAATTTTCTCCACTTCAACCCCTTCGCCCCAGTGCATCTTTAGCAGCTGATGTCTTGCTTGTTTGGAGGATTGTTATGAGTAGGCTACACCAATTTACAGTAATAGTTTCAGGGTTGTGGAACACCAATGCACCTGATCTTGGTGGTTTTCTCCATTATTCTCCTGCAGCTCTCAAATTCTCTTTTTTATGTTCCTTCTCTTCCTTGCTCTTAGATGCCATTATTCTTAAAGGGGATGTTGCTGATATATACTATTGTAGATCCCACCATTGATGGAAGCCCAAGGGAATTTGTTGCAGCCTTGCGGCTAATTTGTTCAATAAAAATTGTTATCAATATCAGTCTCACCTTGTTCCTAAATTGTCTTTATGTGGTGTTAATAGCTGATTATGTAAATACTTTTGGTAGTTTTGTGGTTGTTAGCTGGAATACAACTTTACCCCTAATTATTATCCCAACCATTTGGTAGTGGTTTTATGGTTGTAAAAAGGAATAGCTCCTTAAATATATTACTCATGATAATATAAAATTATATGCAGCTTGTGTCTTATTTTGTTCCTTTTCTTTGACAGTAAATAATCCCAAGAAAAGTGGATCTACTTTAAATGAGACATTTCTTGGTCTTCTGTATCCAACAGAGAATTACAAAGTGTAAGTTTATTGGAGTCACTTCTTTGTTGGGTCTGATGTGCAAACACTGTGCACTTAGAGCATTGTATCCTTTGCAGGTATGGGTATCTGACTAACACAAAGGTCAAATTAATCATGGTTATGACTGATTTAGATGTCAAGGATGCAGATGTAAGAAGTGTAAGTTTCCTACACATGATGTTCAACTCTTACTAGATCTGCCTTCTTACTCCGTAATTTATTTGATTGAATTTGATGGAAAGGGTTCACATGAATGTAGACATACCACTGATAGTTTGGTCTTAGGATGTCACCACCATAGTTTTGTTGTTTATGTAGTCTCTTTTGCTTTCATGATTCATAGAAAATTAAATAGGTGCTGTCTAAATAGGTGCTGTCTTCATTCTTTCAACTTGCAAAATTATTACTGTTGCATCAACATGTATTGTATTGTTTAGGTGGTATAATTAATTCCAACTTCTTGATATAAGTAGCAAGATTATCTGAATGGTAGCCAAAGAAGGATTGGTGTCTGAACCTCTGCATTACATTCCGTATCTTGCTAGTGCTAGAACAGCATGTGTTATGGCAGCATGCCCAACTCCCTCCAGGCAGGGGAACTGATACCCGTGCATGCTAATGCATGCCAAGCACTGACATGGTATGTCATGGCACAACATGTATTCTGCAAATGCCCACCCATCATATGGCACTTACAAACCTTATAACTAAATGCTTCGTTGTATGATATCTTTAGATGAAGTATGGGGCATCACATGTTATCGAGTACATATTGCAGGATGACCAAAGAGGTCTCCCCTTCAATTGTTATCATTAAAAAATAAAGAACATTTTTTAAGTTATAATCTTGAGTTGATGTAAGTAAAACATAAAAGGAATAACTAAAAAAATTGTTCCTCTTATTAAACGATAATGGTCATTTCCCTGATCTAATGGTGAAGCCAAGATTCTGCTTAGTGATCCATATACTTAAATAAAAATATTTATGCATATGTTGTGTAGTTAAAACAGGTTGACCACTGTAAAAATATAATCACCACCTAAATGCTTAGACAAAGCAGACAGCCAGATTCTGTGGTAAATCTTGTTTGTCCTAGATTCACTTACAAATTTAGGCATTCAGTTAATATATTAGGAGTGCACATTTTCCCCCAAATCGCCATATTTTAGTTTTTTGCTTTCTTAAGCCAAAAGCATGTTTTAGAGTACTATATTGTCAGTTATTGAACTTATGCTACGAAAGGGCGGCCAGTGCATAAGGCTCCTACCATTGTAGGGTCTGGAGATGGTCAAAAGTTCACAACCTCATCCCTGCATGCTGAAAAGCTATTTCCATATTTCGAACTAGTAACCTCCAGGGCATAATGGAGCAATGGAACAACCTTACTGTTGCACCAAGGCTCACACTTACAAAGTGCTATGTAGCAACAATTTAGAATTGAAATTTAATTTTAGCTATTGGTACCAACTACATTGAAATAGATGAAAGGAAGCAAAAATGCATGCTTTGCTAGACTTTGGCAGCTGCTTTTGCCTCTTCCTCTTCAAAGACTACCGGCCTTCTGCTGTTATTATCATTCTTGACTGAACAACTGTAATATAGATCTGCTGCTATTGCTAATGAATCAAACCCACTCCTGTAAATTAATGGACTGTGAAGGAATTACGCACAATATTGCTTCTTCTTTTCATCATTTTAAAAAACTGAAATATATGTCCACAATTGTGTGAAATATAGCAAACTCAGAGACCCAGTTAGTCAATGTAAAGCAGATAAAGTGAAAAAACACATCGCAAGCAAAGAAAGTACAATACATGAGAAAGAAAATGGAAATCAATACATACCTGCTCTGTGGGGATGACTTCACTCAGCTGATCCAGTATTCTATTCCTGTTTACTGAATGCCTTACAGATCTGCAGCAGCTTTTAGCAAATCAAACCCAGGCCTATATATATATATATATATATATATATATATATATATATATATATAGATAGATAGATAGATAGATAGATAGATAGATAGGTATAGATATAGATATATACATATATGTGTACATATAAACATATGTATGCAGGAGTTTGAAATAAATCAACACCTGTTGGTCAGTGTGAAATAGGTGAACAGTGAAATCACCTGAAACAGCAAAAAAAGGGCATTAGCACAATTTTCTTTTTTTTTTTTGTAAGAAAAAAGACTAGCATGTGTCTGCTTTGGGAAACTTACTCAGCCGAAGAACCCAATACTTGTCACATAGACTATTTTCTCCTCATTATTCTATTGCTAAATGACATGAAATCCTAACATCTTTTATACTTGATAAGGATTTAGCACTTGATGACTGGACCTTTGATTCACAACTCAGGTGGACTTCAAGTTGCTTGTCAACAGGTAGCTTATAGCAGGCAGGTTTAATAAGAAGGTGTCTTAAACGTGGGCCCTTTCAAGAGTACAACCTCTCGTTCTTAACAAAATAGGAAAATGCATCAAAGCTGCATACGAGAAATCTTAATAGTGTAGAAGCCAAGCCCTTTAGAGAGAGGCTAGAAAATGGGTAAATGCCCAAAGCCTCATTACGTTCATTACTTTTCTTCATTTTGAACTCAAGCACTATATTTTTTTTCCTTTGATTACCAAAATACAAGCCCTATTAGAATTACCGTTAATGAATGTTAAGAGCACCAAATCCCTATTCTTGCCATGATTGGGAGTCTACAAGAAAAAAAAATGTGATGAAGATTGCCTTATTCCATATTTTTTTAAATGCCACCCCTGTTGGCTGCAATTGTCTTCAGTGCTATGTGAAGTAAATACTTCTGTTGCTGATAAATTAGACACTTTCGAAACTTATAAACCAGACTGTAAAGTTCTAATTTTAGGGTTCAGATGTTTCTTCTCTTTTTCCTTTCTTTAGTATGTTGGAAGCTAGAATGCAAGTAGGCTGGTGAGCAGAGCATTGTCATAGAGTTTCGGATGAGAAAAACATTTAGCTAGCGGAGAACTATATTTGAATCAAGCTTTCTCTATTCATAAACCTAAACATTTCATTTAGTTAATTTATATGTAGACTGCTGCAGCATCACCTTTAATTCATACTTCAATCTCAAAGAATATGGAATTTTTAGATTGATCAATTGAAGAATATTTAAGGCGCCCTTCAAAAGAGTGGGGGCCTGACTTTTGATGATTGGCATTAAAAGGTGGCCAGAGAATGAAATCAGTCCACATTTGTTTGTCCATTAATGGAAAAAGTCACCCCTAAACTTTAATGAGACGAGGCTTTGGTTGTAGTCAATAGATAATACTGCTTTTTCTTTTTGGTTACTTAAAACTAATAAAGCCTCTATAGTAAGGGCCTGCGTTACGGCTCTGGTAGTATGGCTTATGCCTTTGGACAGAAGCAATACGTCGAGTTATTGCAGCCATAGGGACCTAAATTCCCAACTAAAATGTACTGATAGTTTTGTTATGATATAGGTATTCTGCTTTGAATGGGATTTGAGATTGCCTCTTTAGAAAGTTGAACAGTTATAATCATTTTTACAGCAAATCTAGTGGTTAGAGACTCCATTTTTATCCTTCAAAGCAGTCTCTACATAGTTGAGAACAAAGCTGTGGAACTTGCCACAGTATATTGATGTTTCAACTCTGATCTTGTTGGTTGCTCGGTTTTTTAGGAGGTTCCATGCTGCATACGTAGATGCTGTCTCCAACCCCTTCCATGTTCCAGGGAAGACGACTACCTCCAAAAGCTTTGGACAAAGAGTTGGTAGCATGGTCAAGTCCTTTGGACCCGGTGCGACTGCATAAGAACATCACATTTTGTGAGCTTGGGTTCAAATTAAGTCAGTTGCGTCAGTGGAAAGGAATGGCCGTTGTTCTTTTTTTTTGGCTGTCAGAATCACTCTCACTTCCTTTTTAGCCCCTTTTTTCTTAAATAAAGTGCTTTTAGGAAAAATATATCTGAATGAGATATTTTGTCACGCCATGAAGCTGTACAAGGATTAGTATTACGAATGGTTTTAATTCTTGCATTGGATTTTTTAAGCAACAACCTCTTTTCTTAAAAATCCTCAAAACTCTTTTTCTTTTGGGCTTCACTGAGATTTCTAGTAATGAAGTGAATTAGATATGAGGGGCGTGTTTTGTTGCGATCTGGTCTTCAGTTGGATACTCTTAACGAATCATGGAATAACGGCTACTCAAAAGTTGGTAGAGGTGTTTGTGCAGGGATTCTGCGATATGGTTCTGGAAGTTTCCGGTAATCGCCAGATAGGGACACGCAATAGGTTAAAGCTATGAAAGAGACAAGGGTGGAAGGGATAAACCACGATCGGATGAGCGATGAAACACGAAAATTAAAGGACGACTTGCTTCAGAATTAAACCAACTTCTCTTATTGGCTTTTTAGACTAAACATATATTCAGGAAGAGCTGTTATTATTTTTTAAATTTTATTGAATGTATTTGTATTCGTAATGTATAAAATATCTATTTTAGCAAAAAAAAAAAAAAAAAAAGAGCCTGGATTTGTATGCATGAATACTGAAACTTGGTATCAGATCATCACATTATCAATAAAAAAGCTGTTAAGCTTGTACATAAACAGTACCAAATAAACAAAGATATTATCTATAAGTTTGAATGCTCGGAATGCCCAATCCAAATATTTTTCATTTTTGCCTAAGTGGAACTTCATTTATCCAGAAGATTTAATATTACGAAACCTTCTTTTTTATATTTTTTTTTTAATTGGAAATTTGCAAAAAAACTCCCTGCAATACTCCTTGTCTATGCATGCATGCCACGTCCATATATATAATTATATGCGTGCACGTTCAAAAGCAGAGTTTGGTAAGTAGTAACACGCACCGGTAATGTTTCTCCTAGAAGTTACTGGGGGATGAGAAGACGCCGTCAACTCACCCACACGACGAAATTAGAAAAATTTACATCAAGAACCCATTTCAGACTACCTTCTACATTCGTAACCCCGCACCGTTCCTCCTCTTCTCCCGACGCTGCTCTCCATTCCGCCTCTTCTTCTCACGGCCGCCGCTGCCGCCGTCGATCGGGGCCGTGGCCGCATAGAGATCGTCGATCAAACGATAACGCGGCCTCCTCCGCCGCGAGGCTCCACCAATCTCGCCCTCGTCGTCGTCGTCGTCGGCCTCCGCCACCATCGCCGCCAGCGCCGGCCGCGTCGTGTTAACGGATCGAGGAGAAGAAGAGGACGACGAGAAGGACGAGGAGGAGAGGGTCTTCCATGGGACGACGCTGCTGCTGCTCTCGCTGAGTTGGACGAGGTGCTCCGCCGCCGCCAGCTCGGTGGCCGTGAACAGATCTTGGGGATAAGGAAAATAAGAAGGGATTGGGATTTGGGTGGGAGGTGGGAATAAGAGAGAGGAGGAGGTCTCGTGGAGGGTTTCCATTTCTCTCGCTTCGCGTTCGATTTCCTCGTTGTGGGGGGCGTGTCTTTACTTGTTTGTTTGTTTGAAGGCTCTAAATAGAGGCATTTCGAATTCCGATTCCGAGTGGAACAAGGAAACCGACTTGGAGAAGGATTCGTGTTGTGGTGTCTCGCGGAAAAAATTAAAGGTGTAGGGTGGTCGCCTGTGAGGGGGACAGATGGGCCAATGAGACGTTAGCACGTATTGACTTATGCTTTTCTCCCCCCCCTTTTTTTTTTTCCGTTGTCTGGATTTGCGGTGTCAGAGGGGATAGAAGGTATCGGCTATGAACAAGGGGAGTGGTTGGATGGATAATTTAACGGGAGATATTTTTAAGATACGCACGGTGGTGCAGTGATACGGTTTTTCCAAAGGTAAGATGGCCACGCATCAAGCCAAGATGCCATGGGATAAGGATGGTGCAAACGTGTTATGTAACAAATGTAAGGCTAGCCTACTAATTTCCATCTTCTATGAGTCTTATCAGCGCCCAATCTGGTTTCTTGTCTGGCCATTTTGGAATCAGGTCCAACCCACTAGCAAATTTGGTCGGAACGCTAAAATTTTTAGATCGACTAGACCGGCCAGGTGAGACAAGATAGGGTTAAGCATGATGTGGTGCAGGTCGAATTTGTCTCAATTTCATTGGATATCATTTTGGTTCATTAATACAAGATAAAAGAAAAATATACTATTCATTTTATGTCTAATGGGAAAACTAATTAGCTAATAATGATCTTTGTCCACCATTTCTAAACACAATATTAATGTGCACAGTGCAAGTTGGAGGTTCAATCTTTTCTTTTTTTTCAAAAAAGAATGAAGTTTTTCAAATAGGCTAACTTTTTTAACCCAAGTTTATTCTATGTGACTAATCTTAATACCTACTGAAGGGCCTAATAGAGTCCAGTCATAGGCTGACCCAACCCATATATGGCCGGGTTTGGATTGTATTTTTCGCACTGAGCACTTCAAAATTTTTATTTATCGGTTAAAAAATATGGATCTTGAAAGACCATTGCACGATCTAATGGTGGATTCACACAAACTGAGGTGAACCCTTTATCACGAAAGATACAACCCCTATCCTCCATATTCTCTTTAGAGACATCCCATAAAAAAAGAAAAAAAGAAAAATGACCCAACCCACGTAAGGGCTAAAAGTAGCTTTCTTCGGAGCTGCTTGTATTTGCTTTGGTCAACCCACTTACGCAATTAGCTCTCAACTTTAGAACCGTAAAAAGAAACGCCTGTGTTTCTTGCTTATTGCTAAAGATACCTCCTTATGAACGTCTTTCCAAACTACTAAAAAAAACCAATCTAACACAGAGAAAGCCTCCCGCGCATTCACACAAAACACCTTAAGCTTCTCCCAAGTGGAGAGGACGTCCCTAACATTCAGTCTTTACCTTGTAGGATGTGATAATTGGAATTATATAGATAAGTTACCCTTAAAATGTAAAATATTTTCCACCTTTTATAATCTTATCATCTCTCCTTCGCCGCCTTCTATATATCCCACAGTCTCTTGCTCGATTCTAATATCTGAGCATTGCTAGAAAGCTCTCCTTTATTTGCATGCTATTAAGTATATATAACAGGCCTCTTTCTTTCTTTCTTTCTTTAAAAAAAGCACTGTTCTTTCATGTTACTTTTGTTATCTTTGTGAGCTTATTGGTTCTGCTTTATTCTTCAGCCTACACACAGTTGTTTACAAACCTAATTAGGATTTTGTTCACTCTTTTGAATTAATTAACTATTAAAATTATTTCACTATTTGTGTGTCAAATTAACATTAGTGTTTTTCTTTATCGATGCTCAGTCTGTCTCGAGGAATCTTCTTCTACATAATATGTTAGCAGTCTTTGCCTCTTAACATTTTTGGATTATTAGTTTTAATATATAGAGTAATAGAACTATATAATATATACATGGATTTCTTCTTACTTTTCTTAACAACTAAGAGAAGCTAACTACAAGTTAACAAGGAGGTACTGTAGGAAATTTCATAGCAAAATTTTAAACAGCGCATTCTAAACCAGTCATCTATGCCATTACTGTTTTAATAGCTAAATCTGTTTTTATTGCAAGAGTTCCAATGCATTACAACATTTTGTACTGAATATCTGATTTTTATCTTTTAGCAGTATGACCCATATCTAAAAAAGGAAGGCATAAAATTAATCTTGTTTAATATAATAAATATATTGAAATAACAACTGAGGAGGCTAATTTTTGGCTGGCATATGTATTGTTAATTACTGGTAAATCTCAACTTTTATGTGTGGTTTCGCTTTGCGTACTTGAATTACTTCTCTTCAAACAATCATGTTTGCACAAGTAAAACTTATTATTTTAGAATAATTTTAGAAAATTATCAGCTAGACTCAGTCTACCACGTCGGCTATAGACTACGTCAATCACCGCTTCCCACGTCGGGCTTTCAGGAAAAAAAAAATAAAAATAAACCAGGGTTCTTTTTCCCCCAAAACTAACGGCTACTATGATTTCCACCAGCCTAAATCCCAACCAAATCACCCATCAATTCACCCCCTTAAGGCTAGGCTTCTTTTTTTTTTCCCGCTCGTGCATGGCATCATTTCTCTCCATCGACTACTAGAAAAAACAAGGGAGATAGGAAAAGGAGACGCCTTTGTCCTCTTCCTCTCCTCTTCTGTGATCAATTGCCATTTCTGGGATTTTTTTTCCCTCGAAATGCTCTCTTTTTTGATCTCTCTCGTTGGTTCTACAGCAATCGGTGGAAGGATGGCAACGGTGAGAAGGAGGCCAAAGACTAAGACCATGTACACACTGGGTTCCGCATCCCTCCTCCGCAACCAGCTCGGCATCCACTTCTAGATATCCCCGACGACTGCGAAGTCTTCCTCAGCCTCCCCCACTTGTCTTCGGTATGCTCAACATCGCCAAAGTCCACCCCATAGAAGAGGAGTCCGACCACCTTGACCCTTAGCCTTCTCCTTTCCTGAGAGGCCACTTGCAGTCGGGAAGAAGCGAGAGTGCCTCCCCAGTCCCTTCCTTCTTTATACCACTACCTCCTTTTCTCCAACCCCTCTGAGCACTGTCCCAGACACCACAAACCCCTGCGATCTCCTCGAGGAGGAGGACGACCATCCTTCGCCTATGCATGCTGCCGTACAATATGTTAACTATATATAAGTTGTATACGAGTTGTATTGTTAGCTGTTTATAAGCTGTATACATGAGTTGTATATGAGCCGTTCATAGCCACCTTCAACTATAAAGATGGGCTACGGCACTGTTTGAAAGTGGAACAAAGATCATATCCTCCTTTCTCTAGGACTCTCGCTCCTCTTCCTCTATGTCTATCTCTCCTCTTCCTCTACGTTTTCACAACAAAAGATTGCAGCCAAGAGGCCCCTCCCTGAGTGCTTGAAGATGGTGCCTCGATGATCCTCTATGGAGGCAAAGTTCCCAATGACACCCATCCCTCCATCTCGGGTTGCTGAGTTAATGAACCCTGCTGAGTTTTGGCCCAGTCTAGCTAGGCCTGGTCTAACTCTCAAGTAAAATCCTAGCTCCACCACTACTGAGATGAATAATATTTATGACATAAAAGATGAACAAGATTTTCAAGGCATTAACCTCCTTCACAATTTAAGATTGTTGTTGCTGCTCGATTTGCAATTCGATTGGGAAAAAAGAATGCACCTTATATAGAATGTGCTGAACAATTTCATGGAGGCTTGCTAAGGTCGAGTTTTGATATATTCCTTGAAGCAAATGCTATTGCCCCTAGGCATGCTAAAAATGGTAGATTTTGCAAATGGCCTATGCATTGGAACTCCTATGCTAATTCGTTGAGAGTGTCGCATGATAATTTCCTTAGCCAAGCTACTGTACATTTTGAAAAATCAATCAAATCAATTAAAGGCCTCTTTATCCTTAAGGAAGAAAAATCACATAAAAGAAAGAAAAACGATTTAGCTATATCTCGCTTGAAATTATTGACCATTTGATTAATTCCTTTTTGGATGAAAACTGTCCAATTTACAGCAAGGATGGGGCATGCCATGAGCAATTCATTCCAGCAAAAAATTTTCCATGCATAATGTGACATCAAGGCTGTTGCTCCAATCCTTTGAGAGAACTAATTTGTATTTGATACCTTATGTGAGAGAAACCATTATTTCTTTTGCATCATTCTGCAAGAAAACTTTGGAAGGCCAATAGGACCATGGATCGAATTACACTTTTGGCTGTCTCAATATATCATGGTAGCCATTACCGACAACAAACACATTTTAGAAAACGATATTCCCAACTCATGAGATGAAGCTTGATCTTCATTCATTATTTTAGCAATAATATGTAGAACTGGATCATACATGGGACAAGAGATCTTTATTCTGAAATTCTCTTTTTTATATTCTATTTTTTTTATTAATCTGATAGTGCACTATGGGAATTCAATGAGTTTGCAAATGAAACTTCAATTCAACTATAGCCCGCAAGAAATAGTTGGCAGGCAAGAGAATGACGCAATGAAAATATAAGAATAGGGAGGTCCATTGGGGTAACCCATGGGTCAATTCTGAAAATTTTCTGCAAAAGCTTTTTTTTTTTTGGATGATAAAGGAGGCTAGTAAAGCACCCACCCAGCTTTTATTGAAGAGAAAAAGTAATTACAGCAAAAGTAAAAAAAGAGTTACGGCAGCTAGCAGAGATTAGGTTAGAACAAGACAATATAACAAAAATAAAGTAGTTACAAAAATAGAAAAGCAAAGAAAACCCCAAAAAAACAAAGCTCGACAAAGAACTAGTTTGTTGTCCCACATTGAGTGATTCATTTGTTCAAGTGCTAACAACGTCAAACTCCATGTATGAGGATAGATAATTTTTTTATTTTGTGCCAAATTTTTGCGTACTGATTAAATAACTTTTTGTTACAAAGGTTGGACTAAAAAGAGAATAGTCGTAAACTTTTTGCAGCAACCGACCTTATAAAACATCGCTTATTCATGAAAATTCTAATATTTTTTTTTTCAGCATGACTATAAAATGGCACCAATAAGCATCAGAACCACCGCCGTGTGATTGCCATATACCAGCTAAAAGATAAAATCCACTCCATATGGTAGCAAAAAATTGCACTCTGAGAACAAATGGCTTACAGATTCAACAGAGTGGCAACACAATAGACATCCTCCTACATTTTTTCCAAGCTTTCCTCCAGCAAAAGCTAATCCCACTGAGTAAAGAGAAGCCTCTAAGAAGACGTCAAAACCAAAATAAAAGAACGTCCTAGATTTACTCTTTATCGCTTTCCAAATTTGGAGCCCCCCATTTTTATCTCTCTGAAAATTCTTAGATTTGCTTTGGCTACTATATCACATATATGCAACATCCCACGTCTAGGCATGCATGAGAAGAAAAAAAACAAACACACTAACGATCGAGCCATATATTACAAATAAATTAACATCCCATCGACAAGAATGGATACATTGCTACTGGAGTTTTAGAAAACCCATACCCCCAGCACACCCCAAACCTCAGAATTTATTCAGAATAATGCTGGAGTCACCATCAACTCCCATGTAAACCGAAGTTAGCGAGGAAAAAAAAATACAAACTCCATTCCAGACTATCGCTGCTCCTCTCCATTCCGCTTCTTCTTGCCGGTGCTGTGACTGCATAGAGACCAATAACAAAAAAAAAAAAAAAAAAAAAAACTGAAAGAAATAGCTTTTAAGGGACCTCTCCCTTGAAATTACTGAACGTTTGATTCGTTTTTTCGATAGGAAATATCCAATTAAAAACCTGGGTGGTTTTTGCCTCCCTTTCAATCAGAGGAAAAAAGAAATGAAATATCCAATTGACAATAACAACGGCTAGCTTAATCAACAATTTTCTCTAACCCGTGGGCGTTTTCTTGTACACAATCTCGTGTTGTTTAGCCTTTTGCTTTAATGTTTTGCAACAAATAATGAGTTTTTTGATGCCTTGTGACCACTAATCAAGAATCAACTCTACAAAGTTAATGCAAAAATCTCATAGCACCATGCAATTATGGTTCCTTGCTCTCAATATCATGGTAGTCGTTGCTAACTTCAAGGGAACACACGGCGCATTCAGAAATTTCCAGTGACTTAATTAATTAAGCTAGGATCACTCAGCAAAAAGACCCCTCTTGGAAGGCATCAAAAAGCAAATTCAAAGAACTTCTTATTTCTTTGGAAACTGATCTCGGAACCAAATCAAATCTCGTCGAGATTCCTACGTACTCTATGATTTAATTTAAATCTGGAGCCAAATGCAGGAAAAAAAACGCAGTAAATTGATCCTAGTCTTACCACCTTCTGAATTTTGGCATTTGCATGGCTACGATATCACATGCAACATCTCACGTGCATGAGAAGAGACAGAAACAACGAAGTCCACATATGAAAGTTTAAGACAGATACAACAACTCACAAATTACGTACACAAGAGCAAATACATGTTAGGATATATACACCATCAACTCTCTTATACATAGCGAAATTAGGAGAAGATACAAACATAACCCATTCCAAAAGATGACCTACTTCTATTTCCCTCCTCTGCTCCTCTTCTGGCGACTGCGACGCTCCTCTCCGTTGATCCGCTTCTCAGCGCCGCCGGTTTCGTCGTCGATCAAGGCGGAGGCAGCGTAGAGATCGGCGATCAAACGGTACCGCGGCCGCCTCCGCAGCCGCGGGGCCCCACCAAACTCGTGCTGCTCCTCGTCGTCGTCTTCGTCGGCCTCCGCCACCATCGCCGTCGCCGGAGGCCGCGTGTTGACGGATCGAGGAGATGAAGAAGACGCGAACGAGGACGACGAGAGGGTTCGCCGGGGGAACGAGTCGCCGCTGCTCTCACTAAGCTGGACGAGCTGCTCCGCCGCCGCCACCTCGCTCGCCGTGAAGAAATCTTGAAGCGGAGGGATTCGAGTCGTGGGAAGGGCTTCTTCCATCGTCTCCTCCCTCCCTTGAGTCGGACGCGCTCGCTTTTTGTTTGGGGCTTTGTAGGGACCCCCTTTTATGGGTGATCCCATCATCCCAAGGTTCGGGAAACCGACTTAGAGCCGTTCGGTCAGGTGTCTCGCGGATGATTGTAAGGTATGCGTCGGTTACGGTTGTACATTGGGATCGTATGCGTCACCGCTACCAATCACAAATTGACACGCAGCGGATATAGGTGTTCATACAATATACCGAAGGGGATGAGCTGATACTGTGGGCTTCGGTGGTGTGATATAAAGATAAACTATAGGGGCATATTTTCTGGGTAGGAAAGGTGGTGGTTTTATGCAATCCAGCGGATTCTCCTTTTAGGTTTAAAGCAACCCATGGACAAGCTGCTGAAATGCCCACGGTTTTTTTTTTTTTTTTTTTCCGCTCTAAGTGGATTAGGGGATTGGAATAATGATGTTGGCATAATTATCATCCATATTGGGATACTACCAAGGTGGGTCTAATTTGGGCTTGCAAGATGAACAAATTGGGTTTGGTCACCCCATATGCTGCGTCAGATGACATTTTCTTTTTTCCGAATGCACTCCCCATTCCTAAGGATTTGAATATAGGGTGCATTCAATTTGAGATCAGAATCGAAATCGAAAAAGATTAAAATAGAAGTCGAAATGGCCATATTCTCTGAAACATTTGGTTCATGACTGAAATTAGAATCAGAATGGCCGATTAGGGTTTGTTCTTTGAAAATCAATTAAATAGAGAGGTATTTTGGATAATAAATTTTAAAATAAATATAACAGAATGAGATTTGAATATTGGGAGGGAGCTGGAAATAGATTTTGGAAGATTAAGGTATTCTCACTTCTCTCTAAATTAAATAGAAATGGAAATGTCTTCAACCAAATAGATTGAATGGAAGTCATCCATTTTCATTTTTATTCGAGAGTCTAACTTCCTTCAATCAAATATATCCCTAATTCTTGATGAATTGATGTGTACATATTATATATATATATATGCACATGTATATTCTCACACTAGAGAGAACTAAAGCTGTTCATCTCTCTGCGCTTCAACGATTAGAATGAAAATCATTATTAATTTTTGAGTAAATTACAAAAATGTTTATGAGATTAGAAAAAAATTTGTGCTTATCTTCTGAGATTTATTTTTATCCAATGCTTTAATCTATAACTTAATAGAGTGTTAGTTAAACTATTAACTTTTGATGGAACCCAAATGCTACATCAATAAAATGACCAACAAAACTTTATAAAAACTCTCCTAAGGTTTATGTTTATTACACTTACACCCCATATTTTGTAAAACTTATAGTTATACCCAGTTAAATTGATAGCATTAATGAAACCGTTTATCTATATTAAAAAAATTAAAAATATTTCTATAAGAAAATAAGGCTCCTCTGTCACTTCCATCTTTAACAGTCTTCTTATCTTCAAAGATTGAGTGGCTAGGATTTCTTTCTCGCTTCGCCACCCCACCATGAGTGTCCCTTTCTAACGAGTGACCGACGATAAGCTTCCTTTCCAACCGGCATCTGGCGATGAGCATTCTTAATTTCCAACCAACATCTAGCAACGAGCGTCCTTCCTAGTCAGGTTTTCTTCTCGCTTCTTTGCCTGCCACGTCATAGAGATTAGGGATACTAGTATATCATTTGCTGATTTTGAGTTCTACTTATACAATACCGTATACATGAGTCCTTAATATTGTTGTTGTGGATAAGGATTCCTATATCATATATAAAATTATGATAGCTCTGGTAGTCTATCATTAAAAGGATCCAAATTAGTACAGGCATGAAAACTCTTTTTTTTTAGGGGGTGCATCAGTTACGGTTTCATGGCCTAGCTTAGATTAAGAATATGCTGGCTCGAACGACAAAAGTCTTGATACTAGTTTTCTGCAGTAAAAAAATTTAGAGGCATACATTTGCCACAGAGATTTAGATTGCTTTTTTTTTAGCACATAGTTCTTTTCTAATGATTCATCACGATCAAGCTCTACACCCGTGGCGCCTCACGGCTGTTCTTCTCCTTGGGTGGATATTATATCACTTAAGACTAGTTTGGTTATTTTCTAAATTTTTTCTGATATGGCATTTAGGTCCCATTTAAGTTAACTATTTGGCTAACATTCTGTTAAGTTATGGGTTAAAGTGTTGAATAAAAATAAATCTCAGAAAGATATGCATAGGTTTTTTCAAACTGTTGGATGTCAAGTATAATTTACTCTTAATCTCAGAGGTGAATTTATTCGTCACTTTAGGATAATTTTAGACTTTTCATATAAGGTAAACAGATTCACTAAAGACATTAATTTAAATAAATATAAGTGTAGCTTTTACAAATTATTGGATATAAGTATAATAAATGTAAACCTCAAGAAAGGTTTTTATAACTTATTCTTAATTTTTTAACAAATGGGGATAGCCATGAATAAATTAAAATTTTAGACTTTTAATCAAAAAATGACATGTAGAATAATCTAAGTGCAGAGAATGATAGACGGTTGGACTTTATAACCAGTAAGAATTAAATTTTCCTTTCGTTTCTAGAAGCAGGGATG
The DNA here is from genome assembly GCF_009389715.1 of Phoenix dactylifera. NCBI lineage: Eukaryota > Viridiplantae > Streptophyta > Magnoliopsida > Arecales > Arecaceae > Phoenix > Phoenix dactylifera. Next base: position 5,269,908 of record NC_052409.1, on the reverse strand, counting down.
GTTTACTAAGTTGCATACGCAAGCAAGACTTAGTGTCATGAAATGGATAAGGAAAAATCAACGAGAGGAGAGAGAGACGCACCTTCACAAGTATATAGTTTAGACATGGTAGTTGTCTTCTATATGGATACCAAAGAATTTTATTTTTCTAATTTCTAAAGTTTAATTATAAATATGTGTGCAAAGTATTTTTAGTCTATGGTAAAGTTTAAGACAGGACGGCTAATTTGGTTAGCGGAACAGATATGGAATTGCCCCATCATCCCTATTTAAATTGCCAAACAACAACTTTTGCCGTTTAGAATAATGTTATACCCTATGAAGGTTTAAGTCGGAGAGAAGGTTTTAATTTTATTCCATTATTTTAATGGAATAGGTTTTTGTCATAGAATAGTAGAAAGTTATCTCCGTCAATTATATTCTTGTAGAAAGTTATCTTCGCCTATTATTTCAAGAAAAAATGTTGCAATTGGTTGGTTCTATTCATTTTTTTTCAACTTTTCCTCCGTTTGGCCTATGGGAGGGTTTAATTAGGCGGGGGTGGAGTTAGCTGCAGGATACCATCGACTAAGTAGCAATTGGTTGATTCTATTTCTTCCGTAAAATGTCATAATGGATTGCTTCTATTCATTTTGCTCAAAAAGAATGCTTCCATCCATTCTTTTTCTCTGGCCTGAGCTTTTTGTCCTTATATTAGTGAATTTAATTATCCTGTATCTCCAATTCTCCACCAATCAATCACCAGGTACATACACTTGCTGGAATATATCCGGAATACTACTACCAAGATTTAAATCATATCATGTGTAACAATCCAGGACCTCAGCCAAAATGGCTAGCTGGAAAGTATTTCTTGGTTCCTTAATCCTGCACGGGTCATCACATAACCCTCCATTTAAGCTCTAACGTACTTGTCAGGTTAAGAATTCAAATTTCTTCAGATCTAATCATAAATGCCACGATCGACCCATGGTCAGCCCCAATAAATCCGTGTTGAAGTATTACCTAGTCCATATAGGTTATGGGCTGGTCCGCTCTAATACCATTTGCAGCAACCTAGAACTTTACCCAAAATAGCTAGTTAGATAATATTATTTAGGTTCTTTAATCGTGTATAAGTACCCAAAATCTATCTAAGGAATAACCGATATGAGACTAAACACACGTCCGCCTGGATCATCATATCATGGATGTCATAAGAATGGAGAGGAATGCCAACTAGCCAAGGTACAAATGGTAAGCTAGAAGCACTCAAATTATAGCATTATGAATGGCACAATTGATAAATACGGGTAAACCTACATGCATATAATTAAGATGTTATACCAATTTTTGCCTTCGAACATACAATAAACATTACGAATCTTTGTATTAGCAAGTTTCATATGCCAAGATCAGTGCAGATAGACGTTGGAGAATCGCTACTTAGTAGACTTAGGCCTTGGATGCCGTTTTGCTGTTTCACCTAGCACCCCAGAAAACTATATTAAGACAAGGCAAGGAATTGGATTGGCATTTGGATAAGAGATCTCCATACCATCCACCACTAGCCATGGCATCCCATCCCATTTTAATCCTATATTCCACCTTCTTCATGACCATCTTATAGGATGGGAACAAAATACCCATCAAATTCGTAGTTTTGTACAAGTCCTAAAGATTATATCTCGTATGGAACAAAATCACGAGGGTACGGCACAAGAGGTAGCATCCATCTACGGAAAGCTGCTTCACGGACTGATTGGAGAAAATCCATAGTCCCAACGAATCTTCGTACTAAACAAACAACCATTTGAAAAGTGCACGAGACATGCGAACAATTTGCCAAAATAAAAAGAGTGAATTGCGTTGTAGGAAACTATAACTTTATTTCACCTTATTCTCAACGGGCAACGAACGGAAACATCCAAGCTAAGCCCAGCACACACTAGTTTATCATATTACCAACCATGCAGCAATGAAAGGAAAGGAGACTGAAGCAGATCCTTAGCCTTCACTTTACTTAGAGTCATGGCTGATGGTGATGGTAGTGAAGGTGGTGGTGGGAGTTGAGTTGGTGGTGCTGGTGGCAATGGTTGCCGTGGTGATAGTGGTGGTGGTGATAGTCGCCACCACCGTTGGCCTTCCCCTGTCCAGGCTCCGGCCACCCTGCATTTGGATCGCGCGTTACTTCGATCAATGAATTCCTCACCTGCTCTGCTTGCACCACTTCATTATCCCTTCTCTGAAACATAATACAATTTCAAGTTAGTTCTGATGAGGACTTAAGAAGCCTAAGACTCAGCTTGTTGTCATGAAATGGTCCATACCTCCACTCTGAAAACGTTCAAGACCAGGGTTCTGAATTGGGTAACATTGGCGTTGGTCACTTCCAGGCCTAAGGAGCTCATGGCCTCCATCAGCCTGGCAAATCCTCCCTGCTTGTACTCGCATAAGACCTTTAGAAAGAACTCATTGCCCTCCACCTGCCTCACCTCCACTTGTGGCTGCTCAAACGAACACGAGATCCATAAGCTAAAGACTATTACAATTAACAAGTGATCCTAGAGAGCTAAAGCAAGTGAAATAACTATAGGCACCTCCATCTGGTTCCCCTTGTCGTCGTGGCCCAGGTCCTGACTTTGTTCCATTGGGTTACTGTTATTCATGGCGATCATCCTCGAGCCGTTCGGGCAATCATCATGCTCCAGTCCTTGGTTCATCATCCCATGCTGATTTGGAACCTCCATTTGGCTGTTGCTGTTGTTGTTGCTTCCGTTCTGCTTACCATCATCATCCTCTGGATTGGTTTCCTCGAGCTCATCCTGAAGATCCTTCACTTGCTTTTGTAACTCCATGACATATTGTATCGCATCGCCGAGAATGGATGCCCTATCCATCTATCCATAATAGAAAAGAAACATATTTATAAGAGATCATAAAGGAGTATTTGTGTTAGGAATGAGAAGAAGAAGGGAGAGGAGAAGGATAACAACCTTGGTGATCTTTGGAACCAATGCTCGTAAAGTTAAAAGCCGGTCATTGAGCTTCTTCCTCCTCTTCCTCTCTGCGACCAGATTCTTCGAGTGGTGCCGCTTGCCGGACCTGCCTGCCACCCGGTGCTCTTCATCTTCATCCACCTGATCACTGCCCTCCGAGCCTGAATCGGCTCTCCGAGCAGCATCCATCTTAATGGACTCCTTCTCATGCCCCGCCACCTCCCGAGACACCGAGGACTCCGTAACCGAGTGCAAATTGTGGGCACTAGTCACATAAGATTGCCGGAATGCGGTCGCCATGTCCGCGGCCACGCTGCTTTCGATGGTGGAACCGAGCGGTGCAGGTGGGGGCTTGTTAGAGAGGTATGAGTCCGCTGTCGACCCATCGAAGAAGATGTCGGAGTTCTTAGGCCCGGAGAACAGGTTCAGAGGAGAGTCGTACAGCCGGGACTGGTCGGAGGGGTCCCATGGGAGGTTTGGAGGGTCGACGGCCATTGACTGCGGAGGGATCCATGGCTGGAGGCCATCGGCGGAGGTGGCGAGGTTGCTGTTCTGATCTTGTTGCGGGTCTATTGGGTCTCCACTGTTGTTAACCATGTTCATGGCTTCGGCTTGTTCATACGGGATGCCGGTGCACTGAGACATGACAAACTCTACGGTTTGTTGCTCCTCGGCCATCTGGTTTCACAAATTATTCCTTAATGATTTCATAAACTCAAGCATATATGTGTACTATTCCAGGTATTTAAAAACGAGACTAGAAGAGCACGCAAAGATCATTACGTAAGGTTTTGACAACAGTTAGGTATTTGTTTTTAGATCATTCAAATGGTGTGAGCTCTAAAAATAATAACCATAATATTGGAAACTTGATAAGAAGAGTAGTAGAGAAGAGGAGGAAGAGAAGTAGGAGAAACAAATGCTTTACGTGTTTTGAAGCAAACAGCTCAACAAGCCCACCCGGCACGGGCACCAAGGCCATTGTTTTTTCTCTAACCGTTTCCTGCTGATAAATTGCAATAAAAAAAAAAAAGAAAGCACAAGGGAACTTAACTACCATCTTATATTACTCTTAAGAAAGTTAAGAAATAGATACAAGAATATGACACTTTAAGAGGTTGGGATGAGTAATGAGAAATTACATGTGAGATCGTGGAATCCGGCAGTTTAGTTTGCCATATGGGATCGTTTGTTATCAAAGCCTGCGCTCGTAACCTATATATAGAAGATCAGAGAGAGATCTTGCCACTAAAAGATTCAGATAGGACTTGGAGACTTGAAAGATAGTGAGTCAAGAGATTGAGGGTACCCTGAAGAGGAATCCAAGGGAATGGAAGAAGGGAGCTCTTCTAAAGCATCACAAATCCTTGTCCTTGGGTGTCGAAACATCACATCCCTGCATGGCAACTTTGAAGCAGACACAGCAGAAGTGAATAGTGCTGCTCCATTCTGGGCTTCAGCTCCAGAGCAACAGCAGCCCATCCACTCTAAAAATCTATCGGACATGAGAGGAGGCATATATAATTGTAAGGAGGTGAATTCTTTTAAAATTGTTAGTGATCATGTCATATAAAAAAAGATCATAGAACAAAGATGCTACCTTTGATCCTGAGACAATTTCCACAGGATGCAGTAGTCCCAGCCATTTGTTCCCACAAGGGGCCTCAGCCCCTCTGCCATGGTGCTCTGCGGCCAGGCCTTCATGTCTCCTCTTCCAATGACCCTATGCCTCCAGTCTCCTTAAAGAACCAGAGACAATTTAGACTAATTATAACTTGTCATTACCGGATAGATATAATTAGAAGAACGTGTGCTGTTTGTTAGTAGGATATGGATGACAGGGGGAGAGAGGTAATAAATATCAAAAGCCTGCAGCTGCTAAACTATAATTAGTAGCAGAATCCTTTTGGAACAGGGGAGAAGAGATCTGTCAGGAGAATATCACACCCTCCTAGTAAAAAAAAAAAACTTCCCCTCTCTCTCTTCATGACCTGTTTGACTGTACTGCGAGTATAATAATAATGGAAGGAAGAGGGAAAGGAAGAGATGGTGAGGAGGACAGAATCAGCTGATAGCTATAGATAACTGCAGCATCGTTTGAGAGACAAGGGAGCAGCATCAAACCACACCATGTGTTCTCCTCTGAATTAGCCCACGTTTACTGTAAAAGGGACTGGCAGAGAAAGACTAGATGATGATGATGATGATGATGATGATATGGTGAAAAATGGAGTAAACCACATGAGTATATATTGCTTTGGAGGTTGTTATGGTTAGGTGAATTGCAATGAAGGTGTGATTGTGAATATATATGCTCTCTCTCTCTCTCTTTCTCTCTCTCTAAATGATTAGGTGGTTTGCTTCTCTTTTATGTTAGGGGAAGGTATCTTAGGGTTCCGATGTGGTCCTATGGAATAATTTTAAAATTATTGGTCGGATCAGGTTCACCATTAAACTTCTAAGCCAATTTAATCGGAAAACAACATGGCCAAATATGAAAAAAAAAATGTAAATTTAGTTGGATTAAATCTATCAATGACCTGATAGACCAATTTAACCACCAAGCAACACACAAACATGTATGTATCGCGCTCTTTTTTTTTTCATCAAGCCTTGTTGTGTGTGTTATTTCTGGTCTGAGAGATCCGGGTTTGTTTTTTCTTTCTTAAATTTTTTTCAGACCAATTAAGGGAGAGAATTGCAACTGAGCCGTCCACTATGGTTATCAAACGCGTATCATGTGAATAGAAAAGGAAATGTGAGGGGTTTTAGGCGGACGTACCGTGTCGGAAGGTGTCAGGGATATGACCATTTTCTGTCCTGGTGCCTAATTTGGGCAACCCAACTGACATCCTGAGAGCATCTCAAATGGTGGACCCAATGGATTCGTTGGGTAGTAATTAAGATGGGCTTGAGTTGATCTCGAAATGGCCTAAAATCTAATGCCTATACACCGTTCAGGAGTTTACCAGAGATTCATTCTAGTTCATGGAGCCCAGAGACAGGGATTGGTGGAGTAGAGAAATGGTTCTTTGACACCAAAACTTGTTGGAGAAGTCACATAGGTGGAGTTGCTTAGGGCTAGTGATAGCACGGCTCCTACGGCTAACAAACATTAGATACGTTAATAGAAATATAGGATGTTACTGTCAAGAGAAGTTAAAGGGAAATTTTGAGCTCACATGTACTAAGGTTTTTTGTCAGATGCCCTTTAATTCGATGATCTTGGTTTTTTCATCTTCTTTTTTTATCAAAAGCAGGTGATTGGTGTTCTTGGACAAAGAATCTTTTGGCTGAGAATATGTTTAATTATATAGACTTTAAAATGCATGCATTAATTTCTATACAAGAAGATGATAGGATGTTTTGAGGTAAACATGTTTTATTCTTTTCACATTAATACAAAAGGTGCGGCGTTGGTTTTGTTATTAGGAATCAGCATGCCAGACTTGTGGCAGCCGGAGGACGGCAGATCTTCGATCAGTTTGTCGTGGGTGCTGAGATCAGAGCTGCCTGAGAGGATATCTTCTATGCGAGACGGATACTGAGGGCAGATCGTATCATCCTCGAGGAAGACTTCGCGACAGTGATCGAGGAGATCCAGGGTCTCGGAAGTGCTGTTAGCGGGATGGAATTGCTCCATGATATTCGTCGTCTCTTAAGCGAATGCGACGCTTCTCGGACAACCCATGTGTTTAGAGAGGCCAATGGTGCGGCGGATTGGGTGGCGTCCTATGCGACTCACCCCTCCAAGGGTTTTATCTGGGAGACCCATGATTCTGTTTTAGCTCCACTGCATTATCTTTTATTGTCTGATTTTTTGGGTCGTACTCATACCTGTTGTGTGAGAGCTGTCGATGTACAAAAAAAAAAGACAGAGAGGATATGTGACGAAGACGTTTTTAGATATTTGAATGAACTAGTTAATTAATACATTCATGTCATGGTTACTTCATGATATTGAATTCATACAATCTTGCACAAGGATGATGTAGCTTAGATCATTGGGAGGAATGATGTTAGTGTAACAATGGTGTAGTTTTAATAGACGGCAAGGAGCAATTACTCTCGAAATTAAAGAAACTCTTATATGCATGGTTTGAATAGTTGCATACCTATGGCAATGGGAAGAAAAAGTATGGTGTAAAGGCTCATCAAAATTAAAAAGAATTCCATTAACCAATTATAACTTTTAGTCCATGTTGATTGAGATTTTAATATCCAATCCAAGTTCTAAAGTTTTTTTTTTTACTTCCACAGGAGATGGATGAAAGGACTGATTTGGCAAGGGATAAAAATAGAATCAAGGATTGAGTGTGAAGGGTCATCTTTAGGAAATTGTATTTGGCACATCGCATATGGGTAAAATAAAAGCATGGTTACAGGCAATATGTAAGCAAAAAAAATTCTACTATGCTACATCTATACTTTAATTTTTTTACACTTTTTTTCTTTTGGTTTCTGTACCACCGATTTGGGGTGCAATCAAGCCAAGCCGAGTTGAGTAGTTAGAGGCTTCAGCTCGACTCGACTCAAAATATTTGGGCTCGAAAATTGACTCGAGATCGATGTAGCATGAATATTCACGCTCGAACTTGACTCAAAAAAAAAAGGCAATACTCGAGATCGACTTAATTCAATTCGAATATCAACCAAACCATACTTGAACTTGAGTTCAAACTTGAATTCGAGCCATAGTAATAATTAAAAAATATGGTTAAAATAAAATATAACATAATATTATATTTTAGACTATTAAATTAATAATATATATTATAAATAAAAATATAATATTATTAAAAAAAATATTCGACTAGGCTCGAGCCATCGAGCTGAGTATTTTGCTACTCGAGCTAGATTCGAAAAATTGTTCGAGCTACTTAAGCTCGACTCAAGCTCGATAATAGTCGAGTCGAGTAGAGCTTGGAGCTGAGTAAAGCCCAAGCAGCTCACGAGTTTCTCAGCTTATTTGCACCCTTACCACTGATACATTTTTAATAATAATGCATACTATGGTATATATACAATACCGACTAGGAATGTGATATCCTACTTTAAGATTTAAAGCCTTCTCACATAGTAGACAAGCGTAGAACAATATTGTGCACCCTTAGTTTGATGCTATTACTAGGATAGAAATGTTTTTGATCCGATTTTGAATAAAAATTATATGTTCTGTTATTATCGAGTATGTGGTTTCTTTTGAGAAGTTTCTTTGCACAAGTTACTTCTACATTTAATAAAAAAATATATATATTCATTCTTCTCTTTGGCATATTGATAAACATGTTTCGAAACTGATGTCTACTACAACCTTTGGTGAAGACTTCTTGGTCCTTCATTCGTATTTAAAATTCAATTATTTTATCCTACCCTTGTACACCTGTCAATATATTTATTGAGATTATCTTCCTTCTTTTTCTTTTTTTGAATTCCTTTAGATGAAAATCATCAAGCTTTTAAGACCTACCAAAGTCATCATTGTCGAGTCTATGGATAGAATGATCCTTAAATTCTACAATATGTTTCGCATCAAGTTTGTCACTGGTTAGCGTTTCACTTTGTTTATTTAGATTTTCTTTTCGTTTAAGCTATATATGCCATTATTTCTAGTTTCAAGACTTAATTTAAATTTTTAGGTACTATATTATAATTACCGTAGTCAGGAGGGGCTTTTTCAAAAGTTCTTCTTCTGTGCAACGGTTAAAATCTTTTCCCTCATTTAGCTGCCATTTTTTTTAAGAGACAAATTAACAGCCTATTTACAGGTTAGATTAAGGTCTCGTTTGACATTTCTTGCAGGGCCAAAACAGTACCAAAATCTTTTTTAAAAAATAATTTTTTTTTAAAAAGGGGAAAAGCTCTAATTTGATTTTTTTTTGGGGCAAAAAGATCTAACAGCCAGCTTTTATTCGATTCTGGCTAACCCTGTTTCTGAATCCCCAAGCAGCCCATAACAGGCCCTTGGTTCAACCATCAACACAGTAAACTGTGTTTAAGACCGCAAATTGCTATTCCTCTCTTCCTCCCAAACTCCTAGTTTTCCTACAAGTTGAGGGAAGTCATGATGACACTGATTGCTGAAATCTCTGAGTGTGGTTGTTGGGCAAACCAAAGGAGCATTAGTGGAATCATATGCTGCCAACTTGGCAACCATTCCTAAAATCCAGTGAACCCGTTGAATGTTGTATGGTTGTTAATTTGTTTGTTTTCATTTAATTTCTCATTTGATGTCAACCGAATGCGATGCTTTGACTGCATACATATTTTACATCATTTCTTAGTTTAGATCATTATCTTCATCCTACTGCATTATTATTTCTGTTTTTCTTAGTTAGATCGTGCATTCTTTCTTTTAGAATCATTTAGTCTCCTGTATCTAAGCTTTATCCTCGGTTTAGCTTTGATATTTTTTCATATTGCTTGCTGTTTTGCTTTGGAATCATATTCTTAGTTAGATCTTGCTTCTTTCATTTAGTCTCCTATATCTAAGCTTTATCCTAGGTTTCGCTTCCATATTTTTATTGCTTGCTGTTTTGCTTTGGAATCATATTAGGACAGCATTTAGTGGATCACCTTTACTTGGATCCTTTCAGAAATCCACCAGGATCCTTGACCCATGAAACCAGTAGCTTTTTTTTTCTCTCCTTTTTTTTATAGAAAGCCAATAGCTAATATAATTTGCTAAAAAGCTCAAGTCTTTCTGAATTGTAGAAAAACTTTACGGGCTCGTTTGGTTTGCAGAGAACATTTTTCCTCCTAGAAATATGCGCATATTTCTGGGAAGAGAATGTCTAAAAAAATACTTTTGGTATATTTGGTTGACCATGGAAAAATGACAGATTTACAGAGTGCTTATGTTTGGTTGACCATGCACTTTTCTGAAAGAGTTATGTATAATTTATATTATACTCTTAATAAAAATTAGGTCTTTAATGCCTCTTTAATGCTGTAGGGTCTTGGTGGAAAAAAATAAAAATGAAGTGATTTTTGGCTCACGGAAAAGTAACTTTCGCATGTTTCTCGTGGATTTTTCCCATGAAACATGAGAATCATATTTCGAATACAACTTTTCCGTTTCTCTCCTTTGAAAACTCCAACCAAACAAGAGGCATCTTATTACTTTTCCGTTGACCATACTTTTTTCCCTCCTTTTTCTGCGAACCAAACGAGCCCTACAAGAACTAGACCTATTCCTTATTTATGCATTTTAACATCTGCATCATTAACCCTGAATTTCTAATTCTTATGTCCCAATTCCTTCTCCCACCTCATGTCCATCCAATCACAAAAAATTGAAACAGATACTCGATTTTGAATCTCTCCATCTTCCGGCATTATGCAGCCCCTCCCTGTCCCGGATTTTGACTTTTGATGGAAAAGCCAAATAATTTGAGTAGAAGATTGCAAAAGACATAATGTGTCTATGACATGTTCAAGGATAAGAATGGCACAATTATACCTCATTTGTTTTATGATGAGTGAATACTATGCTCCTAGATGCATAGCATGTCATCACCTAACTTACCAAATATTTTTTATTCGAGCAAAAATCAGATGAGTTATGATATAGAATAACCTAAGCAACAACATTAAGCCTTGTCCCAATTATATAGGACATATACAACAACCAACTGATTTGTCATTTGTATAATGGAAACATTACTAAAAAACTATGATGCGGAGTACGTCATACAAATTTGGTCCTGTGATTCTAACAAATCTGAGTGAATGCTGCAATCTCCCTTAAGATTGGCCGGTGGTTGGATCTCCAGCATGATCGAGGAGGTTGGAGTCTTCTTCTCCACCTTTCACGATCGATCGATCGCGGGAGTCTTCTTCAGGCCGGCCCATTAGCCCAAAAAATAGCGGGCTATCACATTATCTGCAGTACAGCAAGTGATATGGTAAAGTTTTTATTAATGCAAATTGTTCGCTTTGTCTGCTCTTTTTTGGAGGAGATATATCTGAATCAGCCAAATGGTACATATTCTAAGCAGAAATGAATATGTCAAGTGTATATCTCAATTAGTCTACTTTTCAGTGGCTGTATGTGATTTTTTGCAAGACAGATAAAGCTTAAATAACCATTTTGTGTAAAGATTTTATGACTTAGTTTTATCAAAACAAGTCCAATGGAAAGTAGCCAAACTTAAGTTGTAACAAATTTATTCTAATGTTTTGCCTGTGCCTATTCTAATGCAACTTGAGAGCCACTCTTTATCAAGAACAAAGATAAGGGGAGATGTATATGTTGATAACGAACCTAGAAGGATTGTTTAGTTTCCTGTGAATCTTTGATTGTTCTCAAGATCTCAAAATTTTAATTCTTTTTTTTTCTTTTGGTAAACTCAGATGTTTACTATACCTTGTAAAGAAGTTACATTGGCAGATGGAGTAGATTTTCTAAAATGTTTATGACACTTATGAAGGAAAGTATATTATACACATGAAGTTTCTAGCTAGCTAGCAAACTCATCACATCATAAATTAGAATTTATTAAATTAACTATCACCGAAGGAACTTTAGGAACTCCTTATGACTTTATTTGATGACAAATAGATTTTACCGTAATAAACTTGAAATGGAAAATTCTGCAATCCGCATTAGTGAAACAAGATAGACAATATCATGTCAAAACTACCTTAAGATTTTAGGAGAGAAGAAAACTTCAAGGTAAGATCAAGAAACTCCATGGTATCCTACAATTTCATCTTAAAATATTGAACAAAAACAAATTTGTCAAATTCTTAAATTGTTGCTGTGTGGTCCAAAAAGGACCAATCATGACACTTGGAAAAAATATTTCAAAATATTCGACGCCTCTAAAGAATTTCACATAACATACATTAGGAATATGAAGCTTTTAGCCAACTTGAAAATTTTCTAGCTCAAAATATAGTTTTTGGGTTTAACTATAATTTGAATAAACTATAATTAACTTCCAATACATTAGTTACTAGCTAGTGGTCTTTGCTCTTGCCAACTCAATTAGTATGAAAACAAGATAGACAATATCATGGAAAGTAGCTTAAGACTCCTTTTTACCAAAGAACTACATAGAGCTCAAGTCAAAGAACTTTCCAATATCCTATAAGTTTATAAATAGCAACATAGAAAATGATGTGAGAACGAATTTTTCAAACTTGCATATACTTTGTCCGAAGAGAAATTCTACAACACGTGGAACAAATTTTCACTTGTAAATGAACTTCTAATAAGGGACACTATGCCTCTAAAACTTTTAGCCAACCATCAAAATTGTTATCATGAAGTTTAACTTGAATAATTTGTCAATCTATTGAATGGCTCATATATTAACATGTGGAAGATAATAGATATGGGATCAAAGCAAAGCACAGTGATCCTTCCAAAACCTCCTCTAACACAAAATAAATAGAAAAACATAATTCACATCAATTTCATGATTAAATGAATCATGCCCACACTCTTGAATCAAGCTCAATAAATTCATTTTCCTCCTTGGTAACACTTTTCTTGTTTTTCCAAAATGGTCATCTTTTAACCATATAAGCCACATCAATGGAAGATAGCATTGCTTAGGTAGGAATGCACTTATCCTTGGTATTAGACCAAAGCAAGTAACACGGCAAACCTATGCACGACTTATTGAACGGAGAGAGAGAGAGAGAGAGAGAGAGAGAGAGAGAGAGTCCAAAGAGGAAAAGGAGAGAGAGAGAGAGTCAGAGTCCAAAGAGGAAAAGGTAATACCAGGGAAAGGGCAAGGGTATTTCCTCGCATCATTAATTGAAAAAACCACTCTCCGCCGCAGCTCCTCTTCCGGCCCTCAAAAGCAAAGCAGGAACCGAGAGAGAGAGAGAGAGCGAGAGAGAGAGAGAGACCTAAACCCCCTCCCCGTCGTGCTCCCATCGGATCATACATTGCTGAAATAATTTCGCTAAGCGCCTCGGAATTTTCCCTAATTCCCCATCATACTCCCACCGCCGTCTCCTCTCTCCTAATTCGCTTTTTTTTCTCTCCCTCATCTTTGCTTCCGGGAGCTCGCCGATCCCCGATCGGAACCCTAACCCTAGCATCCCCCGCAATGTCGCCCGCCTCCGACCAGTCCTCCTGCAACCACCTCTCCCCCTGCTCCGCCCACCCCGCCCCCCGCGGCGGCGGTGACGGGGGTCTCTCCGCCCCCTGGGCCCAAGTCGTCCGCGGCGAGCCCGAGGCCGTCCCGGCCGCCTCCCCCTCGCCGCCGCGTCCCGCCTCGATCTCCCCCCCGGCGCCCGCCGATCGCTCCCCGCCTTACGCGGAGGACGCGGCCTCGTCGTCCATGCCGCCGCCGCCGTCGTCCGTGCCGCCGCCGTCCGAGAGCCCGGACCAGGGGAGCAACGGCAATGTCGCCGCCCGAGGGAAGAAGCCGGCTTGGAACATGCCGTCCAATGGCTTCAATGAAGCAGGCCACGTCATGGGGGCCGACTCCTGGCCCCCTCTCTCCGAGTCTGCCAGGGCTTCTTCTAAATTATCGTCGTCGGATTCTCTGAAGGCGCTCTCAGATGGATCAGTCTCTGCTCCTCCGGTGCGATCCTTAATTGTTTCATTGATTTTTTTACAGGAATTTAGCAAACGTTTTGAGTTTTTATTCCTTTTCCATGCTTGCATGTTGTTTGAAACCCATCTATTGACTTTGATCTTCTTGGAATCGGGGTCCTGGGATCACGTCTCCTTTGCAGAAGCCAAATTCCAATCACCCAAACCCTAATTCTTCTCTGAACCATGCGGCCCCTGTCCGCCAGAAATCCATTCCGAATTCTAAGTCCATGAGGCGTGGTGGTGGAGGCGGCGGCAGTAGCAGTGGTGCATCAACCAATGGTGGATCGCCACCACCTTTATCACCACCGGCTTCAGCCGAGACAGCTCAGATCATCCCTGACAAACAGTCTGGCCCAGAGCCTTCCGCCACCGTCCATCCCAACGGGAGCAATAGCAATTGGCATCATGGTTTGAGGAGCAACGGGTTCACACCAAAGCAGCATGGTTCAGGGGATCACCATGGCGGCTACGGTGGCAATCGCAGGGGCAACAGTGGTGGTGGTCGGTCCCATCATGGAGCCTATCGGAGCTGGAGGGATCACGAGCGGGGTGGCTATGATTGGAATCCTCTTAGAGGTTTTAGTGGGAGAGATGCTCACATGCTGCTTCCGCCACAACAGCATCGGGGTCATCCCCGGCCATTCCCCAGGCAACCTCCACCTTCTCCAGCACCGTTTGTAAGCCCTCCTCCACATGTCCGGCCTTTCTTAAGCCCCATGGGCTTTGCTGGTAAGCTACACGGTCTTTGGTTCTCGCAATCTCTCTTATCTCATGATAGGTTTCTCCATTTTGATGGTCTGTAATTGTTTATCAGAAATTCCTGCTCCTGTATATTACATCCCAGCCCACCCACCACTTGAATCGCTCAGAAACATGCCTTTTGTTGCTCATCAAGTACCACATGCAATACCACCTACAATGTTTGTTAATGGAGCTGATCATCAGCGTGCTTTGCTTTTGAAGCAGATAGAATACTATTTCAGGTAACTTCGAAGGTCTACAATTAATTAACATTTAACCTTGTTATGGTACTTTGTGTCATTTATTTTTGTCATCTTGCTTGCAGTTCTGATAACTTGTGTAAAGACATATACTTGAGGCAGAGGATGGATGGCCAGGGCTGGGTGCATATCTCATTGATTGCTGGCTTTAATCGAGTGAGTTAATTTGGAATGCTTTGATGTTTTCTTTTCATCAATTTTTGATTTTGCATTGTTACTCTTATGATATATGTAGTACAACTGCTGTTAGTTTTGTTTATATATTGTGTACTAAGAGCTGTTGGTTTCTTTTACACCATATTTTCAGAAGAAGCAGCTATAGATGATTTTACCCTTTACTGCCAAGTTGGACCTATAATCAGTTGTCTATACTTATTTGTATTTTAAATAGTATGATAGCTTTATCTCTGGTTTTGCGGTGCAAGGTTTTACAGTTTTTGAGTTGGTAAAACTTTGCCTTTTGCGTGGTTAGAAGGCAATTGTTGGTGACATGAAGTTCAATCTGCTCATGCATGCATAGACTTGCCTTTGTTTGTTTTATGATATATCAATTTTCAGTTCTTTGCTTTCAAAGATACTAAAACACTGTGAGCCCATGTCATAGTTTGCTACTGCTGACAGTATTGGGGTGTCTAGAGAGTTATTGTGATTCAACTGGTATATCTTCTAATAGATGCTCCTCCAAAATAAATCCAACAATAAATTAGATGACCAATAATCATGTGCATAAATGAAGTTTGATAGCTCCAATGATCAGCATGTGATCTCCTAATGATAACAAGACAATTAGGAAAACTAAGTAAGAGAAAGGTCAAAGATGATGTTACATAACTAATATTAATGTCAAGTTAATTCTAGATGTAAGAATCAAAAACATTACAAGATATTGGCATGATTGCCAATGATTTAAGCTAAATAACTTTTGATAAAGTAGTAAAATCTAATTGATGTTCTTTGTCCAGATAGAGATATTGTTTTCTAAATTTGCAAGATCTTTTTTTAATAAAAAATATAAATTGAGTTTTGCATGTGGATGTGAAAATTTGCTTTGGTTAAGATTAATTTTTCTAAAATAATTATCTAAGAGAGAGGTAGAGAGAGAGAGAGAGCCTTTGCATTCAAATTTGGAATTGATTGAGACAAATTTGTGTCTTCATCACACGTCCGTAGTATCTAGGATATTTTGATGGCTGTAGCTTCGCAGGGCAGGAAAGTAATGAATTGGTTTATTCATGTTTTTTCTTTGGTCACACAAAAAAAATTGATCGATAGAATTAGCTGACTGATATTGGTCCAAATTATTCATATTTAACTTTTAAGCATTAGCTTAGTTTTGCTTGGCTGTAATTAAGATAATTCGAATCAAAATGAATGCATACTAATTATCTCTACTTCAAAAAGAGACTTGAAATTTGTCCCTTTCCTATTTCACATTTTTTTTATTGCCTGTCTTTTCTTGACATTGCTCTGTTCCATTCCTTATCTCTCTCTACTGCAATTATGCTATAGCTACAAGATGCTTGATTCATGTTTCCCTTGGTCCATTCCTTTCTATATAACACTTTTTAATTAATGTTTGGTGAGTAACGGTAGCATCTTGAAGCTATTCAACATGGTCAAACCTGAATCGATGTGTGATAGCCTGTACTGCTGCTCTATCCTGCAACATGCAGAACCTGTTGAAACAATGTATATTGTGAATCCAATATAGGCAGGTCCTTTATTTCTATTTTTGAGGATAACATGCCCTTTATTTCTTGTTGCTTGTAATCAAGGACTATTTATTGTGCCCATGCCTGTTAGAGGCTGATATGGTTGACAGACCATATCGACACTAGGCATTTAAAATATAGACCAATTCTTGTTTGTCTGTATTAGTATGTAGTTTCATTTAGGCATTTAAATAAACTCATAGATTTTCTTATATTTGTGATGATTATTGTATAATAAGTTTATTGTATAGTATCTAGTAAATTGTTAGACAAATTAACATTGCACAACTATACCTACAACACAAACCATGTTTAAGCATTGATTTTTTTTTTTTTTGTCAACATACTTCAAATATTGTGGGAACTTTGAGAAGCTTATGTTCCATGAGTCGCCTTGATTTCTTATCTTTTGTTCCATGTGGAACAAACATTTTTAATCAGTGGTGTGCCTAATCTGCAGATTCAGTACTAAATCCTCAAAAGAATGCAAAAAGAAAAAAAAACAAGGAACGGTTCCAGAATGTCTAAATAGCAATGAAGCTATTTAGGATGGTTAGATATGAAAGTAGGGCATAGGATTGTATTGCTTCATATTAGGCTAACCTATATCAGTTTCATATGCACCAGTGCAGGCTGCTCCAATAAAAATACGAACTTGCAGGAAAATACAGTGACGCATACCATTGTACCATATTGATAAATTCTGGTACAGTATGTATCAAGATACCATTTAGCATGGATGAGCTTCCTGATCCTTGCTACAGACTTCCACATTCGAATGACATGTGATATGTGTTACCACCTCTCGGGATGAATCGATGAAGATTAAGAATTGAAATAGTTCGCACTGCCATGATTATCATTTGAATTTTTTGGGTTACTGTATAATGTTTTGTTGGGTTGACGATATTGATTTTCTCCTTCTATTTCTTTTTCTTCTTTTCCTTTCTCTTCATCTATCTACTAAGTGTTAGACCATTACTTTTTTTGGCCTAACTCATTAGGAACTATATTAATCTTAGGTACACTGAAGTGCAGAACCTTCTCTTTTATGTGTATATTGACTTTTAGAGAGAAAGGTTGTGTATAATGCTATTTTATTATGGACATATGCTGTGGAGTGTTTGTAACAATTTTAGTGAACGATATTCTTGATTGGATGATCTTTTATTTCTTCATTGAGAGGAACTATTTTGTGTGTTTATTCCCTTTTGTGGCATATTACAATAATAAAAGAACATGCTTGTTCGCCTTGTCATGATCACCATCCAATCAAATTAGCTGATTGGTAATTATATTAATCTTGGGAATCCTGTTGTGCGGGCCCTTGTTCAGGTTTATAGTCATGTTTAATTCCTATCTTCATGGTAATTTATTACTGTTTGCTTATATCTAACTTATAGTGGATAGGGAAATGAGAGGAGGCCCATAAAATTCATTGGAGTGTGTGGATAGCACAGGAGAAACACTCCGTACAGGGTGAAAAATATGTGTTCATGATTGCCAAAAAGGGAAAAATAGATTTGTTCTTAACATCAAGCTTAAGTGCTACCTCAAAACATAAAGCTTTCATCATTCTAATCCATCAAATATGGACATGTGATTTTTCTGTTGGATCACACAATGGTTTCAAATTAAATCAATAATCTGAATGACATTCTTTACCTAACAAAATTTCATTGCATCAGTTTCTCAAGTTTGATTTGCATTGATAGTCATAGTGGATCTGGGTTAAGATTAATCTTGTATAGACTTGTGGGTCATTGGCCCAATCTTGATAGTCCAAGGGTGAAGATAGAGCAAATATTTTGTTCGCTGATAGATTCTTCCTTTTTCCCCTTCTCTGTGTGATGATTTGTTTTCAGTTATATTTTCTCTTGGCCATATCAACTTCTGACCCTGGGCTGTATTAAGAAGTCAAGGATCATCTTTGTGAGTTAAGTCAAGTTTCAAGCCATGCTTAACATAGTTCTTTAATTGAAAAGGACAGATGTAGTTAAATGGTATTTTATTTCTAATGCAATAACCAAGGATAAAAGGAACCTACTATACTGCTGGATTTTATGTATCAACATGCAGTATTAAGAGATATTAGGATGTCGGAGACATTTGTTTCAAGTATGGTTTTACCTTCAAAAATCTAAGACGGTCGAAAATTTGGCCATTTCAGGATCATAATATTTTAGCTTAGGACAAACCTGCATTGAAAATTTAGGAAATATCTGAGCTAGCATTTAGCTCTATGTGAGGTGATGATGAAGATACTGATATTTATGGATTGATCACATTTGGACTAGGTTAAGTAACGCAATTAGTAGTGACCACATGTATTTTGATATGTATAGATGTTCAATGGTTCTGTACATATCTCCAGACATATTCTCTTATGTAGGAACTCTGGTTCATCATGAGCAGGTGTTATATGAATGTGCTTTTAGATTCATGTGGTTTCATGCAAAGAATGGTGGGATCTTTCATGATAATGATCAGTCTGATTAGGAGTTTTCCTTATCTAACCATTTGATCTCTGTCTTTTTATTGTTATTTTTATTTGGTTAATTAGAACTAGCAAAAAAATTAGGTCATATAATATTTATTGTGAATTAACTTATTACCAGAAATTTTATTATGCTTGTTTCAAAGTGTCTAATTGTATATCTAGATAAGGTTTAGCTTTTGAAGTGGGAGATAATAAAAATCTATTCCTTCAAGGGAGTTTGGTTATATTTTTAGATTTTTTATAGGCAATCCTGTGGAATATTACTTGTGGGTGGTAGTGATTCTAGATTACATGTGATTTAGGAAGATTCTAGATATCTTTATGGTAATAGTTATCTATTTGAGAGGTTGTTCTTTATCGGTTGAATTGAGTTAGTTATATGTGAAGCCCTGCATGAATATCAGTTACTATCATTATTGCATAGACTTGTCATTATTTTTGAAAAAAAAACTTTAATAGCCCTTGTCATATTCGTGTTCTGGGGAGAGGATTATGGTGTCTCTATACCACAATCCAAGCCAAACCTTTTTTTAAACTGGTAATCTGAACTGACTAGCCCATTTAATAAATAGGTTAGGTTGGGTAGCCTTAGGTGCTAGTTCATGCTAACTTGACTTGACATTCTTAAATCCATGTTGGCACAATTATCGCGATGCTAACCTGGCTAATTTATTAGTCAATGTTTTTTCTGAGATTAGGAGGGAATAATCCCCACCTTGTACCCTCTGCTCACCCCACCTGAGGACTGATCACAACAGGAATTGAACTCCTAACCCCTTGCCAAGGGGCAAGGGGTGATATTGTCAGAGCAAGCGCTTGGTGATAATTTATTAATCGACGCTAACCTGTTAATTTCACATGTAATAATTTATAAACATAATATCAGTAGTTATTTTTAAAAAGGTTAAATCGGTATATAATGGGTCATTTTGAGGTTTGGTTTGTAATCCTGTTGACCCAACTTTATTATTAGACAGGTCAATCTGGGTCAAAGTATATCAAGCATTTAAACCTGAAACAGCCCATTCAAAGACGGGTGAGTTGTGTCAACCCGTTTTTGATGCAAACCCTTACTGTAGCCAACCATCATGCTAACTTTGTGTTGGCTTTGTATCGGGTTGGCAGGTTAAGGTCAAGGATTACCAACATTAAGTATGATCTGTACTATCTTTTGCATACTAAACTCATGAAAGTTTTGCACAAGTTCTTATCTTTCAAGCATTCATAGAAAAGATGCTTGATATAAGCTTCTTGTGATTGTTGTTGGACAATATACTTGTCAGTAAGTATCTTGAAACGTGCATCCAATCAACTTCTTTGAATATGCTATTTGGATAAGACCAAGTTATGCTAAGGGTACGAATCATCAGGAGTGCCGCATTCACGCAGCTTCTCGGTTGGCTTTTTGCTGTTAATGTGTATCATAATGTATTAACTTGTGTCTCTTTATTCGTGTGCACTGCATGAAATGGAAAATTATTGAAATTGATCACTTTTTTCTCTGAGCAACCTCTTTTTACAGGGGGGTTATTATCTGTCTGTTGACATCAAAAGATGAGATAATATATTTTTATTGGAATTACTCCCAAGAATAGTGTTAAGCTGGTTCAGATGATTGTCTTTATGTTTTTCTATTGTCAATACTTAGTTAGACTTTTGTTAACATTGGTTCTAGTCCCTTCCCCACCGCACCCCGCACCCCCCCCCCCCCCCCCCCCCCCCCCCAAGCCCCTTTCAAAATTATGTCTCTAGATAGCTATGTTGATATTTCTATGATGATGTATAGCCCAACTAATATGTTTTTGTGTTCCTGCTTGCAGTCTCACATGCTAATCAGTTTGAATAAGGATCACAATTATATCTGTCAGCTGATGATCTTTGATAGGAAACCAGTCATCATTGTTTGTAAACAAATTATGACTTTCTCACACAATAATCATCTCCTTTTCAGCAAATTGTCTTGTATGTAATTACTTTTCAGTTGCTCTTGTCTGGATGCATTTGCAGCCAACAACTGCAGTAGTGCAAGTGTGGTCAGACTTACATTTGAATCCTTGCATTACTTTTATTGAATTAGGAATCTTGGCATTTGCATTAGATGTTGTGTTTCATTTCTTTTCCATGCATTTTTATTCAGCACAAAAAATGTTTCTGTTGTCATGTTTGCAGGTCAAGCAATTGACAAACAACATACCATATATATTAGATACGATACGAGGTTCAGATATAGTGGAAGTACAGGTACAAAAACAACTCTGTTATCGTTTCAGATATGTTTATAAAAAGTGTTGGTTTACTGCAAACTATTCCTTTTACTTGCCTGCTGATAGACAACAGCAATGAAGTTGCCTCTGCTTAGGTGTGAAGAATGCGTTGAATCATTAGCTTCCTTTTTGCATGTGAAAGGATTTTTTTATCACATTCATTAAATTGTTCCTTCTTCTTGTGTTGTGATGCAGGGCGAGAACATAAGGCGGCGTAATGATTGGGTGAATTGGATACTGCCATCACGACCGAATCAATATAGTACTTCTTCCAGGCCTTCCTCTCCAGCTACATCAAACTATGATTCTTTGGCAGCTGGTATGCATAATGTTGGACTAGGGGAGAGGGCTGCTAACCCCGATAATACGAGGGGCCAAACTTGGGCGGAGGAAGTTCTTAGTAGATCAGCATCTGGGCATCAGAATGATCTGTCGCATGTTGGAGAACCAAATGGAAAGGGGAATGGGCAAGGAACTGGCCACACAGAATCAGATTGATCTTAGTCTGTGTGAAGCTAAGAGGCCACATTCAAGGCCATTTTCATGATGCGCTGGATTTTGCAGGAAACAGTTGCTAGTGGGGAATTAATGAGTGACACTCTGGGTCCTTTATAAAGTGAGGTCCTTGCCTTTCTTGGCTTGGAATGTTGGTCTCCCTAACAGGATAGCAAATAAAAAGCAAAAAAAAAAGGGGAAAAGAAAATTAAAAAAATAAATTAAAGGACAAATGAAACGGCGTAGCTGGATAGAGCTTCCACTGAGTTGTATAGTTTGGTTTGGCTTTGGTGAATAGTGATTTTTAGTGGTGATATATCCGGTATGCTTGGTCCCTTGGGGATGTTCCTGAACAATCCCAGCCTTTTTTGGTCGCATACCACCATTTTTTTGGGGATTACAGAATTGAGCTCTCATGTTCCCAGAGTTGGATTATGAGGGATGGAAGTGATATAAATTCTTATATGCCTTCTCTTGAGCGACTTATATCACATCTATATACCTTTTCTTCAATTTTAATTGAAGATTGTTAGTTCATAAAATTCCTTGATTGTTTGGATAAATACTTTTGCATATATTAGGTCCAGACTCAATTTTTTGAACTTTAATGGTCTGAATTGTGTGATTTATTTAGTTTGCTGGTGGGACTTGAATAATCCACCAAGCACTGTGGATTCCCAAAGTAAGTTGTTTGATTCCAGGAACCTTGATATTTTATTGAAACTGAATGCACAGTACTTTTTTGCTAGTGAAATCTGGTTCACTTTGGAAGTGACTCTTGGTTTGCTATGGATCTCTCACCAGTTGCTATCTGGGTTACTTGTTAACGAAGGTTCATTTCATTGCACTTTCAGGTTTGCTTGCTCCGTGTGTGCATGCATCTATAGGCATTTGAAATTACGAATTCGTGACCTGGAGTGAGGTACTATTAGATGACATGATGTGTTGACTATTGCTGTGTCTCCTGGAAGCTCTGTATTTCTCCATTGAAGAAAATACATTATAACTACAGCAAAGCCAATTTTATCTTCCTGAGATTCTAGTAGGTTATATCTGGATGTTGGCAAAATTCTGCAGTCAATTCAATCTACATTCTTCAGCTGTAGTTTGATTCTTCACAACGGTCACCGCTTGCAGGCTTGTGCTATGTTCCATGTTTTAGTTGCAGGATGGAGTAATCTCTAAGCAAGCAAGCTGCATGCTGTGAAATTTCATAATCTTGGAATTGGAATGGGTTTGCAATTTTTGTTTCATTTTATTGCAGTGATATGGGTCCATTTCACTATATTGCGATAGAAATCAGGAGGGTGGATTAGTGCTGGTAACTGGTGCGGTATCCGTCGTGGTGCATTAATAAAGTGCAGCTAAGACTTGGGAGCACGGTGCTGTTAAAGCTTCATCTGAGCACACTTGATAGGACTCGATTCGCAGTCAGAGGATCGACAATCCACAGGTGCACTAGGGCTCTTTGTTTTGAATCCGTGGAGTATGAGCACGACGGCAGGAGGACAGGGTGCTGGTACCAAAAAGATTATAGAGGATGGAGAAAGGAAGCAAAAAAATTGAACGTCTTCAGCTACACAAGAAAAATATCAATAGAAGCAAAAGGGTGAAAAGAAAATTGAAGGAAATCAAATAAACAAGAAATTATCAATAGAACATGAACATATACATAAGAATAATTGCTTACATTCACTCTTCGCACTCGAGCTAGTGATTTCGCCAAACATGGGTAAATATAATCCTTTGTACTGCAGCAGGTGATAGGTCTCAATGCATTTTATAAAATGTATCTTCTCAAAATGGGAATGAAGCTATTATGTTGGGCCGTGACTTAGTACAACAGAGCAGTAGTGGCCAAGGCGCCAAATTATATTCCGAGTGAAGCCCACCACCAAGCACCGTGGCCTTTTACGTCACATTATTCTGTCTTTCTTTTCCATATTAATTTTTCTGAACAGGAGGAGCGAAGTTGGGTCTATTCTTATGATTTTGGCACTGACCGAACAACCATCTCTTTTGGCATGATGCTAATATATGTCGATTTATCTCATTTTGATGCTAAACGTGCAAGGAAACACGTGTTGGTTTTTCTCGATACGAGTACGACCGAACCCCATCTTGATAGAATATCTCTTCAGGTATTCTAGCTTCCCTACCTTTTCCAAGTTCATCCCGAAAAAAGATGCCTTTATCCTTTCTTTTCTTGCGATTTGCCGGCCCACACGTAGTGTAGCATCTCTGAAAGGTGAGAGGCAGGACTAGAGGGAGTATGCACTACGTAGTGTATGCTGCCGCTTAGCAAGCATAGTATTGCTGCTGATCTTCGGGCTGTGGACAGCTTCCGTCAATCTGCAAGGCAATAAACAAGCTTGGGTAACTCATCGGAGCTATGCTTTGGTCGGACCCTCGAACGCTTAAATCAGAGAGGAGTCTCCTTCAGCTAAAGATTGATCAGTTACCTTTTATAGAGGGTATTAATAGTTGAGGGATACGAAATTTCTGGAGATTGTGTTCCACCAAGGATGCTACGATCGTTGGAGGTTCCACTATAATCGTATGAGATCCGACTGTAACCCTCTCGGATATGCTAGGACGACTTAGGATCATACAATACTGATAACAGAACATGTCGTAACCATTTGAGTGAGTAGGTGCTAGTCGTAATTCCTGCCTTTGGTTGTCGCCCAAGATGAGAGAACCAAGGTTGTGCTTGTTGCCAAGGCAAGTAGTAGTTTGGCCGAGCCGGAAAACTCGACCTCAAAGGTTGGTTGCTTCTGCTATGCTCGGCTTTGATCGCCTGGTTGTCGCCGAAGCTTGATTCAGTTTGATCATGTTGAGCAGATGTCAGAGTTGATACGTTGACTATGAGCTAATTGAATCTGATCATGCCACATCCCTATACCCATCTGATGCCATATCACATTATAATCCCTTTCAACTTTACAATGCCCAAACCACCCTACTCACGAGTCCCGAAAACTTGGTACCATGCAACCAAAAACATAGCGTTGCCATGAAATTGCTCCGTCCCTACAAGACGGCTCGCCTGACTTTGTCTATTCTAATAAAGAACTGTTCTGGCATCAAAAAGGCAGTTAAAATACATCAGTAAGAAGAAAAGAAGATCATTGATGGCGTTAATACCCGGCCAATCCAAAACAGGGTCCCCGTCGTGCAGTCACAGCTGCCAATCATGGAGGGAAAGGACCAACTACTTTATGGCCGGAACTTTCATCCTGCAATTAAGAATTTCTGCCGATACACCCCGCATTCACCCCCTCCCCCAATCAATATTAAAGAGCCTTTAACGAAATTAAACATGCGACCTTTGTTTATCAAGAAAAAAAAAAAAAAAGACATTTTAGGTCGTAACAGAGCAATCTTACTATTATGCAAAGCTCACTATTTTCGGAAGCCTCGTGCACTGGATCGATTCTTAATTCTTTTTTAGCAAGACTGACTTTCAAATCAGAGAAGCCTTCAAAGCATAGCAATAAGAGTTTCAAAATAGCACATATCCCCTGTGGCATGCGATTTGCATGGTAGAGAGTAGTATAGTCCTCAATGATTGTCATGTCGTCCGGTCATGAAGACAGATGGCTATCAAATAGGGATGACATTGCTTGCAAAACATAGCAAGTTTTATGTGCCATACATCATGCTCTGTTGGTTAGCCATTTGTCTCGATGTAGTAGCCATGCATCCAGAGTTGTACCATTCTTTGCGGTGCAAAATGCACACTGTAAAGGACCTAGGTCATTTCAAAAATACTATATATTTCTCCTATTCTACACAAAATAGCAAGTTGCCATGCGATATGGAACTTTATTTCCAAAGTGGGCTTATAACAACCAGACCTCATATGAAAAAACTAATCGAAAGATATTATTTGTATTCCTTGATCTTATATAAGTATTCAAGATCTTCCCAACGAATAACCGATATAGGACTAAACGTACGCCTACACGGATTCTCACATACTTCTCCTATTTAAGCTCCTACATTTTTGCCAAACTAAGCATCCAAATACCATAATCAGCTCATAGTCAGCTCAAATATACTCGTGTTGCAGTATCCCCTAGTCTACATAGGTTATAGATCGGTTCGCTATGATATTCAAGATCTATCCAGTAAATAACCGATGTAGAACTAAACACACGCCCGTATAGATCCAAGTAGGGCTGCACTGTATCGCTGGACAAACTTGGTGGCTTGTATTTGATCCGTGATATAATTGAAAGTATCCAGTGGGGCACAGGGTATCTAGAGCAAGAGATGCATCTGGATTCAAAGTTCTCTCTCTAGAGAACTACATTCCCTGTTGGCTGGTGGAAACTTTAGAGGAAAAAGAATATCGAATGCAGATATTTATGCCATTTGTTTCTTTGGGGTTTTGTTTGCTGGTGGGGAAGGCTGGAAGCATGCGATACGATCGGTACCAGGTTCTTCGGTTTTTTGTCCTGCTAGTCATGAGTGATTCTTCCCAAGATGGGGAGTCACAGGAATTGGCTTGGTCGAATGGGGTGAGGATTAGGAGATATTATTAGTGAAACAAATTCACCATGAATTCATCATCCGCAAAGGAGATGATATATCAAAAATAACGCTGTCTTTGTTTGGAATTTTCGACACCAAGTTAAATGACATGCCGGATTCTGGTCCATGGCATCATCCCTATAAATTAACTAAGTTTTATCACACATCAAGGATTCAGATCCCAAGGGTAGAGACCATATTAAAATGAGAGCAGAAAGAGACCGTGTTAAATTAAAAACTCGCCAAAGTTAAAACGCTTCTTCATTTCTTCTTTCCATACAAGATATCCCTTTTCTATTCCAATTAAACATAAACAGAAAGAGACCATATTAAAGTGAGAGCTTATATATATATATATATATATAAAGATTAGAATATATGAGTTGTACTTCATATTATTAACTCTTTGAAAAAAAATAGATGGACTAAGATCCAAAAAAATTGAACATAATTTATATTGTAAAAATATAAATAAATTAAAATTCATGTATTTTGATTGTTCCAACCTAATTATCAAGTAAATATTAAAATGAATGGTTTTAATAGGATGATGCTATATTTTACTGTAATCTAATAATCAAAATCGTGTAAATTTAGACCTATCTATATTTTAGGATACCTAGATTTTAATCCATAAAGTGACTTTTAAATCTATGTAACTTGTTATTTATTTTACTATAGTAGTACAATTGATATTGTTCACTTTTATAATTATATTGATGCATATGTTAGTGACTACAAAAATATATAAATTTTGTTTTTTTGTGTAGTATAAATTATTTCAATAGTTTAGATTGTCAATTTGAATGATTTGTTATTGATTTAAAGTAGTAAACTCCTTTTACAAGAAGCTACAGTGAAGTGTTTGGTCAAACCATATGATATACATACATGTTCGCTCGCCCTTATATACACACATACACCTACACATATGTGTGTGTCTATATATATATTTATTTGTGTATGCATCTATAGTATTGGACTTGGCTACATTCAGGTGATCTCCACTCAAATTCAGATGTAAATTGGATAATATGATTCCACATCGATGATCCGAGCTATTGAATATGATCTACTACCTTTAAACTGCTTATATATCAAAAATTATATAATTTAGAGATTTTTAGCATATGCATTAAATTATCAAAAAAATAAATATAATTTGATATTATTTAAACTGTTCAATTTTATTTTGACTACTTGCTTTCTTTTTTTTTCAAATCACGTGGACACCTCACAATGTCAACATCACATGAAAGTCCATGGATTCCAGCTTGAGAGCTACTTGCTGCTTAGCATTGTATACCTTAATCCAATTCGGTTAGACCAAAATGAAACAAGGGGACAGGGAGTAAGGGTGCGAATGAGTCGGGTTGACACGTAACCTAACCCAACCTGATCCGACCCACTTATACTTGATCCGACTCATTTTAAAGAACCATAAGATCAGGTCGAGTTCTAAAATTGGACCCGTTCCATTCTTGGGGCAAGGTTTGGATTTTTTGAATTCTAACCTGATCCAATTCATTTGAATTTTAGGCAATTTTAGATTTCCAACTTACAACCCGACTTGACCTGAACTCGGTAAACTATTTGAGCCCGCAGGCCGAGGGGTGGCCGCCCCAACCATCCTGCCTGGTGTAATGAGCAGTTCAATCATGTACTTTCTTTCCAATATCTCTAGAATCCTTAAGACATTTTTTTCAAAAGTCTAGGTTCTTCTCAATGGTGAAATAACTTGTCTAATTCCTTTTGCCTTTGGGCTTGTTTTGGACTTTTGACAGACCTATCTCAAGCCCATTTATACTGCCTATAGCTGGCTGCCTAGCTGCAATAATTGCTTTCGCTATGAAACAACTCAACCACGAGTCAAATGCCTTTGGAAATTACTTTTGCCTATACCAAGAGCTTCTTGCAGTAGTCTACATTTGTAAACCTTCTCAGCGTATTTCAACTATGGTAGGATTGGCCATATGGCCAATGCCTGTACTTCGCTCCTACAGGCAAGAAAATAGGGCAGAAGGGAACAATTTGTTGGGTCAAAAGGAAAAGTTTTCAAGGTTTGCTCTATGGCATACATGAATAGATTTTGGTGTTACAGGAGCTTTCTTAGCGCTTGAGGATTGGAGGTCTTATGTCTTACATGTTGAAGTGACTATAATGGAGTAAGATTTAAAGAATCAGCAGTAGTGGAACGCTACATTTTCTCCACTTATATTAGCTGATGGCCTAATGGTATTTAGTAAGGCTTTTTTGCATGGATACCCTTCTAAATATCGAATTTTATATGAATATCCTTCCAAAATTGATATTTGCATGTATACCCTTGTAAAACTCTGTTATTGTATAAATGCCCGTAATATAACGATTGTTCTAACGGTGTTTAAAAAAATCATATTTATATTAATTAAAAATAAAATAAAATTTTAAATTACGCTATTGTCTTTGTCTTCTTCTCCTGCTATCGGGATCGTGATCTATTTGCATGTCTACCCATTAAGGATATTTTAGTCATTTTAATTTGAAACCGTTAATTTTTTAACGTCGTTAGATAGCATGGGTACATATGCAAAAACAAAAATAAAAAAGTGGTAGAATGGCAAAACAAGTGTTTTACGAGGGTATACATGCAAATATCAATTTTGAAAGGATGTTCATGCAAAATCCGATATTTAGGAGGGTATTCATGCAAAAAACTCATTTTGTAATAGGGATCAAAAAAACTTACAATTTGGATGAAAGCAAGTACATGAATTTTTTTTTTTTTTAAGGATAATACACAAGTTGATTATGGGTAAATTGAGAAGTTGCTACTATCATTCCAAAAGAATTTCAGCATTGAAGTTGCTACTGGTAAGCTTGGCAAAGAGAAATTTCAGATAAAAAGTTCAACCTCGAATAAATGAGTTATATTTCTTTATTATGAATCATAACATGATCCAATCCGAACCTGACCTAAATCCAAATCAAGATCCGAATTTTTTGGATTGAAACTGAGTTATACATGAATCCAATCCGTTCCACATGACTCATTGGGTTAAAAATTGTAGCCATGAACCTGATCAAAACCGATCTTTTATTGGATTGGATCTTTGGGTCTAATATTAAAATCCAAATAAAAAATTGAGTTGGATCGGATCACTTATGACCCAGACGAGACCTGACCCATTTGCACCCGCGAGGGTGACAAATAACGCCCCACTCCTCCCCTCCTCTTCCAGCACTCTCCTCGTTCTGGAACCTTGAGAGGCTTTTCCTTCGGCCATCCTCTCTCTCTCTCTCTCTCTCTCTCTCTCTGTGTGTGTGTGTGTGTGTGTGTTCGTTCCTCGGAACAAGTGCCCACCAACAACAACAATAGCAGCAATAATAGAGGGATCTCCACCTCCTCCTCCTCTTCCACCAGGTCTTCTTCTTCTCCCCCTTCTACTCCACCCGAGACTCCAAGGAGAAGCATGGAAGAAATTTGGAAGGATATCAGCCTCAGCACTCTCCACCAGGGCCTGGAGGCCAAATCCACCTCGACCACCTCCTTCAACGGCATCGTCCTTCAAGACCTCCTGGCTGGGGCCTTTAAAAAGCCACCCCCTGTTTCGGCTCCTCTTAATAAGCTTCCCCTGCCTCCCTTCGCTGGCCTCAGCCTGAACTCTGGCCACCTCGTGGTCTATCCCAACTCCAGCAATTCTGATACTAATGGTGCTGCTTCCTCCGCAGGCCTCGTCGCCTGCGGCTCCAAGAAGAGAGCATTAGAGCAGCAACTGGAAGCGAGCTTGGGCCATGGCAGTGGCGCCGATGGACGGAAGAAGAGGATGATCAAAAACCGGGAGTCGGCGGCTCGTTCTCGAGCAAGAAAACAGGCATCACCTCTCTCTCTCCTTCTCCTGTGTATTCCTCCCTTGCTCTTCGTTGCTGTTTTCCTGGCTTGGCTAATCTTAGAGATCATTGATCTTAGGTAGATAAGAAACGAGTTTGTCTTGTCTTGATCAAAGTTTTGATCTTTGAATAACTTTTGGGGTGGGGAACAGGCTTATACACATGAGCTGCAGCGTGAGGTTGCTCGTTTGCTAGATGAGAACAGAAAGCTGAAGAGAATGTTTGAGGAGGTAATTTCTAAGCATCCCATCTCCTCTCTTCCTCTCCCTCTCTCTCTCTCTCTCTCTCTCTCTCTCTCTCTCTCAAAGCTTATTTCCATTTCTTGATTACTTATTAGTGTTTTGTGCTGATTGCTGTGTGGTGTACAGTTACGTTTGGCGATGGAAGCTCAGGTACCTGCAGCCAAGCGCACGCTGCAGAGGACCTCAACAGCTCCATTTTGAGGGGTTAAAAAAGATAAAACGAAGAGTGGGGTTGTGGAAGCCTCTTTCGAAAAGAACACGACAGTTGGAATATCTTTTAAGTCCCTGTATCTCTCTTTATTCCTCCCACCCCAATCCCTTCGCCACCCCACCATTTCCTCTCCCATGTACTTGCTTACAGACCTTATGCATTATATTTCTTCCCATATGGGTTGTGCTTCCTTTGTTTGCTCTAATTGATGAAAGCAGCAGCAGCAGCAGCAGCTGCAGCTGCTATGGAGGCAGGTTGCTGCTGCAGATTCATAAAGTGTAATTTAATTGATTTGCTCTGATTGATGAAACCAGGGACGTCCCACTTTATGTGCTAGCTTCTCTTCCGCAGATAATGAGGAGCCCTGGACAAAGTTTGGAAGTATTTATCAAGGACACGTGTGATCTGCATGAAGAATTTTCAATTATTGGAATATTTTTTTCTTAAAAGCTGGTGATTGATATACGATGCGCGAAAAAATAATTTTTACATATTAGGTTGGTTGATCATAAAAAAGTGATACATTTCGGAGTGGCATTTGTTGAGTTGAATATCTAGTTTCCTAGAAAAGTTATATAAAATATCTGTTATATTCTTAATAAAGGAAAAAAAATCTTATCCTATGGCCTATTCTATCTTGAAGCTTAATGATATTTTGCTTTACCGTATGCCCACCCCTTTTTTATAACAAGAGAAGGCATCATCTTCCTTAATGTGCAGCCTAAATCAAAAACGATGCGAGTCAGTTTCCACTTCTATCTTACTCACATTAATCCTATTCAGACTCATTTAAAGACATGGTATAGGAACAAAAACCATAAAATCAAAAAAGAAAGAAAACTCCTGCAAGCAGAGTCATCAAGTCTTGAGATTAAAAAAATAATAAAAAGAAAGAAAATCATCCTCTTTTATCCTCATTTCCAGGACGTCTTTTAATGATATACACTATATGAGCAGGTGATATATACTTAGCAAATTATCTAGCAACTCAATAGATATCTCTAAGTAAATTAATTGATAGTTTTCAAAATATTATGTTCACCAGTATACACTACATGGTCAGATGATACACACCTGTTGACTTTTTGATACATACTAAAAGCTTTTTTGATACACACCCAACAGTAATCAAATACATATTTTTAGATAAATCGATACGCAGCTTCCAAAATATGCTTTTTACTAGTACGTACTATATGGCAAGATGATACACACTAAGCAAATTAATTATCTAGCAAGCCTATACATGCCTTTAGTAAATCAACTTACAGTTCTCAAAATATAGTGTTTATTATCATCGATACACAATGCATATAGTTTTCTAATTTTGTTCAACATAAGAAATTATAAATGCACCATTCCTTAGATTTTATGAGCTTTAGGGTGCAAATATCCTGGGGCATCAAGAGAAATGTGGCAAAATAGTAAGTTCATCTCATATTTTCTTCTCCAGTGCCCACCTTATATGATTTTTTGTTCACGGCGTAGAAGCCACTATCCCAACAGTCAGAGTGGCCAGTGTTGCGGGGTTTCGCCCCGGCAATAGCCCCACCGCCTGGACAGAGAAAGCGGCTGCGTCCCTCCCGAGGTATTTTCCGCTCTGGGGGGTTCGTGGATCGTAACCTGCGGGGGTCCGTGTAGGTACTACCCTTTTTTTGACAGGAGCCACCGGCCCCCCCTCACGGTTTTGCCCCAAAAGGCGTCTCGAGAGGAAAGGTTTTGGCCTCCTCATTATAAGGCACAGACCTTTCCGCTATCCGGTGATGTGGGATTAAATTCGAGAACCCGGGGTTCGTGGATCGTAGCATGCGGAGGTCCGCATAGGTACTGCCCCTTTTTTGACATGAGCCACCAGCCCCCCCTCACGATTTTGCCCCAAAAGGCGCATCGAGAGGAAAGGTTTTGACCTCCTCATTATAAGGCACAAACCTTTCCGCTATCCGGCGATGTGGGACTAAATTCGAGAACCCATCCCACAAACCTCCTCATTACTGCTCACACTGATCTTGTATGAGCACAGCTAACTACATTACTAGCAAGAAGGCTGCACAAAAAAGAAGGAACAGAGGCCTGCTGGGTCCAAAAGGAATTCTTCAAAATGATGGGCAGTAAATGAGGCGACCCAATCAACAGCTTTATTTGTCTTTCGAAATATATGCCTGACCTAGAAAGCACGATACTTCCACAACATCCGTCATATGTCGCCTAGAAGCAGGTGCTCTGCCTCCCCCCGTCCCTCCTTCAGTAAGCGCTCAATCAACGAGGCTGAGTTCCCGATCGGAGTATTTCCTTTTCGGTTGGTTTCCAAAAATAGGGGAACCAAAGCATCCCCTTTTCGCCCAAAATCCGATGATCATCGGCCGGAATCGAGGCTCCAAGAAGTCCAGAAGAAAGAGGAGAAGGATAGGTCAAAGCTAGCTAGGTCCTTACCTGGTTTCCAGCGGCGAATAGCAACGACGTCTATAGCGGCTGACATTTGGAGAGAAAAACTAAAGAAATACTCTGGCGGTGAGCTTTGTTCAGGGTTGGATCTCCGATGGGATGGACATAATGATGGGAGGAGCTCTAAATAAAGCTCGGTTGCAACCAGAATCCTACTTCGAGTCAAATTTTGTCAGCCGAACTTAAAAAAAAAAGAAAAAAGAAGATGACTTCCATCGAATTTTTTTTCTCTGTGCATGCACAACATATGCATTATTATTATTTTTTATTTGGGCTAAAAGGATCAGGCTGGTCAAGCGGACTGAGTTCAAGAAAGGCTCAGTGATAAGATCTAGTAGAAAGAAATGACTGATTCATAGACCAACTATTTTTTATATTATAAAATATTAAGTGCTGCCGTTGTGGAACATTGGAGCATGATGAATGGATTGGACTCCTGTCCGAGCATCATCGGATTCCAAACTAGGGCTGTCCCCCATCCAACAAACTGCGCACGATTACGCTTTCCATGGAGGCAGGCTGGGTCTCATCAACTTAAAGATCCCTACGGTGAAGAAAGTTCCGATTCAAAGAACATTTCAGAATAAAAAATTCTGAGAAAAAAATCATTACCTATAACATACTGCATCTTTAATTTATTATTTAAGATATTCTCAGTTATACCTCTAAAAACTTGCGGTTCGTTACGAAGTTCTAAGAGGGGAAAAGAGAACAAACCCCGAATGGCCAATATTTTTTACAAATTATCTTAGTTTCCTTTGAATCAGAATCCATGAGAAAGCTGCATTCTTGCCACTGAGATGGTAGCCTAGTAGGAGCATGGCCTTACTTTCAACCAAGTGGTTACAAGTTCGAAATGCACAGACGCCGTTTAAATTATAGAGACCGGATGCTTCCTTCTCTGACACGGGGTCTGGAAGAACGTATTGCCCTGCTAGTAGCCTCGATGGTGCTAGGTGTGACATACTCACATGTGGTATTCGTATCGGAGCCCAGAGAGGTAACCGAATTGGGCCCACGAGTGGAGAGGGTACGAGTAAAACCGGCCGGGATGCTTAACACACGGTCATTTCTACCCGCATCGAACATTCTCCTGACGGGATGGGAGCCCAGTGGGAGCTGTTACGCGGCGGTGGGCTTGTCCCTCCCCCCTTCTTTTTCTTTTGGTCCAGCAAAAAAAAAAAAAAAAAAAAAGCATCTTTTTCAATTAAATAACAGTGGGGCCCATCTTCAGAAAATATCTCCGGAATCATCGCATGGGTCCTCTCACAGTCGCATGAGATCTACGGATCCGCCGGTGGTGGATATGTGCCATCCTTTTATTTGTGCTACAAACGGTTGTGCGTCATCTTTAGCACCACACCCCACCGGCCTCTTTTGCTAGCCCATTGAACGCTCGACACCCAACTGATACCAAAGTTCGTATTGTTCTATACTCGCATCCCTTTTGATCTTTACATAACGTTGGTTCCTGTTGATGCCCACATCCTACTCGGCGTTGAAAGCCCAGATCAATTCGCTTGGTCCACAATTATATAAAACAGGGCATCAGTCCATTGCAGAAAGTCGCGGATCTACATATAAAAAGAAGAAAAAGCCCAACGAGGTAGTTCTGGCCTCAGAAAGGGCTTTGGAATAACAACGAAAAGATATACTTGGTGGAGTTCACGTGCTTGATACCACTGTTATTGTCGCAGAGCTAAGAGTTGCTTGGAAGGGTATTAAACATGCGATCTAAAAAACTCTATATAGATGGAGGTTTAATGACCAATAAACTGGATTAATAGGATAATAGGACAGCTCTTTTATGCTCATCCTTTATTAATTAATATTTGGAGGATGTCGGATTTCTTGGTGTATTTTTATGTTAGCATGCTTATTGTAAAAATAATACTGCTGCGAATTAGATGGTTTTTTATGTGGCCGTTCACATCATCGACAAGTTTTATCCTTGCTTTCCTTCTACTCTCATCTGGTATGAGACATCATTTTACCAAGATCTTTTGCAGTTTTAGGCTCCTTCAAGGACTTCCATCACAACAAAGTAAAAAGGAACAAACTTTACTACTATTCTTTCATTTTTGCTTTTCTTTCGTCTATTCATGTATTTATTATTTATAATTGTTGGTTTTTTTTAAAGTCAGAAACAAATCACAATTAAGCTCGAACCGGTTCGGAGTGCTCATAGACCGGTTTGGTCTGTCAATCCGCCTCGACCCTGGTATTCCCCCGACCCCGCTCCATGGTCGGCGCTCGATATTAGCTCGCAAAAGAACCTGTTGCACCCGAAAACCCGAGCAAAAAGAAGAAGGAAAAAAAAACGAAGAAAGAGTGATGCAGAGCCACACTCCGCCGGTGATGCCGTCACCGGCTAGGCTCGGCCTGACCAACGCCCACTCCCCCTCCCTCCCTCCAAACCCCGGTCACAACCCTAATCCTAACCCTAACCCTAAACCCGCTCCCTCCTCCTCGGTCTCCTCCTCCGCCACCGCCCCCACCGCTGGCCACCACCACCCGGTCACCGCCGCTACCACCACCTCCTCCGCCCTTCTCTCCCTCCTCCCTCCTCTTCCCCGCGGCCAGGCCCTCCTCGCCCAGATGGCCTCCCTCGCCACCAAGCTATTCGACGTCTCCCCCCACCGCGCCCACTGGCTCGCCTCCTTCCGCGGCTCCCTCCCCTCCTTCCTCCCCTCTGCCTCGGCCTCCGCCACCCCCCTCTCCTCCTCCTGCTCCTCCTCCACCTCTGCGGCCCCCTCGTCCGCCAAGGAGGTCGTCGCCCTCTTCACCGCCCTTCAAACCCAGATCTTCGAATCTGTCGCCGAGCTCCAGGAGATCCTTGACCTCCAGGACTCCTGCCTCAAGATCGCTGGCGAGATCCGTGCCAAGGACTCCACCCTCCTCTCCTTCACCAAAAAGATCCGAGAAGCCGAGCAGGTGCTCGACCAATTGGTCGACGACTACTCCGACTACCGCCGCGACCCCAAGCGCCCCAAATCCGACAAGGATTCCTTCGATTCCGGCTACTCCACTTCTCTCCGTTCCTCATTAGATCTCCAGGAGATCCTTTCCTACGCCCATCGGATTAGTTACACCACATTCGCCCCGCCGGAGCACGGCGCCGGGCTGGCCCCTCTACGTGGCGCCCTCCCTCCGGCGCCGCAGGAGAACGAGATGCGTGCTTCACAACTCTACCACTTTGCTGACCTGGACGTCGGGGTGCCAAAGAAGGCGCCGGAGGCGAAGGAGAGGGTGGCGGACGCCCTGGCGGAGGTGCCGCTGATGGAGCCGACCCCGCCGAGGGAAGAGGTCCCGGTGCCTATTCCGCCGCCAATGCTGCCGATTACTGTTCCGCCTGGGTGGAGGAAAGGGATGCCGGTGGAGCTGCCGAGCGAGCTCCCGCCGCCCCCACCTGGATGGAAGCCTGGGGACCCCATCACTTTGCCGTTGGATGGGGTTGTGGTTGGTAATAGGGAGGAGCAGCGGGTTGGTGGGGTTCCGGGAATACCTGGCATGCCTGCACCGCCGCCAAAGGCGCCGGAGGCGATACAGGTCAAGTATGTGCAGCTTGATATCAATCCAGACCAGGATGATTACAGTAGCGATTATAGCAGTGATGTGGGGAGCTCGGACGAGGATGATGAAGATTGATCATTTGGGTAAGCTTTGGTTTTGAAAGAATCATGCTAACATGTTGTTTTTTATTTGAACTTTAGTTACAAGTGTTTTCTGACTATGTTGAATGCTGTTCTTCAACCTTATGATCTGGATTTTAGGCTTTTATCTTTGTCTGAGGTTGTCAAATTGATTAGAACCATCATATGCTTTATATATCAAATTCCTTATTTCCGAAAATGGCATGAGATCTGATTGTCTTTCAATTTTAAAGCTATCATATGTCATTTCATCAATGCTATTTCTGAATATATGATTGGCAAGGTAATGCAGCAATTTTGGTTTGGCATGATCTGAGAAGAATCAAATTAACACGTATTTATCTGATTAAGATTTCACCATTTGCTGTCTGCACCTTTGCTTCTAGAAACTATGCCGAAGAAGGTTAAAAAAATGTCAGTTAGCTAATAACAATGTGATTGCTAGGATTAATAAGTTTTTGTATTTCTTTAGCTTGCTAGTACCATGCTTTATTTTAGCTGGGTGGATTGTCTTGCTAGGTTAGCCTGTGACACAATCCCCTATTGTGAATGAAGAGAAATGGAAGTTGTGATGCCTACTAATGATTAAGGATATTGTCAGCGGCAAACAGTAACATTTGAAGTAAGCTCTGGACCAACTTGAAAATGAAGTAGATGGAGGGTTGAGATCAAGAAGGAATCTGGTAAAATAGATGGCTGGTTGCAACCAATATACTGAAAGTTTCACTGTGAGTTCACTAAAAATTAGTTAAATTGATGGATTAGAATCATGAAAGCACAGGAACTTTTGAATTGAGATATTATTTCAAAACATCTCTTATGACATGATGTATTATCTTTTCCTTCTTTGGTGGCTGAGAGAGGTATAGTTCATGTTCCATATGTGTCATTAATTATGCAATGTGTAGATACTTGGGGGGAAGATTTGTGTGCAGGAACTTGGAATGGATGCAATGTAATGTGATTATGTATATTTAGAAATCATCATAGAAATAGGCAGGTGATGAATTGAAGAAAGAAAAGAAGGAGACAGGGTAAAGAGAAGAAGAAGAAGGTGACAAAGAAGAAAGGTTAAAGAGAAGGAGAAGAAGAAAAAGGAGAAGAAGAAGAAGAGGAGGAGGAGGAGAGGAAGAAGAAAAAGAAGGAGAAGAAGGTGATGAAGAAGAAGAAGGTGACAAAGAAGAAGAAGAAGATGGAGAAGAGGAAGAAGAAGGAGAAGAAGGATTAGACCTAAGGTTTAATCTTCTGTTTTAGTTGACATATTATACTATTAGCTTCTAAGATCATGAGTTGCAGAGTCAGATTGTGCTCATTGGAAAATTTGAGCTTTGATGAATACTACTACGTTTTTAAAAGATCTGATGAAGGATTGACCATTTTAGATGCCATTGGGTTGCTAGCGTCGTAAGTGAAGGAGAGGATTCAAAGAAGGCTTCTGAGATTCAACCAGAAAAAAAGAAAAAGGCAAAGGGCTGCTAACACTTGGCATCACGTGGTCATTTTATTATGCCTTTCAGTTACTTGATAAACCTATCATCCATTTAGGAAAAGGAGTTTAACTTTGTATTCTGTGTTTCTGAGCTTTACCGGTTGCAAAGTTATAGTGGAGAGAGAAAAGAAACATTAGGATGGTTACATGGACCAAGCCTTGTACTTAGGAATCACAGCTATTCAGGACTTAAGGCTTAGATAGGATTAAGTAGAGGTTTGAACAGGTTGAATTTGTCAGTCCAGCAAAATATGTATCCAAATTAACTTGATAATCTAATTGTTTTAGATTTAAACATTAGTTATTAGATCCAATTTTTGGTTCATTGTACTCGGATATTTAGTAGGTCTAACGTATAGTTTGAAAATTATTGTTTTTCTTGATTTTTTTTATTTCACTATGTATATTTTAATCATAATACAAACTTGTTATAATAGCGCACATAGCTTAATAATTATGCATGGTTGAAGATGGGACTGAGTAGAGCTCTGAACAGGTTGCTTTTAAGTTGTGACAAAATCCAAACCTGAACCCATTAAGCTAATTGGTTTTGGATCCTTGGTTTATTGATCAGATTTGATTTTGGTTCGGATTCATTGTTGGGGAATCAACAACTCTAGAATTTAGTTAAAAATTGCTGATTTATTGAATTTTTCCTCCAATACCTTTGCTTTTGTCATAAAAGAATATTATAGTAGTGGAGTGATTAACTTAGTGATTAGAATGTTCCCATTTATAATGTAATATGCATCGTTATGATAGTAATTTCCACATTATAGAAAAACACAACCATGTTTTATCTGTTCAAACTCTTATCTTAAGTTTGATGGCATTTTTCTAATATAATAGATTTTAGTAAGTTAAAAGGGAAAGTGCAAATATAAAGTTTATACAGCAAGGTTTTTGAATTCCTACAAAGATGTATTAAATTTGTGCTAAGTTGTTGCTGAATTGTTTATTGGCTGTCAATTAATGTTTAGCCATAGCCAAAGCCAACTTATCATTCGGGAGGATTTCTTTGGACCCAGTAGGCTTCTATTCCCTCTGTTTTGTGTAGCCTTATTGCTAATGATGCTGCTAGCTGTACTCACGCAAGAGCAATATGAGTAGCCGATGTACCAAAAAAAAAAAAAAAAGAAGCTTACTGGATTTACTTCTCATACTAACAAAAGAGTCAGATGGTGCTTTCTTGCTAGGAAGACCACCATGTTAATGTCTGACCGGCCTGTCATGCTAATCTGCTGTAAGACCATGCCATTCAGATCCCTTTCCTCGTATCATACAATGTGAAGCAGAATACTGTTCTATGCTGTCAAGCTGCGGACTGGATCTCTAGACGGTGATGAATCTTTCTCAGGGATGCCCATTGGGTTATATGATTATAGTTTACTTGTGAGTAGTTTATTTCCATAAAAATTTCCTTATTATTTACCCGCAATATGTTGTTTTTAATCATCATTTGCACCATTATCTTCAATAGAATTAAATTTTACTATTTGCCTTGGTGCTATAGCCCTCTTGAGCCATTAATTTGTTGTGCCTCTGAAGATCAAGGACACTCCATGTCTGATTTGTTGGAATTACAATCTGGGTATCAGATTCTCATTTCAGCCTATTCCTGTGTTTGGTGGTTAATATAGACATGGAAATGAATCCCTTGGATGCGAAATTCCCATAAAAGGGGCATAGCAATACATGGGGAACTTGGATATTGTTTTTGCTAGATGTCAGATAATAGCACGGGGATAAAAAAATAATAATAAAATGTTCCACCATATAAGACAATACCTGGGACTGTTCTTATGTCCATTGTTGACCTGACCAAAGTTTCTTAACCATTGACTGCCGGTTGCATCAATAAAGGTTGGGCTTGGATCAAATTCCACCGAATCAAGGTTGGGTCTTCATCACTAAACATCCAAACAAGGTGGGGAGAGAGAGAGAGAGAGAGAGAGAGAGAGATATTCTTCTGGATTGAGAGGGAAAGAGGGGTGACAGCATGAAGCTGTGAATGGATTACTTTTGAGAGAGAGAGAGAGAGAGAGAGAGAGAGAGAGAGAGAGAGAGAGAGATGTCCTGGATTGAGAGGGAGAGAGGGGGGACATCATGGAGCTGTGAATGGATTGCTTGATCACAGTGTGGGTCATTGTGTTGTTTGCACTGCTTCTGTTTGCAGCTCTTTGGTTCAATTTCTCCTTGTGGTGCATTAGTTTGTATCTCAGAAACCGCCTGTCCTGCAATACTGCTCGCATATGGGTTGCCTGCCGTGCGAACATTTTTGTCCTGGTCAATCTACTTTCTTTTCTAGATGCATCAAAAACATGATAGGATGTTCTCTTCTACTGAAAACGTTGGTTCAGGTAATCAATCTTGTCATGTTATTAGAACCTAGAACCTTGAGTCCCTGGCTCCATTGCATCCTGTATTCCGAGGATACCATTTGGCGAGGTCCTGCATATTTATGTCTTTTCGGTTTTCAGTTTCTTTCTAATTATAAAAGATTAATTATAATTTAAAAGAGTTGTAAATATATAAGAATTCTAATTAGAAAAAGGAAACTTGAAAATTCTTAGTAAAAGATCATGTGGAAGGATATCAACAAAATAGAAAAATAGTTTTTCTCAAGTGAAGGGGTCAAGACGTGCATGGGAAAGAGATAAATATTGTAGTTCTTTTTTTTGAACACCTGTTTTTCAGACTCTTTAGGACCAGCTGTATGTAGGAGACAGATTAATTAGACAAGAATCTGACCACTGATAAATCTAAGAGGTCGCCACGAATAATGGCAATTATTTTTGCTAACGGGCCTTGGATCTGCTAATTGACACACATTCCCTTAGCACCTGCACTAGTGGTATTAAGTTCCAAATTCAAATGGCAGGCAGGCAACAATCCCACCATATTTCTCAGAAATGAAAAATAAAAATCACATTATTTTAATCTATGAATGTTACAATCAATTATAAAATCAATCAACAGATGCAATTTATCTTATCATAATTCATATGGTGAAGAGTCAGTGCTTTAACTTTATTGTATGCCACCGATTTTATGTTGCTCTGCACAGTGCAAACTCATCTAAATTCTTCGCTGTAACCTTTCCCTTCTCTTTTTCATGTGCTTGGGTAATTCTCTAGGACTAAATGCTTGCATTTCTTCCTCAATTTTTAGTGCCATGCAAGATTTTTTACATCTCTTAATATTCTTGCAACCCCACATGGTCCTACCATCCTTATTGTGTCTGCATGCTTGCCCACTACTTGAAAACTGTCCTCTCTTCTTTCTACATTGCCTTACCTGGGTGCATTCCATGAGAAAGTCTTGTAATTAGTCATGGACTAGTGCTTTACGTTGTAGAGATTTTCTGGCTGCTCTGATGTCTGAAGAGTAAAAATTTGCCATGCAATAGCCATGATTAGAAAAGCTCTATCTTATTTGGTCTGTTGTTTGACTGCCCTATATGACTATATATTACTTCAGTGTCCAACAATGATTTTGTTTTCGTTTGTAGCAATGAATCTGCTGCACAGAAGAAGTCGTCCTCTTGTGGACTAAGCTTATGTTAAGCAAAGGGAAATCACAAAAGCTCTGTTTTACGTGGTCCACAACTTAAAAGTTCTTCCCACAACTTGAAGTTTCGTCTCTGCTCACCACAGTTCGTGATTTTTCCTTGTAAACATACTGTGATATTTGAGATGGCAAATTCTATGGCCACTGCTGTAAACAACCACGCTGCACCTAGGACTTGTGCTATATCCTTCATGACGACTGCATAGCTGTGCACTAGCCTTCACATAGATAAGGTGGGCAATCACATAGGATCAATGCTTTCACATCATATCATGATTGGAAGTAGTTACTTCTTTGTTGCATTCATCCAATATCTCGCTCTTATACATTTATCCACAATCCTCTCTATAGTCATTTAAGCTTCCTAGTAGTAGTGTTCCATTTTTTTTTCTTTTTTACATGGAATAATTGGATCTCTGGGCACGCGTGTGTGAAATAATATACTAGACGTTTTGTTCCATTTTTAATTATAGATTTTCAATCTATTATTTTTTTCGAGAAGAAATTTCAGGCCTTCCCATTTACTTAATTGGTTGGTCATCTCTTGTATTGATTTTTGTATTTCAGGACCTATCAAGAATGTGAGAACAAAGAATTGTTCTTTTTCTGTGCCATATCTATCCAAAGCTGCCACATGACTAGCTACGTCACAACCTTTACCATCGGTTCCTTCGATACATATCTCCTGCGCTTGTTTATAGTCTTTAGCCAAGTAATTTTATGTTCGTGTAAGTTTGTTCAGCGGAATCATCTTCTCAGTTAACTGATGCTTATAAAAATGTCCGGCTCAAGATAATGTACTCCCCTTTTCTCCTAGCTCCTTCTCAACTAACAAACATGTAGAATAATATGTCATGATATGTGGAATCTGGAGCTCGTCATCATTCCTTTTTTGCTGTATGCATTTTTCCTTTTCCGCATTGTGACTATGGTAAATGTTTTTATCTCTGATGCAAATGTGATTAGTGCTAAGTAGATCAAAAACCAGTATCCCTGAGATCATATTTTCAGTATGTTTGTGACTTCGTGCTGCCTGTGCTAGCCATCTTAAAACCGGGAGCTGATTCTCTGTCTCTGATACTACCACCAATGGACATAACCAGTAGGCCAGCTGGTACCTTGCATTTTATTTTCTTAGTTGATACTCATGTTTCAATAAATTGTCTCAGTATTTTGTTCATAAAACCAGATGGTTGGTATCCATGTTAATGATACATATTCTCAATAACAGGGTTTTTAGATGTGGAAATATCTGGCATCTTGATGGGTGACTGATATGTCTGAGCTAGACAATCCAAAGAAAACGTAGAAGATGTATATCTAATTTGTAACCAATCATCATATGAAGTCTGTTCCGAGACTGACCTCTTTTTTGATTACCATGAATGCCACCATAATAATGGGTGCTTGCTCAGAATTCCAGTTTCACCTGACGCAGTGGAGTGGACTTTGGCTATAAAATTAGTTGCATTATAAGCCCAGCATGGATCAGAGCTTGTCCTGATAGCCAAGATTGCAATTTCCGTTCTTGGCATCTGGCATGCTCGCCCACCAAATTCGTGTATCAATTTACTTACCATTTTTAGTTGGTTGTGTTTGACATCGTACAAGTCATCTAAGAACATGTCTATGTCAACCTTGCTAGGTCGTCGCCCATCTGACATCGAGGTTTCTAAATCTTAGATGAGAATTTTCTAAAGTTGGCTCAAATTTTGTATGAAATGGACCGACGAGTTAATTTAAACAAATCCGGTCCCAGAGACAGTGCAGTGTTTCCATGTGCAGAGCGAGCGTGCTGGTTTATCAATTTCGCTGAGAAGGAGAGCATCATAAAGATCAGTATAAATTCACATCACCGAGGATGCTCGCTCCCATGTAATTATCTTATGGGAAGACTTTAATGAGATACCTCTTCTTTTGAACTTCATTGAGACTCATTTGTGTTTCCAGAAATATTTTTAGCCATTTTATTTTTTAAAGTATTCAAATCATGATGGTCTCTTATTAGTTGCTTATGTTGTTTTTTGAAATAGCTCTACATCTACTTTTGTAGCATTACGGACAATGTTTTTTGCTTAGGAGCCCCCATCTCCGAGTGTCCTTAAGGTCAACTTTGATGAATGCGTGCTAAACGGTGGCAGGAGGGGTGGCATAGGTTTTGTCATCAAAAATCCAGACTTTAGGGTGGTAGTTGCTGGTGGGTGCTAGATTTTTGATATATTTGTTTTGGAGGCGGAACTGAGGGAGGTTTGGGCGGGTCTGTGTCAAGCCCGACACATTTTGCAGGCCAACGCAGTCCTGCTCGAGGGTGAGTTGGCTATAATGATTGGCTGGATCTAGAGAGGCACCAATAGCATGGGTGGGTGCTACTCTTTGCTTCGAAATATTTGGACTATGGTAAGTGAAGATATTGTTTTTCAGACCAAACATGTGTTTAGAGAAGCTAATGGAACTGCAGATTGAGTGGCCTCGTATGTGGTGACTACTCAGAGGGCCTTGTGGGTTGGGGAGAGAAAGTTGCTTAGAACATTCCGAGACTTACTGTATTTTATTTTTTTTAAGATGTATTCACACTAAAAATATATAAGTCATCTGTTATAGAAAAAAAAAAAAAAACATTCTCCACCATTTTTATAACGGAAGGCTAGAGTCAGGTATTAACAAAAGATAATTCTTTTGCCACTTCTTCAAAGAATGAAGAGAAGATTCTATACGGAATGGTAAAATTAAGTACCATAAAACGATCTTTTTATCGCTGCTTCGCAGAATAAATCGAAAATTATAAATAAGTTCGACTATGCCATGGCCCCGCTTGCTCTCTGTCTCCTATTCATTTTTTTTTCCAGAATTTTGCTCTTCAACTAT
This sequence comes from Phoenix dactylifera, assembly GCF_009389715.1. Taxonomy (NCBI): domain Eukaryota; kingdom Viridiplantae; phylum Streptophyta; class Magnoliopsida; order Arecales; family Arecaceae; genus Phoenix; species Phoenix dactylifera. The sequence continues at coordinate 5,225,516 of NC_052409.1, read as the reverse complement.
GCAGCATTTAAAGGCCGCTCAAGATCGGTTTCCATTCTTCTACAACAACAGATTCCTTATCGAGAATTGAATCAATTTTTTAACCCGAAAGAAAGGTCTCAGCAAATCTTGACTCCAAGTTTCAATAATTCTTTAGATCATTATCTCTTAGTGGACTCCAACCCCGGCCTTTGGGAGAAGCAAAATGAGGAGATGGATCAATACCTTCATTTACATGTAAATTTTTTTATTTTATTTTATTTTGATTGAGTTATCGGACTAAATTATTGTGTTAATATATAGCTAGGACATTAATCTTCATTAACATTCCCGTTCTTTGGTAGGTATATATCATGGGAAAGCCGATCAATTGGTCACTAATCCATTGACCAACTAACCCAAATTCTTGTGCTTCTATAGATGGTAAGTTATTTTCCCACAAATAATATTTGTCCATAAAATAAAAAAAATCTTGCCAACATAAGAAGTGAGTAAGTTATTTTTCTATCAGTCGAAAAAATATTTTTTTAGTTTATTCCAAAAATAATCCCAACTCTATAATAATAATATAACAGTAAGATAATATATATTCTATCATTATTAATAATATAATATAATATCATTATTCACATTGTCATATCATAATATGTTATTATTATTATATAATATATTATGATATATAATATAATATTTATATAATAAAGGTTGTTATAGAAAATATGAATAGATCTTAAAAACTTACTTGAGAAAGAAAGCAGTAATTCAAAAAAACATAGACAACAAATTCGATTGTGAGTAAATTATTATTTTATCTAAATATTAGCTGAAAATATTTATCTAAAAAAATATAGATTTTAGGTTTGTTACCTTACAAAGAATGGGCCCAGCACAAAACCCAAGCACTGACCTACGAGTCTGTTAAGAAGCCCAACATGTTAGGCCCACTACAAATCCCATTGGGGCCGACGGTTAGACCGAAAGCATCACTCCCATCCCGGCCGGGATAGCTTGCACAAATCCACACGTTTTCGATGTCTGGTCCATCACTCCCGCGGAGTAGATTCCCTAAGAAACTCACGATCCTCGCCGATCGATCAGCGCATCTAGAAAGATCTACGGCGAGATCAAAAGGACCATCTTATCTTATTCTATCCCTCAAGAGCAAATGACTCAGGACGGTGCCGTTGTAAGGAAGAAACGGAGTGAACTCGATTAATTGAAAGCGAACGCTAATCGATGCGAGTACTCCCACGAAGAAGGCGACGAAGAACTCCTATTCGCAGTTAACTACCTTCTCCCTCTCGGATCCACCAGACCCTAACCCTAGATCGCTCTGCGTCTTCTCCTCCTTCCTCTCCTTGGATCCTCCTCGTCTTCACCATCACCGGCTTCGATCCGACGATCACCGGCTAGCGGAGATGCAGCAAGGCGGCGATTGCGGCTCGGCGTACTACCCCAACCGGTATCCTCCTCCATCGGTCCCAAACCCTAGCCCTCACCCTAACCCTAGTGAGTTTCCACCCTCCAATCCGATCCAACCAACCTACGCCTCCGCCCCGCCGTATTCCCATTACTCCTCCCCAGAATTCCCGGCCTTTTCCTCGTCCTACCCTCCCTACTCCCAGAATCCCGACCCCGTCCTCAATCTCCCCCCTTCTGCCCCCTCCTACAGCCAGTCCCAATCCCAATCGCCGTCCCAAAATCCCCAATTCACCCCCTACCAGCCCTACAATCCCTCGCCCTACCCGCCGGAGCAGTCGTCGTCGGCGCCGTTGCCCCACCTCCAGCAGCCCTCTTCGCTTCCTTGTTACCAGTATGACTCCCAGCAGCCGGCCGGGAATTATGCCCCGCCGATGAACCCTAATCCCAATCCCAGTCCTCCACCCAACCAAAGTTCGTCCTTTTCCGCTCCTTTCCCTCCATATGATAACCCTTACGAGAGTTCTGCTGCTAGATTCGAGCATGGTGGTGGGTATTTTAGTGAGAATTCTGGGAGGTATGGCGCTGGCGTGGCCGCGGGCTCTGGTCGGAGTGGTTCGGGTTTTGATCAAGATTTCTATGAGAGGAAGCCGGAGAGTGGGCTGCGGTATGATCGGGGTGATTCGCTGAATGATTTGCTTGGTGAGGGTGTATACGCCTATGATGGGGGTAGGGTGGAGTCGTACGGTGCTCGGGGAACGGCGGCTACCGGGTCTTCCACAGCGTTATTTGATGACTATGGGAGGTCCATTAACTTCCCTTCGGCTAGGAAGGACCAGGGAGGGAGTGTGGGGAACATTGTCAGGGCCGTGCCGAAGGCGGATACCCAGCAGGACGTGAAGAATGGGGTGCAGAAGTTCCGGGTCAAGCTATTGGCGGAAGGGGGTGGTCAGAGCACCACGGATGTTCTTTGCCAGGTATGGATCAAATAATTAAAAAGAAAAACCTAACCCTCGATCAAATTATTTGCTGATGTTGTCGCATATTAGCATTATTAGGCTAAAAAATGTGACATTTAGCTAAAATTTTACCTTTGATATGAAAAATATTTGTTGTTTTTAGTTAGATTTTTCCCAAATGTTTGTTATGTGGGGTACGAACCATTGTCTTGTTTTATAGAGTATATCTGTATCTTGATGTTCTCATCAATGCTCTTGGAGAAAACAATATTTGTAAAATTGAGGTTGTCATCAATGCTCTTGCAGAAGATAATATTTGTAAAATTGAGGTAATCAATCTGCATTTAATCATAAGATACATTTAAAGGATGAGTCATGAACATTTATGCTTGGTTTTGTTTTCATTTAATTGGCTAGCATTATTGTTATCCTCTGTATATGTGCGGAAGTGTTTGGATTTTTTTCTTTTTTATCTTTTTTCTTCCTGCCACTAGAATATCAGTATCTCTTTTGATGTTGCCTGTTAGCAGCATGGCATAGGTTGGTGATTAACTTATACAGGCTGCACAACAAATTTGTTAGAGTTCATGGAGTGTGGAAATATGAAGGTTACTTTTACTTTCGGATAACAATCAGGTAGAGACATTAAAGAAGCTTCATACTGTAGAGCTAGGCCGTTGATGAACGAATAGGTGTTTTTTTAATGATATTCAAGAAGCTTACCATCTGGAGGGTTTAGGGGATCTAATTCAAAGGATCCTGTCACGTATTATTTACGAGATTCCGATGTTGAAATGACGATCCAACTTCCTTTGATGACAGTGAGCACGTCCAGGATGTTTGGATTTTAATTATTTTGATTTTCCTTGATTTGTCATTATGTTTCTAGGAATGTCTGATTTGGAGGAAAAAAACTGAATAGCTTTATGAACAAGTCTGCAGTGTACCAGTCCTTTCAGGCCTTCCAAAAATATTTGATGCGTGGTCACCATCATTAGTTTAGATTAGAACTTTTGAATTTAGAGTGAAGCATTATGAAATCTGATGGATCTCAAAGTGACATCAGTATTATAGAAGTGAGTTAATATGATCCAAGTGAAAAGGGGTGGTAGGCTTTAGCCTTTGTAGTCTCTTTTCTAAGTTCAGATAGCTGTTATACTTAATTTCAGTTTGCTTCTAGTATTCTTTTACGGAGAAGGTGGCGATTTACGATAAAATAGGGTTTTAGTAAGTTAATAAAACGGACTCTCATAGCCAAGTCAAAAAAGGGCCTGAGAAAAAATAAATTTCTTCTTCATTTACAGCATGACATTCATGATGAAGGTGGCGATTTACGATAAAATAGGGTTTTAGTAAGTTAATAAAATGGACTCTCATAGCCAAGTCAAAAAAGGGCCTGAGAAAAAATAAATTTCTTCTTCATTTACAGCATGACATTTATGATAAAATGGGGTTTTAGTAAGTTAGTAAAACAGACTCTCATAGCCATTTGGTTTGAACAACGTGACATTTACAATGATGAATGAGATCTTAGCCTGCAAGGTGTGCTATTTGTCAGTACTAGGAAGGAGTACATATGCATGTTCATGTGAATGTGTGTGATCAGACTGCACCATGTCTAGCATCTTTATGAATGTGTGTGACCAGACTGCACCATGTCTAAGATCCTTAGTTGTAACTGAAAACAGGCCTTTAAGCTTGCAAAGTCAAGTCATTTTTTAAGCAGCCAGTCACAATCAGGTTTTCTGGTTGCCAGTTTTTGGTGATAGCAACCCAAGTAAGAAGGCTTCCAAGGGAAGAGGTGTGGGTGCAAGTTAATGATGCAGAGTGTCGATCGACGCTTCTGAGCCCCTCCTCCCTGGCATCCGGATACTCGGGAAGACGAAGGCCCTCTGGCAGCCGTTCGTCTTCGAGAGTATTCCGGACTTATGCGTGCGGTGTGGTCGGATCGGACACCTTGAGCCAGGGTGCCGATTTGGGGCTCCGGCGCCGGCGGAAGGGTGCCCTCCGGGGGAGGAGATCCGCGGGCCGATCTACGGCCCGTGGTTGGTAACGACTCGTTCTCGGCAGATGCGGGAGACAGGTCCGCCGCAGTCGCAGCCGGGGAAGACGATGGAGCCCTCAGTCGCAGCGCCTCCATCTCGGCCGCCCTCGCCGGTTGCCTCGCCCAGGCCTCCGGTGTCCCCGCCGGACCTAGAGGGCTGGCAAAAGCCTACTAAAGCGGCCCGTCGCCATTCCCCGCCGGCGGTGGGGGTCCTGGCTCCCATTAGGCACGAAGAGGGCTTCCGAGTTGATACGTCCGGCGACTCACTCGCGGGACGTGTGGACTCGGTAACTGGGCCGAGGCAGGTCTCTGGACCCAAGAAACGGCCCAGGAACGCTGGGCCGCTCCTGGACGCGGGCCGCCTGCAGGGCGTGGGACGGGCGGGCCGCTGGGGAGGTCGCGGGGCACGTGAGCCCCGCCGGGTGTACGGGCGCTATCGCGCGACGGGTTCCCAGGCCCGTCGCGCGACGATTAGCGCGTGGCCCAGCTTGGCTGGGCCACGCGCGGAGGACCCTGGAAAGGCCCCCGTGGGCGGGGGCCTTATTGGGCCCGACCTTTTTACGGCCCAAAGGGGCCTTATGGGCCCTGATATTGGGGCCTGTGGCCCAGGAGGCGGGGCCCAGTGATGGTGGGTTCCATTTTGGGGCCCACGCCTCCGGGGCGGTTCCGTCGTCTGTGAGCCCCACTACTCTAGGCCCTCTAGAGGTGGATATGGGGCAGGGTGATGGCGCCTCTGGTGGATCAGAGCTGGGTGATTGGACTAGGACGAGCGAGGCTCCTGTCTGTGCTGACTGTCCCATGAGTGACCTTTTGGTGGGGCGGGATACGCTTGCACTGGTGGAGCCAGGGGTAGGGGACCCGAGTGGTCATGAGGGGGCTACTCGCACGACCATGGATCACTCGACCGTCGTTCAACGGGTGAAGGCGGCTGTGTTGCGAGTCGTGTCCGGGACTAGTACGGATGAGGGTCAGCAGGTTGATCCTGATCGCGAGGTGGAGATGGACCCTATGGCCCAGAGGGTTGATGTGCTTGTGGCCGACCTCTCGGACTTTTCCCCATGAGGATTCTTGCGTGGAACTGTAGGGGGGCGGCAAAGCCGTCATTTATGTCATCCTTTAGGCGGCTGGTCCAGATCCATAGTCCGGAGATCTGCCTACTTTATGAAACACGACTTTCCGGTAGAGGACTTAGTCGTGTCTTACGGCGGTTAGAGGTTGACTGGGAGTCCTATGCAGTAGACTCCCAGGGGTTGTCGGGGGGCATTGTGGCTCTATGGAAGCGGGGTGTGGCTACGATTGACGTATTCCATAACTGCTCCCAACAGGTCATCATGATCATCTCGGAACCCAATGCTGCACCGTGGGTCTTGTGCGGTGTGTATGCTAGTACGAACCATCGAACCAGGAGGGTTCTGTGGGACGAGCTCACCCACCTAACTGCTCTGGGACTTCCGACTGCGATGGTGGGTGACTTCAATTGTATCTTGGAGGAGAGTGAGAAACGTGGAGGCAGGGCCTTCACTGACTCTGTGGATAGGAGGGAGTTCCGCGATTTCCTCTCGCGGAACGGCCTAGTAGATCTGGGTTTTTCCGGTCCGCGCTTCACTTGGTGTAATAACCAATCCGGACGAGCTAGGGTGTGGGAGCGACTGGATAGGGCTGTTGCTTCCACAGACTGGCTCATCAGATTCCCGTCCTATAGGGTTGGCCATCTTTCTCGGATTGCATCGGATCATTGTCCTCTGTTGTTCTCGACGGTATCAGGCTCGAGTCACCAGAGCCCATTCCGTTTCGAGAAAGTCTGGCTATCCTTCCCTCAATCCTGGGACATTGTCCGGGGAGCTTGGGGTCTGCCGGTCCACGGCGACGCCATGCAGAGGGTTTCACGAAAACTGGAATTGACCAAGCGACGGCTACGTCGCTGGAATCGGGAGGTCGTAGGTGATATTTTTAGGAAGCTGGAAGATGCGGAGGCTGCGATTGCTGACCTCCAAAGTAGGGAGGATCAGGTGGGCGTGCTCCCCGTGGCTAATATGGTGAGCCTCCGGGGACTACTCGCCACCCACCACTCGATCCTACGCCAACATGAGATCTTCTGGAGACAGAAATCCAGAATTCAGTGGGTCAGAGAGGGTGACCGGAACACTAGTTTCTTTCACCGATCGACGGTTATTAGGAGGCAGAGGAACACTATTCGTTCCTTGCGGGATGAGCGGGGCCATTGGGTGGACGATGATTCGGCAATTAGCCACATCCTACTCGAGTTCTTTCGCTCCCGTTGGACGGAGGATAGTGAGTCGGATGTCGTCGGCCTGCTCTCGAGAGCTGAATCCCAAATTAGGGTGGCTGCGAATGCACTATTGGTTCGACCAGTTACGGAGGGGGAGGTGCGAGAGGCTGTCTGGGCATTGGGCGAGGATAGGGCTCCGGGCCCAGATGGCTTCCCTCCTTTCTTTTTCCGGAGATACTGGAGTATCGTCCGGTTCGCAGTGGTTGAAGCGGTCTTGTGTTTCTTCAGTCGGTCAGGTATGCCTGACGACTGGAAGGCCACTTTTGTCACGCTTATACCTAAGCGAACGGATGCGTCCGAGCCGAGCCATTTTAGACCGATCAGTTTGTGCACTACTTTATACAAAGTGGTGGCAAGAATACTGATGGATCGTATGAAGCCCTTTCTCTCCGGCATTATTTGTCAAGAGCAAGGTGCTTTTGTTGGAGGTAGGAGTATCTTCGATAACGTCATGGTGGCCCAAGAGATGATGTGGGATCTTCGACGGGCCCCGAAGCGTCGAAGCCTGATGGCTATCAAGCTGGATATGGAACGAGCTTACGATAGAATCAGGTGGAGTTTTCTTAGGCGAGCTTTGGAGTGTCTGGGTTTCCATGAGACCTGGATTGGTTGGGTCATGGGGTGTGTCCGGAGTCCGCGGTTTTCCATCTTGATCAACGGCTCTCCGTCCCCATTCTTTAGTTCTACTATGGGGCTTCGGCAGGGATGCCCGCTATCCCCGTACCTGTTCATTATTTGTTCTGATGTTTTGTCTCGATCGCTGCGGGCTGCATGTGCCGCCGGAGAGTTGGAGGCTTACGTCCCAGCTCTAGGGGCCCAGCCGATATCCCATTTACTTTTTGCCGATGACTGCCTACTCCTGACGCGTGCCCGCGTAGCAGATGCCCTGGCTATCAGGCGGGCTTTGGCCGCCTATTGCCATGCATCTGGTCAGAGAGTGAATGCCCAGAAATCCTCTATCTCCTTTAGCCCGAGTTCGCCACCCGGGGTTCGACGTGAGATTCGGAGGATTCTGGAGATGCCTGAGCAGGACGGGACCTGGACATACCTAGGTGTTCCGATCACCGGTAGGAGACTGCGTGTATCTGAGTGCTCCGGGATGGTGCAACGGGTCCAGAGTAGGCTAGAGGGCTGGCGAGCAGCGTCTCTATCTATGATGGGTAGAGTTTTGCTGATTAGATCTGTTTTGGGCTCTATGCCTATCTATCTCATGACTAGCACGGTGGTACCAAGATCGGTCCTACTAAAGATTGAGCGACTGTTTCGGGGCTTTTTATGGGGCTCGCTAGGTGGGGGCCGTGGGGTGCACCTGGTGGCATGGGAGAGTATTTGCCTCCCTCTCAGGGAGGGTGGCCTTGGGGTGTTGTCTCTCCGGGAGAGACGAGAGCTGCTCCTCGCCCGGCATGCTTCCCGCTTCATCCTGGAGCCGCAGGGCTTCTGGAGCCGGATCATGACCGCCCGCTATGGAGGGGTAGGCCAGGAGGGCGGGGTTCGAGGAGGGCGGGGATGTTCCTTTTTATGGCGTGAGATTGCGAGATATGTGCCCATGGTGTCGGATCACACTCGATGGCTGATAGGCGATGGCCGCAGCATCGATGTGACCAGGGACTCATGGGTTGATGGCCTCCCCCTGTGCCGCTGGCCGACTACTGTTAGTGTCGAGGCTGGGGAGGGTTTACAGGTATGTGATCTTATGACTCCCGGGGAGGCTGGATGGGACGAGATTCGATTAGCCCGCCTCTTCGGGGAGCATCTGGCGGAGCGGGTTCGCTCCCTCCCTCTGCCACAGAGCGGTGGACCAGATGTACGAGTGTGGAGTTCCTCGACCAGTCCCAGAGTCAGGATGAGCGTCCTTTCTCGCATTCTTAGGCGGGAGTACGACCCTGGTCCTGATTGTGCCTGGATCTGGCGATTGGGCCTCCTCCCGAGGGTTGCGCTGTTCCTCTGGAAGGGGGTCTGGGACCGCCTTCCAACGAGAGCAGTACTTGGTGGACGTGGATTGAGGATCCCCCTGGAGTGTGGGATTTGCGGTGTGGCCGAGACGGTCGACCATGCATTGTTTCGGTGCTCTAGGGCGAGGGACACTTGGCGTCTGGCAGGGGTCCCGCAGCCGGTATGGATCTGTAGGGACCAGTTCTTACAGGCCATGCGCCAGGGCTCGGAGTCCCCGGCGCTTCATCAGGAGGTGACTCGAGTGAGCTGTACTGCCTACCAGATCTGGTTGGCCAGGAACGCTCGTATATTCGGTGAACGATGTATGTCGCCGAGATTTGTGGTCGAGAGTGCCCGTAGTCAGGCGGCAGAGATGTGTCATGCCTCCACCACCGGAGGGACCTTGACAGCTCGGGACATCTGGGGCCCCCACCCTGCTTCGGCAGTATCCCACACGGTGTTTTTCACCTGGGAGCCCCCACCCCCGAGTTTCCTCAAGGTCAACTTTGACGGGTCAGTCCTGGATGGTGGTACGAGGGGAGGCGCGGGTTTCGTCATTCGGGACCCTTTCGCTAGGGTTGTAGCCGCTGGTGGCAGTCACTTATTTGATACCTCGGTTCCGAGCGCGGAGCTGAGTGCTGCCTGGGCAGGCCTTCGACATGCCCGGTGCGTGTTACAGGCTAGGTCTATCATCCTAGAGGGTGATTCAGCCACCGTTATCAGTTGGATCCGAGAGGGTCCTAGGGGTGACGGCAGTGACCACCCTTTGCTTCGCGATATATGGACTATGGCGAGGGATGGAGGGGCCTTTCAGGCCAAGCATATTTACCGTGAAGCCAATGGGGCTGCGGATTGGGTGGCTGCATTTGTAGCTCGCCATTCCGGAGACACTTTGTGGACTGGAGATGGGGAGTTGCCTTTGGCACTCCGAGATATCCTACTTTTTGACTTTATTGGGTGTATTCGTACCCGCCAGGTATGATCCACCCGTATTAGCCAAAAAAAAAAAAAAAAAAAAAAACAATTGCTAGGAAGTTGTAGTGACAGTGACAGTTAAATGCTAACAGGTGTCATTGGACTGTTAAAATAACACCAATTTCTAAGCTAACAATAAGCATGGTCCATGTCTCCAACACATCTTTCAAGATATCATGTATTATTGCATCTATCTTTTGTGAAAAAGGGGAGCAGGATCTTCAAGGGGGCCTATTTATAATAGTAGTAATAATTTGTACTGTGAATTCAATTAACAGCTTTCCTTGGGTTCTCCAATTCGGAATAAACCCATTAAAGGTAACATTTATAGCTGATAGATATCCAACCACACTGAAACAAGTTGGTACATTTATGGGCTTTCTAACATTGGAATAGCACACTGGACTGTCAGGTCCAAGGACTTATCTGCTGGCCCAGCCACCTGCTTTAGGTTCTAAATTTTTGGCCTAGTCTGAGCTATTTATTCATCCCTGTCTTGTTTGGCATCTTGTGGTGTCAGATAACTCCATTGTACTTGTAAGGTAATTCCAGAATGTTTCTTGTCCTATAATTAATGCGCCCACCTATTAATTCTTGGAATGATGACTTCTCAAATTATTTTACTTAGATATAACTTTAGGCCAACTAATTTGTTCCATTATTAAGGTTGATGCAAATGTTTTTTTCTCCGTGTTCATTTCAGATTGGTTTGGATGGAATTCGTATGCTTGATCCAGGCTCTAGCAGAACTTTGAGGATATACCCCCTTGAGACCGTCACAAGATGGGAAGTAAGTTGGTAATGTTGTGCACTTCAGAATTTTGAGTATGAGTCTATCTCAGTTCTAGACGCAATCAAATTATAATTTTTTGCATATATCTCTGAACATTTCGTATTGTTTCGTCTAGGTAACAGATTCATCTGTCTTTGCCTTCTGGTCTAAGAGCTCTGTCGATATTGAACCAAGGCGCATAAGGCTGCAATCGAACAGCTATACTACCAATACCATACTTGATACAGTGACAGCTGCAACGGTGCAGGTTAGCTACTAAGGCTCTGTTCTTCTTTTGATTAGGGTGCTTTCAAAAACTTTTATATTGTAAACAAACTGCTTCCCCCCTCTGCTATACAATTTCACTGGTTACCTCAAAGGTGTTAACCATAAATTGAAAAGGTGTAACTTGTAGATGTGTGCGATAACAAATATTATAATGCATGTGCCAGGAGTAACACATATTTTGATCTGCAACAGTTCATGCAAAACTAACACATCTTTTTTTGGTTTTGAAAATGAATAATGTTTTGTTAAGAGAAGGGGCAATAAAGAAATGACAGGGTACACGATCCTAATCTGGTGGTGGACACCACTGTTGTCTATGTGCATATGCATACATAGTTGTTTTAATTAATGGTCACATGCATTAAACTTTTGGCTATTAATCTGTTCAAGCCCATCATCAACTGGAGTATAATTAAGTGATCAGGACTGATTTCATAAAAATAATTGGATCAATTAAGATTTTTTACTTAAAGATTATTAAAAGCTCAGCGACTTTTCATAAATGGGAAATCATTAACTTTTGTAGAAAAGTTATCTATGATAACTAAAATTAGATATCTTAGTTAACCGATTATATAATTCAAGTTGTGTCTCGGTTAGAATCAAAAAATTTTATTTACTATATTTAAGTAATGAAGTGTGTGTTGTATGCTAGTGATTTTATATGCTGTAACCCACTTGTCCTCATATGGACATGCTTCATAAGGTGGCTATGCTGACATCTCTGACATACAAATACGCACATATTGTGTATATTGTATTTATACTCTATTTTATGAAGAGAATGTTTGAGTTTTAAACCTAATGCCTTTTTTGCTTAAGGGGCTCTCCATTTTTAATATGCATTTTTTTTAATAAGGGGAAACAGGTAATTGCCAACTTGGTGGGTTTCCAAACATATTAGGATGGCAATTATACATCATATGTGATATGCTTTGTCTATGTTTATTTATGTTGTAAGGAGCTTTGTGAGAATGTCATGACATGCCAAAATAAGGTCGTGCGTTTCATGAATCTGAACACTATGACCTTTATCTGTCAATTTGCGTGAATTGATATTGTTCGATTTTTTCATATTCATGTCTTCATGCATGTTCTCATAATCTTTTTCTATGGTGCATCTAAATTTTTCTGTGATGCATGTAGTATTGTGGTACGAACATGATGTACCGAAAATTACTCATTATGTGATCTCTTCGTATAGATCAAGGAGATGGGTGGAAAAGCTAGCCTTGCTAGAGGCAAAGGAACTGCTGATGATGCAAAGCTATCTGAACAGCTAACAGATAAGAAGAAAGGGTTAGTTGATTGGCTGAACTTGATAAAACCTGGCAATGAGGAGAAGGACCATTGGGTAATTTCAAATGCCTTTCTTTCTTAGTTAATTTTCATTCCCGAGTCTCACACTTTGGGCTTTAAAAGGTTGTTTTTATTTTATTCTGTTGTGTTCTGATTTTCCTGGATTGAAAAATCATCATCAGGTCTCTGTTTGGTTGACAAATTTGCTTTGGTGAAAATTCTTTATATATAACACCCCAGGAAACAAAAATGTATAAAGTTAAAAAAGAAAAGAAAATGACCCCATCATGTTAGCATACCTATGTTCGAATACCATTTTATATTTGTTTTGTTTTCACTGATTTTTACAAATTATTGGCTCATTATGTCTTGTTATGTATGGGCAACCTCTCTTAAAGTTTCCTGCCATTCCATTTCTGACCTGCAATTTAAATGTGGAAAGTGAAAAAGAAAAAAAATGTGAAAGAGATTAGCATTAGGAACAGAGATAAAATAAAGCTATGGCAGCATGAGTCTGGTTCTTCTTTGGTTTCTTAAATTTTTTTTAAGGAAAATTCAGTAAAAATGGTGAGCATATTTAATTCCGAATTGGCTATTGGTTCATGTATTTGACAACAACATGTGGTCCTCTGTTCGTAGTGACAAAAGATGCTTGCATATTTCCCCTTGACCTGCTAACAAGTTGGTGGTTAAAATTACAAGGTAGTGTTTGATAGGGGTCCAAAAGAAAGTAATAATATGAAAAGAAAAAAGACCTTAATAGACACATTTGTATTAGCTTGTAACTGTTTAATTGGATTTTTGAATATTGAAATTATGTTGCCAAAACATATATATTGCACTACATCCAATCCCTTCCCCACTCCTGTTACCTGTGCAGTTTAAGTTGTGACGTAATAAGATTTATCATGCTGATTATCAACACCTATTACCTGCCCTCTCCTCCATTTACCTGTAAAAGTTAGATATGCAGAATCTGTTGTGGTTGTCTTCTTGCCTTGTTTTTTATGTTACATGTACGATGATCATTAACCAAACATTCCCCTGTTTTATAAGGATATTTGGTCAATGAGAAAGGAAAACCAGTTGAAGATATAATTAAGGATGCGTTTGGGAAGTTTCAGTAGAAACATGGATATATAGGTGTTACAGTCGTTTAGAGTGAATATACCACCATACTTGTGCCAAGAATACATTTTGCCTTCAGCAAAAATTAAGTTCAAGTCTTGGCCATGCTAGTTTGATATGTGATTTTTCCTGCAGTAGTATATTTAGGGATTGGAGCTATAGTTTGGATAGTAACGAGAGGATTAAAGATTAACTGATGAATAGTATTAGCTGCCTGCTTTTTACAGTTATGTTCGACAGGATGCCTTTTCAAGCACTACTTTGTTTTTTTTTTTTTTTGGGGGGGGGGGGGGGGTAGTTATGTTTAAGTAAATGAACTTTTGGTCACTTAAAAGCGGTTCTTTGGATGCCACTGTAGATTCTGAGTAAGGTTTATGTCTTCTAAAATGATTTCACTGGTTGTTCTGCGTGAGGAATTTCCTATTTTTTGATTAGACAGATGAACTTTCTGGCACAGATTTCACAATTCTAACAAAGAAAGTGATAAGTCTATATGTCAAGGTGGTTATCAAGATGGTAAATTTGTAAGTGATTGCTTTGGCATTAGAATGTGAATGAAGTAAAAAACATTAACACATTTTATTGCCAATAGTTTTATTTTATTTGTGATTGACTTCATGCATCCTGCATGGTCCATTGTAGTGGGACACAACATATGTGAAAGTGAGCTTTTCTAACATTCGTCTCACCAGTTCCATCCACATTTATAATTGCTTCCTTCTCCTTCCCGAGCCTTCGAGACATTTATGAATTCATTGCGCATTCTCATACAAGGCTGAATTTGCTTTGCAATACATTTGTGATTAGTGCAACTTTTATTCTTCTTCAAACTTATACACTATCCTTTTTTTTTCATAGCACATCCACCTTTGCATTCTTTCTTGTACCACATGCACATTAAGGAACCTTTCTTCCTTTATAATAACAATAAGCAACTTCAGTTTTCTTGCTTGTGATGAGAAATATTTGCATAGCTTCTTCACTTTTGCTTATTGAAAAAATTTATCATTCTTGTTTTTTTGCTTTTGCTTGTTGTCCTTTGAATTATCACAAGAGTCCTAACTTTATGTAACTTCACATTTTTGCCTTCTTATCATCTGGCAATTTTTTCTTCTGGTCTTTTCTGAACAAAATCTCAGCTTAAAAAAATCAAAGGATTTAGATTTGAGATGTGGATGGAATCATATTTTTAAAATTATAAACCTTCAATAGTATCCATAATGTTTGATCGCAATCTAACATATGAGTAATCCAAATGTATATGAGGTTTGACTTCGACACTAAATGTGTCTCAGAAAAATATTTTCTTCTGATGTTTCAATGCTACCAAATATTTCTCATTTAGACAAAAACCTTCCTAACGTATAAAGATAGAAAATGGCAAACAACATATACAGGCTCATGTATCCATTATTTTGTCCATGTATGTTAGTTTCAGCTGAAACTAAATCTAGGACTGCTTCCAGCCAATGCTAAAATGTCTCAATTTTGATTTTATAGTTTTTGGTCAAACTTCAAATGAAGAACCGTCATATCTTTAAATTTCCAACATATGTTATCCATGTTTTTATGCATGATTATTTTTGCTGATTCATTGCCTTTGGATTAATCCATTCAAAACGTTGTATAGTGTATATCAGAACATTATATAATAGATTTTCCTGGATAGGTGGGGGAATTGAATTTGTGTATATTTGCAATCTTGGGCATAGTAATATTTTCATTTCTATCCTAATTGTGCAGTACTTGAAGTACAACTCTGTTTCTAACCGTTCAGGTTCCAGATGAATCAGTTAGAAAATGCACATCATGCGGAGCAGATTTTGGAGCTTTTGTTCGCAGGGTAATACGATCAATTTTTATTATTAATCTTCACCATTATCTTGACTGAAATCACAGCATTTCATTTGCTAACACAAGTATTATATTCTTTATTTCCAGCATCATTGCAGGAATTGTGGTGATATTTTCTGTGACAAGTGCACACAGGGTAGAATTGCTCTTACTGCAGATGAAAATGCTCCGCCAGTCAGAGTTTGTGATAGATGCATGGTATACTCCTTTTCCCTGTTTTATGTGCCAGACGTTTGCAGTTACATGTTCAAGAAAATAGAGAATGATATGCCATTGATTTGTTTGAATAAATATTTGTTCTAGCATATCCTTAATGAGTGATATAGGGAAGCTATCAACTCTCATCAATTTATCTCACTTATGCACCCATTAACTGACTAATGTGCCATCCATGTATTTCCTTCCGGCTTCAGGCTGCATTCTGGTTATTAACTTGCTGACCCACAATCTGAAATATTGGAGAATATACAATTCCAAATCATGTTTGTTCCACATGATTAATTTTGTACTGGTTGGTTTTACATATGCGCTCGCACTTGTGGCAACTTTAATTACTACTATTGAAGGTTGCTTTTATTTGTTGTCTTTGTTTTACTGGCAAGAGCATGGTCAACTTCATTCATCAGTTCGTTTGGTGGGTGCATGTGTTCTTTATTTCCCCTTTTCTATAGAAGAGAGAAATCTTTCAATTCTATAGTCAAGCTGTAGTGAGTAAATTATGTATGTTATGATTAATTTGACATGCTTTTCAAGGTTGAGGTGAGCCAATAGCTGATATGTTTTGGATGCATCGAAGCTTTCTTTGCTGATTAAGAAATGATTTCTCTAAGTAATGAGATCCTTTTTTTTTGTACTGGCATATTGTTTTTACAGTAACACATACAAAACTCATGCTTTGCTTTATTTTCGTGAGCATATGCATAATGTTCGTGAACTAGATTTCCAAGGTCTGTTGCTTCCACCTTGGGGAACAGCTGCAGTTATTATGCTCCATGCGTCGTTTATAAATTGCTAAGATTACAGTACTAGAAGAATGTTAATTTTCTAATGCGAACTAATTGTATTGGTGGGCCAGTTACACATTCATGTTGTTTACTCTTTTGCTAGAAATTGTAAATCTTTCATTATGATTTTGACATGTAATTGATGAATCACAATTTTATATTCTTTGTAGGATTCTTCCCTATATTTTAGTTGTGGTCACTCTCAAAATGTTGGGCGTCTTCTAAAATTTGTCGGTTTCTTCTGCATTTATGATGAACTTTCTAATGCAACAGATGTATCTTCACTGCACATCTAGCCCTACTGAATCCACCTGCTTGACTTAAAAAAGAGAAGTTTTATGCTAGATTTCATATTGGGTTGCATACAAGCATTTGCATCTCTCCACATCCAGTTCTTGTACTTAATCTACTTCTTTTTGTTACAGCTTGCATATCTTTGCTGATCTCATCATTGATATACCATTTGCAATATATCATCCTAAATTTCAGCTACTCAAATTGTATACATTTTCTCTGCAAGTTAATGGAGTTCCCATCTAGTATTCTTGTCATGTAAATCCTTTTAAGCCAATGAAACACAAACATACACGTTTTTCTAACATAAATCGGAGATTGAACACAATGGTGCAAACAAGCACTTTTTTTTAACAGGAGCATTGACAAGATACCTGTATGATGTAAAATTGCAGATTGTATAGAGATATGAACCTCTTCGTTACCTTTTAGGAATGTTCTTTGGAATAATATGCATGCAGGATGTCAGTTGAGATTTTTGCTTAGTGATACGTGGAGGATTTCTTGTGTTCCACAGGCAGAAGTTTCTCAAAGGTTGAGCTATACGAAGGAAGCTGCCAGTAAACCTGCTGGACTGCACAGTCATGAGGATCTTGCCAGACAGCTTCAGGTGTATTTCAAATTTAGAATTCCGTCAATTAACATTAACTTTCTATCGTATGTGGCTGCAAACTTTACTGCCTAACAGAATCTTCTCATTGGAAATATTGAAAACAAGCTTAGAAGAGATGCAGATTTAAGAATATTTGTAACTTTTTTTACTTTGCTCTCCCATAAATGTTGAGGGGCATATTTTTTTGGTGCACATTATGATCTTTGATGTATTGATGGTTTTCAACAGGAGGAAATGGACAAAAATCGTAAGTCATCTTCAGGTATGTTTATAACCAGTGACAGCTCTAATGCTTTTATGCCATGGTCTGATTGTACATTTTGCACCAAATTTAACAGTTAGTTATTTTGTAGGTTCAAAGTCCTCTGATGGTTCTGCAAGGCAGATGAGGGAAGTTGCATGTCCCACCTGCACGGTCCATCTTCAGGTCAGGCACCTAGCGCTCTCTTCCCCTTCTCTCATTCTCTTGATTATTTTGTGCACTGTTTCCGCATGCTGTTTGGCCTGAATTATATGATACAAGTTGTTAATTTGCAGGTTCAAGTTCCAGCCTCGGGCTCTGAAACAATAGAATGTGGTGTCTGCCAGCACCCATTCCTGGTTAGTGCTCATTGATGTCTTCTGATTTTATCACATCGTGGTAATGCATCCGACTGAGCTTCAGGAAATTTTCTGTGTCACAGCTAATAAGCTCGGTTACCGGCTTTGTATAGTCATTAATATGGTCATGTTTTACTCATTAGACTTGGTGGTTCTTTGCATATGAATCTTCTTTGAGCAGGCATTGGGATCGTCAAGTGTGTTAAGTGGTTTCTGATGACTGGAAACTAATTTAAAATGATTGGATGGTTTTAGTTGTTGATGCTTGTTTAGTCTGGCATTAGGAATTTACTCAATAAATTAGTCGGAGCTGCTTTGCTTCCTTTATGTTTATAATCTTCCTTCCTGAGTTTCTTCCTTTTTGTGTATGAATGAGGGCTGTATCATGTTCTTACCACTCCTTGCCCCGTGGCGATGCTTGCCACCTGTGGATCTATAACTATCTCTGCATTAGTATGCTTTGCTTGGGCTTTTCCTTGTGGACCATGTATCCTTCAGTTTTTTCTACATCTTCTTGAGTTTAAGAAATGTACTCATTGCTGGCTGTCATGTCATTTGCATGTTGAGTCATTAGTTGTTCAAAACTCTAGTTTGCCAGATGCTGGTTATGACTGCATATGTGCATGTCAGATCCCCCTCCCCCCATCTTCCCTCCTTGTCTTTCTTTTTCTTTTTATAAACACATATTTAACTCAGTCTGAGCCTTCATGCCTTGAAGATTTTTCTGGCTTCTAGTTGGTCCTTTTACTAAAGCAATGATTGATGATGAATAGTGGCTTTCACCCATTTGGTTCATGGGGTATGGAACATTGTGGGAAAAATCTTTATCCAGAAAGCTCGTCTCCCAGTATGGTTATGCAGGCATTGCATCGAAGGGCTTCGAGGCGGCCGCATTGGACGACCCACCGGATTCCCGATCGGGAGCTGGAGGCGATGCAGAGACGCTTCGACGACGTGGTGGAGGTTGACGATGATGTGCTGGAAGAGGTCAGGAAGCCTTGGAAGACCTCGGCAGTGTTGATTCGAAGCCTGGGTAGAGTCGTTCCCGCCGAATGGGTAGTCAAAGAGCTTCGGCGAGTCATGGAACTACCCGAGCCTCCCGAAATCTTCCCGCTGTTGGAGGGCTTCTTCGTGGTTCGTTTCTCCTGCGAGGAACACCGGGAGAAGGCTCTGAGCTGGGGGCCATGGCTGGTGGCAGGGCAGATCCATGCCATGGAGAGGTGGAGGCCAAATTTCTCACCCGGTGCAGGTGAGCTAAACAAAGCCATTGTTTGGCTACGAATGCTCGGGTTGCCGTTGGATTATTGGGAGGAGTCCATTATCCTTCAGATGGCGGCGAAGGCCGGGAAGCCGCTGGCAGTGGACGAGATAACAGAACAGGGCAAGAAACGAGGCTTTGCTCGGGTCAAGATAGAGGTGGATCTCTGATTACCTCTGAGAGGCGGCACCTTTGTGAAGGGGAAGGCACAGGGACGGGAGGAGAGAGTTTGGCAAGGCTTCATCTTTGAGAACCTTCCGAATCCATGCTGCAGATGCGGTAGAGTGGGGCACGGAGAAGGCTTCTGTGCGGCGAGTCCGGTCGAGGTCCCAGTGGACGGGGGTACCGAGGTGGTGACGGATGGGCAGATCGGCACACCGGAGAACTCTTCTCAGGGTGGGGCCGGTGGGAACGCTACTCCGGGGAACCCAGGCTATGGGCCGTGGCTGGTAACCCATAGGGTTCGGCAAATGAGAGCTGGCGGAGGGAATGTGAAGCCGAGGAAGCCGATGGTGTCGGAGTGTGGACAAAATCCGGCGGGCACGCCTTCTCGGACGAAGACACCTCCGGCGGATGGGGAGTCGACTCCTTCTGTCTCCCCTGTGGATCTGGATGGCTGGCAGAAGCCGTCCAAAGTAGCTCGGAGGAAATCCCCGGAGCAGGGCAAAGGAGAATGCTCCAACGGCCACTCGGGAGGTGGGGTTAGTCAACTCGGGGGGGCGTTTGGGGCACTGTCCGAGTCGACCAGCGACTCGATACTGGTTGAGTTGGACCGGCCGGAGGTTGATTGGGCTGGCAACAATTCACGGCCCATCTCTACTGTGCTTAGGCGGCCGGGCTCCGGCCCGCCTAGCCCGAGGAGCGGGTCACGTGATATTGGGCCTGGCGCTGGGCTGGGTCCAATGGTGACTGACCGGGTGCAACTTAAAACGGATGCGGGTCGGGGACCTGGTTTGAGTCCGCTCAAACGCGCCCGCAGCCCGTCAAAGAGAGGCAGCTCTGCCGACTTCCCGTGTCCAGCCGGCGGTGTTCGTCCGGCCATGGGATTCCGGAGGATGGTGGCGCTCGGGCATCGGAGAAGCCGGAGCTCTCCTCCGCCGGTGGCTTCGTCGAGATCCAGGCCACCGAAGGCCGGCGGCGGGCGGGAAGCCAACGGCGGTCGTCCTGCTGGCTGGAGGTTGTCCCATGCCACCTCCGTCGGGGATCTTCCGGCGGTCTTGAAGGCGGCGGAGACGCCGAAGGGGGTGACGCAGGTGCCGGATGGACTGGAGGTGCCAGATCGAGCTGGGGCAGATGTGAAAATGAAGGGAGTCTGCGGCAGGGAGGGAGATGGGGCTACTGTGGGTTCTTTGTGCCATTTGGCACAGGGAAACAGTAATCCTAGCCACAGTGAGGTGTTGTCCCAAGCGATGGCAGCTGTGCAGGAAGGGAATCCTGAGTCTAATTCCAATGCGGGAGAGTATGTGGACAGTGGGATGATTGTGGATAATGGGGTCAGCTCCGGTATGGAGAGTCGAGCCACCGAACTGGGTTGTTAATGAAGATAATTCTTTGGAATTGTCGGGGAGCCGGGAAACCCTCTTTCGCCCCGGCGTTTCGGAGATTGGTGCAGGTGCACGACCCAGACATGTGTGTTTTATTTGAGACCCGGTTGGCCGGAAGGAGTATTGTAAGAGCCAGGAGGGCATTGCCTCGGTCCTGGGGTTTCTATGCTGTGGATTCTCAGGGATTGTCGGGAGGTATTATAGTTACTTGGAAACTGGACTGTGGGAAGCTGGACATCTTTAATGTTAGTAGCCAAGAGGTGATCATGGTAATATCGGAGGGGGAGGGTAGACCATGGATATTTGCAGCTGTGTATGCTAGTACCGACTTCAGGGCTCGGAGGACACTGTGGGAGGAGGCTTCCAAGTTGGTTGATCAGGGGCAGCCGATGTTGATTGCAGGAGATTTTAATTGTATAGATGATCCACAGGAGAAGATGGGAGGGAGGCTATTTTCCTATCAGAGGAAGGTCAGGGAATTCCAGGAGTTTATTTCTACAAATGGACTGATAGATCTGGGCTTCACAGGGCCTAGATTCACATGGTGCAACAATCAGCAGGGCCCGGCTAGAGTCTGGGAGAGACTTGACAGGGCCTTCGCCACAGCTGGATGGATCCAGGAGTTTCCAGACAATCATGTTAAACACCTATCGAGGATAGCTTCAGACCACAGTCCGATACTGGTATGTACTGATAGACCCATTCCTTTTCGCTGTCCTTTCAGGTTTGAGAGGTTATGGTTGTGTTACCCCCGGTCTTGGGGGGTTGTGAGCGAGGCTTGGAACAAGCCGGTTCGGGGGGATGCTATGTATCGGGTTTCTCGCAGACTTGAGCTGACTAGGAGATATCTTCGGAGGTGGAACAGGGTGGAGGTTGGGAACATATTCCGAAGAATTGAGGAGTTAGAGGAGACCATTGCTAATATGCAACTACGAGAGGCGTCGGGTGGAGGTTTATCACATGTGGAGTTATCGGAGTTGAGATCCTTCCTATCTATGCATGATGCTCTTCTTAGCCAACAGGAGATCTTTTGGAGGCAGAAGTCAAGAGTACAGTGGATTCAGGAAGGGGACAGGAACACAAAGTTCTTTCATCAGTCTACATTGATCAGAAGACAGCGGAATAGGATCAGATCTATCAGGGACGAGGATGGATAGGCTATAGAGGACCCGATTATGATTTGCAGGGTGTTTGAGCAGTTCTTCAGGACTAGGTGGACGGAGCGGACAGGGAGTGGAATATTTACTGAGCTACCCTTATCTCCTGAGGGGGTCTCCGACGAGGACTCTTTAGCACTGATCAGACCGGTATCGGGACGGGAGATTCAGGAGGCGGTGTGGTCCCTGGAGGGGGACAAGGCGCCCGGACCGGATGGCTTTCCGCCCGTGTTCTTCCGTAGGTATTGGTCGATTGTCGGCCTTGATGTTATTGAGGCCATTCAGCAGTTTTTTTAGCACGGCGGAGATGAGCCCGGAGTGGCAGAGGACTTTTATTACTTTGATCCCCAAGCGCCAGGTTGCTACTGAGCCTGGCCACTTTAGGCCTATTAGCCTTTGTTCTACTTTTATATAAGATTACAGCTAAGATTTTGGCAATTAGAATGAGAGGGATTTTACCCAGAATCATCAGTCCAGAGCAGGGTGCTTTTATTGGGGGGAGGAACATATCAGATCATGTCCTTATTGGCCCAGGAGTTCATGTTTGACCTGGTGAAGGCTCCAGTGCGGCGCTGTCTTATGGGGGTCAAGCTTGATATGGAGAGGGCATATGATAGGATGTGCTGGGATTTTCTTCGACATTCCTTACAGAGTTTTGGCTTCCATGAGATGTGGATCAGGTGGATCATGGGCTGTGTGAGGGGGCCATCCTTCTCCATTCTGGTTAATGGTTCACCTTCACACTTTTTTGATGCTTCGGTTGGTCTTCGTCAGGGGTGTCCGCTGTCTCCCTTGCTTTTCATTATCTGTGCAGATGCATTATCCAGAGCTCTTCGAGTAGCAGTGGACACACAGACTCTGGAGGCTTATAGGCCAGTGCAGGGGGCTGTGCCGATCTCCCATCTACTCTTTGCTGATGACTGTTTGCTGTTGGCTAGGGCGACCAGGCAGAATGCCCATGTGATCCGGAGGACCCTCTATGCTTATTGCTCGGCTTCTGGACAACGGGTCAACTTGAACAAATCGTCTATCTTTTTCAGTCCAAAGACCAAGGTTCAGATAAAGGCCGGAATTATGGAGACTCTGGGTGTGGGTGAGCAGGAGGGCACCTTGACTTATTTGGGTGTGCCGATACTTGGGCGACGCATGCGCAGTGGAGATACCAGTTCTCTTGAGCATAGCATTAGGCACAGGCTGGAGGGGTGGCAGATGCATTCACTATCCATGATGGGCAGAGTCACATTGGCACGGTCAGTACTTAGTGCTATTCCGGTATATCTTGTATCCCATACTGTTCCTCCCGTAGCTTCATTGAGGTCAGTTGAGCGGCTCATCAGGGACTTTATCTGGGGGAGGCATGGTGATAGAGGCAGGGTACATCTAGTGGCTTGGGAGGTGGTCTGTCAGCCGGTCAGACATGGTGGCTTGGGTGTGCCGTCATTGGTGGCGCGACGGGAGGCATCGATTCTGCGGCTAGCAGCTAGCCTTTTGTTGGAGCCTGAGAGTTTATGGTCCTCACTGATGAGGGCTAAGTACGGGGCATTGACGGTTGGCATTAGGGCGGGACGGCTCCATTCCCCTATCTGGAGGGAGATCAGTGTTAGGGCTCCGTTGGTGCTCCCGGCCATTCGGTGGGCTGTCGGGGATGGTATGTCTGTGGATGTCCTTGAGGATAGCTGGGTGACTGAGTTACCGATTAGCAGGCTACCGGTCATGGTGGATACGAGCAGGCTGCTGGGACGTCGTGTTGGCGATCTACTTGTACCGGAGGAGGGGAGCTGGGATGAGGTGTTCATTCGGGAGACATTTGGGGAGCAGCTTGTGGAGAGGATTCTGGCATTACCGATCCCATCCCGGGCGGAGCCTGACAGACTGGTCTGGTTACCGACGGGCCGATCGCGGGTACGTGCCAGGGATATTCATGCGTGGACTAGGCGGGAGCCGGAGAGGCGGATTGATGGTGGATGGATATGGAGGATGAGGGTGCATCCCCGGGTGGCGCTCTTTATTTGGAAGGTAGCCTGGGGTTGCCTTCCGACCAGGAGTGTATTGGCCCGGCGGGGGATGAGGATGGGCTCACTATGCGAGGTATGTCTGGATGCTGAGGAGACGGTCGGCCACGTCCTCCTTCGATGTCCTGTAGCTATGCAGTGTTGGAGATTGGCCTCGGCGCTACTACCACCTTTATGGGAGTCGGTGGAGGATATGCTCCGGTTCTTGAGTGAGTCTATTCGTAGGCCGAGGGAGGCTGAGTCCGGTTCCATTGTGGCTTATCTAGCCTATCACATATGGCTAGCCAGGAATGATCGTCTATTCGAGGGTGGGCGGCTGACCCCACGGGCTGTGATGGAGAGAGCTCTGAGGCAGGCAGCTGAGACATCTACGTTGTCCACGTCGGCTCCACCTGGGAGGACTAGGGACATCTGGGGTACCTGCACTGCTGTTTCAGCGTCCAGGTTCAGTTACTTTTCTTGGGTACCCCCACCCCCGGTTATCTCAAGGTGAATTTCGACGGTGGCTCGGCGGAGGATGGCACCTCTGGGGGCGTGGGTTTTGTTATCAGGGACCATCGGGGTACTTTTATTGCTGCGGGGGGACGGAGCACTTTTGGCGTTTCGGCGGTGGGAGCAGAGCTGCAGGCTGCTTGGGAGGGTGTTTGGTTTGCGAGACGAGTTCTGGGGCAGAGAGACTCGTTCTCGAGGGTGACTGTTCTGTGGTGATTGACTGAATTCGTGGTGTGGACATATACGGTGATGGCCATCCCCTGATACGGGATACCCGGAGCTTGGTGCGGGAGCTGATTTCTTGTCAGGTTGTCCATGCTTACCGAGAGGCGAACAGTGCAGCAGATTGGGTCGCCTCTTATGTTGCCCGGCATACCGGGGAGGTTTTCTGGTCTAGGTTGGATGGCGTTCCACACGCCTTATTTTGTTTACTTTTCTTCGATATGTCTGGTTGTATTCACGTTAGTGGTATATGAATGAAATACCGTTTTGATCAAAAAAAAAAAAAAAAAAAGGGCTCTAGGATTCCGAGGGAAACTAATGATTTTTTTAATGTTTTTAAAAGTGGATTTGCGATACGGGTGCTCAAGAAACGCTAGCCGCTGGGCGTATACGTTTCCCAGGAGCACAAGACCTGCCTCCGCTAGTGAGAGTTACTAGATTTTCAAATATTTGCTTAGGAAATATAAACAAGGCGCCTCTACAACTTTTATAGCATCCAACACAACTTTTAAATAGAAATTTAATTTATTAAATTTTCATGTGAAAAAACACACCCAAAAAAAGGCCAGAAAAAAAAGATGTGTTTTTTCCTACGGCGTGCGAAATTGTGGGCCCAAGCGTTTCCCCTCTCTGTGCCGCCCTAGTGGGCTATATGGGCCTCCCAGGAGTGGGTTAGACCCACTTACAGAATCCTTTTTCTTTTGCACCGTAGAGAGCCGGGCGAGATTACTCCCACATTGCCCATCTTGGAAAAGGAGGGCTCTTACACAATCCCTCCATTTCCAAGAAGATGAGCAAGAGCTATCCATAAATGAGATGGGCGGCATGGCATCGATCTAAGTATGTACAGCTCTCTACACTTCAAAAGATGCATCACAGAGAATCCAGACCCTTCAAGCATATTGTTGGAAGTCAAATGTGCCAATCTGACTACTTGTCTCCTTGTAGTTGGATCCCCAAGTTTTTGAAATGTTCCAAATTCCACTTGAGCATCCAAATCTGGATCCAAATATAAGGGTAAAATAGATAC
This sequence comes from Phoenix dactylifera, assembly GCF_009389715.1. Taxonomy (NCBI): domain Eukaryota; kingdom Viridiplantae; phylum Streptophyta; class Magnoliopsida; order Arecales; family Arecaceae; genus Phoenix; species Phoenix dactylifera. The sequence continues at coordinate 5,200,351 of NC_052409.1, read as the reverse complement.
AAACATCCATATGAGTCCATAGATTTCTTTTGTGACAGAAAGAAGTTGCAACAAAAGGTTGTTTTCTTGCCTTCTTAGAGGGAGAGAAAAAAGAATAAAAATTTTAATAACTTTTTCCGTCTTCAGCCCTTTTGATAACTGGACTTGAATCAAAGCATGAGTTAGGAAGCAAAAAAGGCAAAAAGAGGATTAGCAAGTGATACGTAAGATGAAGCATCTGATTCTGTCCCACGCTTAAATATTCTACTTATCCTTAATTGAGAAGGCAGGGATAATTAAAAGGTAACATTTCATTGTTTACTCTGGAGATTTCCTAGCTGTAACCTCTTTTGTAGCTCCCATTCGATCATGTCCTCACACCTACTCTGGCTCCAATTCTGGACACTGTTTGAAGGCTTTGAAAGTTCATTACATGGTTCTTTACTCCTCAACAATGATGCAATCGTAAGCACCTTTTGTGGGCTTAATAGACTTACCAACAAACTAATGACTCACCTTCCCAATCCTGGGACAGACTCTATTGCCGAATTCTTTTTATGTTGCTCTGTTTCACCAATCATCAATACAGTGCTGCCTCAAGATATATCCAGACATCCTTTAAGATACATAACTTAAAGTTGACAAACAAAAATTCAAATCCTTGTGAAGAAAATAACCACTTATTGCAATCTTAACACTCTAAATGATGTATATGCTGCAGTGCCAAAAACATCAAAATCTTATATCAAGCTTCAAATGCCTTTTTGTATGGATTTGATGTGATCAAAACTTCATCACTTGGTTTCTGATCTAGGTTAAGGGGATCTAGAGCAGACCTTTTATTTATTATTATTTTTTCGATAAATACAAGCCATGACCCGAATTAAGTCAAATTTCCTTGATAAAACAGGTTGTTTATGATTAGTTTGTTGTACCCGATCTAATTTGAAACCATCCAAGTTCTTCTTAATGTGAGCTTCTGTTATGGAGATGGCTTGGTTGCCGTATTTGTTCGGATCAACGTTTGACTAGCATTACAAATTTTGGTAGGTGTTGATTGGTTCTTCCATTGTAAGGAGAGACCAGTGGTTAAACAAAGACTTGGTGACTTGACTCGAAAAGAAACTTTAGATATTAGGTGAGAATAAAATTATCCTTCGTGACAATGGGCATTGAGTTCTATACAGGATTCGGACCATGTCAATCCACTCGGCCGACTTGAAATCTATTTTAGAATTTCCAATTTTTTTTATAAAAAAATTAAGTAAAATTGTCCTATGTTGAAAGTTATAAAGGTAATTTAACTTTTTTTAAATTTTTTTTTGTTAAAACAAAAGGGAAAAGGGAGATAAACTGACAAGCCCAACCCCGCATTGCAGTTCCCACTGAGCTCCCATCCTGCCAAGAGAATATTTGATGCAGGCAGAAATGATCGTGTGTTCGGCATTTTAGCCGATTTTACTCATATCCTCCTCATTCGTAGCTCCGAGTCGAATATTCCTTTGGGCTTCGGTACGAATTTTTTGTATAAATATGTCGTATCTGGCACCACGGAGACTATCAGTGGACCACCAAATCTCATGTCCTAGCAGAAAGCATCTAGTTTTTATAATTTAATCGACGTGTATTTTGAAGTTGGATCCACTTAGTTGAAAGTAACAGCCATCGGAACCGCCTATAAGTAAGCCCCACCGACACCTTTTTTTCCTTTTTTTTCTTTTTTATCTCACCAGCCTCTTGCGTTGCGCTCTCTCTCTCTCGAAGAGTCTCCTAGGGTTCTGTCCTCCTCCGATCCTTCTCTCGGGCGATCGATAGCGGTGGTCATGGCGGAGAAGAAGATCACTTTGAAGAGCTCCGACGGCGAGGTGTTCGAGGTGGATGAGATGGTCGCGATGGAGTCCCAGACGATCAAGCACATGATCGAGGACGACTGCGCCAGCAACGGCATCCCCCTCCCCAACGTCACCAGCAAGATCCTCTCGAAAGTGATCGAGTACTGCAAGAAGCACGTAGACGCCGCCGCCGCCGCCGCCTCCAAGTCTGCCGCCGACGACACCTCCTTCAAGCTCGCCGACGATGATCTCAAGACCTGGGATGCGGAGTTCGTCAAGGTCGACCAGGCCACCCTCTTTGACCTCATCCTGGTCAGATTCCTCGCATCTTGATCTTTCCCCCCTTTTTGATGGTCGATCTTCTTAGGATTTCGTGATTTGTTCGTTTCTTGATGAAGTGGGTCGAGAATTTTGAAAGAGATCCATCCTCCTTTTTTTGCTCTGCTTGAGTTGTTGTTTTAGTGCGATTTTTCGGTGGTGGCTTCGATTAGGGGCGATTTGTTTGTTTGTTGATAAATTAGGCTTAGGGTTGCGATATAGCTTTGTTCTCCGTTTTCTTGTTATTGTTTGATTTGTTGGTGGTGTGATTTTTTCTTGTAGCGGTGGTATTGTGAATTAGGGTTTCGTTTCAGATTGGTTCGTAGTTTCCATTTTGTCTATCCTTTATGCCTAAGTTCGTTTATATAACCGTAGTTTTGTTTCTTGTTCTGATTTCCTCAGTTTGATGGATTTGTCAACATTCACAAGATTGCCAAACTCTCAAGATAGTAAAGGTCATTCGTCATGATAATGATCACCCTATTTATGAATAGTTTTGGTAAATCTTTCTCCTATTTTTGAGACTTGGTGCGATGGCTTCTGACTTGCTTGATGTGAACATGATGCTGATGCATATGCCTGCTTGTCTTGATGTGAACATGATGCTGACGCATAGGCCTGCCTGTCTGGTTGGCTGTAATGGTTGGAGCCAATCTTACAACAACACAACACGCAAACAATATGATGTTCAGGTGGGCCAACCTTAGATTGTGTAGTCAAGTTACATGGAAGAACTAATGAAGATAAACTTGGGGATGATGAAAACCATCACACTTTTTTCTTTCTGAAGGCAGGGGGAGGGATTTTTAGATTGTGTATTGTGAGACTGATGAACTAATGAAGATAAAACTTGCGGTTGATAAAAAAAACATCTAGTGCTTGATAAAAAAAAAACAAAACCCACTTTGTTAGTTTCTTGTGATCACCTTTAAAATGCATCATCTTGTTTTTGGTAGTTTCTATGAGTTGTTGTAGGGAGTTTTGTGTATGCAACCAATGTGTACTTTGAGCTATTTTTTGGCTGGATTTATGTATGATAAATCCTGAAATTTGGACTACTATCCGGATATGAGTTTCTATTTGAAATATTGCAGTTGCTGGCAAGAAATTTTGAATTAAAATATGCATACTACTTCCATTAAATTCTACCCTTTTCCCTAATAGATGCACATTTTACATTTTTAGAGGTGTCAAAATTTTCTTTTCTTTTTGGACTTTGTACTTGCTCTGTATGGGGTTGTACTCTAGGTGAGTTTGATTGATCTTATGTCTGATGTAGCTTGCCTTAAACCTAATTTGAAGTATTAAATTCAGTAATCTTGTCTCTTTTCCTATATGTTTGAGATTCATCAAGAACCAAGCCACACACTAGTGTATTTAGAGTAACATGATAGCCTCTGATATCAAGTCTGATTTTAATCAGGCTTATACTAAATTCAAGAAAGAAACTCAAGGCTTCATTTGAACAAATATTACATGTTGTTTATGAAATCATCAATGCCCATATCCATGCAGCCAATCACATCATGAACTGTAGCAACAGAACCTTCATATTATTTGAATAATCTTGTGCTACCTTGACACTTCTGCCCGACTGAAAGATTCCTCATTGGATATTGGTTAGATGCCAGGGATTTAAGTAGTTATCATATTCTTTGGTTGCAGCTTTGGGATTGGCAGTGAGCAGGTTGTTGCAACGATCTATTCAAACCCATTGTATTTTGATGTTTGAATGGGGAACAAATACACTGAAACACCTTAATAAATAAATCTGTCAATATTTTATTCTTTATAATACTTTAAAAATATTAGTAGATACAATATAGGTAGAACAATTTTTCTCCAGCGCACACATGCTGCCATTGGATTGATTTCAATAGTTGATTATAAATGTATTTTATATGAATGCTTTGGATGCTTATATTTTTGATAGGTTTGTGATTTAGTCAAGCTAGATCAATTTTTGAGTATTGTGAAGCTTCTTTTTTTTTTCCAATTGATTTTGTGTTTGGATACGGAAGCATGCTTTGCTTGTTTTATGTTTTAGTGAGCTTCGTTATGTCTTGTGTCAACACAAGCCTTTTTGAATCCCCACACAAGCCTCTTTTGAATTGCTTGATATTCTAAAGTGAGCTAGATCAGAATCTAGCATAAGTCACATTCTATTGAAGTTTGATTCAAGCTTGAAATTTTGAATTCCTTTTTATATATAATTAGTTCTTAACGAATCAGTATTAACAAGCCACTGCCATCAACTGTTCCACCTGTGTTCAGGTCATTTTGTTTAATAGTTTCAGCTGTTGGATTGATTTCAAGGTAACATGCTTACACATATAATTTCAAGCCTTGTTCAATGAGCATTGGCTCAGGCCTGGCTCAGAATTGGTTTTGAGAATAAGGAAGGGGATCTGTACATTCAATTTAAGGTTGATTGAGTGTGGATTGACAAGGAGAAATTGATGAGTGGCTGGAAAAAGGTGCTGGCCCAGTTTCCAATCTTATTGAGCCAAACCTGATTGAGCTGGGTTTGCTCAAGCCTGGCTTGAAATAATTTCAAACCTAAGTACTAGGATTAATCCTAGCTTGCTTGTGCTCAATTTGATCTTTATCAAGCCTAAAATTGAGCTGAACAAGAGCCATTCATGAATGACTTTAATCAATTGCCTGCACTAATCTTGCATATCAATTGTTGTTTGATGGTTGAACATATTCAAGTATCTCTTTTACTTTTTATATTCATATCTGTGGAAAACAGTCTACTGCATCACCAGCATAACATGATGTGCCAAATGGCTAACTGGTCATGAGTATTGGGATGATCTGGACTAAATTGGTACGACCTTGTCCCTCATTTGTACTGTTTAGCACATTTTCCTTTTACACAGCGTCAATTGTCGTTTGCCTGTCTGGAATTTCATCATATATTAGTGCAAAGTTCTTATGGGCCTGGTTCTGACATTTACATGTGACTATGATTCTACAGTAGTGAAACTGTCATTGGATGCCCTTTTCAAACATGTGATCTTCAAGAAGTAATACAGTTTTTCTGATTGAAGTTTTAGTCTGTGCTTAATTTAAGGTTCTCCAAAAGTTAAATCTTCTGCTTCTGGTTTTTTTTTTTGGTTATATTTCTGCTTGTGTTTCTTCTGTTATATGATGGAAAATATCTAGGGAAGTTTTAAGTAATGGTTTGCTAATTTGTTCTCCTTAAAAATGTGCAAATGCAAATAATTTTAGCTGCAGTTTTACGTAAGTTTTGTTTTCTCTTTCCTGCAGTTTAACACTTGAACATAATTTTACTTTGAAGTGCTACTGGTGAAAATGCATGTGCAGATGCACATTTACGATAGCAAAATAAAACCAGTAACCAGAATTAGCCTTACCAACACATATTTTTGTCAAACTTCACCAAATTTTCTAATTTCAACCTAAATAAATTCTTCAAGTAGCAACACTCAACCAATTTCAGTACCTAATACTTGAAATGAGAAATTGAACGGTATAAAGTAAAAATGCAGGAACCATTATTCATGGTATTTTATATAACAATAGTAACTATATGTTAAGAGCCTGTTTGAATAATCCTGTGCAATCCAACAAGATTTACAAGAACACAGGCCAGGCTAGCCCATATTCACAGTATTCAAAAAAAAAAAAATTCAAAGTGGACCGGCTCGAATTCCATAGGGATAAAAAAATGACCTCACCTGGTCTTTTTCCCTATCCTATAGGAATGGACTGGAAGAGGTTCAGTTGACATAGGCTGGGCCAGGCCTCATATCCTATAATACTAGACATAACCTGTACACATAGTTTAGAAGATATATGCTAGATGAGCCAGGCTGGATTCTTGCAGGGTTTTCAGCCTAATGCTGCAGGAATATCTAAACAGATCCTAAAAGTTTAATTAATCCAATCATGCATTTCATCCTGACTACTGAGTCAGCTGCACAATGATACTTGTTTGATACATCAGAACTCATGGTGCCATGATGTGTCGGAATAGTCCTATGTTTTACAAAGGCTGGGAGTATATAACTATATGCATCCAAACTATATGTATTGTGCTCAAGCTTGTAATCAAATTTCTAACTGATTTCTGGTGGATGCCCTGGTTGCTGAAATGCTTGATAAATTTTATTTTATTGATAAGAGAAGTGGATGTTCCCTTGATCGTAGATCTCTTGCCAGAATTTTGTCATTATAGATAGGCTTACACAAAATTAGATCTAGGGTTCATGTTGATTTTGAGTTAAATGTTCCCTTGATCTTTGATCTCTTGTAATTTGTATTTATGGACAAGTTTACCTAAAATTAGATGCAGGGTTCATTTTTATATTGAGTTAGAAGTTCCAACGATCTTATAGATCTCTTGCCAGGATTTTGTATTTACCGACAAGTTTTTCTTAAAGTTAGATGTGGGGCTCATGTTTCTTCAGAGTTTGAATCTTGGAATTGAAATACATGAATGGAATAAACTAACGGATTCAGACACCATAGAGATTGGAAGAATGATATACTTATTGAGAGAATTTGACTGAAACATCCATGGAGATGTGGTAGTGAGAGTTAGGTTATCTATTTTATTTAGTTTGGATGGCCATATGCAATTCTCTATCAAATTAATTTGGATTTAGTTTGAATGCATTGATACTAGTTATAAGGAGATCTTTGGGCTCCAAAGGCATCAAGGTTTATCTCTGTGTCCTTTGTTGAATATAGTTTGAACAGCTACCATGATCATGATCATGACCAAGAACAAGGGTTAGGGTCCGTGGTGGTGGAAATTTTGTGCTTTTATACGTTAGTAGAATAAGAATTTGTTTCTATTCTATACTCCTAGATTTTCTTCAGTGTGTGACGACTGGCGTCTAACTTGCCATATTAGACATATTTTTACGTATGGTGTGTGGTCTTATTATTATTTTTGTATTCTTGTAGTCCCATCTATTTGCTGGTTACGCATAAAATTGGATGTTTTTGTTGTTGATGAGGCTTTCATTCGGTTGGTCTTAATGATACTTGGAATGTTTTCAGGCAGCAAATTACCTTAACATAAAGGGACTACTGGATTTGACGTGCCAAACAGTTGCTGACATGATCAAGGGAAAGACCCCAGAAGAAATTCGCAAGACCTTCAATATCAAAAATGACTTCACACCTGAGGAAGAGGAAGAGGTGCGGCGGGAGAACCAGTGGGCGTTTGAATGAGCATATCGAACTTTGCTGGTGGCCTTGGCGTTCGTGGGTTGTAGTTAGGCTGGAAAATGTGGCAAACGTTGTCAAAGGATCTTGTTTGTCAAAAAACTCTCACTTTATGCTTTAGCTACGCTGTTTGCTGCTCACGGGGTACACGTGAGGATGGTCTGTTTGGTTATTTTGTCAAAAACAAGTGTCCATTCTGAGAGTAATGGCTTCTCGTTTGAGTTAATCTGAAGGGTTTCAAATCTTTTAGACCGGCGTAGGGCTTCTTATTTTATGTTTTTTTTTAATAAGTACCTTTTTAAATATTAAATTTTATATGAATATTTTTTAAAAATTGATATTTGTATTTATATTCTCATAAAATATTTGTTTTGCTATTTTATTTTTTTATTTTTAATTTTGTATATGTATCCACAATATTAAAAATTAACAGTTTTAAATTAAAATAATTAAAATATTTTTAATGGATAAATGCGAAAAAAATATTTATAAGATAATTGCGATGAAAAATAAAAAAAATAATTTTAAATTTTTATTTAATTTTTAATTGAATAAATATTTTTTATTAATGATATTAGAAAAATTGTTATATTAAAGATATTTGCGCAAAAATAATATTTTATGTAGATATAAAAATAAATATAAATTTTAAAAAATATTTATATATATTTAAATTTTTTAAAAATATTTATGTAAATTTAACATAGCAAGCATGCAAAGCTTTTGCTGGAGTTGGTTACCAGACAATGTTGTCAGGTCTTTATGCCCCGAAAAATTAGCATTGTGGTTGTCCTAGGCTTTCAAAAAAGCATGCATGTTTCCCTCGCAAAAAATTTAAAAAAAACATGCATGTTTCTGCTGGGGGTGGTCATCGTTATCAAGGTTTTCATGCTCGCTGAACCAGGTGGTACTTGCCTTTGTCATACCTTCGATATTAAAGTATGGAATCTTATATCACAGGCGCAAATCTCATGTTCAAAGTAATTTAGGTTATCGCAAATCTGGTTGTGTTATTTCATAATGCAATCTCATAAACTATGAAACAGGAATATATAAAGTTTTTAAATATCGGAAAATGTATATCTATTTAACTAGTACTTTTGTTGCCTGAGCATTTGTATAATCAAAAGAAATGGATAAGAACGATTCTACAACAATCGAGCTCAATATAAATATTAATTTATAATAAATATATTGTGAAAAGATGATTATAAATGATATGGGTATGAATTTGGTGAGACGAGATGTTTATGGTTTTACTACTCTGCTTGATTACTTTCTTTAACAATGAAAATGTACATAAATATGTGTACATGTGTGTGTGTAGATAAATAGATATATATCCAAGTATGCGTATACATGTGTTAGGATATATCTAGATAATCAGATCAGATAATGTTTGTTTGGGTATGGGATCTATCTAAACCCAAATTCGATCCAATAGTGCTTTGAGGCTAATTTTGGAAACTAAACCCAACCTAATAGTTTATTGGGTTTATTTTTCATACCCAAATTTCATGTTTCGGTTGGTTTTGAATTGAACTACAAGAATTATCAGCCTCCCTCGACATCCCTAGCCGGGAGGAACCTACGCAAGCTTCAGCTCTTCAGGAGAAACGTGCATGATGTCTAGTTTTCCTTTTATAATTTATGAAATTAAAAATATATTTTCCGATGGATTAAAAAATAATTCTCTACCATGACTAATCCATCGACTGTCGTATTTTGACTCTTTTCCAATTCTATTTTAGAGAGAGGAAATCCGCCCTTGTCTTCTTGGTTGGGAGCTATCCCTTTGTTGTTTGGCCATTTTGGATAATTTCTTGATATTCTTGGTCATGTATGATTGTTCATACAATGTTCCACTTCCTTGACAGTTCGATGTTTCTAAATCTGGTGATCCGTTGTCTTCACCACTGCTAATCAGGCGCAATTTTTTCCGCTAGATTTGCTTGGGGATCCTCCTGGCTCTACAACAGGCCATGTTAGCTGCTCTCAAGGAGGACTGCTAATACTATTGCTTAGGGCTTTTGTGGTTTTGTGGGCTCGCTTCATGTGATGGTTGTTTTTATGGGCATTAAACATATTAAGAAAAAGAAAAAAAAAGGTCATCTTTGATCATTAGATATCGTTATATAATATATATCGCAAAAATGCCAGATATTTAAGCATTTATTATTTAATAACTTAACTAAAAGTGGTTTCAGAGAATGGTTTTTCAAACAACAAAAGCAATAGTTAAAGAAGCCTCTCAAGAAGAGCGTCGTTCTTCGTTTGGAAAACAGCTCTTGGAGAAAAATCCAATAAACACTCTGCCCTTGTTTTTTGAATTTGAAATTTTATTGTTCATGCCAACTTCATACTGTAATCTCTTTTAGTGTACTAATGTGCAGCTCAAATTTTGGAGGTATATTGTCATCGAACGTTCTTGATTTCATGAATGGAAAACAAATTACTACACAATATGCTAAATATGCTAGAGTTGTCAGGTTGATTAACCTAACTCAAATCCTAGTGAAGGCTCTAAGCATCTTCTTAGTAAATTTGGTTTGATAACTTCCTTAATCCAGCTCTTATGTCTTGGTTGGGTCGGACCATGATCCTTATACCGTTTCTAGATTCTGATAAAAATATTTTAATAAAAAGATAATTACTTTCTCAATAAGATAAACTAGTATTCATATATATATATATATATATATATATATATATATATATATAATATATATATATATATATATATATATATATATATATATATATATATATATATATATATATATATCGTAAGACTATGAAGCAGCAAGCTCCACGCTATAAAACCCCAAGAGACACACCGCACAGTCACTATTGTACGATCTCGGCTCTCTCTCCTCGCCCTATCATGTGCATACCATGTGTTGAATTCTAGCTCTCTCTCTCTCTCTCTCTCTTTTGGTACAACGGCGGCTCACACATAACAGGTGTCGATACAGCCAACAAAGTCAGAAAATAAAAGGCTACATAAAGACCCTAGCACAGACCCACTATCCAACCAGACAAACCCACCAGAATGATGAGCTATAAAGGAGGCAACCCAATCAGTGGCACTCCCCCAGCAATCGGTGAATTTCATGGATCAGCGGTTGATCCTCAGCAATGCATCCTCGACCCCAGATCTACTCAACCGCCATGACCGAATCCCCTTAAAAATGATACGGTTCGCACCCAGTGCCTGCCTCACACAGCAGATACCCTCCCCGGCTGCTCTAAGCTCAGCACATGCCACTGACGAGTCAAAAATCCGCCAACCTCCTGCCGCAACTAGTCTGGCATCGTGGTCTCGAATGGTGAAACCCACACCGCTGCATCTTCCGTCATTAGCTATACTACCATCAAAGTTCACCTTCAGAAAATCAGGGGGTGGAGGCTCCTAGGAGACAAAAACAATCTTGGACGCTACAAAAGCAGAATGGGGGCCCCAGATGCCCCTAGCCAACTCCGTAGGCGACACCTCTGCAGTGCCGGGGATCTCCATCACATGCAAAAGCGCTCTAACCGCTATCACCCTCGGATGAGAGCTGTTGCCCTCGAAAACTTGTGCATTCCTATCTAGCCAGCACGGGTAGGCCAGATAGGCAGCTCGAGTCCCCCTCTTCTCTGACTCAGAGCTCCGTACCGAGGCCTCCAGAAAATGCGAAAGGTCCTCAATGGACAACCACCTCTGCCACTGGTCTACCTGGGTCGAAGCATAATGCCGCACCTGACTGGCCCGTGGGCAACCGATGAGGGCGTGATAAATGGATTCCTCAACCTCCAGGCAGTACACACAAGCTGTCGGGATCCTCACACCCTGCCTCCCCAGTACTGCTCTAGTGTGCAGGCACTTCCAGGCCACCTTTTAGAAAAACAAGGCAACCCGTGGGAGAATACACATCCTCCAGATCCATCTGCTCGCCATCTGTCGAGTCGCAGACCCCGAGACCAACCCCGAGAGATCACAGACCCTCACCATTGGCGATCCGGTCATACTCCACACCCTCCTATTTGCTGTCGCTCTCTCCGTGATCGGCATGGCTAGAACCTGCTCGGCCAACTGCTCCCCGAATACACGCATAACGAGGTCCTCGTCCCACCTCTGCTTTCCTTTGACGAATAGCTCGGATACGCTGCGACCCTCCATCCACCCGTGGTCAACCATGGTGGGTCGGCCCTACAATGGAACCTCAGATAACCATTTGTCCTCCATGATCCTGATTGTCCGGCCATCCCCGATCTCCCACTTGATCTTCGGTAGCACCCTCGAGGTGCGCGCACAGACTTCCTGCCAAATGAAGGATGCTCCTCATCCAGCACGCATGGCTATCTAGGATTGTGGGTCCCCGTACTTCGCTCTAAGCAAAGGACCCCAAAGATTCTCCAACTCCAGGAGAAATCTAGCTGCTAATCTAGTCATGAATATCTCTCTGTGCCCAATCAATGAGTGTACTCCCAATCCGCTCCGGTTGGTTGACTGACAAATGGTTTTCCAAGCTACAAGATGAACACCCCCTCTGTCCCCCCGCCAACCCCAGATGAAGCTCCTAAACAACCTCTCCAGACCTCGAAGTGTTGCAAGGGGAAGCAGGGTGTTAGATAGCAAATACATGGGAATGGAGTTCAAGACTGATCGAACTAGTGTGACTCTGCCCATCGATAATGCACCCACCTGCCAGCTCTCTAGTTTGCATCTGATGCTCTGTTCCATGCTCGTGCACTCTCCCCTGCACAAGTGACAACCTGGCACCCTGGCGTATTTGAGGGTCCCCTCCTGCTTGTCGATCCCCAGAATGCTCATGACAGACACCTTCACTCCTGCATCGACCTTCAGGCTGAAGTAGATGGCTGACTTGGGTCAGATTGACCTACTGATATGATGCTCCACAATACGCTCCCAAAATCCTGCTGATGGCCAGAGCCGAACGTCTCATCGCACGGACTAGTAACAAACAATCATCTGCAAATAATAGATGAGAGATTGGGAGATCAGGGTCGTCCCCGGCGCCGAGTTGTAGGCCTCCAACCCCTGTGTCACCGTGGCGTGCCGCAGGAAGCAGGACAGAGTGTCTGCACATATGATAAACAAAAGAGGTAAAAGTGGACAACCCTATCATAGCCCGACCGATGACTAGAAGAAGCGTGATAGAGAGCCATTGATCAGTAGTGCAAAAGATGGTGTCAGAATGCATCCTTGAATCCACCTGATCCATTGTGGATGGAAACCAAACCCCTCCAGGCACCGCACAATGAAGTCCCACCGCATCTTATCATAAGCTCTCTCCATATCAAGTTTGACCTCCATCAGGCTCCTGCATCTAAACGCCCTCTGAAGGTCAGTCATAAAGTCGTGGCAATGAGGACGTTATCAAAAATGGAACGATCTCTGATAAACGCCCCCTGCTCAGGACTGATGAGTCTGGGTAGGATGCCTCTCATCCTCCAGACTAAGACCTTCACCACAACTTTGTACAGGAAAGTGCACAAGCTGATTGGCCTGTAGTAACCCGACTCCATTGGATCCTGTCTCTTCGAAATCAGAGTGATGAAGGTCCGCCTCCACTCTTCTAGCATCGCCACAATATCAAAGAAACGTCGGACCACTTCTGTCACTTCCTGTCTGACGATGTGCCAGTACCTTCGGAAGAAAATCGGAGGAAAACCATCCAGGCCGGGAGCTTTATCCTCACCCAAGGATCAGAGGGTTGCCTGAACCTCTGCATCTGACAACGGGCTAACTACTGCTGCATTCTCATCCTCTGATACCTGCCTCTCCAAATCTGGGCCACAAACGCTACCATCCACACCCCCTACCTTCGTCCACTCGGCTCGAAAAAATATCTCTAATGTCTGCTTGACTATCTCCTGGTCATTTGACACTTGTCCACTACCATCCCCGATCCTACACACCCGATTGCGCTGTCTTCGGATATAGTCGACTGGTGGAAAAATCTTGTGTTTCAGTTGCCTTCCTTAATCTACTGGACCCTCGATTTCTGCCTCCAGAACACCTCCTGCTGTCTGAGTAAGGAATGATGTGTAGCTACTAGTAGCCCCTTGAGCTGTCCTTGCTCTACCTCTGACAAACTGCCCCCACTGTCCTCTAATGCCTGTAATCTTGTGATAGCTGCCTTAGTGTCCTCCACCCTCCTGAAAATATTTCCCACCTCCTCTTTGTTCCACCTGATCAGTCGCCGTCTAGTCAACTCCAACTTCCTAGTTACCCTGTACATCATATCCTCTCTGACTGGCACTCGCCATGCCTCCCTCACCACATCCCAAGATCGCGGATAGGATAACCACACATTCTCAAATCGAAATGGACTATGAATAGGAAAAGCATGTGAGGTACTCATCAGGACAAGGCAGTGGTCTGATACTATCCTGGGCAAGTGGCGCATCCCGTAGTCCGAAAATCTCTGGATCTAGCTGGTCAAAGCAAAGGCACGATCAATCCTCTCCCAAATATGTGCCCGACCTAGCCCGTTGTTACATCAGGTAAACCTCGAGCCGAAAAAACCGAGGTCAGCTAGACCGTTGGACATAATGAAATCCTGGAACTCTCTAACCTCGATCTTGTTGGTGAAGATCTTCCCCCCTCTCTTCTCCTCCGGACCGTCGATGCAATTGAAGTCCCTTACCATCATCACCGGAAACCCAAACTGGATGAGATTGGTGGCCTCCTCCCACAAAGCCCTCCTCTTCCGATAATCCGTACTCGCATATGCCGCTAGTAAGACTCAAGGGGGGTTGCTCTCCTATGAGATCACCATAGTCACTTGCTGGGTGCATTTGTGGAAGACATCAATGCTGCAGCCTTCTAGTCTCCACAAGACAATGATCCCACCCGATAAGCCCTGAGACTCCACCGCACACACTCCCCATGATCTCGGAATGGCATGCCTGGTTCACTGCAAGCTGACTCCCGATAAGTGGGTCTCGAACAAAACACAGATCTCAGAATCGCGCAGGCTCACTAACCTGCGAAAGGCCGGCTGGAAGGATGGTTTTCCGACGCCCCGACAATTCCACAATAGGATCTTCACTGAAGGGTTGGGGGTTCGGCATGACGGGCCTCGCTCTCCATGCTCGACAACCCATTCACCTCCCTGGTGGATCCGACTTCCCCCTGTTTAGGCTTCTCCAGCAATTCCTTGAGAGCCTGGACTACTACCTCATATGTCAGCCCACTAGAGGGCCCAGCAACAGGAAAGCCTAGCCCGCTCCCCTGGATGCCCCCCTTTGGCTTGGAGTCGAGAACATGTGCCCAAGTCTCCTGCGCTGCGATCGGGGTGGAAGCTTCTTTCTCCAAGCTTGAACGAGAGTTGGCCTTCCCCTTTTCGGCCGCCGCCTCTCCTAGGTCGGCTGCCCCCCGCGGCGAAGCCCCGGTCATGATTGCCTCGCCGTGTGCCACCTTCCCGCGTCGTGTGCTGGGGTCCACTGAGCATCGCTTCCTGCCGGTGTCGCCTCCTCCACCGTCAGTGGCTCCGATACCTGCCCGAAAGCATGCCCCGACCTCCGGCGATAGGCTCTAGCTCCTGAATCGTCGCCGGTAGCTCGTCGGGATCGTGGTGGTCACAGCAGGGCCCGAGGGCATCGCAGGACCCCGAGCCATTTCGTGGGCCCCCAGCCCATTGATGCCGCGCCTCCTTGTTGGGCTCTGGCCCATTTTAGTGGGCCAGGCCCACCTCCCTCGCCAACCAATCTTGGGCTTGTCTTACCTTCATGGGCTTGGGCCCAGCCCAGTTCCCCCTGCTCCTCCGCTTGGCTTGGTGGGGCGCTCAGGCCCGGGTCCGCAGCCCGATCCGGAGCGTGGTTCGGGCCCGGGTCCGCAGCCCGATCCGGAGCGTGATTCAGGCCCGGACCTACCCCCTAGGCTAGGGCTTGAAAGCCGCCTGACCGAGTGCGACCCGGTGTCAACTCGGCCTGAGCCGCCACCATCTTCTCCACACCCAACACCAGATGGCCGGGACCGTTACCCTTCCTTGGTGAGATATGCCGGGCTATCTTCTTGGGCTTTTGCTAGCCCTCGGAGTCCGGCGAGGACTCGGTCGCACTCGGCACTACTTTGCTTGGACTCGGCTCCGGGACATATGCAGTTGGTCCCCGGGTTGACTTGGTGGGAGGCCCCGTCATCTACTTCATCCGCATTTCCGCCCTGGCGCCGCCGCCCCATTGCATCTGCACCCGGGTTGTTACCATCCAGGGGCCGAACATCGTCGGCCCCTGCCCCTCAAGGTCATGTGCCGCCCTTTCCTCCGGAACATCCCCCGAGCCCCACCCCCAACTGGATTCGTCTTCTTCTCCAGCACGTGGAGTGGGCATTCCGGCGCTTTACGGTCGATGCAAGCGCAGAGGAAGCATAGGCTTGGCAGGTCCTCATTAGCAAAGGCTAGCCAAAATTTCTTCTGCCTATCTTGAACTAAAGAACCATGTACCAGAGGCTTACCTACGTTAACCTCCACCCGCACCCGGGCGGGTCCAATCCGTCACCGCTCATTGGAAATGCCGTCGAGCTCTACCGGCAACCCTGCCGCCGCCACAATTTCGAAAATGGCAGCCCTATTCCAGTACTTCAGAGGAAGACCCGGTAGTCGGACCCAGATCACTGTCCGGCTTACAATCTGGGTCTCCGGGATGAAGTCGGCCTGCCAATCTTCCATTGCAAGAAGCTGGCCCGCCACCACCCATGGATCCGTCGCCATCACCTTCGCCCGCTCATCCCCGGACCCAAAACGGACGGACATGAGCCCCTCTGCCATTGGGAGCACATCCACCGACAGCTGGAGTTTGGCCCGGCTTCTAACCTCGCGTGCCACCAGGTCCGCCGGAACTCGCCTCCCCAAACTCTTCCCAATCACCGCCTTCTTCTCCCATTCCATCCTCGTCATCTCCAGATGCTCCGCCGGCAGCCTCGCCACCCGTGGGAAGTGGCATTTGAGCGTCGCCAGCTCCTCCTCGAAGATCCGATGAGGGGGGATCTCCGGTCTTCACACTATCCCCTATGCCACCACAAACCACAGGGGGGTGGCCTCGGTCAACCCCGGTGTTCGACCACCCTGTTGGCCCCGATTTTCTCCACCTAACTCACTGCTACTGGGGCTGCCATGGGCATCCACGACGAAAATGAGAAGCTCTTTTTTTTTTTGGTGGGGGGGGGGGGGGGGGGGGGGGGGGGGGGTGGGGGGTGGTACACAAGAGATGCCTATTCTCAGATGGGTGAATCTACACGATCATAATATAGATGGGTCCCTTCCTTTCTCTCTATAAACAAACAAACAAAGAATGTTGCTCTAGACTAATTTATAATCAAAATTTCTTATAGAAGCAGGGTGGTCACGAGGGAAGTATAATAGAAAACTACACCAAGAGAAAAGGTATAATACTTTCGATATTAATTGATATATAAAAAAAATTAAAGATACAATCAAGCATCTCTACCCCATAGAATGCTTTGGAGTTGGAAGATGACTGAAAGATTAACCTCATGGGTCACGGCAGATAAGACCTCCATACCTAAGGTTTTGGATTATCTAAATAAGGACATTAGGTCCATATATAAATTGCGATAAATTATGCCATACTGCATACCGTGTCCAAGAGGTAATCCTTCACCATTGTAACCTCGGTTGCTTCTATAGGCATGCTACAAGGTTTTCTATTCTAAATTACTCTACCATTGTGCAAACTTATGGTTCACCCATCTCTGTCGAGATGCATCCTGTGCACCGTTATTATCACGCCCAATATCCAATAAATGGAGAGGTAAGCTTAGGTTAACCTCGTTCTCTTTAATTGCTGTTTTTCTATTTGTCATTATTGCTTCATTATCCAATGAAAAATATTGGAGATCACCTGATATCACGGCTTTGTTTAGTAGTCGACGTATGTCCATCATGAATCGGGTTCTTGTTCCTGCATCAGTAGTGGAAGTTGATGAATAGTTAAGAAACACCTGGGCCTAATTGACACGATCCATCTAATATCTGTAGCACCAATCTGAGTGCCATATGGGGATCGGGAAACTGAGAGGTGAATGAATGGATGATCAAGGGTAGTACACTTTCTTAATAAGCCAGCAAAAGCGGCACGGCTACGCATATATACATGCATGGCATTTAGGTGAATTAGACAATGCATACATGCATATATACATGCATGCATACATCAAAAATAAATACTTTTCCTAGCGACACTTGACAAGCTATTTTACTCAAGAAAATAAGAAACAACCCACATTGAAAGCAAATCAAACATGAAGCGAATCATCCGTATCCAAATCAAAACTAATGAGAACATCATTTTTTTTTCCCTCAAAAATAGTGAGCTTTAAACCTATGGAGGATAACAAACCCGCCAATATACATGGTCGCAAATTCTTTTCCCCCCTAACAAGCTAGTTGCTTCTCGGAGATAACAAACAACCAACGGCAAAATCAAATAAAATCAAGGGCAATGTAACATGATCCGAAGAGACTAATGTGATCATCTACATCTAAATCAAACTTGATGAACAATTTAACAGGAACATCTACATCCAAATCAAAGCAAAATCGCAAAAAATAGTAGATATCTACCTCATTGACTTAACCTTCTTTAAGGATATCGGTCCACCATCATAACGCAATCCACAAAACAACGAGCAATCAAACAGAGGGTTTCTGAGAGAAAACGCGATAAAAAGGATGAATTCCCTAGAGAGTAAACAAGAAGGGATCGACTAAAAGAGAGATATCTTTGGCCAGAGAGGCGACAAAAACTCACCCTGATCAGGTCGAAGAGGAGGTCATGGTTGCTCTTGATTTTCTTGATGAAGTCGAAGTCCCACGACCGGAGATCCTCCTCGGAGCCGCAGTACTCCTCCGTCCCGTCGTCGGCCTCGACGTGCTTCTGGCAGTTCTTGATGACATTCGCAAGAATGAATCTCGAGACGTTAGGTATGGGGATGATACCTTGGGCGGGCGCAGTCGTCCTCGATCATGTTCTTGATGGGCTCCAACTCCGTCGCCACCTTCATCTCCACCTCGAACACGTCGCCGTCCGAGCTCCTAAGCATCACCGTCTTTACCTCCGGAGGAGGCATGGAGGCGGAGGTCTCGTTGCCGTTACCGTCGGAGATTGCCATCGATCGCGGAAGAAAGAGAAACCCTAGAAAAACCCGAATACCTGCTCCGGGAAACGGTAGAGAACGAGAGAGAGGAGAGAGATGGACCGCTATGGGGCGGGGGGTTGGGCGTATTTATAGGGAGAGCTTTCCTTCGGAGAGTTTCCGATTTCGAATCGGAACCGGGCTCCCGAAATGGGCTCCTGTGGAGGAGCGGACCGTAAAATATTGGACCGGTCTAGGGTCAACCAGGACGGAAATTTGGTGCGGTTCGGTCTATATGAGTAGATCAAAGATCAAACCTAGCAGAAGAAATTCTTAGAAACTATAAAAATCCCCTGAAGTGAATATTTTTTATATCATTTATATAACAAAAATTAATAGATTCAGGTGACATACTTGTCATGCAAACAGTATGGCAAGGGCCGCGAGGAAAGATTCGTGAAAGAAAAAGATAAAACTTTGTAGCAACTCAGATATCAACTACAAGTATGGCAAATAGAATATGATGGTGGCGTACAAGAGCAAATCGAGCCTTCACTCCCCATTATAATCAATCGAACAGTAGGACATTGAGGTTAAGCTAAAGGGCAAGTTAGTAAATGTACTCCTAAGGTTCAAATTAGGTCCAGATAGAAAACAAATACATCTAGTAAAAGATTAATTTGCATTGTTGTCTATATGTTGGGATGATTCCTCGATACTTTGTTCTAGTAGCTTTTACAGATAATTTTTAGGGGTCCCCGCATCTAATGCAATGATCTTCTTCATCATCTCAAGCAATCATTCTTAGTTGTTTTTATAGCTACTTTTCAGAGGTCTTAGTATTTAATCCGTCAATTTTTTTCATTTCATCAAATAGCAAAAAAAGATGTTCTTCTTCGTCATAGGATGCAACCATCTTTGCAATGGCTCCTCAACGTGCCGCCTTAAAGTGGACCGTCTTATGTTTTTGTGTTATCCATGTCAGAGTTTGATAGGATAGGCATCATGAACTATGCCTTTGTGTATTAGGAAATGATTACTCTTACGTCGATTTACATGCTTAGCCAAAATGTATTGTGTTAAGATGCATTTAGTTTGCAATTAGAATCACAATAGGAATGAGTTGGAATAAAAAATAGAATAAAATCTGAATATTAAGAGGAGTTCAGGGATTGGGATATTTCCAATTATTCCTAAAATCAGAATAAAAATAAAGCCCTCTCCAACTAAATAGCTGTAATAGGAGTTCCGTATTTTTATTCCAACTATGGTAACTAATTTTTGCAAACCAAATATGCTCTAGATTTTAGTATCCAATTAAAATAAATAAAATTTTTGAGATTTAAATATTTTTTTCTGAAAAGTTTGATGATGATTGTATCCCACGGATCTATCGACAAGTGTTTCACGTTGGCGACCTCCTCTGGAACCTACTAGCTCACCGTTTTCTAAAAACAGATTCCTTGATTAAATCCATCTGCCGTTTCCTAATCGGACGGTCAGAAACATCCTCTCCTGGCCTTTGTTTCCTTCGCCACTAGATAAATATCTCGAACAACAACCGAGGCGAAGAAAAAAAGAGGCCATAAGAAATAAAAACTTGCGTCGTTCATCTCGTAGGTTTCTTATTGCTTTAATTCCTTCACTCCGGTGATCGATTCCCGGCGTCCATGGCGGAGAAGATCATCTTGAAGAGCTCTGATGGCGAGGTCTTCGAGGTGGAGGAGACTGTGGCAATGGAATCACAGACGATCAAGCACATGATAGAGGATGACTGCGCCAGCAACGGCATCCCCCTACCCAACGTTACCAGCAAGATCCTCTCCAAGGTGATTGAATACTGCAAGAGGCACGTCGAAGCCTCTGCCGCCGCCTCCAAGGCCGCCGCCGAGGACTCCTCCTCCAAGCTCGCTGACGACGAGCTCAAGGCCTGGGACGCCGAGTTCGTCAGGGTCGACCAGGCCACGCTCTTCGACCTCATCCTTGTTAGATCCTTCGACCCTTGATCTGTCCACCCCCCCTCTTTTGATTTAAGTTTTCGTGATTTCCTTCTTTCTTCGTCAATTAGGCTTGTTTGTTTATTTTTATTGCTCTTAGATTTGATGATATGTGTGCCGTTTTTGATAGGGTCATTTAGGGGGGTTTCTTTTGGTTATTTGTGCTGGGATTTGTTGTTAGGTCTGATCTTGTTCGGCTTTCATATTTGCCTCATCTATCTCTGGCTGTGATTTTGTTGGGGTTTCTTTTTGATAGGGTTTCATATTTGCTTCATTTATTGGGGTTTCTTTTGGTTATTTGTGCTGGGATTTGTTGCTAGGTCTTATCTTGTTTAGCTTTCATATTTGCCTCATCTATCTCTGGCTGTGAGTTTGTGATAGAAATATGAACATCTGATTTGATTTCATGAGGTTCATGTATTTGTTGACGTCGGGTGAGATTTCTGGGCTCTGCTTTTTCTATTGATTTTGATTGCATTCTAATGGAAATAATTGTTGCTCTGCCTGTATCTATTTAATATGTGTTATTATGACCAAAGGTATCTAACAAGGTCTTGCAGACTTTTGTTACTAAAGAATACCTTTCTATTTCTTTCGTAATGTGCATAATTGGGTTAGTGACGATGTCTTTGGTGTTTTCTCCCATTGTCTTCATCATTTGTTATCTCCTGTTGATTTGAATTCATTGGCTGAATTTGGTTATGCAGAGTGAGAATAACTGGAATAAACCAGTTTTAAGGGGGTTAATGGTTATGTGACTTGTTCGTATGTCGTCATCATAATTACCAACTAGGACCTTTAGCTTAAGATAGTTTGTGTTTGTTAGTTATTTTCTTTGATATACTTTAGTTATTATTGCATATAGGTGTACAATTTCTTCATCAGAGAGAGGGAAGCAAGAAGATGTATTTACATGTGGCTGAGAGAAAGGGTGAAAGAATAATATCTCCTTAGGTGGAAAGCCCCCTCAATCTATTGCATGCACTTACATCCATCATGCAGTATATTAAATGAGTTATTTATTTGATAGTGGTGCATTACGAATATTACTTATAATGACTGCACCAGCATCTACTCATTTATATTTTTGAAAGACTAAGTTCTCGCTACAACTGACCAGTTTTGTCTGGAGGGGAATGTTTTGGCATGGACCAAGCTATGTTACCCATAACGTTTGACATAGCCCAAAGTATCTGCACTGGCACCTAAACATGGATGCTGGTAAAACATTCGGACTTGGCTTCATAAGAAGAAATTCTTAGATTGTGAAAAGATCTGACATTTAGATGCACCGGCACCCAACAAACAACTTTGAGTCCATGTAACATTGTGACAGTTGAAACCTCCCCTTGGTTTTGGCTTTCAACTGGTTTTATCTAAACTGATCAGTTTTATTACAGCTTTTGTCCAATTTCAATTGTGCTTTCCAGTTTCTGCCAAAATTAAGCAAATTGGTCGTGGATGATATGTATATTCATCATTTGGCTTTTCAAATCATTTTTTGAGAGCATTTCTTCATTTCTGTAAGCGTGTTTGGGTAAATAAGGCTAGTCATTGTTCTTGCTTTTTTTGTGAGTTAGATGTTTTGACTCAGGTGTTGCATTTCTTGTACTTGTGAATCACTTATTCATGTAATATTTCAGACTTCCAAAGTCTTCTGAATTATTCATCATGTAGACTTATCATCCTCCGCTTTACAATGGTACAAGCAGATTTTTTAGTTGTTAGTTAATCCAACGTATAAGAAAATAAACAAGAAATCAATAATCTGTGGTTCCTGAATTGGTTTTATACATAATTTAAAGTATGAGATAGAATTTTTCTCAACATTTAGACAATCAATAATTTAGTGCTAATGAATGGTATCTTTAACCTCAAGAAACAATTTCTGGACAATTTTTAAAGTCATTGTGACAATGGCGGTGCAATTCGAAGGAATTCAAAATGAAGTAATTTTTAATGTGAAACACTCTTTTGCTTTAGAAATCTCACTTTGAGGAAATAACTATTTTGAGGCTGATAAGCGTAGCTTGTTTTTTAAGGCTTCTTTCAACATCTTAAAGTCCTATATATTACTCATGGAAACATCATATTAATGTACGATCCATTTAATCCCCCATTCCCCTTTAAACAAAGAATAAAAAAACCCGGCCTGCCCCAAAGAAACCCCCTTTAAGGAAATAATTATTATGAGGTTGATAAGCATACCTTGTTTTTTAAGGCTTCTTTCAACATCTTAAAGTCCTATATATTACTCGTTGAAACATCATATTAATATACCATCCATTTAATCACTGTGACTTATCAGTAGCTAAACTCTATTGTCAATTCTATGCTGAAGCGGTTTATGTTGGACATGCCACCAACTGTTTGTACTTCTGCTTGGAGCATGAACTGCACTTCAACAGACATCTGAGTTTTGATGCCTCTGTAGGGTTGAAAACTGCAAATAGAATCCTCCCCTGGATACATAATATATTAGATATTTGACATGTCCGGCACTTGGCATGTGGCACACCTCATGGCCCCCATTTGCTTCTCTTATCATCCTATGCAGAAAATATTGAATAGATTTCCATCTTTCTTTTATGCCCGCATTGCTAGTATGTGCTTTGTTGTTTGGTGGCATTTGGCAAATTATTCAGGGTTATGGTTGCATCATCCTGAATAGGTGATAACTTGAAAGAGCATGAAGTAGCATCAAGAATTTTCTCCAGGATGTTTCGTGTAACGAGCATTTGATCATACCATTGAGAACAGAGAGCTGGAATTATACACAGTGAAGTTAGGTGATGAGTCACTATACTAATTCTCAATCTTGTGAAGGGACATTCTGTTCTGAATCACATTAGGCGCATGAGTACTTATTAAACATCTGGTTTTGCGGTACTAATGGCATGATTATTAATGAAAGACAGGTAGGCTCTGCATAGGTTTGTTTTTGGTTTTTGGATCACGCCACAGCGATGGAGGTGGGGAGAATTCTCAATGAAAGAAAAGTTTAATGTCAACTGTTTCTGGCATCAAGTTCCCTTTAATAATTTTATGGTTGTAGTTACCTATTTATTTGCTGCTGGTGTTAGTCCATATTCATCATAGCTTAGGGGCGTCTGTGCCATACTTAATATCTAGGGAATCATGAAAATTTGTACTTCAATGTCATATGGTTCATGTAGATGAGCTGGTGCTTGTGTGCACTTGCTGTCACAGGTTCATTGGATAGGGGGCATTTTAATGCTTCTATTGGCAAGTGAACTACATTCTCATTTGCATATAGGTGGATATAATTGGATTAGATACGATGTTATTTGTGGCAATGAGTGTATCCTTTTTTTTTATTATTCAATTTGTTCATGATGTAAGATGAGCTGGTACTCTAATTTTCTTGTTGCCTTATACATGCTCTGTTTTAGTAAACTTTTTATCCCCTAATAATTGGAGCCTTCAGAAACTGAAATATTATTGTTATTCTTATAATGGAAATAACTGCAATTATTTCCCAAACAAGCCTTTGGCCGGATCTTTTGGAAAGTAATAAAATTGCAATTTTTTGCATAGAATCCATGGAATATTGTACCGCTTTGAACCGTTAGGTTCGGGCCGTACCAAGCCATACCGAGGGCGTACTGGCACGGTTTCGCCTTTCAGTTCGAGAAACTAGTGAGGGAGGGGAGAGGGGGAAGAGAGAGAGGGGGAGGGCCGAAATAGGGGTTCCATTCTCAGTTTCCCTATTTCAAACCCCTATTCGTTAGAAACAAGGGACTCCCTGACCCTCCTCTGGGCCTCCCCCTCCCTCTCGCTCTTTCCTTCCCTTCCTCTCCCTCTCCCCCCTCCCCCCCTCTCACTCTCTCTCTCTCACACACACATTTTTCCTTTCTCCTCCCTCTCCCCCTCCCTCGCTGGCTCTCGTTTTGTCGATATATGCTGGAACGGAATAGCACGGTACTGCACCGCCGGTCAACTAGTACAGATGCCGATACCGGTATCGCATGTCTTGATTCTATCTATGATAATAGCTGTTATATGACATTTAACATGAAATAATGTTGTTCTTTGATAATATCTTTGTTAACTGAATAAGATATTTTTTTCTTTTTTAAAGAAAGATATGATTTTATAATTTATTAAACAATGAAAATGTGAATAATGGTCATGATGGTATAATGGATAAATAATGATTGTCAATAAAATACCCGTTATGTATATGTAATATCGGGAACCCTTCAAAATCGTAATATGACATAGGTAGAGTAACAGTTGTGATACACAGATACACTCGAGTGTATCTCCACTTAGATCTGGTGAGGTCATAATTGGATGATGGGCGTCCATTATCGATAATCCATATTATTGGATGTGATATAATATCTTTAAAGTATTTTATACCAAAACTAATATTTTTGGAGATCCTTGGTCTATGCATGATGATTTAAACTGTTGTATTCTATGTATTGTTTCGTATTATGTAGATTATCCAATTTTTGACCATTTAATGCATATGCTATGAGTCTCAAAATCATATGATTTTTTGTGTGTAAGCAGTTCAGAAATAGTAGGTCACATCGAACAGCCCGGATCATTGATTTTGGATCCTCATTGTCCAATCATGACATGACCGGATAGACTCAAGTGTATCCTAGTCTACCTCTATTTTAATATGTAATTTTGCATTCATTTTTTTTGCATTGTGTCATTTTGCCTTGTATGGTTGCAGTGCGTCAAAGCAATGTTTATGTCCACACATATGGTTATGCTTTCCTGTATGTCTGTATTTCTTGTTAATCAGGTCACTCCAATGTTTTTGTTTTATCAGTGTAGAATGATCTTTATATCTTACTTTTTTTATGTTGTTTCAAGAAGGGGAGGAGGAGAGTGGTTGCAGAACTAATGCAATATTTTCCCCTATTATGGCTTTACACATTGTTCTGATTATTAGCTGCAACATGTATTCTACTTCTCTTGTTAGAGTTCGTCCTACCTTGCTGTAAAGCTTTTTATATATTTGCAAACAAGAATTCATCTGCTTCGAGATTTATTTCTGCATTTGTTTAGTTTGTTAGTTGTTAGAATTTTATGACTCTTTTTTGAATCTTTGCTTGGTGTTTCCAGGCTGCAAACTATCTAAACATTAAAGGCCTACTGGATCTGACCTGCCAAACCGTGGCTGATATGATCAAGGGCAAGACCCCTGAAGAGATCCGCAAAACTTTCAACATCAAAAATGACTTTACTCCTGAAGAAGAGGAAGAGGTCCGGAGAGAGAACCAGTGGGCCTTTGAGTGAATGGAATTTACATGTTATTTTCTGATAGGTGGGTAGCTGGCCTTGGGGTGATTATGGTGTAGATTGATGGCCTGAAACAATGCTGGACTTCCTTCTATGATGCTATTACTTTTACTGTGAGCTGTACAAAGTATATAGGGTTGGTTGCTTATCCGGACATGGGCACTGCTTGCCAACCTTATTTGGATACTTTGTGTATTTTCCTCTTGAATCATCGAACTTTGACAATTATATTACATTTCCTTGATTTGGATCCGATATAGGTGGTGCAATTTGGCATTTTCAATGGATTCTATCATGCATATATGCTTGGTTGAAAAAGTATGAAAAGTCAAAGGTACATTTGATGGCCTAAGATGGACATCATGTGGTACCCATGAGGCTCTGCTGCTAAGCGGTAGGTTTCTTTCCTGTAGGTTTTCATAGGAATATCAGGTTGGAGTTGCATTGGTGTTCTTTTGATTTCAAATGGATATAGATACCGTGGATTGTTGCATTAAAATTCTTCTGTGATGGATATTGGTAGGAATTGTCGGATCATAAAAACTTGTTTTTCTTTGTTAAATGCTAATTGTTTCGGCCAATTGTTTTGGATTTGATTTAGTATTTGCAGAGTGGAGTACAAGGTACTGCTGTATAAGATGGAACGAACATAGGCTGATTTCAGGCAAATCAATCAAAGCATATGCTGTTGCTTGGCAGTCAGCTTTGAAAGCAACTGAGCCTTCAACATCGATCAGCTTCTAAGAAATGGCGTAGCGCTTTGTAGCAAAAGCTGAAAAAGAGCCGGTATTTGTTATCCAGAATGTAAGTGGTTGGCTTTTGGCTGTTGTGACCTCTAACGCTCGTCGAGTGGCCAAGCATGAGCATTGAGTGGTCTGGGAGAGCGAGTCCGATTGCTCGAGGTGCTGTTTGGCTTATGGGGCTGCCTCGTTGATTGGTATCTATTTTGGGACAGCAAACAGGGCAAAACATCCTTCGACTCGGTAGGTAATACTCACCCTGAGATTAGTGTGAGCTGCTGGTGTACTAAAAAAAAAAAAGAACAGAGCAAAACGAGGAAGAGGAGTCCCGCTTATCCCGTGTGCATGATGATCCAACACGCCATAGTACTGCACGAGCAAAGTATAATATGCATCGAACCAAGATGTTGAACCATTATTGCATGTCAATAGAGTGGTCTATCACTAAGTTTTTCGATGGAAGTGGCTTATCGCTAAGTTGCGGTTTAAGTATATGCCACGTTATTTTATATAAAATATGGGTGATGAGGGTCGTCAGAGGATCAAACTTTATGGCTCGACTATGTTTTTTTTTTTTTGTGTGTGTGTGTGTTGGGGGGGGGGGGGGGGGGGGGGAGAGAGGATTGCATTACTATAAAAATAGTAAACAAAACAGATGATCACTAAGCACCTGAACCTAACAGAACAACAGTAATATCCATGGCACACTAATTTACAAAGCAGTAGTAGCAACATCAAATATTAAAGGTCCCTGCAAACCAGCTTTTAAGGCATATGTGGTAGCCAAATGTGCCACTTGATTCTGTGTCCTAGAGATGTGAGAGATTCGAATTGCAAAACAAGACCACGTCTAAAGCAAAATATCCTGCACCAGAGGAGAAGCCAAGCACCATGTATATAGTTAGGTTCATTAAACATAGAGATAATATCCATTGAATCCCCCTAGATCCAAATCTACGAAGCCTGGAACTTCATTATAGCACATTTAAAACCTTCTCACAATCCCAGTACTTTGCATATGGAACAAAACATTGAGGGAGAGGGCGTCCAGCCACCCACATCAGCCAGGTTGTATGATCTCATAGGATCAATCTTGCTGCTGCTGTCGAATCTCTTATGGCTCCATCAAAATTCAGTTTCAAGACACCAAGGGGACAGGGAAACCACTTACATTGCAGAGGAGAAGGGCCAACAAGCTGCTGCGTAATATTTCCCCAGTTCTTTGACTGTGTCTGAACATAAACTTGAGCACTAGGAGAATCATCATTCAGCAGGTAACACAAAGTACTCCTCACCAGCTTTTGAGGAGTCAATAGTTTCATACTGAAATACCCTATGGTTTCTTCGATTCCACATTTGCCAACCTGAACATGCCACCACCAATTTTACCTTTGCCTCCTTCAGGGCGTTGGATAATAGATCCAGCAATGCCGGCAAAGATGCAGGTGCATCAATGTGATAGTGATTAGCAATTGAATACCAGCAGAACCGAGCATAAGAGCAATAAAGTAACACATGGGAAACATCTTCCATATGAGTCGGGCATAAGTCACAAGTAGTCATATGATTAGGAATAATACTGATGGACCAATTTCCAGCAAAAGAATTTTACCTGCATTGGTACTTGCTCGACCATACATTTGACATCCTAGAATATGTTTCATGATGCAATATTTAGTGCTAATCAGACAGAAACCTGTTTCAGTCATAAAACTTCTTTTCCTTTATAATGTTTGATGTCAATAATGGTGATATGCTTCAATCACGTCCGTAAACATAAGAAGCACATCGGTTAAGAACTTGCATTGATCCCACGTGTTCTAATTGAAGAGAAAACTGTATTTTTCTTTTTTTGATTAAAGAAAATTAGATAGCAAATCTATCTAAACTAATAAAATGAAGGAAAATATTAGGAAATAAAGAACACTAGCTTGATGGACGGAGAAAAAGTAGAGTTTGGATTCTCTGTGTGGTTCAACTCCATGCACCCATTATTGGATTCAAATATTCTCAACTCCACAAAATAATTTAATACTTCAAACAATGATTAGCTGCAGTTGTTGCAACACCTTTTAAGCTCGATTAGGAATTAAAATTAAAGCCACAAAAGCTTTCCTTCGCAAGCCAGACCACGTAAATTGGCATCACATTCTCCTATAGATATCCAATATCAGAAGCTACAATATGCACAACAAATTCCTAACAAAATATGAAGCACCGCTATATTTGAACCCATAATTTGAATCTGGCAACCTTGATTCATGGATGAAAATCGATATTGCATCAGGCTTTACAGCAGCATAAACTTGACCAATTTTGAAACCTTTTAGGGTGCCAACAGATTTGGACTGGTTATTAGTCACCAGGGTTTGAATTTCAATAGACCTTCTCCATCTA
Organism: Phoenix dactylifera; assembly: GCF_009389715.1. Classification (NCBI taxonomy): domain Eukaryota; kingdom Viridiplantae; phylum Streptophyta; class Magnoliopsida; order Arecales; family Arecaceae; genus Phoenix; species Phoenix dactylifera. The sequence goes on along the minus strand of NC_052409.1, from coordinate 5,171,493 downwards.
ATCCTTAAAAAAAATGATGAAGAAGGCTACAATTGTTGTTAGAGACCGAGACAAATCTAAATTATATTAGCATATAGAATTTTCAAGTTACTAACAAGCATGAACTACAGCTATGGAAGCCAAGTTACTAACAACCATGGAGAATTCCTTACATGCCACCCAAATGCCAAAAAAAGAAAAAGAAAATAAGCATGGAGAATTAAAGAACACGTAAATGCAGAATGGTATCAAGTCTACCGGATGCCTGACAATGTCTCGCACAAGTATCCACAAACAAAAATAATATTTGCATCTGTTGAATGGTGTAAAATTCCTACCACTCTCACTAAAAGAAAAATTTCTAGATCTCTCTCTCTCTCTCTCTCTCTCTCTCTCTCTCTCTCTTGTGCCAAGAGGGCCAGACATTGGAGAAATACACCTTAAAACATGATCAGAAGCAAATTAACTTATCCATTAGCAAGAGGGTGCTAAACTTCCCATCTGTTGAAAACAATTGCAACAGAATTCCAAGCTCCCATGGTTTGCAGGAGTTCCAACCTACCAACTGAGATGAATTTATATCATCTGACTCTGAGTAACTAGAAAACTATGCCCTGCCAATCATAAACAAATAACTGAATTATATGAAGTTAAAGAAAGAAGAAGGTTTTTCTGCTAGTTTGAAAGTGCTTTCAAAGATGCACAAGATTTGAGAAGTTTGGAAACATAAATTATGAGGAAAAAACAATGTATCACAAGTATATTAGGATTTCGCTCATGGTTTATGATAGAAATATTAAAAGGACTTATGTATTTTTGTCTACTCAATGCAACAACCATTTTCATCATCAATGTAACATTCTTCCCCCCCTCTCTTTATCGTCCATTTCGAGTCTTTGAGCCTTTAAGTGCAAGCAAACATACTTTGCAAACACTATTCCCAAGGGCATTGCAAAAGACCGTATGAATTAAGACAATATTCTCCATAATGGAGAATTTCTTGAACATCCTCAGTAACTCAACTTTGTAATGCCGCTGGACATGACCTCCCGTACCATACTGGTCAAGTCAGCCACTCAGCCACATGCCTTGGTATTCCTAACAGACAAATAAATCCAATCCTTCCATCAACTACTGTTGAACATATGAAATCTATGAATATGATATCAAAAGCCACAGAGTGTCCTCAAAGAAAAAATAATGAACAAGTCAGTACAGAAATTTTATGCATGTTTGAACCCATAAAGTAATAAAACTAAGGAGATAGCTTACATCATATGATGTAGTATTATAATACAAGAATGGCATACATATTTATGAAACACAAATCAATCAGATGATCATTTCGGTTAGAAACCAAACCACGTGACCCATGCTCAACGAATTTATGAAATATGCCGAAAAGATTTCTTTCTTAATGCATTGGTAAATGATGCCTTGATTAGGATAACAATAACATTCTCCATCAGAAATCATAGAGCCGGAGTAAAAATTAAGTTTTGAAGGCATAACAATTTCTCTTCACAACTATTGCATTTCAAGATAAAACTGAGAATCAACTGATGCTAGATATATGAGAATTATACCTTATTGTATTCTGGGTCCTCCTAATCCAATTCAGAACATGATGGCAATCCAGATCGCCAATAAACAACTTATTTTTGGTACGATAGGACTTCAGTTCATAGGTTTCCCGTTGGCCATTATTATCTTTCTTCATTTTAAGTGATTCAGGCACGACCAACGCCCCACTCTGGTCATAATAAGCATTACAAATGAAATCAATTACTTTCTCAAAAGGTCGTGAGGCATCAAGCCAGTTATAAATAAGCTCGTTCCGGAACCAAGTCATCTGCCTCTTTGCAAAATTTCGAGATGCTTTCTGAAACTCGTATAAAAATGCATAAAATTCTTCAGGAGAGCTTTTACCCCCTTGTTCCCTACAACTTAGCAAGTACTCCATAGCCTGTCTATAACCAATTGCGCGAGTTGCAGAGTTCATATTTGGACGAAGACCTATATCAAGAAGCCATGAGGATTCTGACAGAAGTCCTTCAGGGTCCATAAGCATCTCCTCACACCTCAAATCAATCGACCTATATAGAGCTACTCGTGGGCTTGAAAGAAAAAGACAAATGAACTCATAGTCCAGGTCCTTTGCAGGATTTTCTTGAAGATTATTTAAATCAGAAGTGCCATTAACTGAACAGCTCGTTAATCTCGAGTCAAGTTGTTCACGAAAAGAATCATATGGTACACTAAAAGCTGAAGGAGGTGACCCAGAAGACCTGATAATCTCAAGGCTACGCCTCAATCGATACCAATTGTTTTCAGGCAAGAACCGAGCTTTCGGATCACCAGCCTTCACTGCTAAATCCACAGCTGCATCCCACTGCCCATTCCTCTGCAAGTCCATGAGCTCGGAGCATACTTCAGAGGCGATCTCTATTGATGCTTTTGGAACAGCCGGTTTTCCATATATATACCACCGTAGATACAGACCAGTCCCACCAGCAACTATCGGCACCCGGCCCTTCCCAAGAATATCCTGTGTTGCTTTCCTAGCATCCTCAAAGAACTTCCCAGCTGAATAATCTTCTGATGGGTGTAAGGTGTCAATCAAGTGATGAGGCACTTCCCTTCTGTCAGTAACTGAAGGCTTGGCCGATCCAATGTCGAGTGCACAATACACTTGCACGGAATCGGCGCTTATGATCTCTCCATCAAGCTTCTTTGCTATCTCCAATGCAAGTCTACTCTTTCCGGCTCCAGTGGGACCAGATATTACAATGACCTTGCTCTTCTTATTTTGGTCAGCAGCTGAACAAGAAGTTGTCAAACTGTTCCTTGGGGAAAATGAGGACATGGAACTTCGCCTGAGGGAATATTGAAGAACTAAATTCCTTTTCATTTTTATTGCAAGCCTCGTTCTCCAAGCCGGCAACCCAACTCCCCCACTTATTAGTGGAAGAGCATCTACAACAAGTTAAAATCAAATCTATTTTAAAAATTAAAGTTAGGGGCATTAAGAAGTTAACATTCACGTTCAGGAAACTGGAAAAAGTAAAACATATATAATATCCACAAGAATTGAATCTCGATATTATTTTATCATTTAGAAACGAAAATGAAGGTACTAGAGATACGGAAGAGAATCTGAACAGCAGCTCAAAGTAATAGTCAAATCACTCGCGAATTGTGAAGATTGCCAACCAAAAAAAAAAAAATCATGCTATTAAGCTGGATTAAAAAATTAATGTTGAAAAGATGAACTATACCAACATAAAGCATTCGCAGCTCTCTAAAGAGACATCTTGCAAGAGAAAAGAGCTCCAGTTTTCCACTTAGGCATTGCCTCAAACATTTGGCACACAACAACAAAAACTACGTACTTAAACGTGAAAACAGGTCACGGTAGGAGCAATGGGAAGTAAATCGGAGAACAGGTAGAAGAAAATCCACCTATCCGTCGTTGGATCATATTTCCGCTGCTATGGCCTTGGAGCGTCGGGGAGTTAACCAAACCCTATCCGACTCCCCAGCATCGAAGACACTGCGCTTCCTTTATCCGTAACTCGTGGACCGCTCGGGCCGGCTTCAGATCGGTCGGAAGACGTCCGACCAACCCGGACCCAACTCGTGAACCGGCTGAACAAAAATCCTGCAGGGGCATCCTATCCAGGGCCCTCCCATGTCAGACGACGTCAGTTAATTTTAGACTCTTAAAGCAGGAGATATGATGGAGGATATTATATGGTCCAAATTATATAGAAAGGAGAGAGTTTCGAATCGTTGAATAATCCTTTGATTTCATTTATCAATTTGTTCAAAAGTACACTTCCACAGATCTTAAAAATTATGTTCTTTTCTATAAATTATTTATTTTTATATATCTATTTTTATTGAGTTAAAGATAAATACAAAAAGAATTAATTTACAAAAATATAAAAAAATAATTTATATGAGTACAGACATAAAGAGAAATAATTTATAAAAGTAAAATAATTTATAAAGATATACATGCAAGTACCTTGCAAGGATATACACATTATTTCAGATTTTAATAAAGATATGTATATAAAATAAATATTTTATAAGAATATAATACAAATAATAAATTTGTGAAAATATTTATAAAAAATACATGTAAAAATTTTAACTTTGAATAACAAATTTTAAATAAATAATAAATATTTAAAAAAATTTATGTATATCCTTATGAATATTCGAAATGATATAAATACTCTTGCAAATGACTATCTGCATGTGCCATTATAAATTATTCTTTTTGCATGTATATCTTTATAAAAATATAAAATTACAACTATTACTCTTGCAAATTTAATACTTGTGTGTACCCTTATAAATTATTTCTTTCTATGTCCATGTCCTAATAAATTACTTTTTTGTGGGTGGGTTGAAAAAATGTACACCCGTAAAAAAAAGAATAGTGTATAAGAATATATATAAATAGTGAATGTAAAGGAGTATATGAGTATATGTGTAGACCTATATTTGAACCTTTTATCTTATAAATATATATTTACCCATCTCAAAACAGTCAAAGCGACTTCATCTAGGTGGACCTATCCCGTCTTTCCTGCAGTCTTTTTTATTTTATGATTTTTTGGACAATACTCACACTCGTTATGTGTGAGTCGCCGATGTAAAAAAAAAAAAAAAAAAAAAAAAAAAAATCAAAGGGAGCACAAGTGCAGTAGAATATATAATATATAATTAGCTGATATGCGAAGTGGCTATAATTCTAATAGGACCACCCACCATTATGTGAATCCTATTATTATAAACTCCATACAATATGCTAATACTTTAAAACTTGTTTGGCTCTGTAAGGAAGTAAAGCTAAGATCATACTCATAGTGCCAGAGCACATTAAGTGGGTATTCACATGGTTATATGTAATCCTAGTATAGAACCCGCAATGTGCTCAACGAATTTTTAATGGAAAAAACTGAGCTTTGATCCCAAAATTTAAAGCTTGCGACCTTGATGAACATACTCTATAGCTCCAGCTTCTCGAACAGGCATTAAAAGGGACCTTACAGCACTTCATGTACATCAGGTTTTTCTGGTGGGATGTAAATCAGGTTTGCAGCAGCATATAATTAAGTTTACACTTTTAGATGAAGGTTGTATACTGATGATTTCAGTTGAGGACTTAGGCAAATCTAAACTTCCTCAAGTTAGGATACAGAATTTTCACTAATAGTACTACAACCATTATCATGAAACCCAGTTCACTAACAAGCAGGAACGATCCCTCGATTATCAAAAATAAAAATAAAAAAATCAAAGAATGCGTAAATAATTATCCCATCATGCCCAAGTAGCCACAAACAAAATAATATATGCACCTGTTGAATGGTGTACAATTCCTGCCATTATGTCATAAACAAAACAGTTCCACAGAGAGAGATATATATTTCTTTCAGGAACACATTGGAGAAAAACACCTTAAAATTTACATGAACTACACGTTTAATGACACGATGCTTGCAACAATGAAGAAAGGCCAAGAGTAGTAGTAGTCAAATCCGTCATAACGCAAGCCGATAGTTTGAAAACTTAGATGATGGCATTGCCATGATCCAAGGCAAATTAACTCAGCCAGCATCTGTAAAAACAAAATTGCAATGGAATTCCAAAGCTTTTGCAGGAAAGCGTGCAGGCTATCCAACCTAACAATTGAGATGGACCTCGTCATCTAACTTTGAGAGTGCCCAAAAAACTAATCCCTGCATATTACAAGAGAAACAAAAGCCTCAGATATCTGAACTAAAAAAGAAGGCAAAAACAAAGAAACAGAGAGTTTTCTTCTACTGTTTTGAAAGGGCTTATAAATAAGTACACACAAGATTTGAGTAAGTTCAAAAGCATAAATTAAGAAGGCCAAAAACTTATATATATTAGCATTTTGCTCATGGTATACAATTAAAATATTAATAATATTCATCTCTTTTTGTCTACCTGATGCAACAACCATTTGAATCGTCAACCTTACATTTCTCTCCCACCTTATACTAATCATTAATATTTTGAACAGCTTTTGTATACTTGGCATTATGTTGCCAGCCTTATCTGTAATATTTGTCAGTGCCATCCTGTGCCTCACACACACTGGCAAGCATATGCATATACTGGCACACGTAAGCTGGCATGCAGCGGTACTGCATGCCAGTCTTGCACTAGCAAAGAAAAGCTTGGCATCACTGAAATATTGGATGCATATAAGCTTGGTTGTTTCAGCATATTTGCCATAATTCAGTCTGTTGTCGATAACTTAAACATTCAACAGAACATGGCAGCATGCTTCACCAGATATTTACATAATGTATAGCTCCTTGGCCAAATTAACATAATACACTGGCTCCATGATGTGACATTTTTTTAAAAAAAAATCTGTAACTTCCATCTTAATCTAAAGACTCTGCTGTATGAACCAAGATTCAACTGCCAACTGCACTAGGAATCACCAAACAATGATCCAAGACAAAATGCACACAATGGAAAACTGCTGTCCTCACAAGCAGCAGATGCAAAGGTAAGGTGCATCCAAATCTTTGATTTTTAAGATGATAGTGTGTTTCAGATACTTTAATAGATATCATATTACCAGCTTAGATAACATCATGAAATTTAGATACTCAAGCACAAATTCATCAGCTACAGCCTCAAAGATGTACATGCATGCATGCTTGTGCCGGCTGTTCGCACATGTCTGTCTGTAAAATTGCCTACTGTTCACCAATAAATTGACTAATTTTATCAACATCTAAGTACTACACAGATAATGGGAACCTAATTATGCATAATGGAAAAACTTTTTTCTAATTTAAGGAAATGTCTTGAGATCTCATGGAAGAATATTGCCAATTATGCTATGAAGAGACACCCTTTATAAGTTCCTTTAGCTTAAATTCATATAAATTCTAACATGATGAGCACTAGATACCATCACTTAATTCTTTAGTCTTCATGAAATCAAAGGAGATTAGTGTAGCTCTATTGAGTCTACAAAGTCGCCAGTGAATATAAAAGAAAGCTCTTACTCTGGTTCTTGAATAAGAAGGAATGGTATTTTAGGCGTCCACAAGTGTTCCACTAAAGGTTCCTACTCCTCAACAATCTATTTAATTGGATGGAGGACAAGCACCAATAGAGTACATTTAACATCTGCTCAGCCACTCATACATTTAGAGCTGCAAACCTGGTTTTGCAATATGCAAGAAGATGGTCAGAAATAAGAAGCCACCAAGACATAGGAGGAAGGCAGAGCACAAGACCCTGTGTTTGACAAAGCAAATCAGATATCCTAATGATCCGATACTTCAGGAAGCAATGGGTAGCCATAGATCTTTTTTGTTGTAGACAAAGGAATTCCAAGCCTGAGGCTATCTGAGACACAGAATCATATCAATCCTAATGACATGGATGAGTGATTTTTATGCATATTTTTTACATTTTTTTAAAAAAAATGAAAGAATTGTGTTAAAATTGTTTCATCCTAAATGCCTTCAGTGAATACGAAGCATTATATGTTTTTAAGACTCATTAGGATTTGCTCAAAGTTGTATAAATGATGTCCATTCATCACTGCAAACAAAAAAAAAAGGTAGTCTACATGGAATCGGATAGAATACCTAGTGCAATTTTGGCATATCCTAGACCAATTTTACTATGTCTGTGCCACGAATGCTATTACTCTATCCGGCACATTACATAATGATCTCATGACCACTGATGATGTCCGTTAATTTCACCCAAATATCTGTAACATAGGACGTCATCTGAATTTCCTTTCTCATGCACAACACCCATAGTGATCTCAAAATTCTTGTCATACACACATTCAACATTATCATTATATTAATTTCTGCAATCAAAAATCATGCTTCTTATTCCTCCTCTGCCTCAATCTGTCACTCATTTTCCCACATGCCCATGAGCATAATTCTCAAGCATTATTATTGAGGGCAATGCATAAAACAATAAGAACTAAGACCACCTTTCCCATAATGAAGATTCTGGCCCATCATTATCAAAATAGAAGCTTCAAACATCCTTTTAAACTCAACACAAAATCATGACACCCTTGGGCACAACTTCCCATAACATATTGGTCAAGCCAGTCACATGACTTAATTGACAAATCAAGCCACTTCATTTTATCATCAACTATTATCCAACACATAGATCTATGAGTATAAAAGAATGATTGATCATAAGGTTAGCAAAATGAGATTCAGAACTATCCATCATCTAGAAACAAGAAAATAAAGACCAAAGGACCATCCCTGATGGAACTAGTGATAAGAGAGATAGAGGTGATTTCCAAGTAGATTACTTTCATGTTAAACAAGGCACTGCACAAAAAGTCAAATCTATATAGCCAACCCCATAGAGAAGGGTGAAGATCATTGCTCACATCTTTCATGTCAAATGTGTTTCAGGCTGCAAAAGTATAGCATCTATAAGATCCTCATCAAAAGAAATAGTAATGTCAAAGTCCAACGACAAGGACTGCTTAACCATATAGCTAAATATCTTGTATTTAAACATTTCCAGGTGTTTTTCATAAAATGTTAAATGATGGATATTGGGGCAACTTAAATATTGAAGCAAGCTCACAATTTTTTCCCTCTAAGCATTTACAATATAAAATAAAATTAACTCTGTCAGCAATTACAACTAAATAATTTAGCATATGAAATACTAAGATCAACATGAACTTAAAAAAAAAAAATGATAGCAACCATTCCTGTGAGAAAGCACTAGACATTTAAAGAAAGATCTAGCATCTGAGTTGCTAAGTGACTCATATCTCGACTTGACTGGTTATTCATATAAAAGCAATAGATGACAAAATCAACAACATAATGCTTAATTTAGAATATGAAATACTAAGATCAATATGAACTTAAAAAAAAATGATAGCAACCATTCCTGTGAGAAAGCACTAGACATTTAAAGAAAGATCTAGCATCTGAGTTGCTAAGTGACTCATATCTCGACTGGTTATTCCTATAAAAGCAATATATGACAAAAACAACAACATAATGCTTCTAATAAGAGTAGATACAACACTTCATATGCACATAGTGAAAACTGACATTCTAGCTAATACTAGCAACAGAATACTCTTTATTTTTTTTGTTTGTTTGTTTCTTTAGAATGTCAGTTGTTGGACAAACAAAGGTCTACAGCCATATCATCTCTACTAACCTATTAAACAAAGAGTTGTTTAAGAGGGCGAGGAGGCAAACATGGAATTGAATAATTTTATTTATCAAGTCTACCAAGAGTACTTCAAGCAATACCTTCCAGTCGTGTTACCTAGGCTTTTTAAGGAGCCATCAGGATGACATATACAAATATTTGAATTGTGGAGAACCCAAAAAGATTAGTGGTGTTTCTCCTTCTACTAGGTGAGATAAGGCTGAGATAATGAATAATTGTTCCCTAAACAATATTTGCCACCAACTTAGCAATCCAAGAATATATAACCATAGAAATTACATTAATGCCAACCTGTTGGCTGTAATTTGCATTTCATAATGTGCATCAATTTGTGTTCCAAATTATACCTTAGGAATATGAAAGTCATCAACTAACTATCAAAACATTATGAAAATCATCAGTTAATCATGTCTCAATCTAGGAAAGGGAAATTAGTTATCCACTCCAAAGTAGCAGTACCCTCCAACCAAACGTAGTTTATGAGGGTACCCCCCTCTAGAAATGTGAGAACGTTCACAAAGTATAAGTAAAATTCACTCCTATTGAGAATTAGATATCGAACAAGTTGAGGCACTGTATATGGTGATTTTGAAGTAGAAGGACAAAAAACTTCCAAATTTGGGTGAAATGGGCATGCCAACTAGTGGTCCAAATCCTAGCATAGTCAGTTCTACCATTGTCAAATAGTAAAGATCTTGATATAAGTCTAACTAATGGAAAGCTTGACTTCACCATGAAAGGCAAAGATCAACTATGTATTGACAGATGGATCTATCAATAACTACTCAAGCTCCGAAATGTTTGATTTCATATCTGCATATATGTGCTTGAGTATAAACTATGTGCTTAAGATAACAAATAGTATAAACTTATCGAACATACATCCATTTTTAGCAACATCCAAACTTGTATCCTCTTCACACTCTTTACTCCAGAGGCTAGCACTCAGGTGAGATATCTTAAACTTTTCTAAAGTTTATTTCTAATGTTTCCTGTATCAGCATTCCATCATCAATTCCTTCTTGTAATAATATCATATTACATTAACAGAAAGGGGCAAGGAAAAAAAAGGACCATTCCAGGTCCTTCTAACAGAGAAACAACAGGAGGCCACATTCACAACATAACTGAAGAAAAGTTTTACAGCAGTTAGTTCAGAAGTTCACGTAATGCAACAGATGATATTATAAATTTAACATGTCATGATCTACAAGTGAGTTGAAGACACATTTAGATTACAACCACAAGTCACATCAGAAATTAACCTATAGAAAATAAACAGTGCAGCAAAATGAAAGAATTAACTAGTTAACATCGTATTTATCATCCAACCTAATAAACAATTACGCAGTCGCTATCCTATAACAGAGATAAAAAATGCATGACAGCCTTTTATTGGGAAAAAAAAAACTTACCAGTATTTGATCATGCCATCCCATCCACAAGTTGCTACCTTGCTCTGCTCCAATGGATGCCACACACACCCGATACACACTCCCTCGTGGCATTTTAGAGTCCTGAAAACTTTGCAACTCTTCCAATCCCAAAACCAGCACTTCCCCTCCCCATCCCCTGACATAACAAACCGTCCATCTGGGGAAAAATTCACCTGACAAGCATAACCTGCAACAATGTGCCCCGCAAATCTCTTCTTTTTATTCAGCTGAAACCTTTCTTTGGTGCCATATATAAGTATCTGATTATCCAAGCTCTGTGCTGCCAGCCAATTTGAATTGGGATGAAGAGCAATTGATGGCATGGAATGCATGTGTGGCTCACTTATATACTTTATAACCACTGGAATTCCAAACTCCCATACGCGAAGGGACTTGTCATCACTCGAAGTAACAAATCTCCGGTTATTATCCACAAATGTGATGGTATTCACGGCCCCAAGATGTTGATCATACTCTTGTGTGATCTCCCCAGAATTCATGTCCCACTGAACGATCTTCTTATCACTCATCCCTGCAAGAAGAATGTTTTGCTTGTCTTCATCGGGGTTCAGCTTCACGACATAGGGGATTTTCCCAGTGGAGAAGGTTGAGATCACCTTCCCGGTCTCGGTGTCCCAATACTTGATGTTCTTGTCGTACCCGGCGCTCAAGAATTTGGTACCATCGTTGGAGAAGCAGATATCCCGGACCGCCTTGGAGTGGCCCATATAGGTGCGCATGCACTTGCCCGTATTGAAGACATCCCAAATCTTGACCTTTGAGTCCATGCCCGCCGAGAGGAGGTGGCGGCCATGCTTGGGGAAGAATCGAATGGCGGCGACGCCCTTGGTGTGGCCGCTCCACGTGTGGACCCACCGCTTGGGGATGTAGCAGTGGTCATTGGCGGCCTTGGCATCCTTGGGAGGTGCAATCCACGACCGGCCCTGGTAGTCGCGTTCCTCCTTCCCATGGAAGGTGCTCTTGTCGACTTGCTCGACCCTGTCCCCTCTCCCCTCGCCGCCTCTCTCCTTCTCGGCCTTCTTCGCAGCATGCTCCTCGGCGTACTTCTTCTGCTCCTCGGTAAGCTCACCCTGGACCCCCTCCTTCTTCCCTGCCCACGGGCTATTGCGGTTCTTGAGTATCCACTCCTCAGAGGCGGGGTTCTCGACGTCGGGACCGGCGGCGGCGGCGGGGTCTTCCTCGGCAGGGGTGGCCTTCATCTGGAGGCGGCGGCGCTTCTGTTCCTGCTGGGGGATGTTGTAGACGGAGAGGGCCTGGTTGCGTTGGAGGGTGTCGAGGTCGCCGACATAGTCGATGCCGGAGGGGTCGGCGGCGTAGCCGTACTTGTGGAAGGTGTTGTACTGCTCGTCGAAGAGGAAGGGCTCGATGGAGGCGTCCTCGACGAAGCCGAGCTTGTGGTTACGCATGCCCTGGGGGACGCCGTCCTTAGCGAAGGGGTGGGCGGGACCGTGGATGGGGGCCCAGAGCTGGTCATAGGTGGGGTTGAAGGCCACGGCGTGCTGGGCCGGGTCGATGGGGCGGTGGAGAAAGCGAGCAGTGCCGGCGGCGGCGAGGGCGAGGGCGGTGTCGTCCACCCGCGGCGCGGCGGACTTGGCCGGGAGGAGACGGGGAGGAGAGGACGAGGAGTCCGAGTCCGGCGAGGCAGGGGCCGCCTCCACCTCCGTCTCCCCTCCTCCTTTCCCCTTCTCTTCTCCTCCTTTTCGTCGCGATTCTTCCCCGTCTTCTTCGTCGCTCTTGTCCCCGTAGCTTTGGAGAAGATCCATGGTGGCTTCTAGGGTTTTCGAGGACGAACGGGAAAAAATAAAAAGCCCTAGCTTTTTGATCCGCTCGAGTGGGACCGGAGGCGGTAGTGGAGGAGGGCAACGGTATGGATCGGATCGGGTTTAAATATTATACATTTTCTTAAGCCAGACCGGATGGAGAACCCGAAAAGTCCAGACCGAAGCGGTCGAGTTTGGATGCCAAGCTGAGGCCGGTCCAGGTAAGAATTATCTACACGAGATAGATTTTGACGGCTGAATACATTGCCATCGAAAAAGATTCAGCAACAGTAATTAGCTGGATAATGAGTTGATAGTATTCAATGCTGCTCATCCGCTCGCACTTGATATTTAAGAGTCCCCTGACGGCACGTCTTCAACAAAATTTTTCATAAATACTGCCGACTTGGTTACTTCTTTTATGGCAAAACACTTCCCACAGATATTGTGGACCAAATTATTAGCTGTCTCGATCCAATTCTGTAATATTTTGTCTTCATCTTTGTTGAATGTATGACCTGCTCATCTTATCAGAAAAAATAATAATAATAAAAAACTCTTAAAGAAAACAAAACTCAGAATGGTTCCCCATGGGAAGTGGTTTGTGGTGTGTTATTAGAAGTAGAATTTTATATATATATTACATTAGGATCAATTGGAACCTGCATTCCATGCATGGTGGTGCATGATGCCCAACTAGTAGTGGAACGGATCATCAAAGGCCTAACTCGGTCTCTTTCTAGCTGGGAATCTGATCCCATCCCTCAGAAAATTCCTACAGCTAGCTTGTGTACGTGCCAGCCTTTATCCAAGTCCATAATAATTTTCTACTAAAAATCTACCATCTCAATGTATTTGATATACGCTTGAATGATCCCATATATAAGTGAAACTATATTTATCTTGATGATGTAGTAGAAAAATATACTTGTTGGCAGTAATTAATCATGCCAAGCTCTTCTGCAATCAGCTACCACACTTCTCTCCAACAGTAGATTTGGTTTGGTAATAATTTTAAGATTTTGTAACTGTGAAAAGAAACATATTTTTGTACGAGTCTTGCCTATTAATTTACTAGGTTTAAGAATGGACCAAGCACACATCATTTTGATTTTTCGAAAAAAGGATGGAGTCCTGCCATGTTATAATTACCTAGGTCCAAAATCTATCTTAAGCATGCAAAATCTATGATTATAACTAGAGAGCTATGACAATTAAGATAATCCTCAGTTCATAAATTTAAATATACCAATCAGAATTTTCTATAATAATGTTGTAAAAGAAAGTAAAGAATTTGCACCACAGAAATTTAGTCGGCAGTTTAGTTTATCCGGTGATCTCTTACCCAGATATTGCATTGGCTGTTCCTAGGCCTTTCATAGCGGCTGCTCGGTCAATTCACCTTGCAGTGGTCCATTAGATTCTTAGATATATTCCAGGTGCTATTTTTTCCATCATCGTCCTCTTAAGAGCATTCATTTCTTCTTAAATGAGGATTCATTTCTGTGCATATTAACAACCTCAAGTGGCTGGCCGACGGTACCATCTTTATTGGGAAAAATATTTGAATAAGCTAGATCAAACATTTTCTTGGTGAGAGACGCAGACATAATATCTCAAAAAATAGTTTTATCCTATCTGGTTTGTGGGTAATTCCTAAGAATATTTTGCAACATGTCCGGTGAGAAAGAAACTGCTATCATTCAATTAAATTTCATGAATCAGAAGTAATGAAGCAAAAGAAATATTTGCTTGCCTCTTTTTTGTTGGCAGGCCAAGTTCCATTTCAAGATATTCCAACAATTTTGTGAGAGCTTTGCAGTGTCATATACTGTTTGTTCTTACATTCAAAACAGAAGAGCGATTGTAGCTGGCTCCAAATATCTATCTAGTGTGCCATATCTCTGAAACTGGAGTATGTTTTCTTCTGTAGAGTTTGATAAAGAACCCTTTGTCTTCTTCAAACGCAGGAGGGCTTATTCTATCATTCCAATTATTCTACTTGGGATCGTTTCATTCTCCACCTAAAATAACCGATTTTCTATGTGAGAATCATGGGAATTTGATAGAATTATCATGTATATAAGTATCTACCGTAGCTGTCGTTAACTTAAAAACCTCGCTTTTAGCTCCTTTCATGTGAGATAAATGATCGTAGGCTTTTCAAACTTAGAAAAAAAAAGATACAGTTAATGCAGTTTTCTATTTCAGAGTACATATGAATCGCTGGATGAAATTCTTTGTTCTCTGAAAGCTCATCCATTTCTTCTAGTTCATCTTTTGTGTACATAACATACCATGCTGCAATCTATTCTTGAGCTGTAGCTGCATTAATGTAATTTCTTCATGAGCACCACTGCTCCTAGTTGTATCGCCTGATCTTTTCTTTTCTTCTGCATTGCCATGGTCTATGCCGTGCTGCGAACGACGAGTATTCCGGTGGACTGAACTTGTGGAAAGAGGCAAAGGAGGAGCCCAAGAAGGAGGATAAAAGGGACAAGAAGCAAGAAACATCCAGGGAAGAGATTGTCAACTCGGAACATGCAGAAGACGGCACCAAGAAGAGGAAGCATGATGAGAGGAGCCAGTTGCGTCAGCAGGATGGGCACGGAGAAAAGCCGTGACGAGAAGAGCTGGTGGCCACTTTCCATGGCTTAGGATCTGGAGCTGCCTGCCTCAAGGAAGCTGGGGGAAGCAGCAGAAATTTCCCACAGCAAATACTGCTCCAAAACAAGCGTTGGAACTTAGTAGGAACTGCAGCTCAGAGATTTGATGGTGCACTAGAAAACATGTTCATAGTGGTGGGAACATACTGAAAATTACTGGATCCATTACAATGCCAAGAGATGCAGCTCTAGCAGCAAGTCTTGCTGGCTGAATTGGTTTAATTATATAAGCTCCCACCTGTGGGTCCATGATCAGGTTGTGGTCCAAGGATCATGTTTGAAGTGTGAAAAGCATTAAAAAAATTGGTAGGAAGTAAACTGAAGGATAATGGAGGCATTTTATTCCTCCCTTTCTTCTGGGGTACTGGATTAGCTCAACTTCGTTTAGTTTGCTGTGGAGGGAATTTTAGTTGGAACCGTGTCACTCTTTTAACCTCAATGCGAGATGCTTGCGACAGAAAATAGATCATCAAAATCTAGCTAACTAAACTTTTAAATAGATAGAACAACACTACCTAATTGTTGGAACAAGAGATTTGTCGAATTTATGTCGGTCAATATCTGGAATTATGTCGACCTATGCTCCAACTAACTAATAAGTGATAACCAGACTGACGCAACTCAAGTAAATGTTATGACATGCTCAAGCAGACTAGTGGACCCTAAGCTCGCTCTCAGGAAAAAATTATTAGGTGGATCAAATCCACCGTAGATTTAAGATAAAATCATCTAGGTTGTATTGCTATTACCCACGAAAAAAAGGAGGAGGAGGAAAAATGAAGTGATTACATCCCAGGTCACTCGACCCGGCCGGTTAACCTAATAATCTCTCCTCTCTAGGACTCAGTCATGGCATCCCAACTTGGTGTAATCCATCCTGAGCTAACTTGGTCTGATTTATCTCGACCTCACCGGTCACCGCTGGTAAAATTTTGGTAAAAACATGCAAAAAAAAAAAAAAAATCCTTTTCTTTTCAAAAATTCAAAAACTAACAAAAATTAAACATCAAGGATTAAGCTAACATTTGCATTGATCTCACATCACTTTGCATGTGCTAGCCGAGGACTGATACAAGGCAACTTTTGGGATGGTTCCACACATGAAGTGATCCTGTACCTTCTCTACCATTTTGCACCGTACCATTTTGTTACCTCATTTGAAGCAAAGCGATCCTTTGCGGTCTGTGCCAATTCCATACCATCCTCTTATCACACACAATCTGTGCTATATTGGTCAGTGATTGGTAGAACTCTGGTTTTTTATTTTTCTTTTCAAATCCTTGCTTACCATCAAAGTCCAGCACAAACCAATCCCAGATTGGGCTAGTTTTTGCCACCCTTCTTTAGTGTTTATCCACCACCATACATCGTTCGTGCATAAAAGCGCACACGCGCATATATATTGATATATATATATATAGACAGATAGATAGACAGATAGAGAGATAGATTTGAATAGACAATTCTAAAAGGAATGAATGGTCACAAGGAGAACAACACAGCATAGGGCCTGACATTAGGCCTCATGATGGTTGCTTGCCGTTGGAACATATCATCAGCCACAGTGCCTTAAATGAAAATCCAACCAAGGTAGCGGTCAAATAAAGAGTATTTTAGAAGAACAGGATAACTCTAAAAGGTTTGTGGGTCTCTCTAGAGGTCCTCAAGCTTCTTGATGATTCTTGTCAGGCCATTTTAGTTCGATCAATTAACAAATTGTTCGAGGCTTACCTATTGCTGTTTCTAAGCACCAATGTCATGTGGACAATTTCACCAAGTGGCCAAGCTGAGGCATCCCATAATTCATATAGAGAGCCGAGCATCAACGTTATTTTTAACAGCTAAGGTTGGCGATGCAGGATCAGGAGCTGTCGAGCCGTTAAACAAATACAATCAAGAAATAACAATGCACGAATTCTTTTTCTCTCCTTGTGCATTTTAATAGGATATCACTGTAATTAACTAAGTAATAATAATCTCCACAATCTATATAAATAATTAACAAGCGAAATAATCAAATAACCTATAACCAAGAAAAACATAATTTTAAGGTGAAAAATCATTCAATGCAAAAAAAAAACTATAAAATCTGGCTCGGTCAAAAACTTACTCTATTTGAAACAATAAAATTACAATATTTTTTTCTAATTTAATTAGAGATTACGCAAACACCATCAAGATTGGATCTTAGCTTCTATAACAATAATATCCATCACTAATGAGATATATTTCAACAATTCATAATAAAATAAAGAATGGATGTCACTAACTTTGTATGCTTGAAAGAAAATGTTTCAAACATCCAAAATATTCAGTTTGCAGCTTGCAATAGAACTAGCTACTGTAATTCCAGCCAAGTCAATAGTATGGGTCACATCTAAGAAGGACCGGACGCCAGCAATACGGTAGGCCGAAACAAAACGACAGTGATGTGACCCAGAGGAGATGCCTTAGATGAGGACATGATCTTTTTTTTATCATCAATTTTTTTTGATAACATGTTTTTTTTTTAATAGCGTTCATATCACCACTCTATGTGTGTGTCGTAGGTGGGGGGAGCGCATTACATAAGCTGTCAAACCCGTGTCAAATACTCAAATACAATACAAATAATGAAAATTTTAATTCATTATTCAAATACTAAAGTTCTACTAACACAAACTTCAAGCTTGTACTATTCTTCATTTCGACCGATATATTTCTGGAGAGATAAAAGAAAATAGAGGTATATAAGCAACATAGCTTAGTAAATAAACTTTTCACTACTTTATTGGATCAAATATAATTTTTTTTATGCCAATGCATCATATTAAAAAAATAACAGATATTCCAAAATAAGCATTTCATAGTACCATATTAAAACAAGTCATAAAGCAAATTATACATACATAAATCACTTATATTTCATAAATATAGCTCCAAGTTCATTTTGTAAATAAATATATAAATTATTCTTCTGTCATTTAGCCAAACCATAGGTCAAAATATTGCTCACAGATATTCGTGCTACGGTCACTTTATACCCGTAATAGCGCTTATGTTCGTAATTGATATAGATTCATATTTTGTATGCCAACTTTATACCCATTAGTGGGGCAGTATTCGCATGGATGCTAGCTTCGGATGTCGATTTTTCTAAATCTAGAGATCATACATAGCTATCTAACAGCCTTTAGAAAGCTTATATTTTTTTCTTAAAATATACATATAAATAGATGAAAAATACTAAATGGCATAATCATGTTCATATTTCATAACGAAGCTATTTTTACCAAAGCATTTATAAACTATTTTTCATAACAAAGCATGATTTTCATAATACATATGTTGTTTCATAATTTTAAGAAAAACATTATATTTTCATAAGCAAATTTTATGTACAGAAAACATGATCATATAAAAAATAAAAAGGAGTATAAGATTTACTTATCTCTTTTGTCCTAGACTGTTAGACCTTGCTAGGCAACTCCTCTAGACCTATTTAAAGATATTAAAGCGAGATTAATTTTTATTCGAATTAAAATAATAAGAAATAGGGATGAGCATTCAATGATTTCGAGTGAGTCAGGCCTGAGCAATTCGATCAATAAATCATAGGGCATGGACTCGATCAAAGCCAAGGTTAATCAATATGGTTCATCAATGAAGGTTTCAAGGACATTTAATAGGGCTGGGGTGATCGGTCCAGTAGGTGATCCGAGCACCAAAGCGAATTGGGGCCCTTTACAGGGTCAACTTAGGTTTGTAGATCAAGTTGACAAAATATGATACTAGGTTTCTTGGATCTTCTAGAGAGAGAAAGTAGAGACAAGAGAGAGAAAGAGAGGGATGGCTCTCTCTCTCTTTCTTCTTCTTTTCTCAGTAATAGGAGAGAAAAGAAGGTAGGCTAGTGGCTGTTGTTGTCATGGTTCGGTGAAGTAACCACTGGAGGCGATGGCGGCGATGGCGGCTAACAAAGGGTGGCCGACAGCAGTGGTCGGCCGGGTGAATCAATCCAAAATAAAGCCGAATAAGGAGAATTTTGGCTTGGTTGTCCTCAGAACCCAGCTCGCTCGCCGACGGTTGGTAGTCCGGCTTTGGCTAAGGACTGATGCAGGGTAGCAGTCATTGGCTTCAACGATGAACGCTGACAGCGTCGGCTAACTCGGAAGGAGGGAAAAGAGAACCGAAACAAGGGTACCCTATTTCAGATGCAAATCTAGCGGTTGCTTGCTCTAATTCATTGGATCGAAAGCCTAAAACATAAAGAAAGGAAGAGGAGAAGATGGAAAGCTCGTACCTCAGTTCGACGAGGCTTTCTGATGACTCTTTTCTGCAACGAATCAAGGAGGAGGCTCGGAAAAGAAAAGCTTGAATAAGAGGATTTCTAACCTATGCTTCAATGGATCTCAAAAAGGAGGATGGGTGATTTTAAATAGGCAAGAGTTCTTGTTCGACTCGCCTGGAAAGCTCGTACCTCAGTCCGGCGAGGCTTTCTGGTGACTCTTTTTCTGCGATGAATCGAGGAGGAGGCTCGGAAAAGAAAAGCTTGAATAAGAGGATTTCTAACCTATGCTTCAATGGATCTCAAGGAGGATGGGTGATCTTAAATAGGCAAGAGTTCTTGTTCAACTCGTCTCGAATCGTCCGATTTTTTTCGCTGCGATCAGAAGGATCGTAATCGGATGACGGAGCAAGGAGACTTTCAGTCAGAGTTCTTCTCATCTCTTTCCTTACGTGCAGCACTGGTGAGAAATAGGGCTGGCCACTTAAGGTCGTGGCCATCCCACTGACCCAATCGTGTGAGGGCCAATCAATGGATGGGGGAGGCCGGAAGAGACGGCCGTGATGCATCCAAGCGGAGCTGTCTTGGACGAGGATATGATCTTTTCTAATCATCACTTTTTTTTTTTATTTTTTGATAACATGCTTACCGTCGCTTTGCGGTGGCAAATGATCCGCCACGAAATGTCACCGAGAGGCACAAACCAGCGACCGCCTCGGGTGACGCTTAGCGTGATGGATTCTGACGTTCGTTTGGTCTATTATCAAATGACTGCAGTATTAATTATATATATGATATAAGAAGGGCAGTATTTTATTAAAAAAAGACAAAACTGCAGTATTAATCTTTTTCATTTTGACAAATTATATGTATACATGATATAGGAAGGACAGACCTCCTTCCCTTCTATTCTCCTTATTAGGCGTAAACTAACCAAGCTTGAAGCCTAATAAGTTCGGCTAATTTTGTTTGAATTAGTTTATTTAACTTTAGATTCAGTAGAAGTTGTTCATGGACAGAATGCTCAATAGTACCGACAGAAGTTGGAGTAATTTATTTATATTAAATTATAATAAACAAATAAATATTAAAATGATGTTTATATGAAGATAATAATTGAAACAATGTCTATTCTGATCCTAATATAAAAAGATTGAAAATGTTTGCCAATTTTTCATTTCTCGTAATATCTATAGTTAATTTTTTTCAAATTAAATGGTGTTCCCATTTTTAACCTCTGATACATGCATACGTATATAAATATATGTATTATACTAGAATTCGTTGCCAATCTTGCTGTCTAATGATACTAATTATATTCTTGTTGTTATTAATAGAGATGTTGACTATGTACATTATATTCAAATTTTTTAGCAATTATAGGTGTACATTATAAGTTATGTATGCACAATTTTATTTTTTGAGAATAATATTTTGTTCAAATTTAATTGAGGCTTATTTTTAAACCTTCCGGTCAAAACTTATGAACTATACATGCATGGGCATAAAATAGCTTGCTTATTTAATATCCCAGCCTAATTGCTTTTTGGTACTTTCAAAAGTTTTTTTCTTTTTGTTAAGATGAGTAAGTCAGGTTATTGGAGTTCGAACCCATATAATAAATTAAAAAATAAAATATGATCAAGTATTATAGATAATTTTTTTTATATCTATAAAATGGTACTAGAGTGGTTGGGGGGCATAAGCAATCATTGTCTGCAGTGTGATTCGAACTTTCAAAAGTTGGATTAGGTGTTTTTTTGGGACATCCTTTCAACGTGATAAATTGTCTCATGCTCTTGTTACTTTCCATCAACAAATATTCAAAATGATAAATTCCAGGAAGAAACAACTCTTCCGGCCTCATTTGCTGTCAATCAATCAAGCTCTCCTGTTCCCAGTCAAGGCAAAAAAAAAAAAAAAAAAAAAAAAAAAAAAAAGGAGCAAGAAAGATAAGAGGGCAAGAATCTATCGAAGGTGGTAGTCCAGTTGCAACGGAGCGTTTGCTTCCAACCAAATTGTTCCAAATTCGAAACGCGCAGACGTCGATTAAATTTGGAGACCGGATGCCCCACGCCTGGACACGGGGTCTGCAAGCGCTACTGGTCGGCTGGTAGCCTGGGTGGTGCCAGATATGACGTACTCACACGGAGGGTCGGGTCGGATAACCGAGCCGACCCACGGGTGGAGAGGGTATGAGTAAAACCGGCTGGGGTGCCCAACACACGGTCATTTCTGCCCGCATCGAACATTCTTCCGATGGGATGGGAGCCCAGTAGGAGCTGCTAAGCGGGGATGGGCTTGTCCCTTACTATCCTTTTTTTTTTTTTTTTCAAGCAAAAAAAAAAAAATCCGCAAGCACTCTTCTTTTCTTTATTTATTTATTTTTAGAGATTAGCCCTCCTTTGAAACTACGTCCTTTTCTCCATCAGATCATGATTTATCGCAAGTACTATTGCGGCGCACGGCGTTACAGGTTCAGCCCATGTGGTACTCATGGAATCAAAAAAA